>NC_091864.1:13142083-13762500 GCF_019399895.1 Cardiocondyla obscurior | reverse complement strand
TTAGGGTAGGTTAGGTTAGGTTAGGTCAGGTTAGGTTAGGTTAGGTTTTTATTTTTTTTTTTTTTTTTGTTTTTTGTTTTTTGCTTTTTTTTTGTTTTTTTTGTTTTTTGCTTTTTGTTTTTTTTTGTTTATTTTGGTTTTTTTTTTTTTTTTTTTTTTTTGACGGACCAAAATTTTTCGCGCCAAAAAACTAAAAATTTTCGTTTTTGCCGCCGGCCGAAAGCTGGCGCGAAAATTTTTTACCGACTGTCGGTAATTAGATTTTTGTTTTACCGACATAATCGGTCGGTGAAACAGATTTTTTAATTTAAAATTGGTCGGCAAGCCGAAAAAAAAAAAAAAAATTTTTTTGATCAAAATTTCTTGCGCCAAGAGGCTAAAAATTTTTAACCTTTGTTGCCGGCCGAAGGCCGGCGCTAAAAAATTTTTTACCGATCGTCGGTATTGATTTCTGTTTTACCGACATAGTATCGGTCGGTAAAACAGATTTTTCAATTTTATATGGGTCAAAACAGAATTTAAAAAAATTTTTTTTTGCGGACCAAAATTTTTCGCGCCAAAAGGCTAAAAATTTTTGTTTTTGCCGCCGGCCGAAGGCCGGCGCGAAAATTTTTTACCGACCGTCGGTAATGCAGATTTTTGTTTTACCGACATATAATCGGTCGGTAAAACAGATTTTTTAATTTAAAATTGGTCGGTAAAGCAGATTTAAAAAAAAAAAAAAAAATTTTTTTTTTTTTTATTAAAATTTCTTGCGCCAAGAGGCTAAAAATTATCGTCTTTGCCGCCGGCCGAAAGCTGGCGCGAAAATTTTACCGACTGTCGGTAATGCAGATTTTTGTTTTACCGACATATAATCGGTCGGTAAAACAGATTTTTTAATTTAAAATTGGTCGGTAAAGCAGATTTAAAAAAAAAAAAAAAAATTTTTTTTTTTTTGACGATCAAAATTTCTTGCGCCAAAAGGCTAAAAATTTTCGTTTTTGCCGCCGGCCGAAAGCCTGCGCGAAAATTTTTTACCGACTGTCGGTAATGCAGATTTTTGTTTTACCGACATATAATCCTTCGGTAAAACAGATTTTTTAACTTAAAATTGGTCGGTAAAGCAGATTTAAAAAAAAAAAAAAAAAATTTTTTTTTTTTTGACGATCAAAATTTCTTGCGCCAAAAGGCTGAAAATTATCGTTTTTGCCGCCGGCCGAAAGCCTGCGCGAAAATTTTTTACCGACTGTCGGTAATGCAGATTTTTGTTTTACCGACATAGTATCGGTCGGTAAAACAGATTTTTTAACTTAAAATTGGTCGGTAAAGCAGATTTAAAAAAAAAAAAAAATTTTTTTTTTTGACGATCAAAATTTCTTGCGCCAAAAGGCTAAAAATTTTCGTTTTTGCCGCCGGCCGAAGGCCTGCGCGAAAATTTTTTACCGACTGTCGGTAATGCAGATTTCTGTTTTACCGACATAGTATCGGTCGGTAAAACAGGTTTTTAACTTAAAATTGGTCGGTAAAGCAGATTTAAAAAAAAAAAAAAATTTTTTTTTTGACGATCAAATTTCTTGCGCCAAAAGCTAAAATTTCGTTTTTGCCGCCGGCCGAAGGCCTGCGCGAAAATTTTTTACCGACTGTCGGTAATGCAGATTTTTGTTTTACCGACATATAATCGGTCGGTAAAACAGATTTTTAACTTAAAATTGGTCGGTAAAGCAGATTTAAAAAAAAAAAAAAATTTTTTTTTGACGATCAAAATTTCTTGCGCCAAAAGCTAAAATTTTCGTTTTTGCCGCCGGCCGAAGGCCTGCGCGAAAATTTTTTACCGACTGTCGGTAATGCAGATTTTTGTTTTACCGACATATAATCGGTCGGTAAAACAGATTTTTTAACTTAAAATTGGTCGGTAAACAGATTTAAAAAAAAAAAAAATTTTTTTTTTTTGACGATCAAAATTCTGCGCCAAAAGGCTAAAATTCTCGTTTTTGCCGCCGGCCGAAGGCCTGCGCGAAAATTTTTTACCGACTGTCGGTAATGCAGATTTTTGTTTTACCGACATATAATCGGTCGGTAAAACAGGTTTTTCAATTTTATATTGGTCGGTAAACAGAATTTAAAAAAAAAATTTTTTTTTGACGATCAAAATTTCTTGCGCTAAAAGGCTAAAAATTCTCGTTTTTGCCGCCGGCCGAAGGCCTGCGCGAAAATTTTTTACCGACTGTCGGTAATGCAGATTTCTGTTTTACCGACATAGTATCGGTCGGTAAAACAGGTTTTTAACTTAAAATTGGTCGGTAAAGCAGATTTAAAAAAAAAAAAAAAAAAAAAATTTTTTTTTTTGACGATCAAAATTTCTTGCGCCAAAAGCAAAAATTGTTTTGCCGCCGGCCGAAGGCCTGCGCGAAAATTTTTTACCGACTGTCGGTAATGCAGATTTTTGTTTTACCGACATATAATCACTCGGTAAAACAGATTTTTTAACTTAAAATTGGTCGGTAAAGCAGATTTAAAAAAAAAATTTTTTTTTTTGACGATCAAAATTTCTTGCGCCAAAAAGCTAAAAATTCTCGTTTTTGCCGCCGGCCGAAGGCCTGCGCGAAAATTTTTTACCGACTGTCGGTAATGCAGATTTTTGTTTTACCGACTTATAATCGGTCGGTAAAAAAGATTTTTTAATTTAAAATTGGTCGGTAAAACAGATTTCAAAAAAAACAAAGAAAATCTGCGCAGGTAGAAAGATGGGGGGAATTAGTAGAAACATTTTTTGTTAATAAAATTTTGTTCTATCTCTTCCCCCTGCGCGCACGAAGGCAAAAACCAAAAAAAAAAAAAAAAAATTTCGCAGGTAGAAAGAAAGGGGACATCAATAGAAACATTTTTTGTTAATAAAATTTTGTTCTATCTCTTCCCTGCGCGCACGAGGGCAAACCAAAAAAAAAAAAAAAAAAAAAAATCTGCGCAGGTATGGGGAATAAGTAGAAACATTTTTGTTAATAAAATTTTGTTCTATCTCTCCCCCTGCGCGCACGAGAGCAAAAACCAAAAAAAAAAAAAATCTGCGCAGGTAGAAAGATGGGGGAATCAGTAGAAACATTTTTTGTTAATAAAATTTTGTTCTATCTCTCCCCCTGCGCGCACGAAGGCAAAAACCAAAAGATGGGGGAATCAGTAGAAACATTTTTTGTTAATAAAATTTTGTTCTATCTCTCCTCCCCTGCGCGCACGAGGGCAAAAACCAAAAAAAAAAAAAAAATCTGCGCAGGTAGAAAGATGGGGGGAATCAGTAGAAACATTTTTTGTTAATAAAATTTTGTTCTATCTCTTCCCCCCTGCGCGCACGAGGGCAAAAACCAAAAAAAAAAAAAAAAATCTGCGCAGGTAGAAAGATGGGGGAATCAGTAGAAACATTTTTTGTTAATAAAATTTTGTTCTATCTCTCCCCTGCGCGCACGAGGGCAAAACCAAAAAAAAAAAAAAATCTGCGCAGGTAGAAAGATGGGGAATCAGTAGAAACATTTTTTGTTAATAAAATTTTGTTCTATCTCTCCCCTGCGCGCACGAGGGCAAAACCAAAAAAAAAAAAAAAAATCTGCGCAGGTAGAAAGATGGGGGGAATCAGTAGAAACATTTTTTGTTAATAAAATTTTGTTCTATCTCTCTTCCCCTGCGCGCACGAGGGCAAAACCAAAAAAAAAAAAAAAAAATCTGCGCAGGTAGAAAGATGGGGGAATCAGTAGAAACATTTTTGTTAATAAAATTTTGTTCTATCTCTCCCCTGCGCGCACGAGGGCAAAAACCAAAAAAAAAAAAAATCTGCGCAGGTAGAAAGAGGGAATCAGTAGAAACATTTTTTGTTAATAAAATTTTGTTCTATCTCCCTGCGCGCACGAGGGCAAAAACCAAAAAAAAAAAAAAAATCTGCGCAGGTAGAAAGATGGGGGAATCAGTAGAAACATTTTTGTTAATAAAATTTTGTTCTATCTCTCCCCTGCGCGCACGAGGGCAAAACCAAAAAAAAAAAAAAAAAAAATCTGCGCAGGTAGAAAGATGGGGAATCAGTAGAAACATTTTTGTTAATAAAATTTTGTTCTATCTCTCCCCTGCGCGCACGAGGGCAAAACCAAAAAAAAAAAAAAAATCTGCGCAGGTAGAAAGATGGGGGGAATCAGTAGAAACATTTTTTGTTAATAAAATTTTGTTCTATCTCTCCTCCCCTGCGCGCACGAGGGCAAAAACCAAAAAAAAAAAAAAAATCTGCGCAGGTAGAAAGATGGGGGAATCAGTAGAAACATTTTTTGTTAATAAAATTTTGTTCTATCTCTCCCCCCCTGCGCGCACGAGGGCAAAAACCAAAAAAAAAAAAAATCTGCGCAGGTAGAAAGATGGGGGGAATCAGTAGAAACATTTTTTGTTAATAAAATTTTGTTCTATCTCTCCTCCCCTGCGCGCACGAGGGCAAAAACCAAAAAAAAAAAAAAAATCTGCGCAGGTAGAAAGATGGGGGAATCAGAAACATTTTTGTTAATAAAATTTTGTTCTATCTCTCCCTGCGCACGAGGGCAAAAACCAAAAAAAAAAAAAATCTGCGCAGGTAGAAAGATGGGGGAATCAGTAGAAACATTTTTGTTAATAAAATTTTGTTCTATCTCTCCCTGCGCGCACGAGAGCAAAAACCAAAAAAAAAAATCTGCGCAGGTAGAAAGATGGGGGGAATCAGTAGAAACATTTTTTGTTAATAAAATTTTGTTCTATCTCTTCCCCCCTGCGCGCACGAGGGCAAAAACCAAAAAAAAAAAAAAAATCTGCGCAGGTAGAAAGATGGGGAAAATCAGTAGAAACATTTTTGTTAATAAAATTTTGTTCTATCTCTTCCCCCCTGCGCGCACGAGGGCAAAAACCAAAAAAAAAAAAAAAAATCTGCGCAGGTAGAAAGATGGGGAATCAGTAGAAACATTTTTGTTAATAAAATTTTGTTCTATCTCTCCTCCCCTGCGCGCACGAGGGCAAAAACCAAAAAAAAAAAAAAAAATCTGCGCAGGTAGAAAGATGGGGAAAATCAGTAGAAACATTTTTGTTAATAAAATTTTGTTCTATCTTTCTCTCCTCCGCGCACGAGAGCATTTTCCGAAAAACTTTGATCGTTAATATCTCGGTCCACAGGCGTCGTAGGGGTCTGATCGAAAGCTCGTTTTGAAGGGCTTGAAAGCCCGCGTCGAACAAAAAAAAGCGCAATAGCCTAGCCCTTCTGGTTCGCGAGATATTTCACATTTTCCCAAAAACTTTGATCGTTAATATCTCGGTCCACAGGCGTCGTAGGGGTCTGATCGAAAGCTCGTTTTGAAGGGCTTGAAAGCCCGCGTCGAACAAAAAAAGCGCAATAGCCTAGCTCTTCTGGTTCGCGAGATATTTCACATTTTCCGAAAAACTTTGATCGTTAATATCTCGGTCCACAGGCGTCGTAGGGGTCTGATCGAAAGCTCGTTTTGAAGGGCTTGAAAGCCCGCGTCGAACAAAAAAAGCGCAATAGCCTAGCTCTTTTTCGCGAGATATTTCACATTTTCCGAAAAACTTTGATCGTTAATATCTCGGTCCACAGGCGTCGTAGGGTCTGATCGAAAGCTCGTTTTGAAGGGCTTGAAAGCCCGCGTCGAACAAAAAAGCGCAATAGCCTAGTTCTGGTTCGCGAGATATTTCACATTTTCCGAAAAACTTTGATCGTTAATATCTCGGTCCACAGGCGTCGTAGGGGTCTGATCGAAAGCTCGTTTTGAAGGGCTTCAAAGCCCGCGTCGAACAAAAGAAAGCGCAATAGCCTAGCTCTTCTGGTTCGCGAGATATTTCACATTTTCCGAAAAACTTTGATCGTTAATATCTCGGTCCACAGGCGTCGTAGGGGTCTGATCGAAAGCTCGTTTTGAAGAGCTTGAAAGCCCGCGTCGAACAAAAAAAAGCGCAATAGCCTAGCCCTTCTGGTTCGCGAGATATTTCACATTTTCCGAAAAATTTTGATCGTTAATATCTCGGTCCACAGGCGTCGTAGGGGCTGATCGAAAGCTCGTTTTGAAGGGCTTCAAAGCCCGCGTCGAACAAAAAAAAGCGCAATAACCTAGCTCTTCTGGTTCGCGAGATATTTCACATTTTCCGAAAAACTTTGATCGTTAATATCTCGGTCCACAGGCGTCGTAGGGGTCTGATCGAAAGCTCGTTTTGAAGGGCTTCAAAGCCCGCGTCGAACAAAAGAAAGCGCAATAGCCTAGCTCTTCTGGTTCGCGAGATATTTCACATTTTCCGAAAACTTTGATCGTTAATATCTCGGTCCACAGGCGTCGTAGGGTCTGATCGAAAGCTCGTTTTGAAGGGCTTGAAAGCCCGCGTCGAACAAAAAAGCGCAATAGCCTAGCTTTTGGTTTGCGAGATATTTCACATTTTCCGAAAAACTTTGATCGTTAATATCTCGGTCCACAGGCGTCGTAGGGGTCTGATCGAAAGCTCGTTTTGAAGGGCTTCAAAGCCCGCGTCGAACAAAAAAGCGCAATAGCCTAGCTCTCTGGTTCGCGAGATATTTCACATTTTCCGAAAAACTTTGATCGTTAATATCTCGGTCCACAGGCGTCGTAGGGGTCTGATCGAAAGCTCGTTTTGAAGGGCTTCAAAGCCCGCGTCGAACAAAAAAAGCGCAATAGCCTAGCTCTTCTGGTTCGCGAGATATTTCACATTTTCCGAAAAACTTTGATCGTTAATATCTCGGTCCACAGGCGTCGTAGGGGTCTGATCGAAAGCTCGTTTTGAAGAGCTTGAAAGCCCGCGTCGAACAAAAAAAAGCGCAATAGCCTAGCTCTTTTGGTTTGCGAGATATTTCACATTTTCCGAAAAACTTTGATCGTTAATATCTCGGTCCACAGGCGTCGTAGGGGTCTGATCGAAAGCTCGATTTAAAGGGCTTGAAAGCCCGCGTCGAACAAAAAAAAGCGCAATAGCCTAGCTCTTCTGGTTCGCGAGATATTTTACATTTTCCGGAAAACTTTGATCGTTAATATCTCGGTCCACAAGCGTCGTAGGGGTCTGATCGAAAGCTCGTTTTGAAGGGCTTGAAAACCCGCGTCGAACAAAAAAAAGCGCAATAGCCTAGCTCTTCTGGTTCGCGAGATATTTCACATTTTCCGAAAAATTTTGATCGTTAATATCTCGGTCCACAGGCGTCGTAGGGGTCTGATCGAAAGCTCGTTTTGAAGGGCTTCAAAACCCGCGTCGAACAAAAAAAAGCGCAATAGCCTAGCTCTTCTGGTTCGCGAGATATTTCACATTTTCCGAGAAACTTTGATTGTTAATATCTCAATCCACAAGCGTCGTAGGGGTCTGATCGAAAACTTGTTTTGAAGGCTTTGAAAGCCCGCGTCGAACAAAAAAAAGCGCAATAGCCTAGCTCTTTTGGTTTGCGAGATATTTCACATTTTCCGAAAAACTTTGATCGTTAATATCTCGGTCTACAGGCGTCGTAGGGGTCTGATCGAAAGCTCGATTTAAAGGGCTTGAAAGCCCGCGTCGAACAAAAAAAAGCGCAATAGCCTAGCTCTTCTGGTTCGCGAGATATTTTACATTTTCCGGAAAACTTTGATCGTTAATATCTCGGTCCACAGGCGTCGTAGGGGTCTGATCGAAAGCTCGTTTTGAAGGGCTTGAAAACCCGCGTCGAACAAAAAAAAGCGCAATAGCCTAGCTCTTCTGGTTCGCGAGATATTTCACATTTTCCGAAAAATTTTGATCGTTAATATCTCAGTCCACAGGCGTCGTAGGGGTCTGATCGAAAGCTCGTTTTGAAGGGCTTCAAAGCCCGCGTCGAACAAAAAAAAGCGCAATAGCCTAGCTCTTCTGGTTCGCGAGATATTTCACATTTTCCGAGAAACTTTGATCGTTAATATCTCAATCCACAAGCGTCGTAGGGGTCTGATCGAAAGCTTGTTTTGAAGGCTTTGAAAGCCCGCGTCGAACAAAAAAAAGCGCAATAGCCTAGCTCTTTTGGTTTGCGAGATATTTCACATTTTCCGAAAAACTTTGATCGTTAATATCTCGGTCCACAGGCGTCGTAGGGGTCTGATCGAAAGCTCGATTTAAAGGGCTTGAAAGCCCGCGTCGAACAAAAAAAAACGCAATAGCCTAGCTCTTCTGGTTCGCGAGATATTTTACATTTTCCGAAAAACTTTGATCGTTAATATCTCGGTCCACAGGCGTCGTAAGGGTCTAATCGAAAGCTCGTTTTGAAGGGCTTGAAAACCCGCGTCGAACAAAAAAAAGCGCAATAGCCTAGCTCTTCTGGTTCGCGGGATATTTCACATTTTCCGAAAAACTTTGATCGTTAATATCTCGGTCCACAGGCGTCGTAGGGGTCTGATCGAAAGCTCGTTTTGAAGGGCTTGAAAGCCCGCGTCGAACAAAAAAAAGCGCAATAGCCTAGCTCTTCTGGTTCGCGAGATATTTCACATTTTCCGAAAAAATTTGATCGTTAATATCTCGGTCCACAGGCGTCGTAGGGGTCTGATCGAAAGCTCGATTTAAAGGGCTTGAAAGCCCGCGTCGAACAAAAAAAAGCGCAATAGCCTAGCTCTTCTGGTTCGCGAGATATTTCACATTTTCCGAAAAACTTTGATCGTTAATATCTCGGTCCACAGGCGTCGTAGGAGTCTGATTGAGAGCTCGTTTTGAAGGGCTTGAAAGCCCGCGTCGAACAAATAAAAGCGCAATAGCCTAGCTCTTCTGGTTCGCGAGATATTTAACATTTTCCGAAAAACTTTGATCGTTAATATCTCGGTCCACAGGCGTCGTAGGGGTCTGATTGAGAGCTCGTTTTGAAGGGCTTGAAAGCCCGCGTCGAACAAATAAAAGCGCAATAGCCTAGCTCTTCTGGTTCGCGAGATATTTCACATTTTCCGAAAAACTTTGATCGTTAATATCTCGGTCCACAGGCGTCGTAGGGGTCTGATCGAAAGCTCGTTTTGAAGAGCTTGAAAGCCCGCGTCGAACAAATAAAAGCGCAATAGCCTAGCTCTTCTGGTTCGCGAGATATTTCACATTTTCCGAAAAACTTTGATCGTTAATATCTCAATCCACAGGCGTCGTAGGGGTCTGATCGAAAGCTCGATTTGAAGGGTTCGAAAGCCCGCGTCGAACAAAAAAAAGCGCAATAGCCTAGGTCTTCTGGTTCGCGAGATATTTTACATTTTCCGAAAAACTTTGATCGTTAATATCTCGGTCCACAGGCGTCGTAGGGGTCTGATTGAGAGCTCGTTTTGAAGGGCTTGAAAGCCCGCGTCGAACAAAAAAAAGCGCAATAGCCTAGCTCTTTGGTTCGCGATATTTCACATTTCTTTGATCGTTAATATCTGGTCCACAGGCGTCGTAGGGTCTGAAAGCTGTTTTGAAGGGCTTCGCCCTTCAAAACGAGCTTGATCAGACCCCTACGACGCCTGTGGACCGAGATATTAACGATCAAAGTTTTTCGGAAAATGTGAAATATCTCGCGACCCAGAAGAGCTAGGCTATTTTGCACGTCAATTTAAAACAATTTAATGCTATTTATTAAGTATATTTACAATATTTTATTAATCAAGTCGTTTTATGAATTTCAGTACTAATGCTGTGTTCCTATTGGTTAAAATTTATTGAGTGTCATTTTGCACGTGTTTTCAGCGTTATTTATAAGTATTTATACTAAATCGTATTTTGCAAGTTAGTTTACAACAATTTAATGCTATTTATTAATTATTTTTACAATATTTTATTAATCAAGTCGTTTCATGAATGTCAGTACTAATGCTGTGTTCCTATTGGTTGAAAATAATCGAGTGACATTTTGCACGTGTTTTTGGCGTTATTTATAAGTTTTTATACTAAATCGTATTTTGCAAGTTAGTTTACAACAATTTAATGCTATTTATTAATTATTTTTACAATATTTTATTAATCGAGTCGTTTCATGAATGTCAGTACTAATACTGTGTTCCTATTGGTTCAAATTAATCGAATAACATTTTACACCTTTTTTGTGCGTTATTTATAAGTTTTTATACTAAATCGTATTTTGCAAGTTAGTTTACAACAATTTAATGCTATTTATTAATTATTTTTACAATATTTTATTAATCGAGTCGTTTCATGAATGTCAGTACTAATACTGTGTTCCTATTGGTTCAAATTAATCGAATAACATTTTACACCTCTTTTGTGCGTTATTTATAAGTTTTTATACTAAATCGTATTTTGCAAGTTAGTTTACAATAATTAATGCTATTTATTAATTATTTTTACAATATTTTATTAATCGAGTCGTTTCATGAATGTCAGTACTAATGCTGTGTTCCTATTGGTTGAAATAAATTGAGTGATATTTTAAACTTGTTTTTGGCGTTATTTATAAGTTTTTATACTAAATCGTATTTGCAAGTTAGTTTACAACAATTAATGCTATTTATTAATTATTTTTACAATATTTTATTAATCGAGTCGTTTCATGAATGTCAGTACTAATGCTGTGTTCCTATTGGTTGAAATAAATTGAGTGATATTTTAAACTTGTTTTTGGCGTTATTTATAAGTTTTTATACTTAATCGTATTTTGCTCGTTAATTTACAACAATTTAATGCTATTTATTAAGTATTTTTACAATATTTTATTAATCGAATCGTTTCATGAATGTCAGTACTAATGCTGTGTTCCTATTGGTTCAAATTAATCGAATGACATTTTACACTTTTTTTTTGCGTTATTTATAAATTTTTGTACTAAATTATATTTTGCACGTCAATTTACAACAATTTAATGCTATTTATTAATTATTTTTACAATATTTTATTAATCGAATCGTTTCATGAATGTCAGTATTCATGCTGTGTTCCTATTGGTTAAAAATAATCGAGTGACATTTTGCACGTGTTTTTGGCGTTATTTATAAGTTTTTATACTAAATCGTATTTTGCATGTTAGTTTACAACAATTTAATGCTATTTATTAATTATTTTTACAATATTCTATTAATCGAATCGTTTCATGAATGTCAGTATTAATGCTGTGTTCTTATTGGTTGAAAATAATCGAGTGACATTTTGCACGTGTTTTTGGCGTTATTTATAAGTTTTTATACTAAATCGTATTTTGCTAGTTAGTTTACAACAATTTAATGCTATTTATTAATTATTTTTACAATATTTTATTAATCGAATCGTTTCATGAATGTCAGTACTAATGCTGTGTTTCTATTGGTTGAAAATAATCGAGTGACATTTTGCACGTGTTTTTGGCGTTATTTATAAGTTTTTATACTAAATCGTATTTTGCAAGTTAGTTTACAACAATTTAATGCTATTTATTAGTTATTTTTACAATATTCTATTAATCGAATCGTTTCATGAATGTCAGTACTAATGCTGTGTTCCTATTGGTTGAAAATAATCGAGTGACATTTTGCACGTGTTTTTGGCGTTATTTATAAGTTTTTATACTAAATCGTATTTTGCAAGTTAGTTTACAACAATTTAATGCTATTTATTAATTATTTTTACAATATTTTATTAATCGAGTCGTTTCATGAATGTCAGTACTAATACTGTGTTCCTATTGGTTCAAATTAATCGAATAACATTTTACACCTCTTTTGTGCGTTATTTATAAGTTTTTATACTAAATCGTATTTTGCAAGTTAGTTTACAACAATTAATGCTATTTATTAATTATTTTTACAATATTTTATTAATCGAGTCGTTTCATGAATGTCAGTACTAATGCTGTGTTCCTATTGGTTGAAATAAATTGAGTGATATTTTAAACTTGTTTTTGGCGTTATTTATAAGTTTTTATACTTAATCGTATTTTGCTCGTTAATTTACAACAATTTAATGCTATTTATTAAGTATTTTTACATTATTTTATTAATCGAGTCGTTTCATGAATGCCAGTATTAATGCTGTTTCTCCATTGGTGAATATTTTACGCAAAATATTTTATGCTTATTTTATTCGTTTGTAGGAGATCAACTGTTTCCTCGAGTGTCCGGTTGGATTTTTTAACAAATTTAAATCGTCTTTTTTATTCCCACAAAGTGCCAAAACTGTGCATCAACGGAAACTAATTTTTATAAAAGTTTTAAAAGTGACAGGTATGTGTTATTGATTAAAGTTTAAGTCAGAAAAACAAATATTTCTATTTGTTTTACAGGCTTTAAACATTATAGGCAAAAGATACGTGACGGCAGCTAACCAACGAGACCATCCGAAGTTCCGGGGAAGCCGCAGAAGTCTCTCTGACCATTCCTGGTGCAAGAGAAAAATCCTCGACTTACCCAGTACTCCAGATAGCACTGACACTTTGCAGAGTGAATTTAGGTATGTCATGCATTAGAATTTAATTAAAATACTCTCCTCCATTGTGAGGGACCGATTTTAGATTGCCCGAGAGCCTCAGTTAATTAAAAAGTGAGAAAATTGTCAAAATATAACTTTAACATCAAAGTGTCACTTATAAGATTTTTAGTTTTAATTTAAAAATACTTCTGCTTTATTTACAGGTTTCGCGCTTTGGGGACGAAAGGTTCGCGACGGAAACTAATTAAGGAAATCGTCGGAGACCCGGGAAGCCGCAGAAGTCTCTCTGACCATTCCTGGTGCAAGAGAAAATTCTCGGCTTACCCAGTACTCCAGATAGCACTAACACTTTGCAGAGTGAATTCAGGTATGTCATGCGTTAGAATTTAATTAGAGTACCCTTTTCTATCGTGAGGGACCGATTTTAGATTGCTCGAGAGCCTCAATTAATTAAAAAGTGAGAAAATAGTCAAAATATAACTTTAACCTCAATGTGTCACTTATGAGATTTTTAGTTTTAATTTAAAAATACTTCTGCTTTATTTACAGGTTTCGCGCTTTGGGGACGAAAGGTTCGCGACGGAAACTAACCAAGGAAACCGTCCGGAGAGCCGGGGAAGCCGCAGAAGTCTCTCTGACCATTCCTGGTGCAAGAGTAAATTCCTCGACTTACCCAGTACTCCAGATAGCACTAACACTTTGCAGAGTGAATTCAGGTATGTCATGCGTTAGAATTTTATTAGAGTACCCTCCTCTATCGTGAGGGACCGATTTTAGATTGCTCGAAAGCCTCAGTTAATTAAAAAGTGAGAAAATTGTCAAAATATAACTTTAACCTCAATGTGTCACTTATGAGATATTTAGTTTGAATTTAAAAATACTTCTGCTTTATTTACAGGTTTCGCGCTTTGGGGACGAAAGGTTCGCGACGGAAACTAACCAAGGAAACCGTCCGGAGACTCGAGGAAGCCGCAGAAGTCTCTCTGACCATTCCTGGTGCAAGAGAAAATTCCTCGACTTACCCAGTACTCCAGATAACACTAACACTTTGCAGAGTGAATTCAGGTATGTCATGCGTTAGAATTTTATTAGAGTATCCTCCTCTATCGTGAGGGACCGATTTTAGATTGCTCGAAAGCCTCAGTTAATTAAAAAGTGAGAAAATTGTCAAAATATAACTTTAACCTGAAAGTGTCACTTATGAGATTTTTAATTTGAATTTAAAAATACTTCTGCTTTATTTACAGGTTTCGCGCTTTGGGGACGAAAGGTTCGCGACGGAAACTAATTAAGGAAATCGTCCGGAGATCCGGGGAAGCCGCAGAAGTCTCTCTGACCATTCCTGGTGCAAGAGAAAATTCCTCGACTTACCCAGTACTCCAGATAGCACTAACACTTTGCAGAGTGAATTCAGGTATGTCATGCGTTAGAATTTAATTAGAGTACCCTCCTCTATCGTGAGGGACCGATTTTAGATTGCTCGAGAGCCTCAATTAATTAAAAAGTGAGAAAATAGTCAAAATATAACTTTAACCTCAATGTGTCACTTATGAGATTTTTAGTTTTAATTTAAAAATACTTCTGCTTTATTTACAGGTTTCGCGCTTTGGGGACGAAAGGTTCGCGACGGAAACTAACCAAGGAAACCGTCCGGAGAGCCGGGGAAGCCGCAGAAGTCTCTCTGACCATTCCTGGTGCAAGAGTAAATTCCTCGACTTACCCAGTACTCCAGATAGCACTAACACTTTGCAGAGTGAATTCAGGTATGTCATGCGTTAGAATTTTATTAGAGTACCCTCCTCTATCGTGAGGGACCGATTTTAGATTGCTCGAAAGCCTCAGTTAATTAAAAAGTGAGAAAATTGTCAAAATATAACTTTAACCTCAATGTGTCACTTATGAGATATTTAGTTTGAATTTAAAAATACTTCTGCTTTATTTACAGGTTTCGCGCTTTGGGGACGAAAGGTTCGCGACGGAAACTAACCAAGGAAACCGTCCGGAGACTCGAGGAAGCCGCAGAAGTCTCTCTGACCATTCCTGGTGCAAGAGAAAATTCCTCGACTTACCCAGTACTCCAGATAACACTAACACTTTGCAGAGTGAATTCAGGTATGTCATGCGTTAGAATTTTATTAGAGTATCCTCCTCTATCGAGGGACCGATTTTAGATTGCTCGAAAGCCTCAGTTAATTAAAAAGTGAGAAAATTGTCAAAATATAACTTTAACCTGAAAGTGTCACTTATGAGATTTTTAATTTGAATTTAAAAATACTTCTGCTTTATTTACAGGTTTCGCTTTGGGGACGAAAGGTTCGCGACGGAAACTAATTAAGAAATCGTCCGGAGATCCGGGAAGCCGCAAGTCTCTCTGACCATTCCTGGTGCAAGAGAAAATTCCTCGACTTACCCAGTACTCCAGATAGCACTAACACTTTGCAGAGTGAATTCAGGTATGTCATGTGTTAGAATTTAATTAGAGTACCCTCCTCTATCGTGAGGGACCGATTTTAGATTGCTCGAGAGCCTCAATTAATTAAAAAGTGAGAAAATAGTCAAAATATAACTTTAACCTCAATGTGTCACTTATGAGATTTTTAGTTTTAATTTAAAAATACTTCTGCTTTATTTACAGGTTTCGCGCTTTGGGGACGAAAGGTTCGCGACGGAAACTAACCAAGGAAACCGTCCGAGAGCCGGGAAGCCGCAGAAGTCTCTCTGACCATTCCTGGTGCAAGAGTAAATTCCTCGACTTACCCAGTACTCCAGATAGCACTAACACTTTGCAGAGTGAATTCAGGTATGTCATGCGTTAGAATTTTATTAGAGTACCCTCCTCTATCGTGAGGGACCGATTTTAGATTGCTCGAAAGCCTCAGTTAATTAAAAAGTGAGAAAATTGTCAAAATATAACTTTAACCTCAATGTGTCACTTATGAGATATTTAGTTTGAATTTAAAAATACTTCTGCTTTATTTACAGGTTTCGCGCTTTGGGGACGAAAGGTTCGCGACGGAAACTAACCAAGGAAACCGTCCGGAGACTCGAGGAAGCCGCAGAAGTCTCTCTGACCATTCCTGGTGCAAGAGAAAATTCCTTGACTTACCCAGTACTCCAGATAACACTAACACTTTGCAGAGTGAATTCAGGTATGTCATGCGTTAGAATTTTATTAGAGTACTCTCCTCTATCGTGAGGGACCGAATTTAGATTGCTCTAAAGCCTCAGTTAATTAAAAAGTGAGAAAGTTGTCAAAATATAACTTTAACCTGAAAGTGTCACTTATGAGATTTTTAATTTGAATTTAAAAATACTTCTGCTTTATTTACAGGTTTCGCGCTTTGGGGACGAAAGGTTCGCGACGGAAACTACCCAAGGAAACCGTCCGGAGACCCGGGGAAGCCGCAGAAGTCTCTCTGACCATTCCTGGTGCAAGAGAAAATTCCTCGACTTACCCAGTACTCCAGATAGCACTAACACTTTGCAGAGTGAATTCAGGTATGTCATGCGTTAGAATTTTATTAGAGTACCCTCCTCTATCGTGAGGGACCGATTTTAGATTGCTCGAAAGCCTCAGTTAATTAAAAAGTGAGAAAATTGTCAAAATATAACTTTAACCTGAAAGTGTCACTTATGACATTTTTAATTTGAATTTAAAAATACTTCTGCTTTATTTACAGGTTTCGCGCTTTGGGGACGAAAGGTTCGCGATGGAAACTAACCAAGGAAACCGTCCGGAGACCCGGGGAAGCCGCAGAAGTCTCTTTGACCATTCCTGGTGCAAGAGAAAATTCCTCGACTTACCCAGTACTCCAGATAGCACTAACACTTTGCAGAGTGAATTCAAGTATGTCATGCGTTAGAATTTAATTGGAATACCCTTCTCTATCGTGAGGGATTGATTTTAGATTGCTCGAGAGCCTCAATTAATTGAAAAGTGAAAAAGTAGTCAAAATATAACTTTAACCTCAATGTGTCACTTATGAGATTTTTAGTTTTAATTTAAAAATACTTCTGCTTTATTTACAGGTTTGGCGCTTTGGGGACGAAAGGTTCGCGACGGAAACTAACCAAGGAAACCGTCCGGAGACCCGGGGAAGCCGCAGAAGTCTCTCTGACCATTCCTGGTGCAAGAGAAAATTCCTCGACTTACCCAGTACTCCAGATAGCACTAACACTTTGCAGAGTGAATTCAGGTATGTCATGCGTTAGAATTTAATTAGAGTACCCTCCTCTATCGTGAGGGACCGATTTTAGATTGCTCGAAAGCCTCAGTTACTTAAAAAGTGAGAAAATAGTCAAAATATAACTTTAATTTCAATGTGTCACTTATGAGATTTTTAGTTTTAATTTAAAAATACTTCTGCTTTATTTACAGGTTTGGCGCTTTGGGGACGAAAGGTTCGCGACGGAAACTAACCAAGGAAACCGTCCGGAGACCCGGGGAAGCCGCAGAAGTCTCTCTGACCATTCCTGGTGCAAGAGAAAATTCCTCGACTTACCCAATACTCCAGATAGCACTAACACTTTGCAGAGTGAATTCAGGTATGTCATGCGTTAGAATTTAATTAGAGTACCCTTTTTTATCGTGAGGGACCGATTTTAGATTGCTCGAAAGCCTCAGTTAATTAAAAAGTGAGAAAATTGTCAAAATATAACTTTAACCTCAATGTGTCACTTATGAGATTTTTAGTTTTAATTTAAAAATACTTCTGCTTTATTTACAGGTTTGGCGCTTTGGGGACGAAAGGTTCGCGACGGAAACTAACCAAGGAAACCGTCCGGAGACCCGGGGAAGCCGCAGAAGTCTCTCTGACCATTCCTGGTGCAAGAGAAAAATCCTCGACTTACCCAGTACACCAGATAGCACTAACACTTTGCAGAGTGAATTCAGGTATGTCATGCGTTAGAATTTAATTAGAGTACCCTCCTCTATCGTGAGGGACCGATTTTAGATTGCTCGAAAACCTCAGTTAATTAAAAAGTGAGAAAATTGTCAAAATATAACTTTAACCTCAATGTGTCACTTATGAGATTTTTAGTTTTAATTTAAAAATACTTCTGCTTTATTTACAGGTTTGGCTCTTTGGGGACGAAAGGTTCGCGACGGAAACTAACCAAGAAACCGTCCGGAGACCCGGGAAGCCGCAGAAGTCTCTCTGACCATTCCTGGTGCAAGAGAAAATTCCTCGAATTACCCAGTACTCCAGATAGCACTAACACTTTGCAGAGTGAATTCAGGTATGTCATGCGTTAGAATTTAATTAGAGTACCCTCCTCTATCGTGAGGGACCGATTTTAGATTGCTCGAAAACCTCAGTTAATTAAAAAGTGAGAAAATTTTCAAAATATAATTTTAACCTCAATGTGTTACTTATGAGATTTTTAGTTTTAATTTAAAAATACTTCTGCTTTATTTACAGGTTTGGCGCTTTGGGGACGAAAGGTTCGCGACGGAAACTAACCAAGGAAACCGTCCGGAGATTCGGGGAAGCCGCAGAAGTCTCTCTGACTATTTCTGGTGCAAGAGAAAATTCCTCGAATTACCCAGTACTCCAGATAGCACTAACACTTTGCAGAGTGAATTCAGGTATGTCATGCGTTAGAATTTAATTAGAGTACCCTCCTCTATCGTGAGGGACCGATTTTAGATTGCTCGAGAGCCTCAGTTAATTAAAAAGTGAGAAAATAGTCAAAATATAACTTTAACTTCAATGTGTCACTTATGAGATTTTTAGTTTTAATTTAAAAATACTTCTGCTTTATTTACAGGTTTGGCGCTTTGGGGACGAAAGGTTCGCGACGGAAACTAACCAAGGAAACCGTCCGGAGACTCGGGGAAGCCGCAGAAGTCTCTCTGACCATTTCTGGTGCAAGAGAAAATTCCTCGAATTACCCAGTACTCCAGATAGCACTAACACTTTGCAGAGTGAATTCAGGTATGTCATGCGTTAGTATTTAATTAGAGTACCCTCCTCTATCGTGAGGGATCGATTTTAGATTGCTCGAAAACCTCAGTTAATTAAAAAGTGAGAAAATTTTCAAAATATAACTTTAACCTCAATGTGTTACTTATGAGATTTTTAGTTTTAATTTAAAAATACTTCTGCTTTATTTACAGGTTTGGCGCTTTGGGGACGAAAGGTTCGCGACGGAAACTAACCAAGGAAACCGTCCTGAGATTCGGGGAAGCCGCAGAAGTCTTTCTGACTATTTCTGGTGCAAGAGAAAATTCCTCGAATTACCCAGTACTCCAGATAGCACTAACACTTTGCAGAGTGAATTCAGGTATGTCATGCGTTAGAATTTAATTAGAGTACCCTCCTCTATCGTGAGGGACCGATTTTAGATTGCTCGAGAGCCTCAGTTAATTAAAAAGTGAGAAAATTGTCAAAATATAACTTTAACCTCAATGTGTCACTTATGAGATTTTTAGTTTTAATTTAAAAATACTTCTGCTTTATTTACAGGTTTGGCGCTTTGGGGACGAAAGGTTCGCGACGGAAACTAACCAAGGAAACCGTCCGGAGACCCGGGGAAGCCGCAGAAGTCTCTCTGACCATTCCTGGTGCAAGAGAAAATTCCTCGACTTACTCAGTACTCCAGATAGCACTAACACTTTGCAGAGTGAATTCAGGTATGTCATGCGTTAGAATTTAATTAGAGTACCCTCCTCTATCGTGAGGGACCGATTTTAGATTGCTCGAAAGCCTCAGTTAATTAAAAAGTGAGAAAATAGTCAAAATATAACTTTAACCTCAATGTGTCACTTATGAGATTTTTAGTTTTAATTTAAAAATACTTCTGCTTTATTTACAGGTTTGGCGCTTTGGGGACGAAAGGTTCGCGACGGAAACTAACCAAGGAAACCGTCCGGAGACCCGGGGAAGCCGCAGAAGTCTCTCTGACCATTCCTGGTGCAAGAGAAAATTCCTCGACTTACCCAGTACTCCAGATAGCACTAACACTTTGCAGAGTGAATTCAAGTATGTCATGCGTTAGAATTTAATTGGAATACCCTTCTCTATCGTGAGGGATTGATTTTAGATTGCTCGAAAGCCTCAGTTACTTAAAAAGTGAGAAAATAGTCAAAATATAACTTTAACCTCAATGTGTCACTTATGAGATTTTTAGTTTTAATTTAAAAATACTTTTGCTTTATTTACAGGTTTGGCGCTTTGGGGACGAAAGGTTCGCGACGGAAACTAACCAAGGAAACCGTCCGGAGACCCGGGGAAACCGCAGAAGTCCCTCTGACCATTCCTGGTGCAAGAGAAAAATCCTCGACTTACCCAGTACTCCAGATAGCACTAACACTTTGCAGAGTGAATTCAGGTATGTCATGCGTTAGAATTTAATTAGAGTACCCTCCTCTATCGTGAGGGACCGATTTTACATTGCTCGAGAGCTTCAATTAATTAAAAAGTGAGAAAATAGTCAAAATATAACTTTAACCTCAATGTGTCACTTATGAGATTTTTAGTTTTAATTTAAAAATACTTCTGCTTTATTTACAGGTTTGGCGCTTTGGGGACGAAAGGTTCGCGACAAAAACTAACCAAAGAAACCGTCCGGAGACCCGGGGAAGCCGCAGAAATCTCTCTGACCATTCCTGGTGCAAGAGAAAAATCCTCGACTTACCCAGTACTCCAGATAGCACTAACACTTTGCAGAGTGAATTCAAGTATGTCATGCGTTAGAATTTAATTAGAGTACCCTCCTCTATCGTGAGGGATCGATTTTAGATTGCCCGAAAATCTCAGTTAATTAAAAAGTGAGAAAATTGTATGTGTTATAGGTTAAAAAAAGTGTTACTTTTAAAAAAATTATTTTCAGGCATTCAAGTCCAATTTTTAACTTTAATTCGGTTTTATTTAATGTAGTAGAGTGTTGTAATTACAATGTAATATTTCTCTTAACTGTAAATAATTTTATATTTCAGTTTTATGGTGACTGGAATGCTGCGAGGGTCAGAAAAGTTTTCCTGTGCTTCAGAACTCTGTGAAAAATGTTCTGCAGCATTCACGACGGTCCCGTTGGATTTTTTATGAAATTCAAACCTTCCTCTTGCTGCCCAAAGAGTTACAAGGCTCTACATCAACGGGAACTATTTTTTATAAGAGTATTAAAAGTGACAGGTATGTGTAATAGGTTTAAGTTTGAAGCCTGAAAAACAAATATTTCTATTTGTTTTTCAGGCTTTAAATTTTATAGGCAAAAGATACGTGACGGCAGCTAACCAACGAGACCATCCGGAGTTTTGGGGAAGTCGCAGAGGACTCACAGAGGACTGAGAGAGAACGCGGCCTACTACACCTCCCCGCACTCGACGGCCGTGAGAGGGGGAAATCACGTACGCTAGCCGCCGTCGCCATAGCGAATGCCATATCTGTCTTTCAGTATAAGTACGTATAGTTTGGATTATTGCTGCAGAGAGCTTATTGAGTAAAAAGTACTCGTGCCTAATAACACGTATTAATATTCACTCTGCTAAGCGCTCGTCGGCCATTGTTGATTGATTCTAATCCTGTTTTGTTTCCGCAGCCTTTCGGACGTCGAACACAGTAAGGTTATCTAAAAATGAATCTTTTCTCGACTATCTGCAGCTTTGACGAAAATCTGTATACGAATAAACGAAAAAGGATGAGGAAATAAGGTGATCAACAGAGAATTAATTATCAAGCGAATACTTTTGCTTGTTGGAACTATGCTTTCTGACGATTTTCTGTGCGTTTACGTCAGGAACACTTTATTTTACATATTTACACTGGTTTCTCTTCACGAGATTGCATCTTTGGTCTACCTTCTCTTTTTCTCCTTCACCCTCCTTCGTTCTTTCTCTCTCACTCTCTCACACACACTCACACACATACAAACATGCATTCACGCTTCTGATACACGTTTCTTTCTTCGAAACGGGTACGAATGAAAATCATTTCACAAATTAGAAAAAAACAGAACATCGTCGACTACTTGTTAAATGCGTTTGGCTAACCAAACGGTTCTCCGTAAACCAAAATAGTAGCCTGTGCCTTTTGATCAAATCGCCCTTTAACCAGTGATTCCAAGTTTATCCATTATATCTTAATGTGCTCCGTTACATCATTATGCGCCAAAAACCACGATATCCCGCCCAGTTCTTAAAAAGTTCTTAGTGTAACACTGTGATTAGCTTTAGCGATACCTGACGCGAGTATCTATTATATTTTTCGATATGAACTTCATGAGAATATATTTTATGATATTGTAAAATTCATTGATAATTTCATTACAGGTGTCCGTTTCTGACGCAAGAAGTTGCGCTGGTTCACCGGTTAAAGGGTCGCAATAAAAACTTAATTCTCAACTACATTAATTGATTGAGATAATAAAAATAACGAAGCTTATAGATTACATATTTATGCCCTGTTCTATGCGACGTGTGAGTATACGGTACCGTAAACGGATGCTTGGATCCTTGGATCTTCAATCACCGAATGCTCTTTTTGCTGCACGAATTTAAAACTCATCAAACGTTATAACGTGCAAATATTTTCTGTATGTTTCAGGATAAAAAGGAATTTCGATCTAGAAACTGTATAGACTGAAATATTCACGGATTTATGGAATTTTAAGTGAGGATTATGAGGAAATTGAAAATATCTAGAAAAATACATTTTTCTCAGCACTCATCGAACAAGAGGTTAGTAATAAAAATATTTTATAATTAAATAAAGTCAAGCAGTTTAAAGAATCAAAGGGTGAAGAATCCAAGAATATAAGCATTCAATCTTAGATCATTGGATCTTTGAATCCTTATATTCTAATATATATGTATCACGTATGTACGTACGTATGCCGTATGTGTTTCCACGTGTATGTGTATGTATGTGTATTAGGATGTCCCTTATTTAATTATGACCGATTATTGCAAATATCTCACGATATATATTTTTTATAATTATATAAATTTAAAATGCTATTACTCGCTTTAATGTAATTTTGTTGTCAACTTTGATGCCAACAAGTTTAATTCACTAATGCGATGTTCTTATCACTGCACAAAAATTTTTTTATAAATAAAGGATATCCTTGTACGTGTATGTACGCAGACACGTGTGTAAACGTATGCATGTATACATTTTTTGGAAGTGGAACGTTCGCATTATTGAGGTATATCTACGTTCAAGCGTTCGGATATTGTCGGTTCCTCGAGAAGCTAGAAAATACGCTCCACAGCCGGGAGTCAATTGCCGTTTCTGAATTTTTTCTGAACTTTTATGCTTAATACAATGTATATTCAGATCGCATCACTCTTCGAGAAAGCAAACATCCTTCGAGCAAATAATACTTTTCTCATTTTTTACTTTACATTGTCTCCGAAGAATGATGCTTTCTGTAATCGTTGTTTTAAGATGTGCGAATCTGATAAATGAAATGGACAGTCGTAAATGTCCCTGAAGTGAAGTTACGGCCAAGGGATATAGATATAAAAAAAGTCATTGCAGTAATTAATAAAAGCTAATTAATAAAATATAAAATTTGATAAGCATTTTTTAAATGCTTCTTATTTTGTTGCTGAATATTTGTCACAACATAATACATATAACAATTTAATTATGTCGATTTATTTGTAATATATTATATATTAATCTTTGTTATTTTTAAATTTTTGTATCGTATCACTTCAGTGACATCATAGACAGATATTTTCATGAGATAAACGTGAAAAGAATGTTCAACGAGCACAAAGCGATATTTCAATAGCGATATAGGTCGTTACAGAGTTTTTGAGAACGAACCATTAGAAAGTCAGCTCGTGATTAAACTCAACTCGTTAATTTGGATTATTATGAAATCCTTGAGCCTTTAAATCCTTGGATTCTTGGACCCCTGAATTTTGAGATCCTTGGACTCTTAGTTCTACGCATTTAGAGTCGTAAACCTCGCACTCGAACCGAGATTTCTCGCGTTTAACCATATTTAATTAATCCACCGGAGTGTACTGTGTGCCCCCAAAAAAGGAATCAGTACTTTTGATTTAAACGTAAAAATTCTTTCCAACGTGTCATTTCAAAATCCAAATTCTAAATGGTGCGGACCATGTTAAAAATTAAAACTGAAAAGATTTAAGAATGTATATTACCAGTTACTTAGATTTGCGATTTGTTTTTTTTTTTGTTTTTTTTTTTTTTTTTTTTTTTTTTTTTTTTAATAGGTAAAATTCAGAAACTATTTTCGATTGATAAGTGAAACTAAGTAGACGCGAATTTTCATAAAGTGAACCTAGTTGATCCCTTCTTTCTGACATCTCCTATAGAGACACCCGGTACAACTTTGCGAGGACGGCCGAGAACGAGTCACGGCAGCCGCTGGTCCTTCATATGATGATCCGTATTCGAAGTCATATAGTCCAGACCTGCACTTTTTCTGCAACAACGCACCAGCTGGCGTGGTCATAATATGATGAGATGATATGCAGGTTCTCGACGTACTTGTTAATAAGTTGATCCAGCTCGCCTTCCCGAAAGACGTGATAATATTGGTGATAGGTAATGGAACCGCCCCCGCGATCAGAGGGTAACGATTCCTGGGACGAGGCATTGCTCAAGGTGTCGGTGCTCGCGGTGACTAAACAGCCCGCGGTATCTCGTTTTTTTGCTTCACTCGACATCTCGTCTAATGAACGGCCACGCTCTTGCAGTCTTCGTCGCTCCACCGAACACCGACGAATGTTCTCCATATTCGGATTTGATGCCAATGACACCGTGCTGCCAGTTAATAATCTTGTTGTAGATTCCGTTTGGCTTCCATCGCTCAAGCTTGCCGTCGCGTTTTCTAGCAGAGAATCATTTGATTTTCCCGACAATCTGCTTTGAGAAGATCGCCACTTTCCAGCTGTCTTATCTTCGCACTCGAATTCGCCTGTTTTTAATACCATCACGAAGTCCATTGCATCGTCCGAATTACTGCGTAACAACGACGAAGTATTAGCGGAGCAACAGTGCTTTTGATTGGCTTTACGTCCTGCTTCCGATCGAATCGTGCTTTCGGCATTAATAAACGATTTTTTGGTATCACTTTCGAGATTACTATTGGATTTGAGATTAAATTTAGATACAAGATCAATTTCAGTTTTTAATTTTTCTTCGGATTCGCGATTGAGTCTGAACATTTTATCGTATTTAGATATGAATGTACTTTTGGACTTTGTTTCGGTTTCGTATTTAGAATCGCATGGAATTTTTTGGTCGTATTCAGACTTCAAAACGGCATCCTCGCAGAGAGCTCTAGAAGATTTAGATATCGGTTTAGATTTAGCCACATTAGCAAACTTGTTGTTTTTACTGCTATCATACGCTTTGTTCACGATCCATGAAGTCTCCTTGGGTACTTGATTATATTCATTCCAAGAAGTCGCGATGTCCGATTCCGCGTTTGTGTTATTTTCCGCGACGTCTGATAACGACGACGTTGTTCTCGGTGTCTGGCAGGCATCGAGAAAATCGAACGACGAGTTCTGGCAGTACCGACTGATATCTCGTATAAGATCGCTGGTCGATTCGTCAGCGTAACCGCCTAGATCTACCGAAGCAGATTTACAATCCTGCTTTAAATGCGCTCGCGTTCGCGCGTTTGACTGTGACCAAAAATCATCGTTATTGTGCCATTGTGCTTGTGAGAATTGTTCTACTTGGGCTTGATTATGTTGAATTGCTGTCTCAACGGCATCTTCTAGTGAACTCGCTACATTAGCAGCGGCTTCCAGAAGCCTCATAGACTGCGAGGAAATCGATCCGTTATCTAGAGGAATGCGCGACGTAGAATAGATTGTGTTGGTTTTTAAATTATCTTGAGAAGTATTTCGCATTTTGGTTTCCACAAGAGGCGTATTATTTTCAATATCCGCAGATAGATTATTATGCAGAAGATTCAGAGATGTGTTTAAATCTTCGAGTAATGTTATTGTTCCTATACTCAGTGATTCATCGTCGCATATACTACTTTCAATTTTTTTCGTGCTTTTTGATACGTCGTCTTCGTTAGATTTAATAAGACTTTCGTCTGTCTGTGCGTTGTTTTTCTTCTCTTCTGCTTCCTTCTTTGCAATATACCGTTCATCTGACGTGACACTAATTACCGAGCCGACTGATTCCGGAGACGAGACACCGCTGGAATCGCTATCCAAGTCATCAGTTTCCGGATTGAACAATTCTAATGATAGCAAACGTGGTAGTATTCTCGAGACTGTATCCACACGATTCGTAGCCGCCGTGGAAGCACGCCTAACCAGGGGAATTGCCGGTTTTGAGCGTGTTGCAAAGCCCGGTTTCGCGATTAGTAGCTCTTTGATCTGATTCAGTCTAGCCTTTCGACTGTCGTCCTCACTCACAACTGACTCACAAACGGTCAGATCCTTATCGTAAACAGTAGGTATCAACGCCGTGGTGTCCAGTTCTGTGTCTAATTCCGTCGATTCTGGCATGAGATGTTCTTCCGACACCGGTGAAGAGTTATCAGACGCATCGCAAACAGTCGGCACATTAGGCTTTATCACATCACCGTGATGCGTGATCGCACTCGAATTTATCGTAACTGATTGCTGTTTCAGTAATGGTGATACGCCGATCATTTTTAATCTAGACGATTGACTGTCCAGCGGCTGCTTCATACGTGGCGACGGCGGTGCGGACGTCGTGTTAAGTTGCAATGCTGCCGGTCGCGGCGCGGAAGGAATTTCATTGACCAAAGACGACACTGGCGATGCCGGGACAACAACGTCCTGTTTCGGCACGTAAATCACAGATGCAAAACTGTCTTCGGAGTCTACGCTGGTGTCACTCTGCAGACTGCTGTCCTTGGATGAATCCGAGCCGTCTTCACGTGAAAGACGACGTTCGACAACCTCAATGCTACGTTTTACCAACGTCACTGGTTGTACTTTATTGTCCGTTAGCTTCGACGCTGCCGTTTCCGTCGTCGCTGCAGATGTCGATTCGTTCTCGCATGATTTCCATCCCTGCAGCATTCGAACAAAGCCATTCTTGATGGACATACTAGAAACTTTCTCGATATTCGTTGTGGAACGCTTGATTTTATTAGTGAGTCCATCTTTTAGCAATTGGAAGCGCCGACTGGCACTAACCGGGCTGATCGAATCCTTGAGTGCCTCGAAAGTTCGCCACTTGCATATAAGCTCCTCGTTCAGCGACGCTTGCTTCATGATATTTCGACGTACTCGCTCCTTCTCCTCCAGTCGTTCCGTTGACATTAGTTCCTCGTTCATCGAGCTTTGCTTTAATGGTATATTACGCTTTCGCAACGACTGATAAGAGAAATCCGGGAGGTCCTTGATCAGATTTTCAATGGCAGTGTCTTCAAGATTCTCCAAACCAATTTCCTCTACGTATGATTTTTGCTTCACTAACCGTGGCTTTGAGCCACTCGACGACGATGAAACCGATCTTTCATCCAGGATTAACTCCGATGTTGAGTAAAAACCTGGGATGCTGGACCGGGAACGCACCAAATCGAGCCGCTCAATCTCAAGGATATCGCCCAAGCTTTTAGATTTGATACTTAGGGTGTCTGTGGAATGCTTATTCGTCATAGTTAGCGTGTGCGTCGTATCCACGCGGCGCAGCTCGATCGGTAGCTCGTCCACATCGGTCGTATCCTCAGCGTCGTAGCGCCGAGGCCGGCTCTTTGTACTGCTTTGCCAACTTCCAGGAAGCCATGCACGACCACTACCTCCGCGTCTGCTTCTTGCTAATTTCTGAAATAACCATGCAAATCTGCTCATCATGGACAACAATGCATTATATATAATTTTAAAGTAGAAATTAAATATAAGACTTTTAAATTTTCTATCCAATATTTAGTTTCGAAATAAAAAACAAGAAAACAATATCACATATTTTAATTGATTTTTCAAGTATTCTAGTTTAAAATTATATTTGTAGATAATTATTTTCTTAATTTTTTTTTTTTTTCTCTCATCAATTACCTGTAATGCTCGACGGAAACAGCTATAACAGGTTTCATTCGGACTAGAGAGACTGCTGGTGGATGGTGACAAGCTGAATATCGGATCCATCCAATAACTCTTGCTTTTGCATTTTCGTTGGCTATTTCTGTAACAAGTAATCGTGATAGTTACGATCTATATACGACATCTATAGAAAATTGGACGTGTTATATCAATCTTAATAAATCCCTGGTGAGATAATTTATCAAACACTTACTTTTTGGAGAATGATGGATGTTTCTGTGCGGTATCATCCTCTCGTTTTTCGTTACCGTCCGATTCACTCGATTGCTTCGTCCCATCTGATGCTGCACTCATACAGTACGATTTGGGCCACGGTATTAAAACATCTTGCGACTCAAACTGCAAATGTATATATTAATAATATAATTCAGGCATTTAAAATATTAATTATTAAAGGAAAAAAATTGAAAGAGATTTTTTAAAATTGATTAAGAGATAATATTTTTCACCTTTCTATGCTTTTGTTCCATAGCCCAAACGGATATGACGAGTCGGCCTCCTATCCTAAGGACCCGCGCTAACTCCTTCAACGCGAGTACCCTTCTCTCCGTGGTAGCAAAATGATGCACCACGGCGATCGACAGTACAGCATCGAAGCTCTCTTCTCGGAACGGTAGAGCCAAATTATCGCAGATTAGAACCTTATTGCACATAAACAAGTAATTCTGTGAGTATTATATTCAATAAGTTATTCTATATATAATTTATATGTACACGCACCTCGTTTTCCTTCTCGCGAGCAATGTCCGTGAAACGCTTGCATCGATCTACTCCTATTTTGAAAATGCTGTGATTTACGCTGAGATATTTTCCGTTGCCGCAACCTAAATAGTGTCAACGTAATATATAATATTACACGGAGAAGCAATCTTATTAAACGGAATATAAACTGTATTAATTACTTGCCACGAACACTTGGCCAGAATTATGTCTTGACAAGCAATTACAATACAAGTAAAACTTATTTTTCAGAAAGATTGTCTTACAAAAAATATTTTTAACTAACCGATATCACAGACGAGGGCACCCGGTTCGAGTTCTTGAAGAAACTGATATACTCGTGGCCAGTGTTTGCTTTGTGTGGTCTTTTCGGCACATTGCTCGTATACTTCGTGGACATAGGCTTGCTCTAAGGCCACCGAGCGAGCTGCATGCTCTCCGTCGCTCTCAGACATCCCTCTCGCTAAGGTAATTTACCTTCGTCCACATGTGCGCTCACGATGCTGCACAAAAACATTTACTTTTTTAATTAAGAGAATCAGAAAGTAATTAAAATCTCAAGACTGAAAGCACTCGAAGATTAGGAGAACAAGAATCGTAAGATAAGATCACAAAGATCTAATAAAATATCAAGGTATTAAATTAAATGGATTATTTTTCAATATTAACTCCGGATATCAAAACGTTAATAAATTATTTTGTTTTTTTACAACTACTTGGGAGGATGTCGAATAACGCATATGATTTTTGAATTGTCTTATGCACGATTTTCGGACACAACAGTACGTGTGCACGCACGTCGCATTTTCTTTCAAAGACCAATCTCGCAAGGCGGCAAACATCCACAATAGAACAACTCCTGCAGCAATCTGAGTATCAGTTTGTCGGGCCTCAACTTCTCTGTATTTTCCGTTTTTTGGACTCGATCCGAGCGGTACCGCAAACGAGGCACCGTATACACTCGGCACCATCGCAAAAAGCCGCCAGTATCTTCCGTGCGGATGAACGTCACGATTGCCCAGAGAGTGCAGAGATTTCGAGATTTTTTTCTGGTGTGCAGATAGAGCTGGCAAACATCCAGAAACGTCATGAGATCAACGACGCTCCTTTCCATGGAGAATTACGTTCGAAAATTGAAAGTTGCACAGAGCTCTTCCGAATTCGATGACCGAAAACACCGGAGCACCAATCTACGGGGTTTCAAAGGGAAATCGGAAGTCAAAAATCGCGATCAAAAATAGCGACCGATCCGATCCTTTAAATAGATCCTTTGGCAAGTGTCACCGAGCGGAAAATCCGCCTGGCGCGAGGGCTACTCTCCACTTGCATCGCCGCCACCCCCGCATTGTGTGATGTGGCGAACGCCGTCGGAGGCAGGTGGACCGACTTCAAAGAGCACACCCTTCCCCACAGTTACCATCCCGCGATTCCCCCCTCGCGCGACGCGGTACTTTTTTTTCATCTTTGTCGCGTGCGAGCGAGCGAGCGAGCGAGCGAGCGAGCGACGAAAGGGCCAAGTACATGTGTGCGTTGTCGTTCACAGGCTTCCAATACGCGACTGCGCGGTGAATTTATTCGATATCCCCCTTTTCGCATAACTGGGTTATTCTCTCTTGATGCACTAGTTTAACTAATTTAAGGATGCCACCAGATGCCTCGTGCGCGACGACTAATGTCAACCGTCGTCACTCAACGCAAACGAACGAACGGCCGGCGGATGGCTGGCTAGATAGATGGATAGATGGACAAGCGGGCGGGCGGGCGGGCGGGCGGATGTACGTCGACGTAATATCGACGTGCGCGCTGTTGCTCCCGCTTTCGAGGGATGCGGCGGCGGTGCAGCAGCAATGGTGCATGAGATGCGATTATTAATTGGCAAAAGAATTCTACAGGAACTCATTCTCAAAAAAAAAAAAAAAAAAATAGAGTAAACGTTCTCTTTTTTAAACGCCTCTTTTTTAGACTCTCGAACTTGAGAGAACATAAAATCTTTTATACATAAAAATAACGTGCAAAATGTAATCTACGTTTGCCACCTCTCACTTTCCAATCAATTTCAGAGATTGAGTTATTGTCAGGCTCCACGAGCCTGTGTCACGAAGAAAGAGAAAGAGAGACTCGTCTACATGTTACTAATGACAACGATTTATAAATAGAATGTGAAATGAATCCCACGCGACTGTTTACGTCATGAAACCTGTCTGTTCAAGGACTAAGGGCCGATTGAGGTAAATTGCAAACTTATTTAATTGTCCGTCGCTTAACATAAAAACACGCGAGAAAATATCAGCGCATTTTAATAACTTTCTATTTTTTAATTACAGGTTTTTTCGCTGCCTGAATCTTTGAAGGGCACGAAATGACCGAGAAGTCGTGCGCTTTGTGGCGTAGAGATTTCCGCAATGTGGAATTGCACATGACAAATGCTTTCCACCCCCTTTTCGACGAGGACGGAGAACCACTGTGCCACCACGGGTAGACTATGCACTACGTAACGGCTGGGTTGTAACTGTGTTGGTCTCAACGGCGTGGGTGGTACGTAGAGCAACGGCAATGTGCCAACCGTGAGAGAGGCAGCCATGAATGAAAGTGCCGCGTATCGATTTATCTGCGCCGCCCTACATACGAAATATGATAAATAGAGAGTGTCCCTACTGATTTTACACGGTGACACTTGGAATCACCACGTCACTTACGCACACGGATTCCTCTCTTTCTCTCTCATTTCGGCTCCGGTTATGTGTTAACTGAGCGTGCGAGACACAGCATTCGTTATCTCGCGTATCTAATACGAGTATAATGAGATTAGATCAGAGATTATTTCAACGAGAACACAATAGGCGAGGGAAAATAAAGACGGCATTATGTTTCGTAATGTCAAGTAAACAAGCGATATAATTAATTGTGGGAGCAAATTACACGAAGACCAAATATATGTTGTACAACGTACAAGTAACATGACAAATTACATAATAAAAATTATGGAATTTGCGCATTTACATTTTCTCAAATTCCAAATATTGAATATATACATTTATTGATTTTTATTTCAGAAATGTAAGCTGCAAGATGCGCTCAAATAAAGAAAAATTCTGGAAACGGATATGGAATTTCGCGATTGCGTGTAATCGACGCGGAACAGACCGTGGACTATCGACTTCGTCTGTAACACAGCACCAAACGCGTCACCGTTCAAAACGATTCGATATGGCGCCATTATTCATTCATACGAGCTGCCTCTACGTCAATGACTGAGAGCCGTTTCGAGCTACCAACGTCAATTTGCCGATCGCCAGCATACATAAATCGAGGGACTTTGCGAGGACTCCGGATACCGAAAGAGTTGCAGCAATTCAGAGGTAAATAGCAACGAGTTGAAGCAACCGTTTCGATCAGAGCAAGTAGCGTCAATGCTAAGCTCAAATTATCGATTACTTTATACTCGATGCCGATAAGATTTGTATCAGGTTTATCGTGAAAAACGAACAGGATCTCTGCATCCCTGAATAGGCAAAATCAATTTCGTCGCAAGAGACTACCTACGCGTATCTGTTTTGGGGCCGGTGACGGCCGCCATATCGCTGGTCGCGCGAGACTGTTACCCTACTACAGAGAATCACCAATAACGAAAACGTGGATCAAAGACACATATCGTGACACATTTAGACAGTTGCAATATTAAAAAGGATTTCTTCTCCCAAGACTTACCTGGGTCATGAGAGAAGCGGATTCTTCATGCTCGTGAGATACGCTGCTGTGGCGACGAGAGGGTGCAGCAGCGCGGTGATAGCGACGACGACAGCGTCGGCGGCGGGGTCGGGGTCGGCGGTAGCGGCAACGGCAACGGCAACGGCGGCAGCGTCGGCTGGTGCTGGTGCTGGTGCTGGTGCTGGTGCTGGTGCTGATACTGCTCGCGCGAAATCGGCGTCGCGCGGATGTTCGCGTCTCATCGCGCCGACGAGCAGATTTCTCTCACATCGCCTTGCGTCGTCGAGTTTCGTTTTTTTTCTTTCTCCTTTCTTTGTTCGCTTCTTCGTTCGTTCACGCTTGCTTGTATATTTTTTATTTCACACAAAATGTTCGCGCGAACGAAAGGGTGTATTACACGCACGATGGACTCGAGTCTCGCGAAGAATCGAGCCGACCGACCGACCGACCCTCCGACAATGGCTGCGGTTCCGCTGGGGGTTGAAGGGAGCACGCGCGAGGCAACGCGACGCGACGCGACGCGACGCGGGCGTCGCTGTGACGCATTACCAGTGTAAGAGGGAGGAAAGGGCGGAAGAGAGTGGGTGTAATGAGATACGTTTCTCCTGCTACCGGGCGAATGCGGGAGAGTGTAGGTAGATGCGCGAGAAACGTGTGGCTCGCGATATCTATAACAAAACTTATAATAGAGAACGTCTCCGTGGAGAATGTTTCTGCGATTGCACATTTGTACTGGTCTTTGCGCGTCTTCGTGACGCATTACAGACGTCAAAGGGAGTTAGATACGACGAGATACAAAGAGATACATTTGGCGTTAGCACGTGCGGCAAGACGCGTGTGTTAGATCCAGTTGCTCTTCTTTTGTCAAAAATTGAAATAACTCATCTCTTCGTTAATGTGTTGATAACGTTAATGTGCTTGTTCTCAAATTATCAATATCTAAAGAGAGCTTTTTACAAATCAAATTTCTGTTCGATAAAAAGTAACATTTTCTATAGGCAATAATACAAATTTAATGCGAAACGTGAAAGTAAAATGTAAATTCGAGTACAGAATATCATTTTAAAAAACATGGGCGAATAAAGTTTATAAAATTCTTTATTTCCTATTCTTCCTTATATTATATATTATGTTAATATAGAACGTAATACGCGCGCACGTGCGCGCATATAAAATTGCCAATAGAAATTAAAGTAATACGTTAGACGTTACGATCATTCAAACGAATTTGGCCTAACTTTAAAGACTTGGTTATAGGGCGAATACGGCGAGTAGCGAAACACGTCATCTATATTCAGATTACATCGAAGTATCACTACGCCTGACGGATTCACCTTGACCTTGATTTTAGTTTGTGGCGTTAAAACTCCATAGTCCACATCCTCGTAGAGATCCTGAAAAGTACATCGACCCACGGTCACTTTCGAATTCTTTTCTTAAAAATCTTTTTTTTTTTTTCCAGAATAACCACATGACACTACAAACCTCCACTCGGTATCCTCCGGGATACTGCAAACCCAGTTCTTTTAGCGTGACGGACACGTCCGACGGCGTGCCGTCCGTCCGCCTGTTGACGAATGCGATCGCGTACGAGTAGTAGTTTTGGTAAAGTGGGGTAATGGGCCTCGCCCAAATTTCAATGCCCTTGTGCTGCAATCGTTAAGTTATCAATAAATAACAAATAAATAACACTATATGCAACACATTCTAATCGTTTCGAATGAATAATTATCATAATTATGATTCAATTAATCTTACATTTAAATATTATTTTAAAGTAACTGGTATATATTACGCAAATAAACACTGCTACTTTAGATATCAATTCACTCACTTTGTATATCCGTCGACCTTGAATACCTAGCGGATCTTGATCCACGGCAATAATTTTTTTGTTTTGCAAAATGGCTTTATATTCCGGCCTAATTGTTCTAAGATCGACAGACATGAGCAACGGCGCTGCTAATATAGCCCAGATCGCCATTTGCGTTTTACTTTGCTCGTAACTCAGGCCAAAGTTACCGATAATCAGCATATCCGGATCGTTCCAATGCCCAGGACCAGCATTGGGCACAATGGCGTCTTGATTATTGCCGTAATAATCAATGATGCTTTCTACACTGGCCCAGGAATCCTGAATATCGTCAAAGTTCCGCCAGAGATTGCAGTGTTCCAAAATTGCAGTATAATTTGGCTAAAAGTTGAATAAACTATATCAATGAGTGTCTGATAAAAATAAAATTAAAGAAAATGCATCAAAGTGCTTACCTTCATGCCAGCATATATTTGATAAACAGGCCAACTGCAAGAGTATATCATAGACTTTCCAGTCTGATTCAGATGAAATCCAAACTCGGGATAACCTTTCATAAATATATAACATTATTTTAATTTATTGATTTATTTAATTAAGAGAAAGAAAAAACTTATTAATTATTTATAGAATACAGCTGTACCTCTGTCCATGTCAATGGGATGTGAATAACACCCATCTAACTTGACATAATCCACATCCCAGGAAGCGAATGTAGCAGCATCTATGTCCAAGTAGCCTAATATACCTGGGTATCCAGCACAGGTATAATTACCATAGTCTTCGTAAATGCCAAATTTGAGACCTTTTGAATGCACCTGATAAACAAACCAGCAAAGCATTTCATGAAACATTATTCAATTACAAAAGAGCATTATTTGGTTACAAGAGAAATTGTAAATTTGAGAAATGAGCCAAGTGTAGATTAATAATATTCATGCAACTGGCAAATATTGAAATAAGAATAGTTTTAGAGCAATTGACAGTGAATTACATAATCTGATAAGCTCTTTATGCCATATGGAAATCGTTCTCTATCCGGTACAAGTTGCCCATTCGAATCTCTTTCTTTCTCCAACCAGCAGTCATCCACATTAATATATTCGTATCCCACTGCAGCATACCCCTCAGCCACCACTATGTCTGTCATGGTCCGGAAAAGACGATCACTGTGAATCACAGAAAGAAACAATCACTGTAGTTTCTTCAACACTTGCACCAAGTATTTAATCCTTACATTGTCCAGAGTATCAAGGCTCACCTTATACAATTTTCTGGATCATTTTTGCAGTCAGTGTTGCATCTGAATCTCTCCCAAGCTAACCAACCCATTGGTGGTGTTCTAGCCAGGCCATTCTCCAGCGCCGGGACTAAAGTAGCCAGCGACAGGAGAGCACAAAGGGACCACAGGTTGCGCAGCATTCTGCAGGAAGGTAACAAAAGCTGCTCTCAGTCAGTGATTAAGGAAAGCGAAAAGGCTGCTACCAGGTTCAGGCAGCATAGTCCGGGGACGTGAAATGCAGCAGTATTCCCGTGACAGAACAGTCGACGAGAGGTCATCAGGAGAGCTCGCTGGCTAAGAAGAAACGACGCGAGGTAGACGCGGTGTTATGATGAGGCGCGCCTACCGTACTGATCTGATATAAGAGGTAGGTTCGCTCGCGCGCTCGCTCGCCGCCGCCGCCACCGCTGCCGCGAGTACTTTCACCCAATGCCCCATTTCATTTTTATGCGCGATCACCGTCGTCGAGACTCGCCGCGTCGTGCCGCGCCTGCCTCCGCCGATCCGCGCGTCCGCCCGCACGAACAACAACACGCGGTCGCACGTACATGCACCGGTTCGATTGGTGTTACGCGGGCATAATCGCAGAGTTTCCTGCGCGAGCGGATGTGCCGCTGTGTGGCAAAGAGGTTAGGGACCAAACGGCGCGCGCGAGAAAGGTTAGATCGCCCTTCCGGCCTTGTGAAACCTTCGAAAGATTTTTCGTATTTATTATATACATTATTGAAAACTGCCGAGAGAAACTCGCAATTTAATTGATAACGATATGTCTTATTATCATCTCGATATGTTTTATTTTTAAACACTTGTATAAAACAGCTGATACAAATCCTTGTCTTTTTGTGTCAAGTAATTTTTTACTGTCTATGAATTTTAAATATACTGATAAATGATAAATGCACATAGATAAAACGTTTACAATAAAAAAAAAAATAATAATAAAAAAATGAAAGAAATATGCCCTGCTTTTTTTTATGATTTCAGAAAATAATGATAAAAAAATTATTTACCTTTCAGAGTGTTTAATTTTTCTTTTTCTTTTTACACCAATATGCTACAATTTCTAAATTATTTTTCAGGCGAAAACGTGAGTCCTACGATTTTTCTGTGTGTGAGAACCACGAGCATGGAGTGTCAGACGCTTTTCCGAAGGCTACTGGAAGATGCTAAACAATGATCATTATGCGTCCTTCGTATATCAAATGGATGCTTCAAGGCTTCATATCTAAGCGTATGCGAGCATTGTCAAGGAAGTCAAGGTTCGTAAAGTTTCTACCATACAGAAAAGTAGGCTTAAACCACCTCGCTTCATGCCAAGCTCTCATTGAAGCTCCGATTTGTACTGCTAGATCTGGTCGACCGAGCTAGACTGGCTACGCTCGGTCACCGATAAAAATGAAAGCACATCGTGGCTCGTGGATTGCGGTGACGTGGACGGCGTTCACGAGAGCGAGAGGAGACAAAGCGAGAAAACTGGTAAGAGATCGGTCGAACGACTCGACAGACGGAGAAAGAACGACAGGCAATGGTAATATCACGAGTGGGAGAGACGTGCTGAACTCGCAACTGTGCTAACTCACGTACAGGATGTCCCAAAAGTCGTCAGACTTCTTTTAGAGCCTGGACACTCGCGTCTTGATTTACCATTGTCGTTACGAAGAATCATTATTGTCAGCGTGCCACAGCCAAGCTTTTCTTTCTCTTACTTCTTTTACTCTCAGAGTTAATATATTATTATTATTATTGCGATTATATCACGTTGTTACTACTTGAATTAACGTGTATCAAATTATTTCCGCATATAGTGCGGGCGGCATGCCGCGACGCGAGCCGAGAAAGTAGCCAAATAGATGCGAACCGGTTCGCAATCCTCCCAGCCGTGGAAAAAAAGAGAAAGAGGAGTCGGAGAAAAAAGAGAAAGAATGTGAGGACACATCGCTGAAAAAGGACAAGTCGCGTCAAATACTATTACTTTAGTAGCACTCTTTTATTTATGCCAACGTTTTTATATCGTATAAATCTTAATCGCGCCAACTAATCTTTCCCGCACTTGATCGTTGAACGTTTCGTTTATGTTGATTGTTTCAATAGATTGTAGTCTTAGCTCAAAACATAGATTGTGCATTATTAGCGATTCGAGAGCCGTACCGGAAACAGTCACTCCGAGTACAATCGCTGCCGGCGAAAGAATAGACGAGATTCTAAGATAATTAAAAAATAATTAAGTTCATTTACGTTCTTTGATTTTCTGGGACGCCGTAAGAACTTAGTATGGAATTTATCTGAGAAATTGGAAAAACGTGTGCTAGACTTGCAACATTTTTTTTTTTTTTTTTTTTTTAACCACAGAGTATAGACCTTGGACTTGTTTAAATTTGTTGATTGTTTATCAAAAGATTTTAACGAGTTCTGTATCACATATATATGTCTGCTTTTGATAATTTGCGAAATTGATTCATATCTTGTTGCGTAATAAGATTAATAGTGCATAAACGATTTTTTTTTTTTTTTTTTTTTTATGTAATCTAGAACAAGAGTAATCGAATGAAAATTTGTTATATCACAGATGACTGCGATATGATAACGGATCTAAATGCATTTTATACCTGAATAACAAATGTTTTAGCCACCATAAATCAAATGTCTGCACTAAACGTCAGCTATAAACGGTCGCGATAAATCCTCCTCATGAAAACTCGCGCTGTACACCCGTCTCCCTCACATTTCGTTACGAAGAAAGACATAAAAGAGCGCAGCTTCTCACCTTCTAATTTCCCCCTCCTCCCTTCACCATAGAATGGAGAGTTTGATTTCTTGCACGCTCGCGTCTCTCCGCCAAACTAATTCTGCTCTCTATCTCAAATAGAGAGAGAAAAAAAAAATTTACCAAGAGAAGCAAGACTGTCGACAATAATGATACTGAATTAGCGTCGCATCCTAATTAGTGGATAGTCTTGGAGATGTGTCAGAGAGCGGCGGGTCGAGGTCGATGAAATATTTCCATCGGTTCTCGTATTCTACTATCGTAACCCTGGCATGATCCACATCCACGCTTCATTCGTCTCGCGGAATTGTCGCGACCGGCACCACCACAGCATCACGTTCATGATTTGCATTTCCCTTCCTTCCTCTTGCTCTCCCCCGCGCTCCTCTTGATTCCGCTTATATATAGCGTTTCCGAAGGAGAAATCGAAATGCCAAAACTCAGATAAACCCAATTCGAGAGTTACCTTAGAAATAAAAAGTCTCCTAGATTCTTCATGAAAGGACGGTCTCTTAAAAAATCTCACGCGTCTTCTAATCGCAAACAATAGAAATCTGTATCTGCAGTGAATTAAACGGCGCATGCAAGCGTGCGGATAACGCAGACCTCTCGCAAGTTGAACCGAGCGGTGGTCTTTACACGCAATCAATGTTCCCGCATAATTCAAACAAAGAACAAAAAAAAAAAAAAAAAAAAAAAAAAAAAGACTTTGACATACCTTTTATCAGCCACGTGTCGCACGAGAGTGTTATTTTATTGCAGCGCGCTCCAATATATGTACCCTATATATATGAGTGACTGGTAGATGTGCCCATTCTATTAATATAGACGAATATACATTTGTGTTTGAAAGCTCAGATTGTATGTGACAGTCCCGTTTCTTCGTCCTCTTTCGGTTTGTTATCGTGCACTGTTTACTCGATAGGCATATCTTCGTCGATAAAGTTTACGATTGGATTACTCGATGCTTCTTTAAAGATGCGAGCGACTCCGAAAACGGTAAACAACGAATTATCGTTGTTTCGATCGAAAGGTGTACATGTCAATCTGAGTATGCTCCGCGAAGAGCATTTTCCTAAACGTAAACTGACATTGAAGTAAAGCATCTTTTCGGATATCAATAGAACAGATCCCACGCATCGCGTTAGCTTAAACTTGGCACAGTTTCAGTAAAGTTGCACGCAATTTGCATCGCCGTCGAGTTTTATTTTCGACATCTCCAGCACCGAAGCGCGACGTCGCTTTCGCATCCTTAAATGGCGATCGTTGAAACAAGGGGGAAAAAGAAATTACGAATGGGATTATCCAATAGAATTGACTTAACGCAAATTCATCTTTTGGAAAAGGAAAAGAAACTACACGTTTTTTTTTTTTTTTTTTGGATGGATAGAACTAATTTTATTTGGAATTCTTCATATAACAATTATTTTGTTGTTTTAAAGCGCATGACCGACTAGATAAATTATTTTGTTGCTTTGATACGCCTGTCATTGACTTCACATTTTTCGAGACTGAAATCTCGAAGCGCGGAAAAGATAAGAAAGTTGATTAAACAATGACATTATCTCTCTTAATCATAAAAATTAATTTATCAAGTATGCTTATTGGTTTAGATATATTTTTTTGATTGATTATAGAAAGATTAGAGAACTCACTATGATACATCGGCTATTATTAACAAGTAAAATAAAAGGGAATAAATAGCAGCTGTTTATCGTTTAATTACAAAAGTAAAATTAAAAAAATATATATACGTATTTATGTTGTACATACAAAAAAGTATGAGATATTTTAGCTCTAATGACTGGAAAAAAGGATTCGCAAGCCGCTGTTTGTGCCAAATTTTTAATTTACTTTCCAAGAAGAATTTTACGGCCAGCGCCGATGTTTTGGCCTGCCTGGGTCGCACCCTTGTTGGAACCTGCCTGAAGACCGATTACTGTTTGCCCAGCTTTCAGTTGTTCTTCCGAAAATTCACGCTTGCACTCTTCTGACGGCTTCGGTCCTAAGTAAGGTCCTTTCCATTCAGGGTGCTTGTACGTCTGTAAATGAACAAAGGTGTCAATATTCTTCATCGCAATAATATTTATATCGGTTAGAAATATTTATTGTGTAAAAAAGGAAGTTAAAAAACTCGTAAAAGTTAGTGGCGATAAAAAAAAAAACATACCGTTCGACCAAGCGCGAACAATGTCGTTACTACTTGAGGTATATCTTTCTTCTCCCACAAGTCTACAGTTTGGAAAACATCAACGTCGTCCACCCCATAATCCTTTAGCGCTTTTTGAAACCTATAACGTGTTCAATATGTTAGTTCTCGCAAAATTTATCGATTGATCCAAATTTTCAATAGTCACTACTCACATATTGATATTTTCCATCATTTTGAACTGTCCGCCAGTAGTATTGATCTTTGGTACAGATCCAGGAGAAATTTTGTTCATCAAATGACACAGGACCTGACCGTCCTTGAGTACATCCTCGAAAGTTTCACCAGGAGGGAACTTCTTGCCAATGATAGATTCGATCCATTCCTGCGCCTCTCTCTCCTGCTCAGGATTGCGTTTCGCCGCAATCTGTGAAATGACATAGAAATCTTTAAGTCAGTACATCTCGAAGTAATAGGCTCCAAAAAATTAATTAAATTTTACGATGCTTTAAATATCCTATGTAATATCACAAAGTACACATTTCTTTCAGAAAAAAAAAAAATTTTATTACATATGATCAAGCAATTAATCTTTTTTAATCCAAAAATTAAGAAAATAAAAAACTTCCAAGAACTAGAACACTGTACGATGCACCGAATCGTAAAGAGATTGAAGGAAATTACACTATAATACACGTCATTAAAATATATGTATATTGTGTATATGTACCTTAGCGCGCACTTGACGTTCTAAAGCCATCCTTAAGGTATTTTGAAAAGACTGAAGTGGCGCGGCTTCTAGGCGCGGCTTTTTATATGTTCAGGAGGAGTACGGAACCGTCGTGGGCCAAGTCGGGGGAGGAATCCGTCCAACAACGTAAGAGGGTTGCATACGAGGTGTCTTGTGAAAAATGCGTTTCAACGAAAGTTTTTGTCATGGTAAAGGCGCAGTCGAAAATTCTTTGTCAACATTCAGGTGAGTGGTAACGTATCTTTAACGTTTTCTGTTCCTTTTATTGACTCGATGATCAATAAATAAAATAGTACTGGAAAAAATGTTTTATTGTTTCGCATGGTTAACGCGACACCCCGTATAAGCAGGAGTGCGTGATTCCACACGTTTCGAGATTCTAATATTAGCGGCTTATTCAGTTAAACGAGAAATAGGTTTTCCGAAATCACAGAGACGCAGCTGCTGTGAAAATTGGGCAGCTTAGTAATGATTATAGTATCCGGTAAATAAGCCGAAACAAGATTCGCTTATGTCATTTTCACGTTGGCTACGAAAAGCGACTATTAAAGGTTTCATATACTCATTACGCATCTGTACTATTTTAAACAATACAATGCAAAAATTATTTATTTTTATTAAGCTTTACAATTGATTATCTGATACAACAGTTGATCGTTTACAATTTCTATTATCTCTTATTTTAATTCGATTAAATGTTCGTCAACATAATTTATACTCTATACTTCAATATCTGAATCTAAATGATTTGAATGGATCCTTTTTGGGAGGCATAAAGAAATGTCAGATTGTCTGATCTGTCTGATCGAACAAAGCGACTCGTGTTGTTCTCAGTTTGATTATATTGCATATTCCAATACGTAACTCATCGGTATAGGGCGTAACACGTGTCGAGGTCCTCACACAAAAGGAAAAAGAGGAGGAAAAAAAAAATGATTGCCCTCGTGGAAAGTGGAACGTGCCACTTTTAAATAGTTCTCTGTCATATGGCTCGGGTTATTATTGCGCGATCCAGATTTCGCTGCAGATACTTGCTTCCCGTGCGAACATAAGATAAAGTTAAAAAAAAAAAAAAAATACAGAAAATTATAGACATCCCGAGGACGAGGCTCTTAAAGTTCATCGCTGATGTACTTGGACTAATACGAGAGCTTTAGAAAGTGTAAAACGTAACGAAATTCGACAAAACGATCTTATTACCAATCAACTGGGAGCAATTATTTAATTGCTGCACGCAACACGAACGTAGTATATTTTTTAAAGTTCTAGATCGCGATTACGGAATGGAAAATAACGAATACGATATCTTCTAGTTGCAGGATAGTAAGATTTGCGTGACTCCATTGCATTGCGTAATTTGGGCCTCGTAGTTCGATTCAAAGGGGATCATTTATTGGCCGAATGGTAAACCGATGAATCATGTTTAAATTTAAGTTTTCTGCGCGCTTTCCACACTAGCTACAATCTTGTCTGCTTCATGGTTCGAAGGTGCGTGGGCGTTCTTTCTAAAAGCGCGATGATGAGATGTTAAATTCACAACGTTATGCGACTATTTGCTTGCTCGATATTAATTATGAATCTACATTGAATAAACTTTTCATTTATCTTTATAATTTCTTAGTGAAAAACTTATGTATAAATACATAAATATATTTTTATATTAATTTTGAATAGAAATAGAAAATACTGCATAATAATAATAATGAAAGAAGTAAAAAGAATCTAATAGTTCTATATGCATTCCGTTCGAAATAATAATCTTTACCTAAATTTGATCAATTCTTGCGCCGGTTGATGTAAGTACGCGGTTGAACGGAACGTGACTTGAAAAACTTTTTGCTCGCTGATGTAATTTCCGCTTCTTGCTGTGCAAAGAAAACAAAAAAAAAGGTTAATAAGACCCTTCTACTTTTTATTATCTTGATATCCCTAAGAACTACGTACGTAAGTGAACGCGTGAGGATGAATAAAATTATATATTAAAAAGCACATTTATTCGTACTCTCACTTTCACTTATTTTAATAGCACTCCCGTACGAAAATACATTATGCTATTTATTCTTTACATTTTACTTCTAATATTTTATTTCTTTTTTATGTTGCACTTATATTTAATAGTGTATAAAAATATGTACCTCTTTCTGACTTTGTCTCTTCAATGGTGTGCGATTTATTATTGGTGATAATGGCGTATCTTCATCAGTATTGGAGTTCAATAATTTATTTACCTAAAAAACATAGTTTGAAGAATGAGAATAATTCGTAATTAAGTACAAACGTAGAGATTTTATATTAAAACAATTTTTATTTTTTAAGGAATTTTATATCTCAGTCAATTGATTTTATGTTCCGCTGACTGGCTAATAATTAATAATTACTTTAATCATTTGCTTACATTGTGTTGAGAGTTTGCGAATTTATGCATGAGATTTGAATCATCAATCGATTTCGTCTGTGTTAAATTCGTAACATAGATTTCGTTTAATTTCTTCTGAAGATCTTCGTTGCAATTTATAATATACTCATAATTATTTTTTAATTGAATATTATCCATTTTCATGTCCTTTAAAGATTTGTTCAGTTCGGTATTTTCTTTATTAACGTCATCGATCGAATTATTTAAATAGTCTATAGTTTTGTTCAAGTTGCATAATTGTGTTTCGTAAGTATTCTTCAGATTTGACATTTCTGCAATATGTTTGGCTTGTGCATTTTTATATAAAGTTTCTGCATTCTGTAAAAATTCAAGAAGAAAAATAATAGTAATTAAAATTTACAATTAAAATGATATTCACTCTCGCAACACGAAGTGAGCTAAGCGAGAAAATGAATCGGCATCACAGAAAACTGACAACAATGAAACTCTACGTCTTTTTTTTAAAGGAATTACCTTAATCTTTGTGCTTTCTTGTTTTATAATTTCTTCTTTTTCTTTTGTAAAAGTTTCCATCTGCTTAGAAGCTTTGTCTAGATTCTTCTGTATATCAGTATTATGTTTTTGTGCAAGATCCAAGTTTTTCTGTGCGATTGAAAGCTTAGTTTCGAGAGTCTTGGTATAATCCATTTCGTTAGTTAATCTTTTCTCTAGTCTATTTATGTCGTTAACGAGACCTGACTCCCTTTGCTTTATCATGTTTAACATTCCTTCTAAATTCTGAATCTAAATGAAATATTGAAAAGTAACAACATAATATTAATGAAGATCAATATTAATAAAAATTAACAAATAAATTTTACATAGCGTACCTTTTCCGTTTTTGTAAGTAATTCTTTCTCTTGTTTATTCTGCTTTTCAGTTAATGAATCATAATTAGTATTTGTCTCATTATATCTTGCCATTATTGTATCAGTTTGATTTCTGTTACAAAAAAAAAAGCAATTACTTAAACTTTGATAACACTTACTTTAATAAAACGCAATCTCAAAAGTAATGTTAAATACAAAGCATTTAACAAAATTAATTAATAAATACTCACTTATACATAGAAACTTTGTTTTTAAGATCTGATATAAGTATATCTTTTTGTGCAGCATTTTCTATAATATCAATTTTATCTTGCTCTATCATATTCAATCGTGACTGCATACTTTTTGATTCCAATTGCAGTTTCTCTAGCTCCTGAAATCAATGTTAAAATTAGAATAGTAGATTTATAAAATATTAAAAAATTTGTCTATAACGCACTTCGATAAGTTTCTTTTTTTCTTTTTCATATGTGTTTATTAACTTATTTTCCTTTAATTGAAATTCGCGTTCGGCATATTCTGCCTCTTTCTTCAATTTGTCTTGCTCTGTCAGCGCTTTTTCTAGTCTAAAACAAAATTATTTAATTAATACTATTGCTATTCGCGCGATGTATTGCATTTAGCATAATGATTTACTTCTCTTCTTGAAGTAGCAATTTGTTTTCTAGTTGCGCGACCGATTTCGCGATGTCACATTTCTCTTTCTCGACTGTCTGCAGTCGCAATTGTAAATTTTCATATTCTAATGATAATTGCTGCTGTTCCTAAATTAGAAAAGTCAAAATACAATAAATTACAAGTAAAAAAAAATATAAAATTAAAGTAATTTTCTTTGAAAAATGCTTAAGACAATAGACTTTAACAAGCGCCTGCTTTTCCTCAGCATGTATGTTTGCCAATTCCTTTTTTTGCAACTGCGATCTGTATTGAGTGTTTTCCAACTGTTTTTGCAATTTATTTTGCTCTGTCAGCGCTTTTTCTAGTCTAAAACAAAATTATTTAATTAATACTATTGCTATTCGCGCAATATATTGCATTTGGCATAATAATTTACTTCTCTTCTTGAAATAGCAATTTGTTTTCTAGTTGTGCGGCCGATTTCGCGATGTCACATTTCTCTTTTTCGACTGTCCGTAGTCGCAATTGTAAATGTTCATGTTCTAATAATAATCGCTGCTGTTCCTAAATTAGAAAAGTTAAAATACAATAAGTTATAGGTAAAAAAAAATATATAAAATTAAATTAATTTTCTTTGAAAAATGCTTAAAACAATAGACTTTAACAAGCGCCTGCTTTTCTTCAGCATATGTGTTTGCTAATTCATTATTTTGCAACTGCAACTTGTATTGAGTGTTTTCCAACTGTTTTTGCAATTTATTTTGCTCTGCCATTGCATCTTGTAATCTAATTAAAAAAATAGTTTTAACAAAATTTTTATATATATTCCATGTATTTATTCAAAGTGTAGTAAAAATTACCTTGCCTCTTGAGATAATAACTTATTTTTTAATTGCACGACGTGATTTTCCTGATCTGTAATTACAGAATTATTACAATAATTTTTATAATATGAATATGACTCTAGAATCAATAATTTTTACGTTTATATAAAATTGTACCTGTGTCATACTGATGTTGTTTTTGAATAGTTTCCTGTTGCTTTTGAATCACGTTATCATATATGGTGGACAAGTTATCGCAATGTTGCTGAAAACTGGCAAGGCTCTCTCTGATGTAATTGAAATACTCCGTGATATTCTCAATGTACACCCAAGTGGCGTCCAGTCTGTTGTTGCCAAAAATGAAAGTCAATTCGTCGAAAGTAGGATAGATTCGTCATAACAAAAAAAAAAAAAAGATGCAAGGCTCACTTCGTTTGTATTTCCTCCTTGTTGCGTACTTCCACCTCCAAGGAGTTAGACAAGGAGGCCTCCGTCTCCTGGCTCTCCTTTAATTTCCGTTTCAGGCTTTGAATCACGCGTTCTTGATTCTGTAGGGCCTGCTCCTTGCCACCTTTTATGTTCGAACCTTCGGCTACTTGCTGCTCTGACAAAGCACTCATAGAGTCTCATTTTCTTTATTTTTTTATTAAAGTTTATTCAAATCTCATTAACTTATGCAGCGATTAATTCAATTGGGAAGAAATAGAAAAGTCAAGATAGAATTTGAAACTGCATAGTATCAGAGTTAATAATTCTACTCGTGGCAAAACGTTGAGGCTATTGTCCAACAAGTTGTTCACCGATTAAGTTAAATGAAATTTCGCCGAAGTCTAATTAGAAATTAGACTCGACAAAAGAAAGCGAGGCTCCTCAAAGCAATACGCACCTCTTCCTGTTGCTGCAACGGAATATTGTTTCCCGTTCGATTCACCCAATGTTCGATCAGCGTATCGATGAATTTGCCGCTGCTCTGCATATTTTTACAAGCTTTTTCTGCAAGCTCCGCGAGAGGATTAATAGAATTATACAGCGCCAAAACTTAATTGTGCAAAAATGAATGACGAAACTTACCCTTCTGCATTATTTTTTATTTATTTTTACGTCTTTTTCTCGATCAATCACAAGTTCGATTCGATCGTCAGATTCTACCTTACCTCTGAAATCTGTGAGTATTATTGCAAAAACAAGTGCCATAATAATAAATCTAACGAAGTAACTTCAAGTCGGTGCTTCTATCTAAAAAGAAAAAATTTATATTTTAGTTATAACATGTATGTTATAATTGCTGTGAAAATTTCAATTGTTAAATATTCTAGTTTTTAAGAGCGTTGCACGTTAATTTATTCTTGGAAAAAGAAAACAATACAGTACTCTGTAATTATTATAGCGCTACTTCGTATCGCACGTCGTGCGTGGGGGGTTATTGCAACGTACTCTGTTGGCGTATCTCGCAAACATCACGATCTACTGCTACTTCGAGTCGATGTTTACATCGTTTTATTTGGTTATGTTTATCTGGGTGGACCTAGGTAAAACATAGGTAAAACGTGGAGTGGAATTCGTGGGAATAGTATTTTGAGGCTCTTCTAAATAAAAGCGAACGTTTACGCCATTCTAGTGCTAGTTTAAAAAATGCAGAGAAAAAAAAATAGTTTTTGAATGAAGATAAAATTAATTTTGTAAGGTACATTGTTTCTATAATTTTTATGTTTTGTAAAATTAATTTTGAAATCTTATTCTCTCTTTCAGTATTATCGTAGGATTTGAAGTCTATCAGTGATCCAAGGCAAAGATTGTTTTGAAACTAAATCAATCATGTCAGGACTGTTTGAACAGATTAAACTGCTTTATGATCAGGCCTTATATTGCAATGTGATCTCTCTAACTAACTTGGTGCTTTCTCTAAGCGAGCATAATACCGACTTGCTGCCTGGCTATAGCAAGTTTCATGTATATGTGTATTATGCAGATGCTCACTTTCATCTGGGCAAGTATCGTAGGGCAGAAACTCTTTACAAAAAGGCTCTGCAGTTTCGGAAGTGTCTGTTGAAGTCTAAAGGTACTGGAAAACCATTATTGGATGGACAAAAAGATCTACCATCAGATGTTAACATTAAATATCAGATTCACTTATGTCTGGTGAAGTCCAAAAATTTACAAGAAGCGTTACAAGTACTACAGAGCATCCCTGGCAAGCAGCGCACTGCCAAAGTAAACATGGCACTAGCCAAGATGTTTCATGAGCAGGGAATGGAACGATCTGCTATTACCACATACAAAGAAGTCTTAAAGGAATGCCCATTGGCTTTGGAAGCCGCCGAAGGTCTTCTGTCTTTAGGGGTAAAGGGTGTAGAAGTAAATTCTTTGATTGTTAGTTCCACCTCTAGCTCAATGAACCTAGAATGGCTCAACACGTGGGTCAAAGCTCATGCTCACATTCATAACAAAGAATTTACTCATGCTGTAACAACTCTAAGGTCATTGGATAACGTTGTTTTGCTTAGGGATAATTTTAATCTGTTAACTGTTATGGGTGAGTGTTATTACTATGCTGGTGATGACAAGAATGCTTTACTATGTCTCAGGAGAACTCGCGTTATCGAGCCAGATATAACGAAAGGGTAAGTTAATCAATATTTTTTAGAGACTCGTATATATTTTATATAAAAATATTTTTATTCGTTTATTTTTTATAGAGTGGACATATATGCTGCAGTGCTGTACAAAATGCATCACATTAAAGAATTGGAGCGATTAATACCGGTGATAACTGCCAACAACGAATGCACTGGTGAAATTTATGTCGCGATGGCGTATTCCCTGTACGCTGCTAGAAAATTTAGCAGGGCGAATACTCTTACTGCTCAAGCATTGAATTTGAATCCTAACGATATAGAAGCCACCATATTACGCGGTAATATTCTTATCGAGCAAAAGAAGTATCAAGACGCGCTGTACTTCTTTCGACACGCTGTACAGTTAAAACCGTATAGATACGAGCCACATAAAGGATTGGTAATGTGCCTCGTTGAAATGCACAGGTTGCGGGAGGCTCTGAATATTGCCAGTAGCTCTTGTAAACAGCTTGGGCATACTGCGAGAGTTCTGACAGTAAGTTAAAATTAAAAAAATTAAAAAATTATAAATGTAAATCTAAGCACAACAATGTATTTGCAGTTGTACGCAAATGTATTAATGAAAGATCCTGTATCAGTAAGCAAAGCTAAGAATCTTCTTGAAAAAGCATTGTCACAAGATGAAGTCTATTTACCAGCAGTGTACTTGCTCGCTGAGATATACGAACAGGAAATGAATTTAGAAGCAGCTATTGAATTACTCGAGAGACAGGTGGAGATCAATTCTACCTGCACGCTTCATCAAACCTTAGGAGATTTATGGGCAAGGATGCACAACGAGGAGAAGGCTCTAGATCATTATGCGATAGCTTTAAAGTATGTAATTCCCTTTTGTAATTCTCGATTTACACACTGTGAATCTAGATAAAACACATTTTTTATTTTCAGTTTGGATCCGAATAATAGAAGAGCTATAGAAGGAATGCATCGATTGGATAATTCTTCCAGCAAACTAGATTCTACTTATTATCTGACTGTTGGTGAGGAACAGGCTGATACAACTTATGACGTTGGTGATGGTTTACCAGACACAGATAATGATGAAGCACCCGAGGAGAGCGAGACTGAAGCTATTTGGTCAGATATGGACTTGGAAGCCAATAGCCAGTAGTTTGAAGCCGATACCCAGTTTTAAATTAAGTTCTTACTGCCGATTTTTTGGAAAAGGATCTTGGAGAAAAAAAAATTCTTATGAAAGAAGTGAGACTGCAATTGTTTGTGATTAATTTTATTCGAGAATAATACATCGTAGACAATTTATTTCTTTTTATAATAAATTCAATGATTGTACCGTCATGGAACTTTGTTGCCTACTTTTAAAAATACAAAATAAGAGTTAAATTTTTATTAATTTCTATTACGAAAATAGTTTTATATAAATAATTATAGTGTTATCAAACTTAAGTACGTACAAGAGGCTTAAAGCAAACTATATACTCGTTATTTGTTCCAGTTAGTAGTTCCAGTAGTTCCATAACGCGGCAGTTATAACTTGGAGTTAGAAACATAGCAAGCTATTTAATAACAATATATATGCATCCCTATTTAAAAAAGAGATGTTGAGATTTCATTATCCAAGTGTTGTTTTTCCGCGATGCCGATTAAGTTCTTTTATTTTGGTTCATTTCGTGTCGCGAGAATGAATATCAGGTTAATTTTTATTATTTCGTAAATGTTAATTACTACTTGGATATGTACTCACCTGCAATAATTCGTCTGATTAAACTTGAATTGAGATATACTACTAAAAAATAAAATAATTGAATCTCATTGCCTTGATTTATCGATGGCAAATTTTTTAATTTGCCATCAAACGCCGCGCAGAAAATTAATTTACTTTTAGTATCGAGAAATCCCAAGACGCGACACCACTATCGCCGACGATGGTAAACCGAGGTATTGACGGGAGTCTATCATCACCGGCAAATCGAAATAGTGATGGGAGTCAACCGGCGCCAAACAGTCGTTTTATTTTCCAGTACACCCCCATTCCAACTCAAGTTTAACCAAATGAATTTATTATGTTTCAACGAAATTTACTTTACCTCCAAATTATTGTCCCAATAAAATACCATATCAGGTACGTACATTCGTAATTCGTTGCCGAAAATTATATACAATGTAAAACAGTTTTCTTTAACCTAGAAGAACCAAGGATAAGTAACACTCGCGAGGCGTGTGTGTTGTGTAATGTTTAGAATATATATCATATATTGTAGGAAGTCATAATAATATCCCTAGATCGATGTAAAACAATATCACATTATTTCCAATATAGGAATGCTTATCACTGGCTTGCCCATATGCCTTTTCATATTTTTTTTTTACACTTTTATATGTCGGTATTGTCATGGATTCAAGCATAAAGCCTCAATATTACCGGAAATATATTCGTGTTCTATGTAACAGTACTACATTTTTCAACAACATCCATATACATATATACATATATATAGTATATAATATATGTATATGTATATACATATACATAAAATTATTTTTTAAGTGCAATTTAAAGTTAATTATAGTAAGGGTATATACGAATATTTATGTATATATACATACATTTGACAATATACGTGTTATCGTAATAATATTGGGCTTTAGCGACAAAGAAAACGTCGCGTGACATATAAAAGAATTAACAATTATTCGCAACATATCTCCCGCGATTTTGATAAATATATATCGCGGGAAAGGTACCGTTATTCGATGCAATAATTATAACTTTATATGTGCAATGTAACATTTTAAGTTAACACGATTCCCCCATATGCATTGACTGCTTGCGAGATTGCTTATTATATTTTCTTACGATACTTATAAGGACTTGTTTAATCGGTTAAGAAGCCAAGAAACACCTCGGAATTAATTTACGCTCGTGAGATATATATATATGTAAAATACTCTCGTACGATTTTTTTTTTCACTTGGAATGGAAGATATGATTAATAATCGACCTCGTGCGAACTTATCGTCCAATAAGTTAATTCGTTAATTAAGTACATCTCGTTAATTACGATTATTTTTTCAGGAACTTTTTCATTTGCTTCGTTTGATGCTGCATACTGTACTGTGCGTTTTCGGCTTTTGTGATCAGAGAGTCCAGCTTATCCAAATGAGAACCCATCTTCTGGCTGAGATCAAGCTGTTTCGGCTGGAAGCCGGTGTCCGCCGACTCATTTACAGCATCATCCCCGACAGGGTCACCCGACGTCTCCACCGTCATCACTTCGTCGGACTCTAGCTTCTGGCTTTCTTCCTTCTCTGCGTCCGGATTCGGTTCCTCTACCTTATGACGTGGTGTCCCACCACGAGAATTCACCTTTCCCTTCAGTAACGTTCCAAGACTACCGCAAACTGTCTGTAAAATTTTTTATATTATACAGGGGCCTTCATTCTTTCTAACTTTTATGTTTTAAAAAAAATGGAGAAATGTCTACGAACACGAATCTCGTGACGAACAATTCATTTAGCCACGGCGCCGCGAAGGAGAACCAAGGGGAGGGGGGAGAAAGCAATTATCAATTTAGAAGCGGGTAAGGACATAAAGAGCGGCTCGTCCGTATCGGTCGTAAAAATTCCGCGCTATCGTTATGACAAAATAATAATTAATTCGAGCAACATGCGAAATGAGCGGCGCGCAAGTCCACTCGACAATTAATTATCCCAAGTCACCTTGAATCTATTGAGCTTCTTCTGCGTGGTGCTCAAAATGCTGTTCAGCTCATCCAGGCCTCCGCTGATGCGTCCAGCCGTCTCGTCCGCGTAATCCAAGTCCTAGAGATAAGAGCGTCACCGTTAGAAAAATCATATTGCTGGCACGCCAGGACGATTGTTGGCGCTAATGAACCTCTGAGATAAGTTCTGCGGCTTCAGCGATTCATTCCGGACGGTTTAGCTTGTTGCACGTGGTCGCGCAACCCGATTCTGCTGCGTAATGTTTATCGCGAACATGATATTGTCGTAGGTGTATTTAATCGTTCACGAACACGTGAAAGAGGGGAAAAAAATTAATTGCAGAGAAGGGAAAGAATTTGCACAAGCTCGGGAAAGCTGCTCTTAGAAAATTGCGAAGTACGTCGGTCGAGACTCACCCTCCTCCCCGTTTTACGGTAGTAATTAAAAACATTCGATTTACAATCGATAACAACTATGTTGAAGGATGCACTCGATTAAATGTGAAATTTTAACATTTTAGGCATGGAAGAATTTCGAATTTTGAGTTTCTAACGGAGGGCGAAACGTAACGCATTTACCTGTAATGCAGCATCGTCATCATCATCGCCACGATTCTCACCCTGCGCCACTTGCGACTGCCTCCACTCTTCCTCGCTAGGTCTCGGCAGCCCTAACAATTCCGCCCTTTCGCAGGCGTGCTGATAATCCTCGGACATGGCCCCGAACCCTGGCTATACGACAACGGACCACTACCTGAAGACGTCGGCCGTCACGAGCGATCGCACGCGTGTGATTCCGGACGCGGAATTCCGCGGAAATCGCTGCGCCCTTGGCGCGAGGCATGCATTACTTCAAGAATCCATATTGGGGTGGTAACTGCGCAAGCCCGACCGAAGGTGGGTAAAATATAGATAAAGCTACTCGCGACACCCTCGTCGGGAACAGTTCGACTTCGATTTGCGCCAATCCCAATCAAATATTAATTTTTAGGAGGACTGCGGCAAAAAAAAGATTCGACTCAGTTTTCAAACGCCTTTTAAAAATGGACCGTTTACTTTACAATTAAAAGGATCTCCGAGAAATCTCAAATATCAACGAGATTTATGCGAGATAACGATAAGAGATGTTGGATTCAAAGTTGTGGAGCAGGGAAACGACTTTTAAGCGATTTCTTTTAAACGATCTGGTTAGTATAAAGAAAAAATAATAATAATAAATGGTATTATGTCGCGAGAGAACTGTAAGTAGGACACGAATATTCAGGATGGACTCAATATGATCATATTCACAATGAATTTCTTTTTCACCGCGCGGATTACATAAATCGCTCTCACTTACGTGTATGTCATAAAGACCTGCACGCGCATGTTATATAAGCTACATGACAACTTGATCGGTTTGTATTGTTGTCAAAGCGATGTCGTCTTGCAAGTGAATTATAGTATCTGCAGTGTCCTTCATGAATCGTCGAGATCGGGCTCGCTCTTTTCGACCTTGCTCGTGTCATTCGTACAGATGAGACGGAAATGTCCCGGCCTTGCCGTGAAGAAAAATTAGACGGACGAATGGAGAAAGAGCGAAAGATGAAGAGACAAACGGGAGGACCTCCATTTGTCTTGATGAAAAACGGAAAAGCGACTAGCGCAATTGCGATTTATCTGTAACTTGTTAAAATGGAGTTTACAAATCTCATGACGAGCAATTCGCTTAGCAGCGGGGAGAGTCGGCGGTGCAGGAGGAAAGCGTTATCAATTTAGCGACCGGGTAAGGACATAAAGCGGCCCGTCGTATTGGTCGTAAAAATTCCGCGCTATCGTTATGACAAAATAATAATTAATTCAACATGCGAAATAAGCGCGCACGGGCCCGCTGGGCAATTAATTATCCCAAGTCACCTTGAATCTCTTGAGCTTCTTCCGAATGGTTCTCGGGCCAGTGGTCGATTTACTCGGACCACCGCCGATGCGCCCGTTCACGTAATTCGAGTCTTAAAGATAAGAGCATCATAGAGAGGAAAATCACAAGTAGCGAACGATCGTCAACGCTAATGAACCCCACGATGAACTTCGCGACGTGAGCGATATACTATTCCCGACGATCTGACGAGCCGCACGTGAACGTGTAATCCGATTCTGCTACGCAATGTCTATCGCGAACGCGATATCATCGGTGCATTAGCCGAACATAAACGCGCGAAAGAAAGAACACGTGAATGAGCACAAGAGAAAGGGAGAAAGAAACTAAAGAGGCTCGACGAAAATTGGGTAGAGAACAGGATAATGATAACGATATTAATTAGAAAATGTAGATGTATAAAAAAGGAAAACAAATAAATAAATAAAATCAGAGGGTTTCGCGTCAACACATGTAAATTAATGAAACCGGATGTTAGATGACGAGATAGCCGTAAGTGAGACTCGAGTTCTCAAGGCGCTTCGTAACGTCATGTTCATGATTAATTTTCTTTTTCGCCGTGTGCAGCTGGACCACACAGCACCACCGCACAGACCGCCACCTCCTCACCCACGTGCACGTCATAAAGACGTTCACGTTATATAAGCTTGACGACAACTTGATCGGTTTGCATTGTTGTCGAAGCGAAGTCTACGTCGTTTCGCGAGTGAGTTATGGCACCGACAATGTCATCGCGAATCGCAGTATGGGGGATAGGATTCACTTTGACCCTGTTGCTTTTGTCATCCGCGCAGGTGAGACGTACCGATCTTGCGCGAGAGGAAGCTGAGAGGTCGAAGACAGGAAAATAAAAAAAAAAAGTAGAACAGAAGTAGATAACAATCGACTTTGATATCTTAATATAAATTTAAATGTAAAATAAGTTTAAAAATTAAATAAAATATATATTTTAGTTAATATTTAATATTTAGATTGAAGTCTATCGGGTGGATTTGTGATGTATCTATAAATAATTGTATTCATTTATTTCTTGAAAGATTTCTTTGGGTTATCGCTTATCAAACTAGAGACGCCTGCTGTCAGCGCGTAAATTGATTCTGATCGAAATAATGGTATGATACGCGAATATCACTGGGATACTGTCGAACAGGATAACAATAAGAACGATGTTTAATCAGTTATTAAATTCTTGGTAACTAGCGGAAGAGGAAAAATAAAGAAAGTAAAAAATTATGTCTGTAGAACTTTAGAGAATTGACTAATAATGTTAGAAGTTTATTCAATTCTCGGCATATTTTTTTAAGTTTTTATTTTAAATTAGATAACTTTGTATGCTTACAATAAATGTTTAATACTTTGATTTTTTTAGACGATCAACTACGAGGTCTACTATAGACGCGATGTGATGTTAACGAGCCGCGCCGACACCGCCGTAATCTTGACCACCCGCGATTTTCTCGAGCAGCTGAATTTTGTAATGCCGAAAACGAGTTACACGCTGCAAGAAGCCACGGAGCATCTGTTGCAGTTCGGTGCACTTCTGCGAGCGCGAATGCTTGACACCTTTGGCAGCCTTTTGTACGTTTATTACGATGACTTTGGCATCACGGAAGTAGAGGCATTACGCAAGGTATACCGTGAGATCTTCGAGCGACGGTACGACGTATTCGACCTGGTCCCCAGCGTTTTAAAAGATCCGGACACGAGACCATCCAGGATCTGTGCCGAGATCTACGATCGCGCTACAGATTCCTATCTGAAGAATAGCGCGAATATGTGTCGAAGAATTAGAAAACAGCACGATCTTCCGCATCCTGACGATTACGGCACGCCTGCGGTGAACGTCACATATCGGATGTACCGTTCGTCCAAGATATCGAAGAAATATCCCGGAGGTTTCTCCCTGGCGACGATGCTGAGGTTCTTGCAACGAGAAGTGCTGACGATAACGCCCAACTTGCTCGTTGGACTTATCTGGAACGTCAAGTACGAGAACTACGACGATGACGTCCGTCTCGCTGAAAAAGAACTTGTACAACACTTTTACGGAATCACGGACATGAGCCAAATCTCGGTGACGACTAGAGAATTAAAGAATTTCTATACGGTGAACTCTTTCCTCAAGTACTACATCGAAATGTACGCTGAGAAACTTCTAGACAACGACTTGAAAAAACACGCAGCTCTGATTGTGAGGCGTATCGCCGACGACATTGGCACGATCGACGAGAACATTCATCTACTCGGTAACGTGTACGAGAATCAAACGATTCACGTCAAATATCTCTTCGATCTCGTGCTGTCCGACGACCTACTAGAAACCGACGTCATCGAGGCTAAGAAGTACTTAGTAATGAAATTGGAAAAATACAATGTAGTGGAGAGATATCTCAAAGTGCAAATGTATCAGCAGATCACTCCCGTACAGCTGATAATGGAGATCACCGGGCAGCTCAAGGATATTAATTTTGCTAAAAATATTGCGACGTCTCTGCGGATACACGCAAAATTTTGGCAGAGAAATCATATGATCGAAAGCCTTGATGACCTACTGGAGTTGTTCGACACTTATGAAAATCTGCGAAAAGTGCCGCGCTATGTGAGCATGATGTTGAAAATTGACGAAATTAAGGAAAGTCTGCAAGACATGAGGAGCGTGCCCGTTGAGATTCTCTGCAATGCTCCGCGAGCTTGCTTACGAATAGGTCTGCAAATGGTCCTACGTTGCAAATTAATAAACTCTGAAATAAAAAATCTCATCAAGAGTTTCCTCGAGTTGAGCGACGTATGTGCGGAACCCGTGCACACGATAGAAGAGTTAAGACGCTCGGTAGATATACCGTTCAAGATATCGAAGGTGCGTTACAGCACGATATTACACAGTCCGAGCACGCTCATTACCGAAACCTCGACTCAACGTATCGAAACAACGAAATCTACTATTGAGATGTCTACTGAATCGGAAGAACTTCCATCAACCACGGAATTTACGAGCACCACGTCGACGACGACTGTGCCATCGACTACGACCGAGCAGAAGCCGATCTCAACGACTCAAAGAGAGACAACCATAGCCATGACGAGTACTGCACCTACAACGACCACCTTCCATACAACTACATTACCCACAATTACGATCACAACGATGCAGCCTACAACAACTACGTTATCATCGACTACGACTACATTGCCTACGACGACTACTATATCTGGAATGACCACTACAACGATGTTACCCACAACGAAGACTACCGTATTGCCCACGACGACCACCGTATTGCCTACAATGACTTCTACAAGATTGTCTACGACGACAGAGCCTGCTACGATCACTACAACATCATCTACGACGACAGAGCCTGCTACGATCACTACAACATCATCTACGACGACTACGACGATAAAGCCAATAACAACCACCACAATATTGCCTACGATGACAAGTACAACATGGCCTACGACAGAGTCAATCGCGGACTTAAAAATACACCTAGAACGTTCAACAATCAAGACACATAGGATACCATATAATGATGACGTAGAAACTACAGAGTCATTAAAAAATGTCACTGAATTTGTTATAACATCCACGACGACACCTTGCGAATCCGATGAATGCGAGCAAATCACCGAACGTGTGGCGACCACGACAACTCTGCCCTCGACGACGCCGACTTCTACTGTTGAAATCACTCGAGACACGTCTTCAGCGCGACCTACAACTTATGTAAACTTCCACAGTGAGCCTGCAGTTTCTTCGACGACAGAGCCGATCAAAACATCGGTCACAAAAGGTAAAATAGCATTATATTACATTTTGTATAGTTTTTTATATAATATGAGATAAATGGTGATTTAGCTTGCTCAAATCAATGTTAAGGAAAAATTACGATATCTAATGTTCAATAATAATCCTTCGTCGTGCGCATTTGATAAACATATTGCAAATTGACAGACTTTAAAGCACTTTAAACGCACGTAGTTGTAAATAAATCCTCAAGATTAATACTATGACACACGACACAGGCGACTGCGTGAAGGCCTGCTTAGAACGTTGCCGATTCAAGAGCGACAGCTTCGAGATATCGGCAAGATCCTGCGAGACAAGCTGCGAATCCGTGACGGACGATTGCAACGAGAACAGTGCCGGTGGGGACAGTGCGTCTAAGGGATCTTCGGAATGCGAAATGGAGAGAAATTGCGGATGTACCAAAGAAGAAAATAGCGCCGAGTGCACTCAGGCGTGCTCGACGGAGAGTTCGTCGTGCGAAGAGGACTGCGCGAAGTCAAAGGTGCCGTTGCTTGATGTAAAGTTCGAAAACGCGCGGAGGCGCGCTGTCATGTGTGAGATCCGAGATCTTTATCATCGCCGTCAGCAAAGCCGGCTGGCGAAGATGCGGGCGAACAGCGCTGGGGCGGCCGTCGTCACGACGTCACGCGTCGACATCCTCAGGCCGACGATGTCGCGTCGTCGCGAGCGAATCGCGAGCAAGAAGTTACGCAGTCTATCACCTACTCAGCTTTACTTTAAGAATAGGAAGACAACGAAGTTAAGCGTGCTGAAAACACCTCTTGACGACAAGCTGAGCGAAAACCGGAAAGATCGAAACCAACAGAAGCAGGTCGGAATGGCGAGGAGGCACATGTCGAGGAAACGCAGCAGGAAACTGATCCGAGGATCAACGATCGAGTCGCATCACACGGTCGCACAAAGAGGAATCGCACGCGACAGCCAGACTAAAAGGATACCTCTGACGTCGATCGACATAAAAGAGGACGAAATAGAAGCTTAACGATTTAAAATTAGCGGATAATACCATTATAATTGTTACGTTATTGTGAACGATTGATGTCGGCTTCTTACTTCATCGTGCCGCATTTAGTTTATTTTCCGCCCATTTAATCGGGTCAGAGACGAAAAATATATCGTGAAACGTTACGAGGCTTCGCTCCAGAGCTAATTATATCAGAAACAAGCATTTATTGAATTTGGCTAAACGATTACTCGATCCAGAAATTTTAATAGCCGTCTATATTTAACTGAGGAGCCACAAGGCTCGTATACATTATAAATTAACTCTTCGATTCGTTTCTTAAATGGCGTCGTTGACGTCGCAACGTTGATTAATGAGATCTCTCACCAGCATTTCAAGCAACAAAATTAATATTGCAAGCAGGCATTTCTGAATTGCATCTGTTAGAAATTTTTTCTCGACAAATTTTGTAAATCCCTAATTGATATTTGATAAAGATATTTAATCATTGAATAGAAAGGAAAAAATTACTCTAATATAATTCTTCTGATTAATATTTCTCTAGTCTATTTATACGTTCTGGGCTAAGAGAATTAACGAATATACGAGAATCGAAATTAGAAATTATGGTGCTCGATAAAGTACACAATTATTCGACTGCTAATAGAGAAATTTTTTCTTTGCGTTATCGGAAGCTTAGCTTTCCTTTTTTTAACAAGTGCTCGAGCAAACGTTCATTGGTACGTTCCGTTTCGTGCCAAGCGAGTAGCGACGTGGTCCGGCGGTGAGTAAACGCCATAAACGGATAAGCGGAGCAAACGATAGAACACAATGAGAAGTAAATTTGACATGGCCGGTGCCTGGCGCGTAATCTGTCTTATTAAATGATCCCGCTCGCACGGCGAGCGATTACATTTGAATTTACTTTACGCTCGAAATAAGCGCCGTGTCGCGCTATCGAGCCAATTAATTCTCCATCCCCAAGATACCTTTACGACCACGGCGAATCCGCTTCATTTCGCCGATCGTTATATTCCGCCACCGCGAGAGAAACCTTTTTCTTTTGTTTTTCTTAATTATATATATTGAAATTATATATATATATATATTTTTTTTTGTTGCTGATATTAATCAAGCGTTATTCGTCATACTAGCATTCTTGTCGAAGAGAGCAATATAAGATTTTTGAAAGAAAGAAAGAGGGAGACGCGGAATAATTATACCAATGGTCTACATAATTTTAAAATTAAGTCAATTTTATGTGTCAGCGAGTAGAGCCTGCGCAAAAGAAATTCAACAGCAAAATGCCGTAATCGACGCACGTGCCGATACTTGAAATAACTCGCTCTGTATAGACAGAGGTTGACTGTTCGACACCCTGCGGAAGGGTGCTTGGAGAAGCATATATATACAATGCACAAACATCCTCGCGTCGAGCCGTCAGTAAGCTAAATAACGTGGCAATTAAATCGAACGGTTATCGCGTGGAGAAAATGGACCTCGTATCATTAAGCGTCATGTTTACTCTCTAGTATATTTTTTTTCTCCTTCCTTGCTTTTTTAAGAAAACGCGAGTAAGCAGTGATTGTGACTGTGCGCGTTTTGCGCGTTAAAATGGATTTTCCACCGAGGGAAGTTTTCCGCGACGCGTCCGATGTCTCGCGGTCATGTGTGACGTTAACCGGATAAAACCGAACGACATCTAAAAGCGTACGCGGTCTCTTTTTTAGTTTTCTGCGAGTCGATGCGACGCTCTCACGTGCCCGTCTACAAACCGCCTGCCTGAAATTGCTCATTTGCACTTCGACGCGTGTTTGCGGCGCTCGTTAAACCGGACCGCATGCAGTCTACGCCGGCTCATGTGACCGACAATTTGTGCCGACGTACAAATTCGCGATTTGCACAGGCGGCCGGAATACGTCATCGCGAGATTCCGAAAAGGTAAACGGATGTTGGCAGTCGGAGACGCGAGAGGGAAAGAGGGACGCTGGGGTGATGACGCGCCGTCTACCACGAAGGATCCTCCCGTGGGTGCACAGAAGAGGACTATAGAATTCAACATTTTTTTTTTTTTTTTTTTTATCGTCGGTGCGGCAGACGCCTCGGTGGCTGCGACGGTGACCTTCCCTTTCACCTACGGTGGCGATCGGTTTTATTTTATTTTATTTTATTTTTTTTCCTAAAGGGCAGAAGAGAAGCGTGGTCTGGTCGTGGTTAAAAGATCGCGAGAGTGGGGGCGGAGGTAAGAGTGCAGCTCGTCGGAGGTTTCCACTGCCGCTGCCGATGCCGTTGCTAGGTTGCGGCATCCCATATACGGGCGAGACAAAGAGGGACGGAGAGCGAGAAACTCCAACGGGCGAAGAGATAGAGAGAGGAGAGCCGGTGAGAACGAGAGGGACGATACATCCCGCGCGTTTCGGCCAACTTCGGCGGCCGGTCGCGCGGCGATCGGGCGCGCTCGGTACCGTACGATACGGTCGACTCGCGCCTCCACCGGCTCCAACTATTAGGCGCTCACTTCAGTCCTGCTTCAGTCCGTTACGGTACGCCGCGTGACGCGTATATCGCGTTTTCATTTGTCCCCTGGAAGCGTGTGCACGCGGGGAAACGGCGTCTCTCGTGCGATCGAAGGGCGCGCAGAAAACGCCAGAGACTCGCCTCCGCTGAACGCACACGGTCCTCGTTCACCGCCCTTATCGCGAGCGTCCGGAACACGCGTCCCTGACATGCGGCCGGCGAGCGTCAGGACGAGCCATTGTCCGCACCGTTTGATACTCGGGGCAACGGCCAGCCGTGCAGCCGACTCTCCCCGCAGCCAGCGAGACTCGTCTGCTTGAGGCTTACCTGCCACCCCGCCGACGCACCCAGGAGGCCACCAAACTGCGAATATCCCCACGGTGAGTACCGCATCTTGATTGTTAATCCAGCACGCTCAACGGACGTGCCGGCATCGGGCTCAAGTTTGTTCCGACGCCTCCAATTCAAATCTTGTCGCTCCCTTCGCTCGTACGCGGTATCTTTATTTAGCAAAGGTTACCCTCCACCGCGGGAATAGAAATTATTTCATTCCTCATTTTTCGAAACTAAAACCGGATCATGACGACATTTTTGTTTCGTAAAATTCTTTGGTGCGCATTGATTTCGGGTCGATCGAGTTTACTTTCCCGCTGTTGAAACGATTACGAAGGCGCGCAAATTTCCTCGTCCACGCCTAGGCTATGCAAATGCGAGGCCGCGATGTCATCAGGTGTTGTAGTTCACTGGCGGGGTTTTCCCTCCGGTGAGTGGTGAGTTGCCGTATCCCATAAAGGCCACCGACAAGCGCGGCGTCTCGTTCAACGCCGAGTTTTCTATTCGAGAATTCACGCGAGGCTGCGTCGGCGACTTCCAGCAAAATGTCATTTTTACGACGCGGATATCGCGTATCGGACTAAGTTGGAGCATAAAAAACAAAAGGAATAGGTAATTTTAACGCGAACGATCGTCATGTTTTCGATTTGCCTTCGACAATCGTAAAGTTTCAGTTATTTGACGTACATACGTTCAATAATAGATAATTACTTTTATGACGCGCATTGATATAGAATCGATGACACGGAGAGCTCCCAGATGTAAAACACTCGAGTCAGCGTGTTCGCCTCAACCTCGGCTCATTCCGCGTACGTTAATGTTTCTATTCGCGCCGACTTTGCGTAATCCATCAAGAGTTAACATTCGAAACGCTCTCGGTTCCATTGCAGCGCGCTCTAGCCGCGCGGTGCGGCGCAACGATCCGCGGCGATCGACGTTTCTCCACGGCCGTTCCTTTTTCTTCCTTCCCCTCTTTTTTTTTTTCTCCTTTCTTCTCCCCTCGCGCGCGACGCAAAAATAAGAAGCGGAAGGTTCCGTTGGTCGCGCCGGCGGCGGCATTATCGAGCAGCGCCACGATTTTCGACACATTCGCCCGGACAAGAGATATGCATTTCAAAATACCGCGTGATAGACTCGTGCAAGAGAGAAAAAAAAGAAGAAAAAGAAAAAAAAATATTCCGTCCGCGCTGGATTGCGAAAGGCCGGGACGGATTCCGCGTGGGTTCCCCATCAGCGATCATCGGCGCGAATCCGCGTGGAAATGCGAACCGAGCCGGGGACGACTAGGGATCAGAGACAGCGCGACGCGTCGGCGCGCGTTTAGAAAGTTCGGATTTATGCGAGCTTACGTAATATATTTCGTGCGGAATCTCGGACGGGCCTGTGCTTCGCGCGGTATAGCCCGGGTCGCCTTTCGATATCCCGGTACCTGGCCCCCGCGGAATTTTCGCGGTTTATTTCGGTGCCGGATCGCGCACCCGGCGCGCGTTTATGTTTCGTTGTATCGCAATCGAAAGTTTATGGCGCGCCGCGGCCGCGAGTGAACGCGCCGCGGCCGCAGGTATATTTTTACGCGCGGCGGAACAAAAATCAAACTCCGTGATCTATCGCGTCTCGCGATAGGCGATTCGCGTGGCCGTAGATGTTATTTAAAATGCAAATACGCGGCGTTTATTGTCCCAGCAAGAAAGCCGAGCTTTAAGACCGACGGAGTAGCACAGTCTGCAAATTACGAATTGGAAAAAACAAAATTTACTTTACCGTGAGAAATATATTATATTTGGTTATCAATATATTTGTTTCTATTTCAGATTTTTTTTTCTTGTATTTACTTAGAGTCTCTCGGATTAATTCAGGTTTTGAAATATTAGTATCTGGAAATTGACTCCTCTGTAAAAAAAAATTTATCGTGAATCTCGATTTACATATTTCTTTGCTAGCGCGATTAAAAAACACGACAGGGTATAGTTAAATACTTTTTTTTTTTTTTAAGAACTTGTGACATATTATTGCTTCCACTAATTGTAACGACAGGGTTATTCAGCTATTTTCTCATCGTTGTCTTTATGTATCATTTCCGTTGAAAATGATTAATCCTCTCACGAGTTTAGCTGTGTGCGTAAACGACGCACTTATCGACTTGTACAAATCGTCGTCTCGCGGATGTGCGGTATTCTCTACAAGTCAAATGAGGTTTAACGACTTTGCGACATGTCCATTTACACTTAAGAAAGGTGCACGATGAATCACGGTGTTTTTACATGGTGTTTGCTATTGTAGCTCACTGATGTCATCGTTAGCAGCCCTTTTACACGTTAAATAATAATAAAAAAAAATAAAAAAATAACATAGTGGTCACTTTCGACTATAAAAAACAAACTGTTCCCTCGTCTCGTGATCGCAAGCGACGAATAATTACAGCCGAAGGCGCGGATCTCATTCGGAATTAATCCTCCGCCAGCCGTCTGACGTCAGGAGACTCCTGAAAAATTTCCGTTGCGCCGGACATGGCCAAAAGTGATCGGCGGACACGCGTCGGTCGGTGCCGAAATTCGGAGCGGCTGCGAATCACGGCGGAACAGCGCCCGATGCCCCGTTATTTTTGTTGCGGATGGTCTTTTAATAGAGCGCGCACCGCCGGTCTCTGTACACGCAGGCATATCGGCACCGCGATGTTATTTCGTTTTATATTCGCGCGAAATATACGCCACGGAGCGTGATACGCGCGTAAAAAAGTCCTCGAGATCGACAGTCGGATAGAAAAACTCTCCAATTCAAGGATCTATGCGGCACCAAGGATCCTCGGCGGAGGAGTCAGTCCGGCGGAACGAGGAAGCCAAGGCTTCTCGGCGCCAAGAATCCGCGACGCGAGATCTCCGCCTCTTTTCGATTTTCCAGCGGCGACAAAAATCGGGGCCCCCGATAGGTTTTACTGTTGTTGTCGTGCGTAATTACGGCCGGCGAGCAAGAAAGTCGAGAGCTCCCGCGGTGAAAGTAACGCGCGGCTTTAATAGATTACCTTCGTAACGCGTGCATGCGAACCGCGAGGCGTTTTACTCCGCGCCCGCGGTGTCGCGTTCCAGTCGCATTTTTTTCCGGCGCCCCGTGGACCTCTCAGTCTCTAAGCTCGCTCTAATTCTGCGCGGCACGTTCGCGAGTTTGTTACCGCCGCTATCGAGCACATTAATTATCTATCTGACGTTTGACACACGTCGCGCCGATTGGCGCGGCTTATCTCCGACTTCCATGGGAAGAGGAAGGGGCTTCGGAAAAGTACCGTTCGCCAACGTTTCCGCGATTATCTCGAAAAGTTGGCGAGAATCCCCCCACCCTGCCCTCCCGCCCCGCTGGTCCCCCGCTGACTGATGCAGTTAGTGCTAATGCCTGATAAAAATCTGACCCGGTCAGCAGTGATTCTCATTCGCCTTAATCCAGTTCGCACAGGCCAGGTCCGATGGGCGCACGACCGATCTGTGCCATGATTACGGGCGTAAATCGTGCCGGTAATGATAACGATAACCGGCGCAATGCCAGCACCGGCGTGTCACTGTTGCTGCAACATTAATTCGGAACCGCGCGCGCGCTTCGCGTTAGCGTTGCTGATAATGAAAGGTGCCGGGCGACTTCCCCAGCGCTTTTTAAGAACGTACGAGGTAATCGCGATTTAAATGTTGTAAAATTATTTCACGTAGCCGCGCCATTTGAGCGCTTTTTAAGAACGTACGAAGTAATCGCGATTCAAATGTTGTAAAATTATTTCACGTAGCCGCGCCATTTGAGTGACTTATTAACATATTCCCGCGATACGTACGTCTCGTTTTAAAAATATACGGCATATCACGTTTTATCACTGAATTATTATTTTTGTGAAATTATGCGGGCGAGCTGATTTAAGAGCGACATTTTTGATAATGATATCCGCGCGCTTTCTGGGCTTCGCGATTTCTAATTGAACGGTCTATCGGCTGTATCGTAAAAGAAGTGACAATGCAGGGGTCGAGAGGTCGCGTTAAATGAGCAACGAGGGTTACGTGTGGTACACGCCAATAAGATAAATCGCGTAATTTTTCTCGAAACGGCCGCGATACGGCTGTTAAATGATTCAAGCTGGATTAGGGAACTTTCCTTGGAATAACACGAGGCGCGATCTCGATAGCGGCGATCGCCGCGAGAACAAGGCGGCCGGTGGGCGCGACGGTTGAATCGCGGCGTTACAAAGTCCAAGAATAACGAATTCACCGTGGAGCTCGACGGATACGCGAAGTAGGCCTCGAGGGCCTACATAGCTCTGACGGGGCTTTCCGGTTGCTCTTCTGCGACGCGTCGGATTCCACGAATTTACCGCTCTCTGTACTCTACCGGGCTTATCAGCGCGTTTACCGAGGATTATACGTAAAAAACGTACGGAGACGTGGAAGCCCGGCGCGCAAACGATGATGACGCACGGCTTGTTAATTCGGCAACGCCCAGGTAACTAATCCGTGAGAGTTGCATACCGAGATAAAACCACCCGGCTGTTGGTTCTCTCACGTCTAACGTACTCGCGAGATGGAAAACCGACGGGATGGACGTGTCTGCGCGACATCGCGCCACGTCGACGACACCGTCGCGATAACGGGGAGGGACCTAATATCCGAGCACCCTCGCGGTCGTTTCGGATAAAAGAATTTACGAGAGGGCAGGACATTAATCGGGCGTTAATCTGGCTATTAAGCTCCGGCCGCGCTAATTATAGCCGGCCAGGGATTAATGCGACTGTTGGCCGCGTTTGTTGACCGTTCGGCCGACGCTAAATCATTCGGTATACACGGCTAAGATGGGAATGTCGCACGCTAGAACATTGTTAGTGCATTCCGCGGCAGGTCACCTGGTATTCGGTATTCGGTTCCGTTCCACGTAACGCTCGAACATCAAAGTGCAAGTAGTCACCTGAGAATATACAGTTCCGCGAACACGTTCTGACGTAATAACCGTCCGGAGGTGACCCTTAGGCGTTATTACTCGCGTAACGTCGAAGATCGCAATCGCAATCGCGTCGCGGGGCCCGATTGTATATCAAGAGCACTCGTAATTATTTCCCTCGAAATTATCTCCCCGAGATAACGTAGGCGTATATCTCAAAATCGGACGAGAGGCCGAAATACCTTTGCCGTTATTGAAGGTGATCTCCCGGTTGAATTATTCGCGAGTTATTATTCGCACGACTCGATAAGTCGCCGGCGATATTTCAAGAGAAAGGAAGAAAGAGAACGCGTCGAGTATTTTCGGCATCAAGTATCGATGTGAATTCCTTCATAAAGCGGAGATAACGTGTACTAAAGGTGGCTCACGGCTCCTCGACGTGCACCCGCGGCCTTGATGCGTGTGATCTTTCGCGCGCGATACGACGTACTCCTCATGCACGTGTCATTGCGATTTAGCGGGGAAAATTAGCGTGGAACGGTTTGCACGTACTCCTCAGTGTTAAAAAAAGAAAGATAGCCGGCGCGCGGATATCGCTATCGCGCGCACGAAGTAATTAACGCGGCTCGAACTCGTGCTTCGCATCGGATCGATTTCGCGTAGCCCCCTTTTTTTTTTTTTTTTTTTTTTTTTTTTTTTTATTTTGCACGTAGCGCTTTCGCTCGCGGTGGACTTTGGTTATGCCCGTGACTGTTTGCTCAGGGCCCTCGCTTATTAATAACAGTTCCTGCATTTCGTCAAACGTTTACATTTGACGTGACCGGCACGCCAGGACGATATTTCAAGATCACCAATACGATGAGCCGTACCAAACTGTTAAGTATCAACCTTGGTGTCGGCGTTGACACGGCACGGCCAAAGGATAAGCAGCGGCCGCGCTGCCAGCTGACAATGGGAGGAATTTAAAAATAATGTATAAAGATAGGTGAATACGCGGGCGACAAAAGAAACATATGAAAATCCTGATGCGCAAGACCGGGCATGTGTCACGTTTGTCGCATATCCTGGTTCGCCAGATATTAATTGCCGCCGTTAATGTCGCAGAAATATCGAGTACGACCTTTACTCTTCAGGAAGTCGTGCCAATGTATTTCGCCTTAAAATCGCACTTTGTTTCCTACTACTTTTTCCCCCGAGCTGATCTTTGCTCGTTACACGACGGATCTAGCGCCGACCGGCGCGGATTGCAACATGAGTTACGCGCGAGTGGCCGCGAGCCAGCGCCCAAGGTGCTAACAAGCCTATGAAACGCTCTCGTCCGCCGATATCTGTCCGTGGAATTCGCTAATTGAGAGATTTGAGATGCACAAGCTCGAGGCGTTGCGCAACGTTCGCCGGAAAGCTCAGAGGAAGAGAGCCGTTCGCGGAAAGTTTAATTTTTCCCGCGGCAAAATCGCGTCGCGAAGTTCCGCCGTGGCGTACGATTACAGGGAGTTGATCCTATTTTTTTCCTTCCTTCCTTCGCAAACGCGACAATTCTCGTGAAAAAAGAAAAAGAAAAAAAAAAAGTAGAGCGCGTCCGCTCGGAACAAATTGCAGCGGGTAACACGTTAAAGAGTCACCGAGCCCATCTCGAATGACTCTCGGAGTAGTTCAACGTCCGCTTCATGCCGACTTAATATTTCGCTCGTTTTCACTGAAATTGCAAAATAATTTCAAGAAGCTACTGCGATCTTTGTTATACGATGTCGCAACGCATCATCCGTTTATATATTAATCAGCCAATTAGAAGTCTGATTCTGATATGCGCATTAAAATAAAGTGTTACGTCTAGTAAAGTATAAATAACTCATGTAACCGCAAAGAATTATAAAACGGTGGAGGTGTTTTTTTTTCTTTTCCTTTTTTTTACAAATAATTCGCTGAAAACAACGCCGCTCGTTACGAGATTCGCTCGATGAGGCAGCATAAGGAATATTTGCGGTTTGCGAACTGCGTTGTTTCGGAAGCAAACGCGGGGGAAAAGTTTCGACGTCGTAAGCAGGCCGATGTCGGAAACCCGCATAGGACCGCCCGCCGAGCTCGCTCCTACATAGTTCTCTTTGTTCGCCGCTTAGAGAGTTTTGTTCTGAAATTAATGCGCTTTCTCGATAAACGTCGTTTTATCTGGGAGAAGCCTGGAATTCCAGTTTATACGGCTGAAATGTACGAAGCGGATATTTAAAGTAGCTCCCGTTTGACTTTCTTTGTTCGCCGTGGGGGACTCGCGAGTTCGTCGGAATTATCGCGCTTTCTCGACGGTACCGTTAAGTCACCGAGAGTCGACGACGAATTCGCGGCTCGTTCGCGGTGATTTTTGAAAACAAAAGCTCCACGCGGAAATTAAATTATCCGGCGGCGGTAGGAAAACCCGCGATATTTCCAGCGTACTTCCTCGACGGAATCCGTGCGTGCAGCGGAGTAGCAGATAGGTCGCTGTTACTTATACGTGATTAGACTTTGTAAGAAGTATTATCCCGAGTGATATATCGCGACCTTAGACGCGGAATACGATGCATAAGCGTCATTTCTATTAAACGGATATAATTATCTTAATGGGATAATTGACGAAGAGTAGTCGCTTCACGTAACGGTGCGCGATGAGGATTTTTTTTTTCTTTTTTTTTTTTGCGGGCAACTGTAACATCACATTATTTACTCGATTATCGCGCCGGATATATTACGCTTATCGGCGTTAAAAGTGGCATAAGACTTGGAAGACGGAGATTAACGCGTGTTAAAAAAATAAGCAGCGTCATGCGCGTATAAAGATATACTTTTACGGCGTCTGTCGTCAGCAGTAATAGTATCAGCTGCTTGCAAACGCTTTTGCTGACAAACACGAAACGGTCGTCGGACAGTGGTCGAAAATCCTTGTGGACACCGCGGCAATTTATGTTAAAATTATTCATACGACCTGGCAAAAAAAGAAAAAAAAAATTTATTGACTCTTTAAAAAGTATATTTTCAGATTTAGCGAACGTAATGTCGTCTGCATTCAACTCGCGTAGGAGAAAAAAAAAAAAAAAAAAAAAAAGAACGGTAAACGCCCGAGGAATTTGGTACAGCTCTTCTTCCGTCCACACTTTCCGTCCGGGAAATGAAGCTGTGCCCGGCGATAGCTTCGTTTCGCCTACGCACTCTTTTCGTCGCGCCGGAGAATAGGATCCTTTTTACCAGGAAGGCGCCGTGAATTCGAAAGCAGCGATATCAGGGAAATTCCGTGTCGTAAACATTTTTTCTTTCCCCCTCGAGGTAATGCGGAAGTGCCGAGAGACGACATAAAGATAAGACAGGGGATTTGAGAGAGGATGACGAGGGGGAGAAAGGGAGAGGCGATTGTTTCCACGTCCGTGGGCGGTAAATTAATTAATTTTAATTACGATCGTCGACGCAGGAAGTGTCTAGCGTTCGTTTCATTAACGCCAGGGCAACGCGAGGCGACACGATTTAAAATGCGGCGATGCGAAAACGCGTCTGTATCACTGACGGCGGTGAAGCTCAAGCAAGGATTAAGGACACTTTTGTACGTACGACGCAGGGTCTTAACGTTTACTCCAGCCACGCGCGCACTTTCTACACCTGTTGTCGTTCTTGGTATGTTAATTCTATCTCGCGTAACGTCCCTCGACTAGATAATCGCACGAGCGACAATCTCGCGAGATTGCGTTGCAATAAGATCGCGGCGTACTCTTTATCCGAGGTCGATAAGATTATAGCATTGGCTCTCTCGGGCAATCATGCGATATACTCGCGGTGTACTAACATTAGCGTTAAATATAGACGTGCCCCTCCATGCTCTCTTCCGTAAAGTGATCTTAAACATTTCGTCAATGGCGGGGTCCCTCAGTCCCACGTTGTTTGCTCATGGTGCCAGTTGGTTCTCGCGAGACATCCGAAACACACGTCGCCGCCACCTTTTCCACGTTTGGCAGACTTTCAACGCCGCCGACTCTTCTCGCGAGGAAGATTCATTCATTTTATCAATTAGAGTGACTCCTCGCGTCCGTGAATAATTCATCCGCGGTCATCACGAAAACCTCGGATGAGAGATTGCCTTGGGGGAATCTCGCTCGCCAACAGACTCTGATTTACGCGGCTACCGCGGGGTGAGTGTAGCAAATTTTATAAATCCGCGTACGAGAAACCATCGCGAGTTAGCAGGAGGTACGAGAGGATTCGCTTTCGCGAATTCTCTTTCGTCAAGTTTATTTTTTTTTTTAACGAGTTGTATCTTCCTGCTTACAAAGCAGGAATAACTACCCAGCACACTCTGAATGTATACTTTTTATCTTAACACGCGTAACAGAACGAAACAATTCCACCGCGTCTCTGACGTTTTATTGGAAACAATAATTATTATTCCAAGTATTTCGTTTTGATCTCGAACGTCGTGACTTGAGAGTTTTCAAAGCCCTGTGCGATCTTGCCGAATGTTCTCTCAGTCTGATAAATTTTCGAATCAATTTCAGTTCGAGCGACACGCGATAGGAAGTCGTGTCGATCACGCGGATGCGCGATAACGGCTTCCGGAATCAATTAATCGCGGATGAAAGATGCGGCATTGAGCGATATCTGGAGAGGCTCGGAAAGAATATTGTCAGTACGCGATACGCGGAATGTCGCTTATCACCGCGATAAGTCTGATTCATGAATCTACCTGTCGATTTATCGCATATTTATTGAGAACGAAACTTGATAATTATTGAGAGATTGGAATGCAAACTAAATCGCAGAATTTAAATTCTGATGTAATTCTGACTTTATTTATCATTTTTCTCTTCATTACATTCTTTGGCGTCAACATGTACATTTTTTTATTTTTTTTTTATTTGCGTTTAAACGAAAGATAAAACTGCGAAGCATATTTGTACGTTACATTTCCTCTGATTGTGTAAAAAAAATGTTTTCTTTTTATATTGAAGTGGTGATTGTAAAATAATTCTTACGCAAGACTTATAACAAATTATGTCCCGCGGCTGTTTCCGGCGTTGCGTGACCGCGATGTTTGATAAAAAACACTTAAGAAATGTTTATCGGAAGACGAAGGAACAGAAAGAATAATGTTTTCTCGTGTCTATTTTATCTTGAAAGTCTCCGAGAATGAAACGCCGACCCGGTGCCAGGGCGAAGGGAGCGGATCGCGGTGGCCGTCTCACGCCCTTGCACAGTCGAGATTACCGTCAGCTAAGTTTCATGTATCTCTAGTCAGTTACCTCCACCCAATTTCTTCTTAACCCAATTTCGAGCGGCCTTCGGGGAACGATATAGATTTCCGAGATGCTTGTCTTTGGGTCTGATAAATCGTGTCCTCACGAACGACGGTGTCCGATATTCGTTGAGAGAACGCGATAATAAAAAACCGAAGGGGAGGACTTTCGAAGCGACCGTTTGACGTCTCGCGCTGCATCGATACGCCAGGCGATAGTTCCGGCGACTTTAGCCTGCTTTTAGCCCAAGATCTTTCGGCTGCGACGCAGCGTTGCGAGCCGGGGCACGTCGAAAACGACGGCCGGAACGTTATCGCAGTTGCCGGAGGCGTACCCCACGTCGGCGACGTCGCCAATTTCCCCTCTCGATAATGTGTACATTTCCGCGTACCCGCATCGCGACGCGCCGACATATCGCGGTCCTCGTCGGCCGCGGCTCACGTGAGCGGCACGCTTTACGTAGAATGACAATGACATCTGCTTCGGATTCGCCGGCGGCGACGAATCCTGTTATCGCGCCGGCAATAACGGCAAGCGGATAATGAGCGACTCGCGCGCGGCTCTGTTTAGATTTTTGCGCGCTATTCCTGGCGGGACGATACAATGGCGAACGTTGTCGCGGTCGTTCGCGTGGAAGCGATTTCGCGCTTTATCGAGTCATGAGCGCGAAAATAGCGGCCGTTACAAGACCGAGCGTGCGTTACGCAGCGAAATTCGCGTAATCGGTATACGTATGGTCCCGGGTCTTCTAGCACGCCAGCGGCGCGCTCGAGAATTCCGAGTGCTGGATCGGCTTAAAAATCGAACGAAAGAGAATGAGATAGCGGGAAAGAAACCTTGTCATTCTTCGGTATTTTTAAATGTTGAAGATTTAATTTAGTTAAATTATGCAGAATATAAATTAATTTTTTTTTTCTCTTAATTAGAAACACGGATATTTGCAATTTAAAAAGAGAAAAGGCATTAACAACCCAACCGCGCGTTATACCGTTGAATACTCCGGGCGAGGAGAGAGCCCGTCTTTTATTTCCCAAGTTCTCTCGCAATATCTTACATTTATAAAGCCTACAATTTTTACCGCGGAGCATATATCGCGACGATTTCTCGCTCGTAATACTCGGCGCCGGTCATAAAGAGCGCGCTTGAAATGGCAATTTTTTTTTTCCCCTCGCTCGTCGAGGCGGCAAAGTCCGATAGACTGCCGTAGAATAAGAGCGAGTTAAAAATGGGATTGCACATTCGTTGCGCAACGTGGAAACGACCGTCGTCGTATCCTCGCGGAATAGTCTTCCCGCCTGTTGTTATCACTCGCTCCATAAAATCGCAGGGGGATTCTGTTTGTTTCCGTTGGCACGTTCTTGTCATCTCGCCGGTAACGCGATAATGCGATTTTGGAAGCGATCAGCAAAGACAATAAATCATTACGATCGATTGCAGAATCGTCGGGTCTTTGAACGGAAATTTTTTTTTTTTTTTCTCCTTTTCTTTCGTGAACCTCCGCCAAATGGAAATAAACGACCGTCTGTGGAGTCGTCGCAGAATCTACGCGCTTGAGACGCTCACTCTTTTACGCGCGTTGTATGTTCCTTCAAACGACGGAGCTCTTGAACTTCTGCCAGCTTTTGCAGCAAGCGAACGTAAGGTCGATCGCTGCACGCTAGGATGATGGACAGCACTTCTGTTGGCTTTCCTCCTTTTTCCATTATTCTTCATTATCGAAGAGATTTGTGCGCGAGCTTAAGATCCTTATTTTATATCGTAAAGATCGTCGCGCGGACGCATATCTCTTCATTTTTTTTAATTTATCCGCGAGAAGAATATGTGCCGCGTGAGAATCTATCGCGGGAGTAATTATTTTATTTTTCCTTTTTTTTTTTTTTTTTTTTTTTTTTAGTCTGCGCGAATCTTGGTGTATTTTACAGATAGACCGATGGAATTTAGGTCATTGTCATGTGACATTGGTGCTTACAAAGTTAAATATTAGCCGTCTCGAAACGGGTGATATAAAATCTAAATCTGGAAGATCTTTGTTTAATTAAGTAATTCTTGTCGCGATTACAGCGTTGTGTCACAAGGAGTTTTAGTATCGGCTCGATCTCGAAATAATTATCTTGATGATGTATCGTGTTAAAAGTCGCGCCGTCACGTCTAAACAGACACTCGAAAAGCTAACGGGCACTTAACGCGTCGGGAAATAAACGAGGAGATGCGCGTGATAAAGATTATCGATGTAATCGCGGTAGATCATTAAAATAACAGCAGTGGAAAAAGCACGCGATAATGTCGATCGAAAAACATTAGTTGACGTCAGTCGGATAAAGACGGAAAGGAGGAAGAGAGATAGGGAGGCATTCGTCACTTTATTTTCAAAATGCGTTACATATCTCCTTTCGAGTGGCGTACAAAAGCGTATTTTTCTCCGTTTAACGTTACATTTACGTGACGCAGGCTGCTGATTTTCTTTTCTTTTTATTTTCTTTCTTCTTCTTTTCTTTTAAGATGGTACTGGGGTATTATCAGCAAGAAGAGGGTATCTTCGAGCTCGACAAAAGACGGAGGCGGCGGAAACGTAGCTAAGAAACCAAACGCTGTGCCCAGAAGATATCTTTATTATACAATATTAATCTCGATTTTCTTTGCGAGTGCCTCTCTTTTTGTTATTTAAATGTTCCACGTTTGTGGAGAAGCTATCTCGCGCATTGCCGGGTACAAAAGGCGCGCGTCTTTTCGTCGCGTGCGCTTGTCTCTCGCAAAATCTCGATGGAGATCTCGTTCGTACGCGTGCAATTTGACGCGTGTGTGGCACGTCCACGCGGATATTTTCGAAGCACGTGCGTACGGGGAAGTCCGTCTAAAAATACCTGTCTACGGGAACTCCTGGAGGCGTCACGCGTCGGGGTCGCGCCGTTTTCTCGCCACTTTGCGCGAAATTGACCCATTTTGCGAGCACGGTATATCGCAACCGGATATTCCCCCTCCCCCTCCCCGGCGATGAAATAATTAAATTAGACCGAGATAACTTGCCGCGTGACAATCTAAACAGCTCTCTTGGAATTCTTTCAAAGTCAATTAACTCGTTTGACCCGCGGCCTGTCGCGCCGATGCTACGGAAATTAATTTCACGGTAGATTAATAATTGTAGGATAGATTACGATCAACTCGCGGCAGCGAACGGTCTACTGACGAAGACGACGTCGCTCTCTGTTCCAGGCCCGTGACACAGTTATCATTTGTGAATGGATGGAGCTGCGACGGGAATTGGAAGAGGACCGATTGCGGATCTGGGAAATCTGGAAAGATGGTGGTACAATCCGGGGATCGCGGCCTGGAGTTTCGTGCTTTTCGGCTGCTTTCTCCTCAACGCGACGCTCTTGCTCGCGTTTCTCGTCAGGCCGGGACTGCGCACCATCTCTAACAGGTCAGTGAGGCCCCGATTACTTCATCTTGTGCATGGTTTAATTAAAAATTCTCGCTTTCATCATTATCGACCTTCGCTGTCGCGCTGCTGATCATTCGATGCTTAACCATCTCGTAACATCTCGTGTGTATGTGTTTCCCAAACGTTTCGTTATTCGGTGTCGAAAGGGAAATAGTTTTAATTCTGAATGTTTACGCACTTATCTGCCCACCGAGATAATGCATAAATAATATCGTTGACGTTAATGCGGTTGCAAAATTTGCTATCGCATTACCGCCGATAAGCCGGCGGTCCTCGTCAGTCACGCGAGCGACGTCAGTTTTACGTGGGCGGCAGGTTTTTTTTTTCTCGAAATTCGTTAGCACGAGCTCGTTGACGTACGCGACGATGGGCGTAAATCGCTTTCGCGGACGGCGGGAGACCGCAAAAGATACACCGACGCAACACGACTGCGAGCTCCTAGACAGTCGCTGTGTCGCGCGCCAAATCGGAAATAAAACCGGCGTGCGCGAGAGACGACACGATGGAAATAATATATTCGGGCCGTAATTTTACGCAATGCCCATCGAGACGCAGCCCGGCGATAAATAATGCATTATGCGTTTATTTCACGCGTTGTTACGTTCCGTGCCAAGGTTAATAACCTCATACGCGCCTCGATAGCAACGGCATTTACATTTTTATCCTCCTTCTTCAAGTTGACAATCGAATTTTACAGCTTCGCCGCGATGAAACGCAAATTGAGCGGCAATGGCGTAATATAAAATAAATAGAAACTCGTCGCACGCTTTACGTTCGCCACTCGCCGCGCGAGGAAATTCGGGGAGCGCTTCGACGAATGTTTTGAATCGCTCGCGTAGGTATCGGTCGAAATGAAAATTGAATTGGAAACTTCTCGGAAACGGTGGTCCAGACTTCTTCTTGGAACCCGGAAAAATCTGCGTTGCATTAAAATTGCGATTTCCGCGTGGAACGCCGCTGCTTCTCGGGTCGCAGGCGTCGGACCGCGGGAATATTATTTTCTTCTCTCCCCCGCGTCCCTTCTTCCACATATGGGGCACGCGGATGTGTTTTCCGTCGTGCTCATAAATAAATAAGCGTTTTCGAAGCGTCGCTTCAGCAGACCGCGTGAGTGCCCCCGCCGTGGGACTCCGGCCAGTCTAAATATTCCGGCTCACGATCCTCGCCGTGTCGCCGTTGACGCGACGTAACGCGGAAAAGACGGCGGTAGGTAGGCAATTCTTCATGTAATTTTCATTAGAGATCCCGTCACGCAAATGACTCAAAGGCCTATTTGTGGCCGGGGCAAAAATAGCCGCACGCTCGCGCAAGACGTAAGAGCGACTTATGTATTCAAAATTTGCGGTGTATCTTCGTTTACTGTGCGAATAAAAAAAAAAAAAAAATTGTCGTGCGAATCGATGCGCCTGGCTCCTGCCGCGCAAGGGTCATAAATAATGTTACTCGGGTCGAAGCGAACCGTCCAGTCTGGTTTTATTGAAACCCCCGATGGACCCGGGCCGAGGTTCCACGGGGATACGTACGGCTCGCGGTTAGATATTAGTAAGCTGTATTAATAGAGCCCGTTCGCCACTGGATCTATCATTGTTGTTACGTAGACTTCCACCTGCTGAGCCAGGAAATCAATTACTCGAGTACCGAACTGGCAAGCGATGCAACGAAATGTAATAATAAACCGGTTCATATTTTGAGAACAGCTCGTCGCTGTTTAACAGTACACCTCGGCGACTGTGTTACAACCCGTTCGGCAAAAAGGAAAATTCATTTATTATCGCGCGCCCACGTTTCGCAAAGTAAAACGCGTAGCGATATTTCTCGGCTATACTTAGATCAAAGCGGACTACAGTTGACGGAATTCGCTCGTTGATCTATTGACAGCGCAAACAAGTGAAATGGAACACCGCGAGTTCTTTAAAACGCCCGGCCCCCGTTCCCCGAGACGGTTGTTTGTCACGTTAACAGAAACGGCAAATATAATCTGTCGACGAGAAGTAAAAATTAGGCGACACGATATCACGACTCGCACGAAAACACGCGTGTTTGTTAAAATTTGCACGTGGCCTGTAATTAAATGCGCAGCAGAAAAGTACGAAGCTGATTCTGCTTTCTTTTCTTTCAATGTTTTCTGCAACTGCATGTTTATTTTATTTAATTTTTTTTTGTAATGTTGTTTTTTGCTATTAAATTGTATTCTATTTATTAAATTATATTAATTTTAAATTAACGTGTATAAAATAAAATAATAAAGCACTTCTCCTCCTCTCTTCTCTTTATTTTATACTTCACCCCGCTTCTTATTATGCAAATGCGTGCTTTTTATCTCATCGATGTATTTAATCGTGAAAGATTGCACGTCGCATTTCAGTATCACGCGATCCATCATCGGTCCATTAATTTAAAGCAACCGCAGGTGTCGGACATAATGTTCGATGTTGAAAACGGCCTGTTTGATCTCAATTCCAGATTCGTGATGAACCTGACCGTTTCGAATTTGCTGACGTGCGCCGTGCTGAACCCGTTGCTGATGATGGACAGCCCGGTGGTAACAGACACGCTGACGACGTCCACGTCGATGCCGGACATCGCATTCGATCCGAAGACGTCGACGTCGGCGTCGCCCGCCGCTGGCAATATCTGCGCGATATCGGAAGGTGCCACCGCGCTCGTCACCACGTCGTCGGTACTGTCGGTTCTGTTGATCGCCGTCGACCAGTACTTCGCCGTGGTGGACCCACTGCGTTATCGGGCACGAGTCGACAAGCTCAAGTCCGCCGTGCTGATCGTCTCCATCTGGTTGGTCTCGGCGGTCTTCGGCTTGATCGCCGCGTTGAATCCAAGCCCGCGCAGCCTGTGGCTGTCCTGCAGTACGACAGCGGTGTCGTCGGACAACTCATCCTATCGCGAGCACGTATTCGCGCCGCGTGTGTCCACAACGGCGGAAACGTCGATCGAGTCCGCATTCGCGTTTTTCGGCAACGAGACGAGCGACGAGGGTGAGGGAGAGGAGGACATGGTCGGCGCGACGTCGACGTTGCTCGAAGCGATCGAGCCAGCCGACGACAGCCTCGACTTCTTCGAAAACTCCACCGTGATCCTCCGTATCGCGAGCGCCGACTCTATCACTTACGGGCTCGTTTTCACGATCGTGCACAGTGTGTTCGCGTACCTACTTCCGTTCGCCGGCGTCTGTTGGATCTACGTCAGGATTTACTCGGCCGCGCATCGAAACTCGGAGAGGACACGTAGAACCGGCTCGCGGCCGATCCTTTCCTCGGGTAGCTTCAGCGAAGATCCGTACGGCAAGCCACATCATCAATCCGCAGACACGTTTCCCGAAGAGTTTCGCAGAATACCCAAGATCTCGAGTCTCTCGTCCATCGACGAGACCAGCGAGACAGCGCACAGCGCCAATCAGATATCACGTCGAAGGTCCTTTTCGTCATCCTCGGACGCGGTGCAGACGGGACCAAGCGACGATAATGCGTCGACGGGAGTCGTCTTCACGGTAGGACTGCAACCAGTAGAGGTGTTACCGCGGGACCAAGACGATAATAATCTGACGGAGGCGGCGGATTTGCAGATAAACTACCTCAAGAAAGAGCGCGGGGTTTCGTCTTACGAAAACCTCGTCGCGAACAAGTTCCGCGACTCGGAAGCGGACCGTAGGCGGAAATCTTCGTACGACTTGACGGACGACATCGGAGAATCCTCCGGGTGGCTCGCCGGGGTGGACACCAGCGGCTCCGAGTCCGAAGACGAGCGGCGCTACGATTACTACGATTCATTAAAAGTTCCTAAAACATCTCGCGAGCTCGCGAATCGAAGGACCTCCGATTGTTTCCCGTCTACGGTCGCTGGATGCGAAGAAACGGAGGAGCCGCATGACGACGTGGATCTCGAACGGGGCTCGTTTGCGACTCACGACGAGGGGATATCCGTCGCGGCCAAGATGGTGAAACAAAACGAGCTTCCGAGTCTCGGTAATTCGGAGAGCAGGAGGTCGAGGCGACCCAGCCGCCGTCTGTCGCGTCCCGGCATCTTCGACGTCAACGCGGAATCGTACGGCAAAGCCGCCGAAACTATCGGCAGCAACAGTCTAGTAGAGCCTTCGTCTTGCCTTTTACCGCCCATCGTCACAATCACGCCGGCGCCCGGCAGGCCGGGTACCTTACATCGAGTGGCCAGCGTACGCAGCACCAGCAGCTACATCAACTCCCTCAAGCATCGGATTAGCAACGGCTCCTTGTTCAGGTACCGCGAGGAGACCCGGGCGGCCAGAGTCAGCGCGCTGGTGATCGTGATGGGCCTGATTTGCTGGTCGCCGTACGTGCTGTTGAGCGTCATCAAGAATCTGCCGCAGTACTCGGACCACTTTTTTCCGCACGAGTACGACGTGCTCGCGCTCAGCTTCCTGATCCTGGCCGCCTATGCGAGCCCGTTGCTCTTCGGCTACCGGTCTCGACGGGTGAAGCGGGAGCTGCGCAAGTTCTTCTGCTTCCATCGCGAGCTGTCGTACAGAAACAACCGCAGCCTGATGGCGAAGAAGGTGCTGAAGCGCCGGCACAGCAACACTCTCAGCCAGCTGGAGATGGATCACCGTTACAATATTTTCAATTGCGTCTACGGCAGAAGCAGGTGGCCTAAGGAGAAGGTGCAGTTTGTTCAGGTACCGGACACCGCTCTCGCCGTGGAAACCTGCAGGAGCAGCTTCTCCAGCGGCGCCAGCACGCAGATCTCCAGCACGTCGACGGAGGAGTGTTGAATCGCGATGAATCTCGTGAGATTGGGCGCAGTTCTGCGCGTCGAAATCGCGAGAGAACTGATCCCCTCGATAATCGCGATTGTGCGGGGAAAAAAATACGCGCGGTACCGAAAGCACCTCGAATTACGGCTGCGTTTACGCGCTTGGCTTAAGCTCGGCGAGAGGCCTCGTGCGATCGAGACAATAAATAAATAGAAATAAGTGATGTGGAAGAAAGAATCGCGGCTTGCGTGCGCTTCGATGCGCGTATCGGCGTGCTTTTCCGGCTCGTCATAGCCTTTGTGTTTCAGAGATACCTTTTATTTTCAGACAATGTGGTGTAAATGAGACCGAGCGGAGCGTTTATATTCCGAGCAGTCGACGCCTCGCGCGTCCTCGAATCTCCTACGTGCAAATCCGATTGTTGCGTCAAATATATCTTTTCGACAACACATTCTCAACTCGCGTGTCTTACTTGACGGAATAAAAGCGCCCTGATTTCGTAAACGGCCGAGTATTTGGAAACACAACGGGACGTCGACGGAAAGCCGCGTGGCACTGCCTCGCACTAAATAATTAAAATATACAGGGCAAAGTCGCCGTGCATCGGCGAATCGACGCGCAAAACCGCTATTTGACATTCGCTAAATGGACGTACTCGTTTTAATATTAAGAGCATTATCGCGCTAAGTCGTCAGGTGTTAACCGGCTCGAGAGTATTAGAGTTCGCCGAACCCGAAAGGAGGCTTTAGTCTTTAGTCTTTACGCTTATTTACGCACTGCATCCACTCCGTACTTTCTCCCCTCTTCACCCATCTCCCGTTTCCCATCTGTGCCCGCCGACGTAAATATTGCGGCAGCATCATCCGGCGCGCGCAGGTGGATCAATCTGGTTGCAGCGGCGTACACTCTTAAACTATTTACATTGCGCTATTTATTCGCAGAACGCCGAGCGTGTGTCATCCGCGCGGCTCCGTATGTAGATATTGTAGACAGCATTTCTCATGACAGGAACCCTCGTCGGCGAGGGGAACACCCCCCGCGACTTCTGCTCCGCAGTTGTCATTTTTGTACATTACAAGTGTAGAGAATACGTTTATTTATGTTAAATAATTTGTACATAGAAAGAAAGAGAGAGAGAAACGGACGGCGAATCTCAAGCACCGTTAAATTCGCATCCCGTAAAATTACTCGCATCCTGTGTGTGGCGTTTCATCGTGGTCCATACAGCAAAGCGTATGATGTACATTATTACCGTTTTGTATTATCCGCCATGGTGAACTCGACAGGCTGTTTATGACATGTGATAACACCAAAACTAATATTAGCCACTTAATATTAGCTTAATATTAATTTATGTGACTTTCTCAATAAAACACCTTTTGCCAAATGCAACTCACGCCGAGTTCGTTAATGCACACGTGTGTGCTCAAGTCACTTAGACACTTAGGTCAATCCTAATAGATCCCAATTGATCCTGAAAGATGCAAATTGCCTTTTTAATCTTTTGGTTAATAGTAAGATTTTTATTTTTACACTCTTTTTTTACACTCTCTAATTGTAATTAACATTAAATTTTTTTTCTTTTTCTTTTTTTTTTTTGTTTTTTACAAAGCTACACTTGGTGCACTCTTTGTTGTGCATTTCTTTTTTAAGAACGCATCTCGAAGACTGTCGGAGTTTATCAGGCTTTTGTAAATAAGCTTTATCAAGAATCTTACGTAATCCGCCATGTGCGCGTGAAATAACATTTTGCAACACAGTTCAAATAAAACCAAGCTCTTAATTATCATTGTTGTCGCTTGGTAAATCGCGTTCTCGCGTAATTTCGTAAGTCTCGGTGGGAGAAATCTCATCAACATCTGATCGATGAAAGACACGTACAACACAAAAAAAAAAAGGAAAAAAAAAAATATCACAAATGTCTTTCCACCGTAAACGAGAAAATGACTCGTGGCATCTTGAATTTGTCAATCGCGCCGGTGGAACAGCCTTTCTGTAACAAATTTCCGATTGACTTTAATGGATTAATGCCAATCTTCGGCCGCGCGGTTCGCGTTTGGCTCGATATAACTCGAGATGCTATTTACATTGCACTTGCTGGAACAAGGGCCTCTTCCGGCTCATAACCGGGAATGTTCATAGATCGGCGGCCGCGCCGGAAACGTCGGCATCTCCACCGCTGGCAATTGGCCATCGTCGTTGGTGAACATGCTATTGTCGTACGCCGGCGGAGCCTCCTTGTCTGCTGTTCTCTCCACCTCCGCGGAACCGTCCATTAGGAACATGGTGAAGAAGAACATAATGGAACCTACGTACAAAGCGTCATGATACGATCGTCCAATTACGCGCTCTCTTCCGCGACCGAGACTCATAAGAGCAATTGGCCCGTTTAGATTCGTCAGCGCGCGATAAAAATATCAGGCTCATAAATGTCACCGAAACTTCTATGAAAAGGTCCGGTGACGCGAGCGAATAAAAAATGCAAGCTTATACGACCGCGATAAGAATTAATTTCCTTCCGCTACTTACTGATGCCATAAGCGCCGGCGTAATAAATATACAACGATTCTCGGTAGCCGATGGCCATTCTGGTCGGCTCGACGAGGATCGGCAAGTTTCCGCCGATGTTGTTCATAACGAACAGGAAGACGCCGACGGTGGTAGATCTCAGTTTCAGTGGGACGAGCTCCACCACGACGGCGAACACTATTCCGAACCACATTTCAGCTGGAAAACGGCGTGACTAACGTAAAAATGCGTGTCGGTATTTCATCGTGTGTCACAGCCGACCCCGGAGCTGTTAATTCTGTATAAAAGACGCGACTTACCGAAGAAATAGGAAAACGCCAGCGTGATCATAGCCCAAAGAGGATTGAAGTACACCGAACCGAAGGCGCCTGGAGTCGCGATTATCTGGCTGATCGCTAAACACGCAACCCGCGAACGAATTCCCATTTTCGCGACGAACTTGTCGCTAACGAATCCGCCGATAACGACGCCGATACTGCCGATAACAATCGTAACGGCGAAGAGCCACCAGCCGAGGTCGTAATCCGGAAAGTATTCTCTGTAGTACAGGTCGCAATTGTACGCGAAGCACAAGCCACCTGAAAAAGAAATAGACAATTTTGATTCTGTTTGGCGTAAAGACGCGTGTGATTAAAAATATGCCGATTGGATGAAACTTGCTCGATCGAGGAGAAAAATTAATTTGCTAACAGAATTCTTTCGAAAGAATAAAATCTTCTATTTTATTGTCCCGGAATAATTCGCAATTTAGTCACGAACGAACGAAGTGATTTCGAACAACTGAAATAAATGTAATCTCGAGCAATGAAGAGGTTTAAACTTGATTTGCTCCCTTCTTTAGAGCGACGAGATTTGAGTAGAGATTTTAGTCTTATTAGATAAAGCCGCCAGAGGCAAGTGAGTGATCACGGCGAGGTGAATCCGTCGGATTAGTGCAAACCCGATTAAATCGCTGATATTCCCTCGATATGTATCTCAATCCTTTCGCTTCGAGGCACGCTTATTACCGCAATGTCTGATGCTGGCAGCGAGGCATAAGAGAATAATGCGCGGTTGCAGTAGCACTTTCCAAATCGATACCGGCTCCTCGTCGTTGGCTGCCGATTCCTCGTGGTTGGACGCCTTCCTCTCCGGTTCGGATAATGTTAGACCGGTGAGGACGGCGATGATTAAGCCGATCACTCCGGCTCCGTAATAACACACCCTCCAGCCCTGCCAATTAACTCAATTTAATTACTCGATTTAATTAACTTTTACCATTTATTTCGGCTTAAATTTATCGCGTGGTCTTGGTATTAAAAAAAAAAAAAAAAAACTCAGCTCTTCCACGCGACCGTTGCAAATATATCGCCGGCATTTGTTGAAACAATCCTGTGCAATTCACCGTGACCTTCATTGTGCTTTTCTTCCGCTCGGAAATAATCTCGGGATGTATATCGAGCAATTGTTCGTCGGAACGCGCGAGGCTTTGAAAGTCTCGTCGCGGGCAAGAGCGAGAGAGGAAAAATAATACAAAAAGGGCAATGTCAATCGGATATTAGCTCACCAGATCCCAGGCATTCAGCTCGGTCACGTAGCGGCCGATCGGAAAGGCGATGCCGTAACCGCCGTAAATGCCCCAATTGAATATCGACATGACGAGGCCCCGCTGCTCTTCCGGAAACCAGTCCGACAGAAGACCGGTCGCCAGCGGATTGCATCCCGCCTCCCTGTAACGTTCGATCGGTCTCTAATATAAATAACGCAACCAATTGCGATCCGTTCCCCTGTCCGCGGCCGGAAACGGAAGCCGTCGTTATTGTCAGGACTTACCCCGCCGCCAGGACCATTCGCAAAATGACGAGCTGCCAGTAATGCCACACGGCCCCGCTCAGGCCGATCGCGACGCTGAATATCACAGTGCATACTGTCAGCAGTCTGATTCTGCGACAAAAAAAAAAAACGGACGTTAAAAACGCACCTCGAGAAACCTAATTAAATTATCTCGATCGGATTACCTGTGGTACCTATCGGCTGCAATGCCCAGCACGATGCCGAGAATTGTGTAAACGGCGATGAAACTGGGCCCAGCCAGGATTTGATAGTCCAGCCCAAGGCCGTTGTAATTCCATTCGCAGTAATAAGACCCGTTCAGTTCCAGGGACCGGCAACTGCGGTGACAAAGAGCGGCGTTATACGAGCGGCGTGATGACGAACGTGATAATTGCCCGTGCCGAGACCTCGAACCGCATGCTTCGTGCAAATCGCGGCGAAATTCGTTCGCGCTCCTCCTCGCGTCGCGACTCGTGCGAAGAGTCATTCGCGGGGCTCGGCAGTTCTCTCTTTTATTTTTTTTTTTTTTTCCCGGATCGTTAACGACGAGCCCCCGCGACCGATCATGAGATCGCGTGTCCTCTCGCAAGATATCTCGTGACGGTATCTCGTTTCATTATCGACGCGTGACTTAGCGGTATTAAAGCCGCGGTGAATCAATCACCGGCAAGGAAATCGAGTTGTCGCGCGAGGAAACGGCAATCTGAGTTAATTGCGCTTACAGTTATTCACGATTCTCCCACGGCGGGTTTTCTTTGCGTTTTCACCGAGTTTTTTTTCTGGATCGCGGGCTCAACGAGACTTACTCGGACGAATTCTTGGCGGTTTCGCATTGCACCGGGAGCTCGTCCACCGTCAGCGTCGTCGAATTAAATTGGCAGGCTATGTCGCCGTAGTGCAGGTCCTCGGCGATCGCTTTGCTCGTCACACCTTGCAACCAGATACCAAAGTTCAGTAAATGTATAATTATACCAGTTTAGCTTATAATCTATTCAGCATCGCGCAGCCTTTATCTATTTTAATATTGTTAAATATAAACTTACAAACATGCGTGTATTCGTTCGAAGCTGATTAATGCGCGCGATCGATTAGATAGAAATTAATATTAAATAGATTTTACCTATCAAAAAGTGGCCCAGCTCTGCCAGGACATAACCGACCGACACTATGGCCAATGCGTAGGGCTTGTAGAGAAATTTTTGTATTACCGAGCGAAGCATCTTGCCTGGCCTGAAAAACGCACAATCTTAAAAGCGCATCCTTTTCCATTCATGTCGCAAGATCGCGCGCCGTGGAAGATTATGTAATTAGCATGGGAGAATTGCAGTTGTCAGCGAAGTTTATCAGGCATCGCGCAATCGACGGTTTTATCCGCGATCTTGCATTTATTCGGATAGAATGCGGATAAACGCTGAACGCAATAAATTACAATGGATTGAATTACATGTCGGAGTGGCATCTTCGAGCCGCGATTCGCCTGGGAATCCTGCGATCCTTTAAGGATTCCCATAGAATGAAATTCTCGATTGATTACGTTAAATTAGACCTCCGCTGTGTAGTTTTCTCGGAACGCGATTACGTCCAATCTTTTTTCTTTCTTTTTTTCCCTTCTTTTTTTTTTTTTTTTAAGAGAATTAAATCCACTATTGTGTTCAACGTCGGCCTGCGTTGTTTATGAATATGAACGACTCCGATCGCGGCTGTCAGGTGCGCTCATCGCCGAAACGGGTACGGCGCGGATCGGATACGCGGCGAGAAGACTGCCGTTACGAAACTGCACTTTATTATTTACGATCGATCGGCGCGGTAGCATTCTAATTTCAATATCCTGGCCGCGGCTACGCCGGTCGGCGCCGCGCTCACTCAAGGCCTCTCCACCGGTGTGCAATTTGCGTATAATGCAGTTGCCGCGAGAATGGTACGTTGCATCGACCCTAAAAATGAGCGAATGACGCGAGCGAGTTCCGCGTGACACGTTCGCCAACTGGATCCGGGACAGGCGGATATACCAGTTTTAATCGGATGCAGATGCTCTCCGCAAAAATTAATCTCGCCGCGGACGTTATTTCGCCGGGCGCCGCATATTTCAGACAAACCTTACGAAAATTTGCGTTTACCTCGCGAGCGCCGGCTTATCAGCTGACGATTTAATTTCGAGCAACGCTCTGGATGCAGATCAAGAGGCAGCGGCAGTTGCGCAAACACCGCGCGGGCTAAAAGGGGATGACAAATATTGAATTACATCGAGGACGTTGTTCTGTGTCGCAGATTTATATAGCTCTCTTCGCGTCACCGTGACATTTTGCGAGAGCGTCGCGCCGCGCGGGTTCGGGTTAAGGAATCAACAACGGTGATTACCGTCGACCCGGAGCTAGGCGGATGAGCGGTGCCTCGCCACGTGTCACGGCTAACACGTGAGATCTCGAATAGCAGAAACTACATGATCGCCATCGTTATCGTAATTTCACGTCGACGTCGCGTTTTATCGCAGGCGCACGAGTTGCGTCTTCGTAGGAGGACAAAGTGGGAAGAGAATCGCGTGTAATTGTGATAGCGGCCGCGGATTGAAAAGCTCTCTCGTGCAACACGCGCGCGAGAAGCTTAAGACACAAGCCTCGTGCCGGATTACCTTGAACCAAAATCGTTGAGATGGAACGAAAATTATCATGTGTATATCGTTAATATCGCAGCGCTTGCCACAACAACGCTGCGCGCCGGTTCGCCACGAGCGCACTTTAACCCGCGGGGCTAATAAAGCTTTAGGGTCAATTAGTTTATCGATAATTAATCTGTAACGTTATGTTTAACCATAAACGTTTCGTTCTATTTCGATTTAATGTCGCGCGTTAACGGCGCGATTGATTTGACGAGTTATGTAAGACGAGCGAAGCGAGGATGAAGCAGGCGAAACTAAACGAGAACGTCGTAGGTAAAACCGAACTTGAGTAAAAACCGTAACGCTTCGCCGGACAAGGCGATAAATAGGAAGAGATGACAAATGTATTTTTGAAGAAACGGGAGATCGGAAGAAACGAAGGAGCCGTGACCGTTTGTCGAATGTCTCGCATGACACAAGCATTAACAAAAAAAAAAAAAAAAAAAAAAAAGAAAGAAAAAAAGGAAACAAAAAAAGAAACATGCGATTAGACACGCCCGAGGAATTCGTTAATAGCCGTGATTAACCGATGATCAACGGCGAATGCCAAGGTGTTAAGGCTGGCAATGGAATGGCGTGTCTTACGGTAGTCTCATTATCGAAATATTCGCGTCAGCAACGACAAATTGCGGCCTTTTTTCGCAATCACTTCGCGATCGAAGTTGCAGAAAACCGCTTCTGTCAGCAATAAGGCCCGAGCCTCGGTGTATGAATCGCGGAATCGGTAATTCAATCCGCTGTAATTACACGCGCGAACGGCGCGCTGATACAGCCGGCGATAAGCGAGCGAAGCATAGCTATTTGCCTTAGTCAATGGGAATAGTCGTTGTCTGTCTTGATGATTTGTGGTCTCACTACTGTGCTCGAAGGGCACGAGTGCGCTCACATTTTCATCGTGGCAGGAATACATTGGGGGTGACTCGCGAAGCAGGCCGCCCGGACAATTTTCATGCCGATAACGTAAAAAACAGACGTTTAAACGACGTAACGAGTTACGTCGATGATGTGTCTTTTCATGCATCTTTCCGCGATGCGAATAAAAAAAGGAATGAAAATGACCAAACAAAAATTCCGCGGGAATAATTCTAAAAAAAAATTTCTCGTAATTGTCTCCGTGACGATCTAAGAACCGCGTTTATTTTGCGTGACGTGATCTGCGATACGGTAATCGAAAAATGTTGCTCATCTATTGACGCGAGCGATACCGTGCGATTTTTTTATTCTTCTTTTTTTATTCCTCATTAATTACAGCGCGCGTCTGTGCGAATCCATTTGTTTGATGTTCGACAATTACAAAGCGGTTTTCTTTCCGTTTTTTTTTGTTTTTTTTTATTGCACAGTGAACAGTGCGGTGAGTATATACATATAATTAATCTTCATTGTGCGAAATTACTGCTATTGTCACACACATTATCGTATTATTGCACATTACACGTGCATGTGCAATTAGTCCCAACGATTCCACCGGACGGTAAATTCGAGTAAAACGTATCCTTGAGGAGATAAAAAAAATCTGACGGACATACTTGCTAAAATGTCACCCATCAATCGTGGATTATTTTAAATCTCGCAATTAAAATCTTCGAGATCGAACCGGATTTGCCTTTCACGGTAGATTGAAAACGTGTCTCATTGTTCGCGGAATCTTATTGATTGAAATTTCACGCAAAAAGAAGTTGAAGTGTTGAAGTAATAATAAAGTCCAACACCTAATTTGAGATTATGATAAACAGCTTGATCAATGGCCACGTGCAGCGGGAAAAGCTGTTTTGCAGCTTTTGTAATAATTGTAAATCTGACTGGCGTGCGGTCTTAATTTTGATCGAATTTAGCAGCACGCGTCAATCATATTCACAATTTTTATAACAGTTGCAAAGTAGATTCTTTCGCTCGGCCAATATTTTTCAACGTTCCTCAAAGTTAATCGTCCGCAACGTAAACTGAGACTCAGGAAGCCGCACGTTCAATTTCCAAGTCGAACTTTTATTGCGTTTCGAAGGTGGTTCTGCAGATTATACAGTATAATCGCGAAGTTTAGATAATAGAGAGAACGTACGATGTCGTAACGTCTCGTGAACCGACGGGAGGAGCAGCTATAATTTCCGTCGTAAAATACATCTGAATTTATTATTCAGAAGTGTCGTTTAGTTCGCATTACATCAATACCGATTAAAAGGGAATACTTAACGTCGGTTAAAAATTCCTCTGTGACATCACCGAGCGATCGGAAACGAGCGGTCGAAAAACTGTTTATCGTTAATGAACAGCCGCGGATAATTACAGGTTTGCAGAAACTTGCAGATCCCAGATAAAAAGTACCGGCTCTCGTCTTTATTACTTCGCGTTTATAGATAGAATATCGTTGTTTTAAATAATCCCAGGTGATATATCCGCGTATCTTTCCGCGTAATATTCGCGGATATTTTTTGTAAGGAGAATTCACGCGCGATAAACCATTTATGGTCCGCGACACGAGAACTTCGCCGGTATTCAGCGCTATGTGCTTACGCGTTACTAGTAATTAGCAAAGATATATATATATGAAAAACAAAAAAAAAACAGGAGGGCGAGCGGGAAGTGCGTCAAGGCGAAACGGTACATCCTGCACGAATAAACGCGAGTGATACGCAAAGAATATCGGACAACAAACAGTGAGCTGCACGGAAGCGATTAGAATGCGAATGCGCAATTCATATTCGAACCGCACATGTATATCGGGGAGATACGTATCTTGATTATTCACCGAGATCGCGACGAAAAAATATAACAACTCGATCATAATTCGCAGGTGCGAACTCGAGACGTCGTCGGTTCGTACAATTTTCTTTTTTCTTTTTTTTTTTTCGCGGGCGTGGAATTTTCACGGCACCGATTCACCCGCGGCTCGTCCCTTTTGATATATTATTTATACACCGTCTTGGGAGGAGAGTTCGCGCGCGCTGGCGATCGATTAAAAAGCCATTCGCCGTCTCGCTTTCCCCGAAGGGAGCGGAAAAAGGGACACAAGCATCCCGTGTTTTCCGGCCGATTGGATTTAATGATTTTTTCCAGCGTCACTCGAGAGAGATTCCGTCGCGGGGCGACGGACACCGTCGCCGTTTATACGGGATGCGTTCCGCGAAGCGTGCAAAGCGGGAGCTCTTACGAGTCTCCGGCGGCGACCTTTCTTCGGTGAAAGTTTCACACCGGGGAATAAGTAAAGAAAAAAAAAAAAAAGAAAAAAAAATATATATATATAAATCTTGATCAAACCGGCGTTTCCCCGACACCGCGGTATACGATTCCCGTTCTTTTTCTTCAAAATAAAATAGCGTTTAATCGCGCACATGCGTCATCCTCTACAAATAATCGCACACGGTCCCGTAAACACGTGCAGTCGGAAACTAGACGCGGTAACGGGAAAAAAAAAAAAAAAAGAAACTGCCAACTAAAGTGGCATAATTATTATAAATATCAATTAATAAGCCGCGTTGAAATCCCGCGTCTAATAAGCATACGTTACGCAACGCGTTATCTATCAAATTGTTCGCGACAGTCGCCGATCGCTACATATCGGCTGATTCATAATCGCACGAATCCGACATGCCGATAATGAACTTACGCGCGCATTTATCAGCCGCGATTATTCGATTAGTTACGAACAATTTGCTGATCATTAGCGTTGTAATCGCCGCGAGTCGCAAACGTTACCTAACGGGAGCGCCTTTTGCCTGATCTTTTGTCTTGTTTTCTCCGCCTGTAAACGCACATTTGTTATTCCTAGGAGATATCTAGACCTAAGCGCGTTCACAAGGCTGCGAGATTGAAACGATCGCGACGTGATTGTAACCGCGAGGCAGGAAATTAAAGCGATCAATCCACGTCGCGAAACACGAAAAAAATATAAAAAAAAGAAGAAAAAAACAAATTTTACACGGACGCGTGCGATATGTCGCGATTCGCAGAGCCATTAGCGGAACGGTTGTGGGAGAGATTTAATTAGAGGCCTGCTTTAAAGTTGAAGGCTGAATGGACGTTATGGGTGCGTCGGCATTCCGGATTGGACGCGAATCTAACGGGCCTCTGAGGCATATCGCGAGTTACGAGCACCTGCAAATAGCGCGGAACAACGATGGATTAGCGGCACGGACGATAATCGCGCTCGTATTAATTAATTAACTACCGGCGGGGGTAGGGCCACCGGGTGCGAGATTGCGCGACATCGGGAGCGTGATTTGAGATGTGCGAGCTACATTGCATGCACGGAGCGAATTCATTAGCCGGCTCTGTTTGAACTTCGAGACTTCAACGCAAAAAAAAAATTCCCGAGACAATTGTTTAAAGAAAAACTTCTCTTTACGAGAGAAAATTTTTTTTTTTAACAATTAATATCCGTCTTACATGGTAATACAACGTTTTTGTAAAATAACTAGTGGAGTAAACGCGTTAATTTAATTCATGTATAGATGCATATGCGGATTTATGCTCCTGCCCATTGACATTCCAAGTGTTTTATAAAGTATGGAGCGAGACAGTGAACGGTTCTTCGTATGGAATATCGTTGCATTATGCACGCTCAGTCCTACGTATTGTCTTGCATGTTACGTACTTTCACCGTTCTCTTTCGCATTCAGCCTCGTTTCAATTGTCAAAATCCGGCTCGCCGAACGTTAGACAGAATCGTTTCAAATTATTATCACTCCCGCAGCTAATTAGACCCGTTTCGTTTTTCTTTTTTTTTTTTTTTTCTTTACATAAAAACACGTGATATATCAGATTTAATTATTTTATTTTTCTGAAAAAGAGATTTATTCGAGAAGACATTTAGAAACCTTGTAATACACTGGAGAGACATTTTTCGAAATTCAAATTGAAGTTCTTCGTAGAATAAAAAATAAAAATAACAACTCAAAAATTAAGTACTGCAAAAAAAAAACCTTTTTAAGTGACTATAAAAGCTAGCTTTAAAATCTTGGTAAAAATTAATTTTTTTTTTTTTTTTATTTAAATAGAAGAGTACTCACGGGTATCCTTCGGGATGTACGGATGTGATTCTTGAACTCCTTGGGAAACTGACTGGAATGCACATGGCACTAGTACATCGGCTGCGCGACACGCGACGTCGAAGGGCGGCCCGGCGGAAAACGAGAGAACGGATCCGCGGATCGATCCCTTCGCGCGCAACAGAGGGTGGAGCGTCAAATGAAGCACGAGCCGGTGGCCAACGTACATTTATAAGAAAGTTTCCAAGGATCGGACCTTCCTTCTGAGCGCCTAACGGCAGGAAGAAGAAGGGGACAGGACTCGCGATATGGTGTACACACGTGCAATTACACCTGGTGCCACCACCACCGGTCGCCATCCGACGGCGGGGATACTCTCGATCTTCGATTTTCAAGGTCGCCTCGCGACTTGACCGCTTGCACCTTTATCGTTACATCATCGCCGGTGGAAAACGGCGGGAGCGAGAGAGAGAGAGAGAGAAAGAGAGATCAGCGGGAGGCGCGTCTCTCGTCGCGGAAACGTCACGGCGGAGTCCTTCAGGCCCGTGAAGTCACGCGCCTTGGCCGCGGAAGATGCGTTATCGCGGCGACACGATACGACGTTTCATCGGACTATTAGCGCGGCCGTACTTGAAGACGCGGTAATTGTTCTAACCTGAACGAATAATTATATCAATGGCTTCCTCGTAGGGCACTCTCTCGGCTCGAGCGCGTCTCTCGTCGTGGAAACGTCACGGCGGAGTCCTTCGGGCCCGTGAAGTCACGCGCCTTGGCCGCGGAAGATGCGTTATCGCGGCGACACGATACGACGTTTCATCGGACTATTAGCGCGGCCGTACTTGAAGACGCGGTAATTGTTCTAACCTGAACGAATAATTATATCAATGGCTTTCTCGTAGGGCACTCTCTCGGCTCGAGCGCGTCTCTCGTCGCGGAAACGTCACGGCGGAGTCCTTCAGGCCCGTGAAGTCACGCGCCTTGGCCGCGGAAGATGCGTTATCGCGGCGACACGATACGACGTTTCATCGGACTATTAGCGCGGCCGTACTTGAAGACGCGGTAATTGTTCTAACCTGAACGAATAATTATATCAATGGCTTCCTCGTAGGGCACTCTCTCGGCTCGAGCGCGTCTCTCGTCGTGGAAACGTCACGGCGGAGTCCTTCGGGCCCGTGAAGTCACGCGCCTTGGCCGCGGAGGATGCGTTATCGCGGCGACACGATACGACGTTTCATCGGACTATTAGCGCGGCCGTACTTGAAGACGCGGTAATTGTTCTAACCTGAACGAATAATTATATCAATGGCTTCCTCGTAGGGCACTCTCTCGGCTCGACCTTGCTGCCGTAATTTTATTTGAAGATTGCGAAATGATCGGGCAGCTACTGGTGGTCCCTGGTGGTCCCTGGACCCGCTTCTGTTAGCCTGAGAGGAACCGGTCGGCGCCGATCGCTACGAACCCAACAGCACGAGGTGATTAACCCTGCGGCTCGAAGAGTGGCACGCAAGTGCCTAAGTGCCTAAGCACGCAGATACGCGGCGGGCGATCATCGTAACATTGACATACTTCTTTATTTATCTCGCTTGTCATGGCGTATACGCAGGATAATGACAAAAGCGATTCGTCGTCTCGCCTTGACAACAGGACGCCCATGTCCTGCTGTCGTGATCGCGATCGCAATCGGAGAGCGTGATCCTCGGGTGATACTAATTGAGATAATACACGCGGCATAATTATTTATTTCTATTTCTTCAAGATCTCGGCGCGCCTTTGTCCGCGGGATATGGGCTTTGTCTAAGAATAACGTGCTCGTTCACCGTAAATCGCGTTAACGTACCAACGAATTAATCCTTTAATTGCGAACGTCATCGAGGGACGTCCAACCAACCAAGTTTTTTTTTTTTTTTAACGAGTCAAATACAGCTCAGAATTAAATGTAGCGTTGAGTCGTTTGAAAGTAGTTCAGAAAGGTTTGCTCGCGACAGTGATTTTAAACGACCGTTCATTCCGATTGTCGAGCAGATAAATGATAAGAGAAAAATGTCAGAAAAGCTACCGGTTTATTTAATTGTTTTGATTTCTTTTTTTTTTTTTGCTGCAGCGAGCGGTTGTTAAGCGAGTGTTCCTTCTTTTCGCTCTCCGGTTTCTATTAGTTTTACGAGCTGCCGATACCGTGAATCGCCTTCAGCTTTGCGCTCGATTCTCCCTCACGGTGGAACGTGACAGTTACGCGTGACACGTGAGACAATCGACGTTACCGTTGACGATATACATATACCCGCGACGGTATCAAAAGATGCAGCCGCACGCCAGCGGCGCGTGCGTATATCCATGGAAGGCCGTTAGATTCGCGGAAACCTTCGTCCCCATAGAAGCGGATAATTAGCGACTGATGGAGACTGATTACAGGGATTTAATATCGTTTGCGAGTGACCCCGACCTGATTTTTAATCGACATGGGATTTCGATGCCAATTAATTCCAAATCCGATACGCTTTACTTATAGAAACCAGGCGCTAAAGCGGATTGCCCTCGGGATTGCCGTTAAATAATGCACCAACGTTGACTTAATCTCTTAATGATTCTATAGCTCTCGTTGTTCATTGACCCTTTTTGGCAAGTTGTAATATTTCAGCGTGCTGAAAAATAAAAGAATAAAAAAATTAACAGGGGAAGATGATGGCTCTTATGTTATGAAGGAGGAGCTCGTCGTTGGTTTTACCGATCGGATTAATAACGACCTCGCGGGTTAATTAGCTAATTACGATTGGCGACGGGAGTTTTCGAGTGCCGGATTCGGAGGAAAATCACTCTTGGGGGAGATTCGGTGGGAATTAAAGGAGCGCGCTCTCAGTACGCACTCTCGCTGTTATCGACCATCAGAAGAGGAGGCCAAGCCGAGCTGGCTCGAGCAGAACCGAGCGACACCGAATTGCGGACACAGAGAGGCGAGCCTCCGCTCCGCGAGTCGTCCCTTCGTCGGCCCAGGATCTGGATCCTGTCGCGGATCGGCATCCTAGGTCGCCGTCGAACCTCGCGTTCGCGGTCCGCTCGCATCTCCGAAAGACGCCAAGGAACGAGGCCGGGAAGAGCTATTCCATTTCGCGTCGAACGCGAGAGTTCGGAATACTCCGGAGTCGGGTTCTGTGTTTACATCTCCCGTGGGGATACCGAAGGGAGATCTAACGTTTCGCACTCTCTCGCGTAGATACCGTCGCGAGCATCCGCTGGAACGGAGATCTTCGCGCTCGTCTATGAACAGTGCTCGGTCCCTCGAGTTTCGCGTCTTCGTCCCGCATTTTGTATTTTCGATTGCGGATTCGTCGCGTCGTCCGTACCGCGTGTCAGTGACAATTCAGAGTGGCTGGTGGCGATTGAAATCCGTGATTCATCGGCTGACGACGGCGCCGAAAGTCACGCGATTCCCTTTGCGCGTTCGATCTTGATCACGGGCGAGTGACCGTCAATCTCCGCGCGAGTACCCATCTCGACAGTGTTCGCGTTATAAGTGCGTTTAAGTTTCGCACGGCTATCCTTGTCACAATCTCAGGGTGATCTCTGCTCGTCGGAAATGCGAGTCGTTGACCCTCGGATCTCGCGAGTGATCTCGCGGATCTAACGTCGCGCTTTTACGTCGTTGTCGCTTAGGCTCCAAAGATCTGTGCGAGGACGTTTTGCGTCGCGAATGACCGGGACTCATCGCGGCCGCGCGGGATGAGAGCGACTACTTCGGCTTCGCGAGAGGTGATTATGCTCCACGACGATCCTGTGCAGAAAACCTGGTCGAGTTTCGTTAGCTCCTAGTCACCGGGGACCATGGCGATTGTTCGCAGCAGCGTAAACGCGAAAACGTAAGCTCTCTCTATGCAATCTTCGCTTTTCTTCTCATCGCTATCCCTACGATCCCTTTTTTTTTATCTCTCCTTTCTTAAGGTAAGATTAAAAAAATTTGTTTAAAAGCGTTTCATCCTTTCGTCTAAATATACGGCATTCAGTGGTACGTGCGTACGATAAGTCTCTTCGTCTTCGGCTTTGCTCGCCGACAGCCGCGTTATTATCGCCGTGCATAACGTAGCGTGAAAAATAAACTCTGCCTTGCGCGCGGCCCTGTCCTCTTCGATCAGGTGCTCCGTGGTGAAATAATCATATTCTAGTTGAAAGGCGGCGAAATAAAATTATCTCGATATTCTTCAGATCCGTGCCGACGTCGCGAACCGCCAAGTAATTTCCCTACGGGGGAGAATTACTTGCGACGCGAGCTTACTTCTCGAGAATGAAACTTCGCGTCCGATTGTTCCGATTGGCCGTCGAATCGCTCCGAGATTTCGCCGAGTGATCGAATGCGCGGTATTTTTCTTTTCTTTTCCCTTTTTTTTCTTTTTTTTCTCTTTGTTCTCAATCGTCGTACTTCTCGCACGAGCCCGGCAACGCAAACCCACGTAATTATCGGCAGCTTTAATGTTACGTGGGCCGACGCGAGAATAATAATCAAGGTCAGGAGCGCGGACAGTGCTGAAAAACGAAATATCGATTCAGCACCGTGTCGCATCGGCCGCATTTTCCCCTGTGACGCACGTCGTTGCAACGCCGCGAGATACATTCAGCATCCACGCAGCATCCGCCGCACACAGAACGCAGTTACGCCGCACGGCCGTCGGATTTTCAGGGTATTTGACTATCAAAGCCTGCTTTCCCTCTAAAAAAATTCACGCGACTCCTCTTCATCGATTGTCGATTGTGTCTTTTTCTCTCTCTCTCTCTTACTCTCTCTCTTTCTCGTGTTAAGCCTTTCGAGGTCGCCGTGTTTGTCCTGCTGTTAAAATTATTAAATTTAAAATAATATGAATTACTTTGCTTACTTTTTTTTTATTTTTTTTACGTAAAAAATAATATACGCGCCCATGCGTTTGACAAAAATTTTTACTGCCGATTCTCCAAGTTTAGAAGGGTTTAATAATCGTTCGATTTCGCTGGATTTTTTTTTTTTTTTTGTTTTATCGGAGTGAAGATATTCCGCTGATTTAATTACGCTCCTTTTTTTTCCTGCATCGCCCGCAGACTCCGCAAACGCGCGGAATTATATGCAATGAGCTGTGCGCCGTCAGGTACAGTTTTACGTGTGAAAACTAGTTCACCTTCGGCCTGCTGGCTACACCCACCTATGCTGCGGAATTTTTTTCGGTAGATTTCCACACGTCGGAGTTTGATCGCATGCGACACGCGCGTGGAAATAACGGAAGACCGACTGAACGAATCCGTAATTAACGGACGTGCGAAGAGCTCCGGTTAATCGCTCGGATCGCCAGCCAAATCACTTTCGAATCTACCGATTAAACCCTTCGAAGTTTCTTGCCCAGCAATCGAGAATTCCTTTTTTACTTTTCAAAAGAAGCGCTCGCGGATTATTTTTGCACGTACAAATCCCGCGTGTCGAAAGATTCAACCATTAAATATTTTTAACATTGATAAATAATGAAAAAGATTGTAATGACCCGTATTTCCATCCCTCTCGAATCGAATAGCGAAGCTTTTAATGCATTTTTATTGCGGATTAAAATGACCCCTTCTGCGCTTCCAGGAACGTAAAATTAAACGAACTTTCCTTTTAATCGGATCATCTCGTGACGTCTGACACAGAAATAAAACGGCAAACAGATTAAATTAATTGTCTCGCCCCAAGGTGCTGCCCCGATTCGTATTCAGCTTTAAAATTCAGCGTTTCAGTCCTCATCTGAATTTTCCCGGGGCATTAGTAGATCGGACGAGCCCAGAATCGCGAAGGTCTGACATCTGCAAATTGATTTACAGGCGGCGGTAAGAGATAAATCCGATCGTTTTCTAATCACCGATCGCCCGATAACGGGTATACCGGCGTCGTAAAGCAGGTACTTTGCGTTACAGGCTCGCGTTGCGTAAGCAGATAACAATCTACGCATTCGCGATGACGATGTCGCGTGGCAATCGCACTCCGGTTTCTCTGTTTTATTTTTTTTTTTTGTTCTTTTTTCTTTACCCTCCCTTTCTTCTCCCCGTCGCCCATGCTTCGGCCGCCTGAAAAACCGCGGGTGACGCGATCGCGGACCCGCTCGATACGCAAATAATCTGAATAATAATCTACAATCGCCGGAGTTTCCGGTTTCTATCCGATCACCGATCGTCGATCACTGCCGATTGGCGAACGGAACCGTTTGACGAAGGCCGCACCCGCACGTTCCCCGTTTAATTGCGCCGATGGCCAGCTCGCTCAGCAAGTTCTCGTTCAAGGTTGCCGCGGGTGACTGCTATGATTTTTATCTTACATTTTTTTTTATTGTTTTTCTTTGTTCCTCTTTTTTTTTCCCCCCGGTCGTAATTAGCGCGAGTAATGAGTATCATTCGATTGAATTATGCAAAGCACGCGGAAACTTTACGAACTACCTTCCTTATCTGCGACGTTGAGCGATTCCGTATTTGACGCTCGAAGGAGATCGCTGCGGGAATGGATAATTATTGTTTCAGTGGTCCCAGACGTGGACCTTATAATAAACCACTTAACCAGACTCACGGATGTAGTTCCTTGAATAGAACAAAGCGACTTTAATATACAAGTTGGCGAAAATTTCGCATTGCCAAGTTGTAAATTAAAAGATACTTTAATCTTAAACATTTTATTTAAAAAATTCAGAAAATTGGTTTATGTGGATTTTATGTTAGAAGAAACTATGCGCTGTTTTTCTATAGATCTTAATTCGCGTGCATTATTATATTTGGAGACATTAAGTATAATAATTTTTTTATAATTACAATCGAATGATCTACGGCCGACAGCGTGTTGCCAGTTTACTTACATTTGTATCTTCCGGTTAGATTTGGTTAGATTATTGTCCGTCTTTCCATCCTTCCTTCCTTCCTTCCTTCCTTCCTTCCGTGGCAGTGTTCTGGATTATCTCGAAGCACTTTAAATCACTTGACCCTATATTACACTGTTTTTTTTTAATAATCACAATCACTATTACACTCACTCGACGGACGAACGACCGAAAGAATGACGGTGGATTATCGTGGCAAATTTTTTACAATTAAAATTAAAAATCGCGACGAACGATCATGTGATTATTACATTTACACTCTCGATGTTCTTAGCGTTGCTCATTTACACCGGGTCTTCGTCCGAATTGTCCTCGATCACGAGAAACTGGCCGCGATTGTAAAGCGAAGTCCAAGTATCACCTTCGATTCTTCGATCAATTCTTCATCGGCAGGATGAACGACGCTAAGGTTTTGCGCCAAGCGGCGAATAACACGTTTCGGATAAAATGTTCCCCGCGTACATACTTAATCTTTCTTAAATTCCTCAAAAATCACTTGCTCGAAACGGGATGAGAATCCCGGCCGCGACGAAGAAGACGGGCGAGGTGCGGATCTCACGCTCTGACATTGACGGCTGCCGGAACCTGTCGAAGAAAATTTTAATCGGAAGCGGTCGGAAATGCCCGATGCGATACCCGCGCAATTCACGTCGGGTCAGACGCTCCGTGCGCTCCGTCGGCGACATAACCTTTACTTTCCGCAGCACTTTTTCGAAGCACGAAACGAGGCACAGAACGACAAGTGGTATAACTCAGGAGTGCAGAAAATGATCGTTCATTCCCGAGTCGACGACGTCGATATTTGTTTCGTATGTGAGGCTTTTCATCCGCGGTCGAAAATACGCTTAATTAGACTAAATCAGCTGTTAGAGATTTCGGCCCTTCAAGGTAAAGAGACATCCACAAAGAAAGTGAGATTTTTCTTTTTGTTTAGGTGACCGACTCGCGGATGAAGAGAACGTCGATCGCGACGACGGCTACCCTCGATCGTAATGAAATCGTGCGAGGGGCCTGATCTCGCGTGAGAAGGTACCACACGAGTAATCGCTAAGTGATAGAACGACGGCGGGCTGAACGACGATGGGTTCCTTGCCGAATCTTCACGAGCTGTCCAAGGACAAGCTGGGCAGCCCGGTGTACAAACCGGCGCCGATCGGTGGCCTTGGCCCGATACGATTGCCACCGCAGCCACCGCCGCTCGCACACACGCATAAACGCGCGAGAAGCAGTGGACATCATCACTCTACCCTGTGCGACAACGATGCCATGTTGGAGGTACTTGTCGAAAGACCTAAAAAGTTCTACCGTATTTAGTCTTCATCGTAATAGTTTTATATATACATATATATATATTCACGGTGTAATTTCTTCTTGTTAAACTTTTCTCATTCTTTGCAGCACATGGCAGCGTACTCGCCAATTTCCTGTCGGTCGACGCGCACCTCGGCGTTATCGTGGAGACGTCGCGACTCCATGAACTCGTCGGCGGGCGCGTCGTCGGTGCGCCGCCTAATCGCGGCGGTCCGCGCGGCTCCGTCCGGTCCCAGGCCACCCCGTAGGGTCATTCTGCGCCATATCGCGGCCCTTCTGCTCGGCCACGCGAGCTGCTCAGCTGCTACGCTGCCCATCTTCCCGCTGCAGGCCGGCATGGGCGCGTTCGAGCCCCGCATGGGCCCGATTCTTCTCGCCTATCTCTACATGATGGCAGCCGCTACCAGCTGCTTCGCGCCCATCGTCGTGCAACGGCTCGGCACGAATCTCGCTATCACCTCGGGCCACGTCGTCACCGCTATCTTCGTTGGCGTGCACCTGTATCCCAAATGGTACGGTAGTCGCCGTTTCATTTCTATTCTGAATTTTCAACTGGCGAACTTTAGCTCAGATATCACAGATAACTTGAGATATAATGAAAGGATCGAAACGAACAGAGATAACGTTTTATGTATCGTTAGGTACATACTCGCGCCCAGCTACGTGATGCTGGGCTGCTGCGCCAGTTCGAGTTTCTTGGCAAGGACGTCGCATATTAATGTGTCCGCGACCAACCTTGCGCTGGTCTGCGTCGATCCGGAAGATCCCGACGAAACGCGGCGCGAATGCTTGCTGAGGAGGCTCAACCGGGGAATCAAACTGGCCGAGGACATTGGTCTTGCAATCGGTACAGAGATGTTATTTTCTGGATTGACGCTACATATAATTCTCGTAGAAATTCAAAATTAATTCATTCTCGACTTCAAGCATTTTTACTTGAGAAGCACGTTATTACTCAACGCGTGGGTTGGAATATTTTGTTTGTAATTTTTCCGAATTTTCATACAATGATTAAAGTATATACGAATGTTTTAATTTTTTAATATTATTTCTCTATTTTAGGCTGCCTCATTGCCGCGATCCTCGTCAGGTTAACGGATCCGATACCGTCGAGCGTAATAAACAGTGACGTTTGCGGAGGCGACTACTGTTCGAAGGAAATGTACTTTTACAACGAATCGCTCTACGTGCCGACACTAACGTCGGGTACGTCGAGGATCCTCGTCAGCATTTGGCTCGGCTTGGCGATGCTTGGTCTCGCCATATCCTGCGGATTTTTTGATTCCAGGCTGCAAGAGCCTCAAGCAAATCACGACCGTGCCAGTGTCAAAGATATCTTTAAGTCGGTGAAATGCGCGTTTCAAGATCCAAAGCTCCAGCTCGCAGCGCCGCTCACGCTCTTTATCGGGCTGGAGCAGGGCTTCATTTACGCCGACTTTATGGAGGTAAATGATCAAGATAAATCTGCTTTCCATTTAATGTCACGAAATTAATTTAATTCGATTAAATTCGATGGAATTATTAACCTTTTTTTTTCACAGAAATTATTTCAAAAAAATTATATTGATTTATAGTTATGATGTACTTTTCTTTTCAAGAAACTTAAAGATATCGTACTTTTCATAGGCATATGTGGTATGCGCCTTAGGCGGCGCCGGTATGGTGACCTTAAGCTTCCTGAGCTTGGCTCTGTTGCAAGCTCTGGCTGCAGCGACGCTCTCGATGCTGCTGAGGCACATTAAAAGGTGCTATGTCGTGCGTAAGTGATTTTCAACAAACTGTTTACAATTATATTTAGAAATGCATAAAGATAATTAGCTCGATTGTGTTAATTCCGAATAAGACAAGACGTTTTCCCTTTCAGTTGTGGGGTTCGCTTTTCACGCTTGTCTTTTACTCGTCCTGGTAACCTGGAGACCAACGGGAGACGACCCGGCTCTGTTTCACGTCATATCAGCTGCCTGGGGAGTCTGTAACTCCATCTGGGAAACTCTGATTTACAGTAAGTATCTTGCTCGATTTCTACGTCACGCGGACGTCAAGCGGCAAAGCGAGAACACGACTCGTGAGTCACGTATTTACAATCGTTCGTAGAAATCACGAATTCACGTTGATCAAGTCAAACTAAAGGTTTCAAAAGCGAGGCTGCAGACTCTGCTTTGCCGACGCGCGTCTGTATTTCGTCAGAATGTGGGCGCCGTTCGCCAATTGTGCACACACACCGCGGGAAATCATGCGGGCGTGTGAAACAAGCAACCGAGACCGTCTTTGTATTCGTGAGAAGAAAAAGCGCGGAGAGACAGAGATAGTGTCAAAAATAGCGTTTCTTAATTTATACTTTCCTTAAAAATGTATTGATTGAAACACAAATCGATGGCGAAGGGATAGGGAAAATAACAAAAAGACGAGATATTTCTTAAGGCGGCGATTCTCCCGAGATGAAAAGGGAGAATAATTAAGAAATGTCAGAGAGTGACTTTTTCATTTTGTTACTTTCCAGCGCTGGTGATGGGCTTATACCCGAACGCATGGCAGGGACCGCTGTCGACGTCGCTTTTCTGGCGTTGGCTCGGCTTGACTCTCGCGCTTAGTTTACACGGTGCGGTGTGCACTCGTTACCGTGTTCTGGGCCTCGGTGCCACCTTGGTGCTGGCGGTGGTGCCGTACGTGTGGCTGGAGAGCCGTCTCGCCCGCCGCGGCAAGACGTTGGCACCCTTATGACCAGGCGACTCGACCGCGAGCGAACGCGGATCCACCAGCGTCGAGACTGCGACAACGACCGAGATCAGACACCGGGGAGACTGAGAACGAGCCGTTCCATCCGGCACCACGATAAAATCGTGGACCGGAATACCGAGACGCGGTAGCCGCCGCAGCAGCGGCCTGACGACGCAGGAGTCGCAACAGCAGCAGCCACCGCAACCGCAGCAACAGCAACCGCAACAGCATCAGGCGCAGGCCAGCGGCACGACGTTAAAAGTCAAGACGCGACGCAGGGCGAACAGCGTCGCATTTGCCTGCCGCACCGATTACGGTCTGCCCGACGACAGCGATGATAACACTCCGCCGAAGAATCCGGTGCTGCTGGTCGTTGAAAGCTCGAAGATCGAGCGTCGCAGGAGTGCCATCGAGGAAGGCTCGAAGGAGCGTTCTTCGATCTTCACGCTTTCGTGAGGCAGGCGTCCCTTCGCGAACGTGCTGCTTCCCAAGCTTCGTCGCGCCGTTCAATAGACGAGATGAGTGTTAGTGGATTCATGCGAAAGCATATGGCAGACTCCGCAACGAGTTTCCATACGAACCGCTCCCATAGAGCAGAGTATTACAATAATTTCGCACTAATTGCAATAGTGTCGCAACGTTCTGTGCTGCATTGAGTTTCGGATAACAAACGATATTTCTTTCTTTTTCTTGAACGCAGAGCTTCACAGAACTTTGAATGAAATCGCTCTTCTCAGCTTTAGAGGAAAAGAAGGGAAGAGAAAGAGGATTATTTCTCGAGTTAGTCACCGGGATAATCTAGTGATAGCGTGCAAGCCTCGATACGATATTCGATGTATCTCATGTGAACGCGGAACATTGCGAAGCTATTACAGTGTCCTATTTAACACTCGACTCGGGAGAGAGAGCTTCGACTCTCTGTCTCTTTCGCTCTCGTGCAAATTTGGAGCGAGGACGGTGACGATCGATGGGCGCTTTAAAGCTCTCTCTCTCTTACTCTCTAGGCGCGTTCGAGCCGCGATTAATGAGGATCACTCTTCTGAAGCTGGATGGAACGGCTATGTATACGGACACTATATACATACACGCGTACGCACGTATACATATATGTTTTCTTGCTACAGTGCGATCGATGCACATGACTGAATAGCGAAGAAACGACATACGCGCGTGCACGTACGTAAATCTACATATATCGTATTCTAATATCGAGCGTACCGTTTTGTATCACTCGAACGAATCCGCAGTTTGACGTAACGAAACGTCGAGATGTACCTGATGTCTTTCAAGCCAACACAACCAAGCTACACAAAGTATAGCCGCCACCCTTTCCGCGCGACTCTCGATATAAATATTACATATATATATATATACATGTACCCACACGTACGCAAGTCTCCCTATCTATCGTAGATGCTCGTGTGCCGAGCCCTCGCGGGCGTATCGATTTTTTGAATGAAACAACTCCCCGCATCCTTTTGTATACTGATTGCACCCTCGAAAGCGTCGAGCGAAGCTCGCGAGCGAGCAAATCGACACCTAGGAGCGAGTTTAACGATAATTGTAAGCGCCTTTAACGACATAAGTATCACGATAATTCGAATAAAATTTTTTTACGACAATTTGTCGACGGGATGATTCATCCTCCGGAAAAGACTAATGAAGATGACTTCCGCTGATGTAGATAAGTATGGGCGGCCTGTTTACGAGGCATTTAGACGTTTAGGACACGCATCTTCCCGGTTTGTGTTAGCGGCAATCGTCTCCCGGTTCGCAGACCGTCTCTTGACGTTTTTTGTTACAAATCTTAGGAGTTAAGTAATGCGAAACACTGTAATAATCGCGTAAAGTTTAAGGGAGATTAATAAGTGTTATCTTGTTTAATGTTGCAAGTAGGCGAGTCGAATGTTATATTAGAACGGTCGGGGGTAACATATCACTGGCATACATCATCCGGCGGAAACGGGGCCTGGTTTTCATCCGCCTCCCCAGCTGACGGGGACACAGCGTATTGTTTGCACGATCGCAGAAATATCGTGACGAAGAAGGAAAGTCACTTTTGCGTCACCGTGAAAAGAAAATAATTTCGAAAGCCTTCGACGCAAAAAAAATAATCTGTAAAATTTCTAACTCTCACGTCCCGTAATTTACTCTTGTATTTTCAACGACAATCAAATTTACTCGAATAAGAGTTGGGAATCTATTTAAATCGATAATAATTTTGTCTATCGGAAGGGAGGCGTTTAATCGTTGCGTGCACCTCGGATTAATTCCAGGACCCGTGCTTCCGTCGGCACAAACCTATCCCATTTTACGGTAAAGTTTTTTATGCGCCTCATACATGTTTTCCGATGTTCCGAGTTAACCGTATTACGCTTGACCGAGAGTAAGGATCGCAGGACGATAACGGGACAAAAAAAAAAAAAAAAAGTAAAATGAACGAGAAGCGAGGTTTCGAAGTGTGTAAGGAGAGAAAAACCGCTAGGACGAAAGAAAAAAATCGCTCGTTGACAAAACCATACTTCTTACTTACTTGGCAACGAACTCGCTTACTTCCAGCTCGCCAAGGATCGCGGGCGAAGGAAAAAAAAGGGGGAGGCAGGAGAGTTCAAAGGGAACGGAAGAGAAATTTAAAATAAAACGTTTGGGTGTCCTAGCGGGACGCGGTGTAAGGAATGTATATATCGTCATTGGGGAAAGGCATATATTATCTGTATTTCATGAAATAATAAATATTATCTTATTTTATATCGATCGATGCTTTAATTCACTTTCGTGTGCGATGCGCAAAATCGCTAGTTTCCGTGATTACCCGGCCGATCCACGAACGTCCCCCCAAGGAAAAGTTGAAACCCCTTTAAAGTTTCACGCATTTCTTATCATTTCTCTCTTCTATATTTAATCCTTAGAATTACTTTCATCGTAGAGATCGTTGGTTGCCTATTCACTTTTGTACTTCATAAATTAATATAAAGCGCTAATCGCCACGAGACCCGTGGCAAATCTCGCCGAGCTTCTCTTCCTCGTTAACGAACGTTGATATCTGACGATATGAGTGATTCAAGAGCTCGTTAGGATTGTAAACTAATTGACTATCGACGTTGATCTGAAGAGAGAAAAAAAAATTGCACGTAAGTAAGTGAAAGAGAATAATCGTCAATAAATGAGAAAGGAAGATCGGCGAAATTATTTCAAACTCTCAGAACGCAGGACTACGGGGGAATTCGACTAAAAAAGAACAGTAGGAATCTCGACGCGACTCGAACTCGCTTTGGCAGTAAAATGCCGAGTACCCGGACTTAAAGCACTCGGAAGTCTCGCGACGGTTCTTTATCGGTTCTGATACTCCATATCCTCGGGACGCATCGGTTTCACTCCACTCTCTTTCAGCTTCCAATGCATGAGTGACATAAATGCAAGTGACAGAACTCGAACACCTATAATGTACATATATATATACATATATATATATACGTCAACATTGTCTACCTAAGTTATTGTCAGCGTGTTACGTCTTAACGGGACCGCGAGTAGGAACTCGCGTTCTCGCGAGAGCGTGACAGGGCACAGAATTAGTCAGCTTTGAAGAAAGCCTTGAATCTCAATCGAATTTGTAAATGTATAACATTTAGAAATATACACGCATACGCCCACGCACGCACACACCCATCCAGCACGCTACATAAACATATGGAAACATTTTAGCTATTAGTCCATATAACTTGTAACAATGCCCCTTTATTTATTTCTTCATCGATTACGTTTCTCAACTTTTCTTTTCTCTCTGTTCCAGCAATTTTAACACATGAGTCACAATGACATTTTAAAACTCGCTTTAATAACCCTTTCTTTTTTTCTTTTTTTTTATATCTTTCTTCTCATGAATCGATCAATGTCGCGCACGCAGTGCTTCTCTACAAAGCGAGTAAATACTCTACGTAAACGCATCTCGTTTGGATTATTATAATCGTGTATAAATGTAGGCTACGTACACACATGCCTTGAACGTAAACGCACTCACGTAACGTATACTGCAAAAAGACAGGAGATCACAAATGACTGCACTCGCGTATAGATCGTCCAGAGCAACGAAATTATTGAGTATAATCAGATGACAATTTACGAGCTAAAGAAAAAAAAGTGACAGTAATATTACCGACCGAAGAAATACATTATTGAACTTACAGCGAGTATAAAGGAAATACTGGCCTGAGAATATCAGAATGCGCTACGCAACCTTTTTAATAAACGATTGTACACTGAGAGACAGATATGGCTTTGGCTGCAAAGACGATTGCTAGCGTGCGTGATCTTAGGCGGTCGAGGGGAGATCGAGTAAGGGACAGGAGTCACGTATGCTAGCCGTCGTATTTGCAGTAGATGCTATATCTGCTTTCCAGTGTACAATCTTACAGACTAAATTATATCGTAACTTGCTGATCGTTGATTGCATGATCGTGATTTTCGAAGTCGCAAATTACGGCCCCACATCGATATCGACGAGTAATGCTAAATTGTACGCATCAGACTGGACGCAATTCTCTTTCATTAATCAGATCGTCGCCTAACTTCGGCTAGATTCATTTTTTTTTTTTAAGATACAAGTTTTTCTCATAACAAATTAAAAAATTCGTTAATACTTAAAATTCTTTATATTAAATCGCGGCATAAATTTTTTTTCGAAACGGCCCTAATTGTTTTCTTTTTTTTTTTTTGGGAGGAAAGAAACAACGAGAACGATTGAGTGCACGTACTTTTCTTTTATCGACAGTATTTGCGGTGTTCTTTAACAGCGCCGTATGCTCTTATGAATTATTGTAACGCGGAAAGCAATTTTAGGCTGAAGCGAAGTGGGACTAATATATCGTGTACGTACGTACGTGACTTAACTACGGCTATTAAAGTATCACAAAAGAAATATCGCGTTTCTCGTAAATCTCTCCGGCTTCCGTTATTGACAGCCTAAAATTCTCTTTTGTATTGCGACTCGAGGCGCGTGCACTACAAAGAACGACTGTCGTCTTTTTCTCTCTCTAAGATACCCCAGAATTTTACTATACTTTCACCCTGTTATATCGTCGCACTCCTACGAACTATTTTTTGTAATACGCATGTTATTTGTCTTTTCTCCTTAACAAATATCCATTTTATCCGTTGTTCCGCAGATTGCATATTAAAACGTTCATACGTTATACACTTGGAACCACACATGATGCAATTACTGTCCCCCTTTTTTTTTTTTTTTCTTTGGTAACTGTATGCATCGCGAATGTCCTAAGTAGATCGTGTTTTACGTTCGCTGCGAGCAGTAATTAATTATCGCACTAGTAACAAATCGTACTATTATACCTTGATTTACGTACGTTTTTTGTTTTCTTTTATTCTTTTTTTTTTTTAATTTTACCGATACTATGAACGATAAGACATTTAAGTGAACACGAATCATGGATAATTGCGTGTATTATATACACATGAAAAATTTATCCGACGAGATTCTTAAAAAAAAAATTGTAAAATTTTAAAAGAACGCATGGTAAAACACTGACGTATAATTTTTTTTCAATCATCATCTCGTAGCAAAAAGCTGCTGGTCGATCATTTAATACAGTGTATAAAAAATATTGTTAAAAAAGAATATTAATACACTGGCTATATAGCAAAAGTTAATTAATTTAAAACTTTTTTTTACTCGACTCGACTTGTGAAAACGCTTTGAGTGAAATTGAATTATAGCACAATCACTGGCGTTTTTTTTAACATGATCAACGAAATGAGCAACGAATACACATCATAGATTTACTCATCGTCAGCAGCTTTGAACATCGATACATTCGACAATACAACACTAAGGCAATTTTTACGTAATAGATAACTCTGTGTATACCCTCGAGTCTCACGTAACCACTCTCGCGCATAGATGCGCGCACGATGTTCTCTTTTTTTCTTTCAAGTACCACAGTAACAGGTCCGTCAAGTTGCTTCAATCACTTCAATTCGAAGTGTCCGCATCAAATTCCTTCAGGAGAGTTCTCGATAATTTACAATCACTACTTAAACTTGATACTTAAAATTCTGTCTGTGTGCAACTAAACGGATCGACTGTTCAAACCGGAATATAATTGCCTTTAGGTTTGTAAAAGATCTTGCCACGCACTATACGTCTCGTGATTTCATTTAGTAATAAACGTTTCTCCTTCTTGATCTTCTTTAGTATGCCCCGATTCTCTTGCGCACGTCGCGACAAGTATGGCAGCACTTCCTTAACTGGCCCGTACGGGATATATTTGTACGCGGAGTAACCGGATTGACCTGGAAAATATTTAAAATCAATGCATGTATACTAATCGCAAGAAAAGTACTTGAGCTTAAAGAATAATTACATACCCAATGGAAATGTTATATAATCACACATTCCTAACAATTGACCAAAACATATAACTTTGTCCTCTGGCGAAATACCGATTTCTTTCATTCTAGGAAAACATAAAAATTGTTTAGAACATACAAGTATATTTTTTTAAAGCAAAAATAAAGATAGAGCTGAATCGTGGCGACACATACTTTTCAATCGCAAAACGCACGGTGTCTTCGTTGTGCGAGGCGACCATAATTCCTATTTTTTTGGGATCTTGCCCCTTATCCTTATACTGTTTCATCCGCCTGAGGCATTCCATAAGTGTTCTATGATAAGATTCGGTTGTTGCTTCGAATGTTGGATTCGTAGGATCTGGATAACCCATAGCTGCCGCTCTTGCCCTTTCCTGAATAAAAGTTTTTCAGTAATTCACGCCATTCAGCAAAATGTATCCGATACGAAAATTATTAACAAACCTGCTCAATGTACGCGCCTCGAACGAGTTTAGCACCGAAATAAAAGTTTTGACGCTCCGCCTGTTCTAGATCCGTTTTCACCTCATTATACGCTTCTTGCAGATACGTCTGGTAAGTGTTGAATACCACAGCCTGAGAAGTAGACCGACATTTGGCAGTGAGAATATCATTCACTGAAAAGTAGCTAAGTGATAACGTCGCAATCGCCTGAGAACGTTAGGGCATTACCTTTTTTGTATTGTACTTGCGCATCATCTCCAGTGTCAAGCGAGAGATGGCCGGTTGGAAATACGTCTGCTCCGCATCTATCATTATACGAACGTCTAGACTGTCAGCTACCTATAAACAAAAAGTGATTTATGGATAATCATAAACTTTAATATCGACAGAAAATTTTCTTAATGCTGTAGCATACCGTGACGATATTGTTTAAACGCCTGATCATATTTCTAAACATTTCTTCTTCCTTGGACGTGAGCTGCGACATCAGTCTAACCATCTTGCCCGTCTTAATATCAGGTACTTGGAACGTTTCGCTCAGTTCATAATTTTCATCTAGAATACCGCTCCACGGAAAAAGATGAATCACACTGCAGGGAATAAAAATATCTATTGTATGTAATGTATTTTTAAAAAAGTCGAAATTCTTGATTTTAAAGTTTATACCCTTCTTTATCCGATTGTATTTTTTGAAGGAACTTTTGCACCGATTCCTCGTCTTTGATGCGTGCCTCCTCAAACTTCTTCTTAAAATCATCAGGCTTCGCGTGATGAGTGAGAACGGCACCTTCACCGCCGATAACGTCTGAAGTGTATTGTCGCGCGCGCATAATTACTTCTGATAATTGCAACTGAAATAGAAATCATATCATTACAATTATGAATTTAAAAATAATAAACAATTAAAATCAGTAATAAAATTAAGTTACTAACTAGAAGCTGCGGCCGTCCAAGTGCTGTTAATTTAACGGCTGTGATTCCCATTCCCATTGAAGCACCTGCAAGAATATATTTCATATTACGTCGTTATATTACAATGCTAAGTTAATTATTTTTCTATATAAAAAATTAAATAAATAAATAAATAAAAAGCAGAAAAATAATATTTCAGGATTATAATAAACGAGATGCACATGAAAAATGTTTCAAGGAGCAAAAAGGAAGTAGTGTCTTCTTACCAAGATTGGGATCGACTTGGACGGGAGTGGTAATATTCTGAGAGAAATATTTCAATTGTAGAGTCTTAATTTCATCTTCTGTAAAAGTTCACGAAGCAATATTTTTATCTGAATGTCACAATACGTATCTATTTCATTTTCCCATTTCTTAGAAATTGGCTAATATGAGTTTTTTTTTTTTTTTATTGTCTCCAACGTTACGTCACATAATTTGGGCGAAAAGCGCGAAAGGTGATCTGCTAACGTACCGATATTTATAGCCGAGTGAAGGACTTTGGTCTGCGCCTGACTCGCGAAATTTCGAAATGTTTATCGTCATCAGTACGAGCATTTCCCCTTCTCTTCGTAACAATTCGTTTTCATAAATACTACTAAATGTAATAGCGCTGTCGGAGAAAGGAAGAGGTGTGTGCTTTGCGTCAACAGAACCGAAAATTTGCTAAAGCCAGCGATCGATGTTGCACGCGACTTCGTGACGTCGGAGTCGCGCCCCACGTAATTACGCTATTACCCCTTCCACGAAAAGCAGTCTTCGTCATATTTGTTTTATTTCAATTTTTAGTTGTATATGTGTAACTCGCTCATTAAAATTATTAATTAAGTTTTTCATTAATTTTATCCTTCCTCACTTAATTGTTTATTAAAGTACAGTACTCAAATAAGTGTGACGCAGCGAATATTAATCTTCATGTAATCGGAGAACAGCGATCGTGTAATAGTAATCACGTGAAGATTAACTTACACGGCAATTCGATAATCTTGACGAGATAATAAATCGGAATATCAATATCCGTGAATGGCAAAGATACCCATTGACCTATTCAACCAATTACATCGTTTAAATTTGTAAAAAAGATTAAAAGGTACTGTAAAAAAGCCCGAATGTTGGGAAAGAGATCGGCGTTTCACGTGAATTAAATATTCGTCGTCAATGTACATCTATTTAAGTTGAGAATCGATAGAAAAGAACAAATATAGATTTTGTTACAATAAAATTTACATATCGGCAAAAATATGTTTGTCGCTAAAAATATTTCTGTTTGTTTAACTTCAAGTTCAGGAGACTCAACGGAAATAACTTTTTAAAGCGGATCGATGAACATCCGTTCGCTCAATGTCGCAAAAATGCGTCTGGCTTAAGGATCAGGAAGGATTTTGAAATGCTATCAAAGAGCCAAAAATAAAATCCGTGACTCACTCGCCACAGCCTCCAAACACCTGATAAATATGTCCATGTTTCGCTCGCATGATGCTTCGTTTAGGTAGAAATAAGTCCTGGCTGACGACACCTTGTATCGCCGATCGGCGAACGACTTCTCCACGTGATACTTTTTTAACGGGCCTTCCCGCTTCTCGTCACCTGCCTCCGACACGGAGGCTCTGAAATGGAAAAACACCAAATATTCAGCGGTTGTTTGGACACTTATTATCATCGCAATCTGCGTCTCCTGCTTTTTTATCACGCATGCTTAATTTTTTCTTGGTTTTTTTCCAACTTTATGGACTGCAGTTCTTCAATCGTACGTTAAATAAAAACTAAAGTCCAATGTCCTCTCCATGAATGGAGTTGAAGATAAGCGAATGTAAATAGAGGATTACACTCAATATCAGTCCAACGTGGTAAAACGATACGGAGGCTTCAATTTCACACTCGAAGGAACTCACGATACGAAATTGCATGTTGTTTTTGCAAGGATATCGTTAAAAAATAAAAACTGCAATGACGTAATGGTTTTGATGTAAAAAAAAAATACATAAGGTAAATACTTACTGAATCTCGCGCCGTTCAGCCTCTTCTTGGGAAATGTCCTCTTCAACGGAATAATCAAGGATCGGTTTGACACCAAATTGCCGCAACCTGTCTAAGACTGGTGTGATCTGCACCTCATCTTCACCGGCGACGAAGTGACCGTAAAACGTTGCTTTCATGACCTTCGTGAACAGCTTCTCGCCCAGCACTGCTTTCGCCAGTTTCATTACCTGCAAAATTCAAGCCATGAAATCTATTTGTCGTTTTGCTGACTTGATTAATAATGTAACGCGAGGAGGAAAGAAATGCAAAAATATAATCGCAGCCAATTCCTCGCACGGAAGTCGGCGCGAGCGTTATGTAACAAGAGGAAAGTTGCCGTAGACAGTACGCCCTCGCGATAAAAATGTGGGTTACAAGCGCTTAACGTTGAGATCCGAATATCGATTCTCCAGGGGAATAAAATGTATTCTCCCGGCAGTACGCCGTTGGTCCTTTCATCCCACCGCCAAAAGTCACAACCGAATTGAATAAAAGAATATGAAATATAAAAGGTTGCGCCCATAAGGCGAGAAATAATTGATGTAGAAAGATAAGATAACATTTCTCAATAATTCTGCATTTCAGAGAATTGAGAAATAAAATATAACGATATTAACAAGATAAAAACAATTTCCTCGCTCGCACGTGGCAAATAAAATTCGATTCACGATAGGAAAAGATATAAATTGCTACAGGCCGGATTAATGAACTTTTACACGTGTGAAAATCTACGGTATACACGCGCGCAAATATTGTAAAACACGCGTAGGTGTATTTGCGAAGGCTGATGATATAACATTAATTGTTCGTTAACAACATCGACGTCGTGCGGTAACAATAATCCATCATAATTCACACCCCGTGATTCGTGGCGTTGCAGAATCGCTATTGTAGAACGCACCGCACACGTCAGTCATGTAAATTTTATTGGATGTAATAAGCGGTGGAAATGTCAAAGTGCTATTTCGCCGGTGTGCCGAATTGCGGTCCCATTCGTATCTCCGATCAGAGCGTTATTTTCCACAAATGTATACACGTTATATCTACTTTTATCTTTGCATAAAAAAATGAGTGTATCCGAATACTCCTGGAAAAAAAAGAAAAGATATAGGAACTGATTATAAAAATTTGCCACTCTTCAAGGAAGGAAGCGGTTGATATGCGAGAAACGAGTTCCCAGATAAAAATAAGCTTAACGTTCGTGATATAAATCGGCGAGACGCGTTATCTCTCATCAGATTTGCCGGATCTGATGTAAAGTTAGCAGCAAAGGCATCCTGCTATGAAACACCGGTTCAAGCGAGAGGAAGTGTGATTAGTCAGTTTGTTAAACCAAAATACTCTTATGACAGCAGGAAGAGAAGACCGATTGCGATCGCTTCTCTATTATCTACCCACCTCGGGTTTCAACATACGAAATCATAGAAATAAAATTGAGATGAGGCCGGAGGGATCCAAGAAGACCAAGTGACGACGCGCCTGGCGGGCGATTCTAATTTTACCGTCATTCATAAGAGTTCTTTTCTTCATTACTTCGGGAAACTTTTATACACCTTACAAAACGTATAAGAATGAACGAGTCCGCGCGGTGCAAAATGTTTCCATTCAACTGCAACAGTGATAAATACTAAATAAAATTTACATTCTTATTTTGCGATTAAATTTAATAATTATTCTGTAATTTAATTTTTCTCAACTATTGAAACGTTAAGACAAGTATTCGTTACACGTAGACACATAATACCAGTTACAATTAATAGGATAGCTTATAGTCAAAGAGATAATTCAAAGTATACTAAAAATGTGGATACTTAAGTGCTGGGCAAACAGATAGACAGGTCGATACACGTTACGCAAATGACAGGGTGTACTTAATGTCGCCACTTAAGTCATTGTTATGTTTGTCAAACTCAAGGGTCCCCGGTGGCTCACCGAACCGTTTGCCAACGTTCTATATACCTACTGATAAGCCTGAACAAAAAGTGTGCCTGCATAAATCGCTTAATAAACTTTCTCACGCCTGCAATGACTAACTCTTCGTACGACGTAATCATAATTCTTTTCAAGTTCTGCCCAGAAACGAAAACGATTACGTTAATCGCGAGTATGTCTCGGCTGAGGTGCCGCTCTCGTATCTAAAGAGGGTCTCTAAAAGTCGACTTTGTCACCGACGTCGCGTTATGTAGCTGCAAGATTAATTGGAGTAGCCTCTGCGTGCCAAAAACCAACTCGGACTAGCTCGATTCTCCGACGCATTGTTTGAATGACGTTATACAAGTACGACCAGTCATCCGAGTCCACTTCCTACGGCTTAGATATAATTTTGATGAGAAATTGTTCGATCAAATTGAATTACTACGGACTCTCTACTTATACCTCGAGTGCATTTATCGCATATGATACGTACGTATGTCACAGTTTGACAGTGATAAATGTAGTTCCCGGCAGCCGGGACGGTTCGTCGAACTGTGCATTATCTATGTCTCATCGTCGGTGCAATTGGAGAATGTGCGTGACGATACGTTGCAATTCGACCTGATGATCGATCTAGAAAATTCTCAAGTACACATGTTAATACCTTATTTCGAAGTTCCACATGTGACCACTGTGATCTTCGATTCATTAGAGAGATACCGCAAATGATGCGGATCAGGAATTCATTTCTTTGGCACTTGAGATTCGACGAGTTATCTGACCAAAGAGATCGAGCCATCCTGCGAAGTGATACGCATTATTGTGCGACTGTAATTAACCAGGGAAAAACCCTGAGACAGATAAGAAGTAACGTACTTGAATAATGTCGATAATGGCGATTTGTTTCAGAAATTTACGCCGACGAAATCGTCTATTTATAAATTTTAGCTACGCATTTTAATCTTTATTCACCTCGTTCGAGTTGCGCAGAAAGTCGGACTAATACTCAGCAATTTTCTTCGAATAAAATTTTTTAATCAATTTCTATCATTCTTCAAATAAGTAATTTCTTTTAAACTTCAGGAAATAAACGTGTCGCCACATTTTTCGCTTGTTTCTTGAATCGTTACTACTTGCTGACGAGATCCTACCCTGTATGTCTAGAATCGTAATTTAGGGGGGGAAAAAAAAGTAAAAAATGGAATATTATGTAGGGTTGAGTGGTATAAGTGCTGGCATTTAGGAGAGCGAATTGGAAGGTAATCTATCCGCCCGTTTGTCCTTGATCGCGTAAAGAGGCGCCAGACGAACTGGACAGCCTTGGGATTACTTGTACGCGTTGTTATACCAATCGACCGGCTCGCGCACACATGTGGAACAGAATGTGTAATTGACACGACATGTGATCACTCTCGCGATGTTCCTACGTCATATCGGCTAGAAAATTCACGTGTGTGCGCCGTTCGGAGCTAACCGAAATCCGGATGTGTCAAGAGCATGTGAAACTTTTTAAAACAGACACATCGGCCAGGAGAGACCGAAGGAAAGGGAGATCCAGAGCGTTAGTCTGCTTACCCAACTGTCGGAAGGAGCTGGGTTTTGAGATGCGGTGCAACATCAATTTAAAAAAAGTCTGAAAAAATAGTGTGTTACTAAACTCGCAAGTGAAACGAAGAATCTCGTGAAGTGAGGAAATCGTTCCGTAACAGACTCAATTTACTTTTGAAGGAAATTAAACGCTGCGATTTTTATGTAAGTCAAACGAGAAGAAAGACGGGCGTAATTTAATATCGTTAGACAATGGGTGCGAATAAAGGAAGATGTATCAAAGAGTTTGAGTGAAAGACGCAATGAATGCCACTCGAAGACCATCAAAGGACTCAAGAAGGCGAATAAAAGTGCAATCAATGCGTGAACAACAGACTCAACGACGCCGGTTAATGTATCGTAAAGCATTGCATAACGAAAACAGCGCGAATGCATAATAATTGATTTCCAGGAGATGTAATCAGAACAACTCAGTTGATCTCCGTGTTACCAAACCGATTGACAAAGTTGACAAACTATTTATCCAAACACACACTCGTACCTCTCTTACTTTTCCATAAATTAACTTCAAAGACATTCTAAAATCTCACGTTTAGCACGAGAAGATGTCGAGTGATATCGATTCTACAAGCAGAGCTTCTTTCTATCCAGAAAAAAAACATAATTACACGCGTAAGAGAATAATGAAAAAAATTACATTAAAGAAAGAAAGAGAAAAAGCTATTTTTTTTTTTTTTAACTGATTGTAGTCTGATTGTAATCTACTAATCAAGAAGCGAGATGCGATAAATGAGCTTTCGCTTATTTAAAGTTAAAGCGTCACATTGAATTTGTCTGCGTAAGATGCTAGACTTTTCCTTCTATTTGTGTTTTTAAAAGCTAGTTTGATTTTTTTCAAATTATTTTTTAATTGCGACTGCTAGAAGTATTTATGGAAAACGCATGAGAGGTGTCGCGTTTCCTAAGGTCAGGTCACATGCTTAGATTTGCCCCAGTATCAGTCAGTAAACGATACCGTGACTCTGTCGTAACGTTTTCGTCGTGCAGATTTAACTCGCGATCCATGAAACTCTGTCCACGAAACTCTGCACGCGAATTCTTCTACAATTTCTCATGGAGCTAACGGAGCACCTCGACAAGCCGCACCATTCCTTGTAATTCTGATCTAAATTTAGACTTTGCCCGCCGAAATAGAAAAGAGTTAAAAAAAAAGCAAAATAAAATACTTTAATGCAACAAAAATCTTTTTTTTTCTTTCTTTAAAGTAAATGTTATTAATATTATATCGTGTTTGAGTAAAAATTAAATTGTTTATCTTTCGTAATAACGAATCAAAAAGCTATTGTGAAACGAAAGTCACCGTCCGACTATCTCAGTTTCAAGTAATTGCCACCAACCAATTATCATTTTATTTTATGTCGCATTTATGGTGTCTTCACACATCGAGAATATGCTCGAGTTTGCCAACGTATCATTAGTGCGCGACAGAAACTGTTACGACTCGCGAAGAGCCGCGATATCAAAGCGATGTGTTTATCAGGTGCAATCGATATGCCGGAAGTGCCAGAGAGAAGAAAAGGGAAATTGTATTTTCACTGTGGGAAATGTGGAGAGAAGAAAATATTTTCCATAAAAACGTGACGTTTTGCAATTAGCGTCGCGTTATTGAATTATGCCGAGCCGAACGACAAAGACCGTTAATCAAACACCGCTCACATCCGCCGAGATGATTTACCGCGTGCGATTGCATGCGGTCGACGGACATAATAAATTTTTACGTTATGTAAAGTTCGACAGCTAGGCAGATGTATATCTTAACGACACCAAGAATGTATGACACATATGCGGCACAAAAGACTTACGTTGCGGCTCGTTTTGTTTTTTAAAACAAAGGTACAAATAAGAACAGTACTCGTCACGCTTTCCGCAAAATATCGAGCGACAATTGCCGTATTTTTTGCACCTTCCTTCGAATGTGATGCAAAAAACTAAATACACGTTCAATTACTTCTTCGCAATTACACACGATGAATGCGCGATTATGCGCGAGTCTTAGAACTCCTAATTAAAATAAGTATCTAAATGGTATTCCTTGTTTTTCGAATTCTTTCAGAGCATTTGCACAAATTATACGGTCTCAGAACTCTTAACGTCAGGTTATGTCAAAATGTCAATAAAGCAAGATCAACAAAATGTATTTTTTATAATTTTCCGCTATTTGTATGCTCAAATGAAGATAAATATAGGTACGTTTGTCTCTCTCATGAGCTGTTCGTATAAACTCAAAATCACGTCAATTCTATTGTGCGTCAAAGCATTCTTACAGTATAATTCGCACCTGAATAGGTAACGCTAGACAAAATAGACAGTACTCTCTCAATTTAACGATAAACTAAAAAAACAAGTAATTCTATTCGATCAGAAATTTTGCAAAAATGCAGGAAAATGATTGTCAACGATTAATTAGACTAATTAAACGATCCCATTCGGAAATTCGAATTCAGCAAAGTCGTAACATAAGCGCGCATAAATGCATAATAAATTTGTCGTATCTTGCTTTAGCGGTTGAAAAATCAACGAAATCGGATTCTTCAAACGGATTAAGGAAAACGCGATTGAATTCCGCGTGCCGAAGCGTACTGCATGTCTATCCTTAGACCCGACGGTTATGTAATTGGCCGACGACGGACGATGCTTTGCGGCAAAATTCCTAGGTCGATTCCGGCGATGTGTCCATAGAGAAATCAATAACCGTCGCGCCGTGTGCTACATCATCAGCGAAGAGACCTGACGGGAAATCGTCTGCCAATGTTACGTAAATCCCGACCGAGAGAGCTTGTAATTGTAGGAAATTATAAGAAAAAAATATATTTACGTTCTTTTAAGGTTTCGAGCAAGATCCGCGTTATCAGATGTTACGTTCAGAATCGCGATTATCGAGCGAACAGGATTGGGCGACGTGATTAGAAAGAAAGACGGGACGATCGATATTTGATCGCCTTCTAAAAGACCGGGGTGACCCAACGCGAGAAACGAGATGTAATGCGAGAATTCGCCTCGGATGAAATCTCAAGCGACACCCACGGGAATTTTTGTACCCGTTTCGATATCGGAAACCCTTATCCAACTCGATCAATCTTTGACCCCCGTCTTTCAGATCGCGGTGGAACCGCTAGAGCGATATCTTTTCAGAGATAATTACATATCCCAGGTGAGGTACGTTGACCAAGGTCAATGCTAAGCTTATACCGTCGCGACTGGCTATTTACCTTGTGACAATTACGTCATATACATATGCGCCGATTTCGCGCTTCTTCGAGTCAATTAGAGTATCCTGCCGGATTAGCAAACAACGTACAATAATTAATTATAAGGCGAACGTTGTTTCGAACCATTTTCTCTCGTTTGTTTCGAGCTGGACACGATACGATATGTGGAACTCAAACCGGAAAATTAATTAGGTCACCTGCTGAAGATTTCAATCATTTAAACATATTTCGTCAAATGTACGTAGAGAGAGGAAAAGAGAGTAAGAAAAAAAGAGCAAAAAAAGAAAGAAATGCACCTGCGACAAGTGCGTGCAATCAATACGTCAAGAACGCTGGTTACCAAATTAACAAGATTGTCAAAGTTTACCACGCTGCTGATCAACCGGTCAGAAAAAAATTTTTTAGTATTTCTATATCGATTAGATATAGATAGAGCAACAGCCTCAGTACATAAATATTTCATCATATGTTATTAAACAAAATACAGATTATTGATAATATTGTTAAAGTACTAAAAGATCTAACCATTTCCGCCGATTGGCATATTATGTTTGGGAAATCAATTGTTTTAGGGCCGATTGTTTTAACTTTTTGATAAACTATGACTATCAAGTAAACACTTGATTGCCCTTATCTTTTTTTTTTTTATTTTTTTAATTTTTTTTTACTCTGGAAAAAGAATACATAACAGATATTTATCAGACAAAGTTTGTCAGGAAATTAAAATAATCGGCTTCCGATTTAACGAAAGAGATGCAGATAGTGCGATAGGTACGTAAATAAAACCAACAAAATTCCAGTCTAGTGCGATAAGCAAATAACGTAAATAAAACCGATTAAATTCTATGGGCCGGTATTCATAGTTTGTTCATTTCAAAATCGTCTTAAGTAATGTTTTAAGTTTCTATTTAAAATAATCTCAAATATAAAAACTAACTAAATATCGGCCATAGTTTTGGTTTACCTTGACGATAATGTATTCTGTACTCAAGTTACATTTAGTGTGATAAATAAACGGTAGTTTTAACGTTACCTTTAATTTGAGCAATACAAGCGTTTATCAACATTTTTATCTATTCAAAGTCTTTACCTGCACTCTTACAAAGTTCAAATTTTAAAATGTATTCTACATTGAAGACTTGTTTTATACACGTACCTTACGTTTTATAATAAACTATGACACGCATTCAATCAATTTCGAACCATTGCCAGTTTAATGCAACTGAGTTCTTAGTTCTTACACGAAATTTAAAAAAATATTTTTGTATCTTGTACGATTTTCTATACATTATTTTAATTTTATTAAAAAAGCAATTGTTAAGTACTCAGTCAGAGAAGTGAGATTTTTAGTTTTTTTTTTTCGGGTCTAAGGATGCAGTTTTCCCGATTTAATAACTTCCTGACGAAAAAGTTAAGTGACACCGACGTCGAAGTGTTACCTGGCAAGTGGATCGAATTAATCGGAACTCGGTCGCCAGGTTTTGCGCTTAAAAAATATATAAAGAGTGTAGTTTCTCACCTTCATGTTGTTCTCTACGACGTACTCGATGGAACACATCTGATAGACGAAATAGGCGCGCACCAGCTCCATGGTGGTCTTACTTTTGAACGCCGCAATCGGGTCGTTAAACTGCAAATCGAGCGGGTCGACCTGCCGCGGCACCGGCGATTGTTGCTGCTGTTGTTGCCTCTTGACGTCAGTCGCGGCAGCGGCGGCGGAGGAGGAAGCGTACCCACGCACCTGTGCGGCCAGCCGCAACGGTGGCGGTGCCCTGGTGACTGTCGTCGTAGCCGTCGTTGCCCCGATATTCTCCAGGAGGCCGGTCACGGTCAGCGGCGACGCTCCGCACTTGGTCAGTTTCTTGCAGCATCGTCGCGGCACGCTCCTCAGGAACGCCATCGTTTTCGGCGCGCGCGGAGCTGCAAGGGGGAAGAGAGCGAGAAAGAGAAAGAGAAAGAGAAAGGGCGGGAGGGAATTACTGACGAGCGAGGGAGACCGTCCGTCGGCGACGCGGCTTCCGCGCCACCGGTGTGGAATACCGCGTTCACACCGAGGCTGTCCGCTCGGCTATCCTTCAGGTTACGGACGGAGAAAGAGAGAGGAATGGGAGAGAGCTGAGGGCAAGTCGCGAGCGACCGTGTGGACGGTCGACCCGCCGATGGCGATGCTCGGGGACGAGTCAGGACCTACCGAGATCGCTTTCCGGTGGGAAGCTATCGGTGCCGATGCGCAGGAAACGGGCTCGGTGACTGCTCGTCCTCACGTTGGGCTCCTCTCGCGGTGCACTCGGTGGGACGTGTGCGCAGAGGTGAGGTGCGACACACGACGACGCGGCAGCGCGACTGACCGGCGATGACGACGGCAAGGGGCCCCGTCGTCGTCGTCGTCGTCCGTGACGCCGTCGAGCGTGAAAGGAAAGGTAGAGATGCGGCCCGCGTGACGTGGGCGGCGAGCACGCGTGCGACGATCACACTGGCAGCAAATGGCCGCGCTGTGGCTCTCTTCGCTTCCTCGCGACGCGACAGAAATATTGATTTTCGTTCACCGGGGACGGCCACAGTTCCGACTTACGTACCGTCACCGAGATCCACGGCTTAAATATAACGCGCCGCGTCGATCGGAATTCGTCGACGCGCCTTGCTCCTCGCGATCGACGCGCCGCCAACGCCGCCGCGCGCTCGCCACTCTCATTGGCCTGCCGGCGAAGGTGTGCGCTCATTGCTGCGGCTCTGATTCGCCTCTTCGCTTTCTTCCATCATCCCGCCACCGCGCGATGGCCGACACTTGCGCAATGACGTACTGCACATCGTGGCGCCGAATTGCCTGAGATCACTTCTCTCAAGATAGGCACTTCGAGAAAGTTACCTAAATGTTTTAAACATTTCGACACTTCAATTAAATTGAGTATTTTATACTTAATTTAAATTCCTTGAATATTAAATAATTATAAGCAATAATTTGCAACTGAAACGCAAACGAAAAAAAATCTTATCGACAATCTGTCTTTAAGAAGCGAAGGTTTTGAAAGTGCACATGCAGATGACGTTAATGGTAGTATCGATAAGTTGCTTCAACATCGATATTGAATAGGTTATAAAAACTTCCGTACACGTGGAATATTATAACTAAAGTAGATATCAAGAACTAGTTTCATCGACCATATTTATGCCAGACCGGTAGTTGAAATTGGCCAAGAGGTAAAATAAAAAGTCAATTTTACGTGAAATAAAGTATCCTGCCGAGTTTTCTGCTCAGTTAAATTCACTGGAGCTTAGCAAAGTTTACCTTGATAAATGCTGAAGAGAACCTGCTTCTGCATTCTATTCGTTTCCTGTTATCCAGTAGCGCTCAAATCATTCCAGATTAACGGGACGCACTCGTCCTTGAAAGAATACCACGGTTGAATATGTGTGGCGAGGAGTACATTCAAAACAAACTGTTCGAGGAACTGGATGCGGTATATGTGGTACGTAGATCGACTTTTTATTATTTAATTCCTACTTCTCTTCCGATTACTTCCGTAATGAAAGCGCATGATGACGTGACTCATTTTGCCAGGAACCTCTTTCTGAATTTTCTGACGAGTTAGTTTCGATTCAAGGATAGATATTCGAAGCGACGTGGACTTCACTCGTAGGAGAGAATGCAGGGAAAGTTGCAGCTCGCTTCGATCATCTCTCTTGCCGTTCTTTTGAGATGCTGTGTTATGTATCATCCCCATAGTGGAGAGAACAATCCTCCTATGTATGGAGACTACGAGGCTCAACGGCACTGGCAGGAGATTACCGTGAATCTACCTGTTGACAAGTGGTACGTCAATACCACGGACAATGATCTGCAGTATTGGGGCCTAGATTATCCCCCTTTAACAGCATATCACAGTTTTCTATTAGGCCTGGTTGCAAATAGAATAGACCCTTCTTTTGTGAAACTGAGAGAATCCAAGGGATTCGAAAGCGTAACGCACAAGCACTTTATGAGACTGTCTGTATTAGTTGCAGATATTTTAATTTACTTGCCAGCGGTTATATACTTTATAGTCAATTCACGCTCGTGGAACAATTGCCAGCTTGACGAGTCTAATATATTCAAATTTACAAGGAAAGACTTTATCGTTTTTACGGCACTGATTTATCCAGGTTTGATATTGATAGACCACGGACATTTTCAATACAATTGCGTGTCACTGGGTTTCTTTGTCGCCGCCGTAGCTCTTATAATGCACAATTCATTTGTCATTAGCTCGGTTTTATTTGTCCTAGCGTTAAACTATAAACAAATGGAGTTGTATCACGCTCTGCCGTTTTTCTTCTATATACTCGGATATCATACACCGAGCAAAACGAGGTCCTGGCTCTACTGTATTCGCATGCTTGCATGTGTGTCCTTTGCGGTACTGTTAACGTTCTACGTTATCTGGATGCCATTTCTCAAAAGCAGCGACTTGCTTTTTAGCGCGGTACTTAGACTGTTCCCCTTTTCCAGAGGTGTATTCGAGGACAAAGTTGCCAATATCTGGTGCGCGTTTAACGTTGTCTACAAATTACGGCAGGTTTTCACAAATGCGCAATTAGCTAAGATCTGCTTAGCGGTGACAACATGCATGGTTCTACCCAGTTGCATCAGTCTATATTTATCACCTACGAAAAAAGCATTTATACTATCTTTGATAAACTCCGCTCTAGCATTCTTCCTTTTCTCGTTTCAAGTTCACGAGAAATCCATTCTCTTGGTCGCTATTCCGATTTTATTGTACTTTCACAATGATCCTCTCCCTTGCTTCTGGCTCTTGATAATTTCGCATTTTAGTATGCTGCCGTTGTTTATAAACGATAAACTGTACCTTGCTTATTTTGGTACAATTGTTTTTTATTTTTTTGCCGTCTCTTGGATATGGGCCGACCTATTTTATGAAACAAACAGCGTCTTAAATAAGGACAACTCAAAATCGAAAGCTAGGCTAAAACAACGTAAAAAAAGTAATGTTTTCTTAGATTTATTAAATTATAACAAAAGATCCTGGCTCCTCGTCGCGTTTTATGGATCTATTTTAGGTGCGTTGGTTCTGTCTGTTTTCAGTAAATTTGTAAAACCTCCTGAGAGATACCCGGATCTTTTTTCACTTTTGGTATCGATATATTCATGCGGTCATTTCTTAATTTTTTTCATATATTTCAATTACATTCAGCTATTTGTATTAAGAAAAGAGATTGTAAGTAAAGTAAAGTCACATTAAATAAGTTTAAACATTAGTTAATGTATAAATTGTTATAATAGTGAATAAATTTACCTTTAAAAAACGGTATGTAAAGCTAAATAAATTTTTATTATCCTTCTTCCATAATGTCGAGTTTTTCCATAATGCTAAGCAAAATTTATATGTATACTCCAAAATCTGGGTCTGCCTTAATTTGCATCAACGTCATTTTTACGCTTAGATTTTCATAATAAATTTCGACGATAAAATTGAACTTTTTTCCCAATTTTTTAAACACATAAAATATCAGAAATTGCATCACTATTGCACTCCATTAACTTAATATCGCTTTAAACGTCTATATATTTAGATTTGTACAAATAAATTGTAATATATGCGACATTCAGTGTCTGCTGAATATTAATGCTAAAAAAAAATGAGTCCATTGTTCGCGTTCATTAAATATTCATTGGTTACTTTAGAGAAATATTGTCTGCAGTGCGTTGTGTGTTGCAGCATGTAGAGGATCAGTCCGACGGTTGCGGTGCTAAATTTTCAATAACTATCGTCTCTGACTTATTCCAAGGAAAGACTATACTGCATCGGCATAGGTAACATTTAATTTAGAGATTATGCATAATTTATGTTTTATCATAAAAATAGTAAGATTCACAACATAAAATTCCACTAATTGAACATTTGTGATTTAGACTTGTATATGGAGCGTTGGAAGAAGAACTGAAAAAAATTCATGCTATTTCAATAACAGCATTAACGCCAGAAGAACATGTGGAAAAAACGAAAAACTGATAGCCGTATCTTATATCACTTTTGTAGATAGAGAATCAATAACAAATTGATTGTTCGACGTTACATCAAGTTTTCGGATAAAAGAAATTTTGATTTACAAGAAAAATGATCAAGTTCGAAATATCTGCACCGGGTAAAGTGATTTTATTTGGAGAACACGCGGTGGTGTATGGGAAAACTGCAGTAGCAACTAGCTTAAACTTACGTACCACTCTTAGATTCACCGAACTGACCAGTTCAGCAGACTTCAAGCATAGTATTAAAATAGAGTTTCCTAATATCAATTTACTTATTGTTGTTCCTTTAAGCGCATTTTTGAATTATTTTTTTAACGATAATTTCACTTATCTACCGGAAAACAGTGTTCATTTACATAATCACGTGAAAGACTTTGTTGAGTCAATCGCGGACTTATTAAAAAAAAACGATGACAAGGATATTATTAACAGGCAAAAATCAAGTTTACGAGCGTTTTTTTACTTGCTTAGTTGCACCATTTTCAATGAAGAGCTCAATATTAAAGATACTTCCTTCCACGTGTATGTGTCCACCAATTTTTCGGTTGGGGCTGGTTTAGGCAGCTCGGCATCGTTTGCGGTATGCCTTGCAGGGTGTTTTTTACATTGGTCAAACTTGCAAAAAGACAAAAGAAATACGTTTATTAGTGATCTTGATAAAATTTCAAAGTACGCTTTAGACAGCGAAAAAATTATGCACGAGTCTCCATCTGGAATCGACAATAGCATATGCACGTATGGTTCGATGATAAGATTCGAAAACAGAAAGCTAGTAGATATGCTACAAGACGTACCGAAACTGAACATTCTGTTAGTCAATTCGGGTATTGTTCGAAACACAAAAGATCTAGTGAAACGAGTGGCAGACGTAAAAAATACATCTCTTACGACTTTCAATTCCATCTTGGATAGCATCGATGATATAGCAAAAAATGGTTGGAAAACGTTCAATAACATGAGCAGCGAAGGCGAAGACTCTAAGAATCCAAAGTGGTACTCAAAATTAAAGGTAAGTTTGATTTCTCACTTTAATATATTGTTTTGTTACCTTTGTTTCATAAGATGTATGTATGTATTGTATAACTGTTTGTTGAAAATTATAGCTCATTTTCAATATACATTTTGTAGACTCTTATTGACACGAATCAAAAATTATTACACACATTAGGTGTGTCACATACGCAATTAGATACGATTTGCCAATTAGCAAATAAACATTCATATTCATCGAAACTTACGGGTGCTGGTGGAGGTGGATATGTATTCGTTTTGCTGCCACCGAACGAGGATGAGCAAAGTATTATTTCTTTGATAAACGATTTAATAGAACATGGTTTCGACAAATTTGTGAGGACCAGTTTAGGTGGCAATGGAGTACGACTGGAAGAATAATTGTTAATAAATAAAAATGAATAACTTATATATTAATATCTAAACATAATACATTAAAATAATTAATTACAATCTTTAATAAAAAGTAAACGAGAAGAAATATCTAATTTTATATAATATATTGTGTATTTAACAGGATAAATAGAGCATGTATAAATAAATATATCGATTATAACATTAAAAATTAAAAAATTATGCTAAAATATTCTTTCGCGCTAATAATACATAACAGCATTAGATATCTTTAAACATTGTATTTGCGAATGCGCAGAACCGACTCGAGGTGAAAGAACTATTATTTTTACATATTAAATGTAGTAGATTTAAGTTTGTTTATTTTCAATAAAAATTACTAAATATAAGCAAGATAATCCTGTTTTAGATGCCACATTATTTTCAACCCGCCCTAACCATTTATCTTGGTCAAAATAACCCCTTCACAATACGATAAAATGATAATGACAACTAAATTGATCTTCAACATTCAAATATCAAAATGATATAATCCAGTGTACGATATTATTTTTTCTAATATACCTCGTAATAGAAACATGATCATTATTTTCTAAAAATAAAGATCGTAATATCCATGACTAGTTTGTAATATCAAAATTATTAAGGAAGCTATTTGTTCGTGTCAATATTTCATATCTCCTAGAATTATATCAATCGCTAAAATCTTTAATACAATATTTAATACATTATTTTTTCCTACTGTTAAAATATATTCGTTAATACCTAAGTAAACTACATTACTGATTGGTAAAATGCACTTACACGTATGTAAGCCAGAGTTATATAAATTAATTTCCAAAGTATGGTCTAAGTTACGTTACCCATTTTACTGAGTCGGTATACTGTTATTTTGCTGATGCAAATTTCCGTTTAATACAAGATGATCAGTATCAGAGATACTGTCGCCGCTTCCATCTTCTACGTTGTGTGATGCATTAGATACGAATTGTTTCTCTTCAGACTTTGCTTCGGCTATCCATTCGTTTATTTCATGTGTATACATTTTCCTTTGTAAAACCTCTCGTGTTCGTGGTCGCGAGCCAATGAAAAGAGTGCTTCCTTCGACAACTACAGAGTTACGTAGATTTTCAAGAATTTGAAAATCTTCGATTATACATTGCAACTCGTACCATTTTAATTCCACTTCTTCGTGCAGCATTTTTTCCTCTAAAAAATAAAACAAGAAAGTATAAAAATTACAAGCTTACGAAAAAGAAGTTTATTACTTAAATATTCATTACCGTCATGTTTTGAAGTTGATTTTTTATATTGTATCCTAAATCGAAAAGCTTCCAAAAAACTGGATACCACAATAGTTAGAACAATCATGGTCACCAAATAAAATATCATGAAGTATATCCTCGTGTACATGCCCACGGTAAATGCGTACGCATTCATTTGTATAAACCAATTATTAACAACAGTTAATTCAAAAAGAGTAATGGCACTCGCTATGAGATTATCGAAAGTATTAAGATAGTAATATCCCAACGCTGTACTACCATTGACAGAATATTCGTAAAAGTCTTCAACAGTTGTATTCCTATTTAAAATATTGAAGAATATTTAGAAATATTTTACATTATACATATAAAGAAAGAAAAAAATTAAATTTATAATTAATACTAACTTGCAACAATTGCGCATATCGTGTCCGGCAAATAATTCCATTCCAATAATCGCAAAAAAGTAATACAAAACCAGCATGACAATTGCTGTCGAACACATTTGTGGAGATAAAATTACGAGGGTGCCAAAAACGTCTCGATAACGTTTTTTAATCTTAAATAATCTTAGAGTTCTGAGAGGCCGAAATAGAACCAGAAATGTAGCCGACGGAAATAAAACGAGAGCACATGCAGCGATGAGAGTCATTACTGACGTTCCCAAATCAAATAAGTTCCATCCAGAGCTCAAATAATACTTAGTACCAAGAGCTAATATTTTTGCTAGTGCCTCAGCTACAAAAACTGTAAATTTATATATTTTAATTACAAATTCCTCCATTTTTAAATATTTATTTTAATTTTAAAAAGCTTTTACATACGTCCTCCAAATAGTAAAGTATCCCAACACGCAGCAAATCCATGGGCTGATTCCTCAAGACTATTACTCGGTTGAAGGATTCTTATTATCATAGCGATGCAATTACCGACAATGATCACACCTATAAAATTATAAATGTGAAATACAAGATTTTCTTATACACATAATTATCTACACATATCATTTACTTACATACTAAAGTTTCAAAATATGACCACTTAATAACAGTATGGGCGCCTGTGCATATCGCTTGTAGAGGCCACCATGCAGTTCGATACCACGGTATATTAGAGTATTGTAAATCCCACTGAAGTGTATTGGTATCATAAATTGACAAAAATTCTTCAGAATTTAAAGCACCACTTCCCGATACATTCATATGGCAAAACATTAAAACAATGTCTCGCGTGCCTGTAAAATTATTACACATGACATATAAATTGTATATATTCAATAAAAAAATAATTTTATTTACGCACATTTATTTGGAGAATAGTATCTCATCAAGCCTTCAAACTGACGAAATCGTAATTTGTCAGGGTCTTGTTTAGAAACCAAAAGCTTGAAAGCGTGTTGACAAGCTTTCCTCTTGTGCAAAAATAATTTCTTGAATTTATCGCGCTCGCGAGATGTGAACGTTTCGTTTACCACAGCCAACATTAAGTTCATCATCACGTACAGCATAGTACACAAATAAGATACAAAATATATCGCGTACCATTTATTTTGGGAATACGACGGCATCATTACGTCCGGAAAACTACAAATTGCATTATCAATAGATTACATTGTTGAGTTAAATATACTTACGTATGATTATATACTTACTTAGCAGTGGTAAGAAGAACAAATAGACTAACAAAGCTATCTTGCATTGTGGAGAAATTCCTGTTCATTTCGCTGAACATGTAGTAACCAAGTACAGTGTATACTGTTATCAAGAAAAAGAGAAGCCCCAACATATCCAAGATAGGTGGTAATGTGAGAAGTATTTGTCTTATAAATCTTCTTACGCCGCCACAATATTTTGTGTCTATTAGAAAGATAGGTCTTAACGCGCGTGTCACACGAACATGCGAGGATTGCCGCACTAAGACTGTCATTGCTTCAAGAAACATGATTGCTAATGTGGTGCACTGTAACAAAAATTCAATGTGAATAATAGTATTTAAAAAACAAAAAGATCAATGACCGGCTGGCCACGTTTTTTTACAATTATTTCAAATCGTACGTCATTTTCCATTCATTTAAATTTCATAAGGGATATCGCGTCTGACATTGCACTAATTCGACAACTCATTATGTAAGTAAGTTAATAAGTCATTACACATTCATTGCAGTAGTCATTACTCATTCAGACAATGCGATCGTTGATCGTTAATGAATACACGGGCACTGTCTGATATTCTCATCGTTGCATAATAATTATCAGTTACAAGTGTTCGAACGAGCAACTACGCGGATGATCTCATTATACTATTAATCTGTTTTTCTATCAATACGTGTCTCGAGTAAATACATTGTTATACTGCAATACAGTTTTTTGTTTAATACATTTGTAATAAAAATTTTGCGTAGACTATTTTGAATAAAGATAATCTCACCTTCAACATCGTACGTTTGTGTCTTAACATAGGTGCCCATCCAGTCCACCTCAGTTTTAAAGTCAATTGCACACCGATAGTGATTAACGCGAGTAATTCTACCGAGCCATGTACCCACACTGGTACCTATACAAAACAATACATATACGTAAAAGATATCGGTAAAAAAACATGATGCTGTTTATCTATGCATGACGTACTTTGAACAATGGTAGGGCAGGCTCTTCTACAAATGCCAGAGACAGCAGGATTAACGAAATCACTAAGTCCAATCCATTGTACCAGCTGTTGTGAACTAAGAGATACGCTGGCAAATCTTCGGGATGTCTGGGATGAGAATCGAATTTCTCATTATTTCTACCTTCCTAAAAGAATAATTATTTTAATGACAATAATAAAGAATATGCTAATCATATTTAATTATTTAGCTACAGTATATTCCAAACTTTCGTACGACACTGCTCAATCATTCAATGCTCATATTGTGAGAATCAACAAACTATACATCTACATTATATTATATAACGCATCTAGATGAGCTGTAAAATGTATGTACTATAAAACACAATAGATTGCCTTGAAAAAAATATAATTGGTTACTCAATCTTCCGCTTGTGTACATGTATTTTTGCGTTTTTTTTATTATCTATTATTATTTTTGATGCATTTATGAAATCAACATATAGTTACCTCCAAAAATATTGCAGCCTCGTGATAGTTCATTTCCCAGTGCAGGTCTACATCGAGTATTGCGTCGCGCGTGGTAAACCCGGTATTGTCAGTCATGCTTCCTGTTCTTATTTCACCTGCTTCGTACTTATGATTCAGCTGATTAGCACTATTAGCATTGCCAAATGATGACCTTACGTGACTTTCCGAAGTAGGTGAGGATAACATAGAGCCATACTCTGTAAAAAAAGGAAAAAAAAAACATATGCATATGCAGTTAACTCGATAATCACATCATATTTAGAAAAAGTATTAAAATATTTTTTATAAATATTACAATTGAGTATTTTCACAAGTCAACAAAATTAATAAAGCACAGTTGGGTGTCCTTACTCCCTACTCGAGAGAAAGAACAATTGTACGTGACCGCACGTTATCGGCAAGAAGTTTGGGATAGAAATGCGATCTGCCCCGTTCGAGAAAGAGACTGTCAGACGCAAAATATCCTTGCTGTCAGTGTAGTCCGATTTATAATGTAGCAGCCATTTCGCAACGCTAGGCACATTATCGACGGGAAATCTAAATGGATCTGGGACAGTAAGTGAATGCAGCGGGTGGACTCACGTCGGTTCGAGCCATTGGTGATCTCCTGGTCGAGAGGCAGGCTCGTTTCGTCGTCGTTGAACCGCTGGTAATCGGCGTCGTGCTCGCCAGCCCGTGATGAAGACATCAGAGGAGGAACGAGTCCTGCCCGTGTCACACAGGTCACGCTCAGCTGATGGCGCGGCTGACTGGAGCCACGCGTGCTCCTCCGAGGGTCCTGGGTGGTCGACCTCGGGCTCTCAACACATGCATCAGAGACTCCGTTGGGACGATGACCAACTCCGACTGCGCGACGCGACGCGCACGCGGGTGTATATAGGCGAACGCGTGACACGCTCCATGCCGTATCAAATTGCTATCGAGGCGCGTCTCTCAATGAAATGCTCTTGCGTTATCAATAGAACGGCGGACGTGTGCACATCCGCGTCTTGGACAGCGAAAAAAGTCGCGATCGTTGACCTTCATTTCGACGTTGTCATCTGACACTGACCGATAAATTTTTAACTCCTTTCTTCGAGTCGAATGATGATTGCGTAATATATGTATTCGAAGTTCTTGATAATAAGACTTTTGTTAAAAACGCTACTTGCTTTCACTTTACGATTGCTCCTCTTTTAAATGTCAGTCTAGAGTTAAACATTGAGCTGTGCAAGAATAAAGGTTTAAACAGTTAGTATATAGAAAATATGTCTCACGTTTTATGTTGAAAAATAAATATATCGATTTGTGAAAATCTCTGTGTCGAATTTAAGCATTGCTTCCCGCGTATATCATAATTGGAAATAACGCACTTGTCACATGCGCATACTTCACCGATAAGGCAGTCCAAGAGCGACAACTGAATTATTCTTATCAGTTAATAAGGTGCACTTTTTCACAGAGCGATCTAAAACAAGCATTTTTTCTCTTATCACGACGTGTTATCCGCGTTCTGTCCGCTCGAGATGATATGTTCGAGGTTATTTGTTTTCTATCGAATTTGTGTCACTCGGTTTATGATTCCGTTTTCCGATTAGTTTGTCGCGTGATCAATATTAAAACTGATCGATTACGTAATGATCTTTCAGTTGTGCTTGTTCCTCAATTTTCGCTTGTAAAATATAAGCTTACACTTGCTATTCGCACTTCTATATGAGAGAAATATTTTTATATAAAATATATTAACGCGATCAATTTATAGATGCAGACGATATGTACAAACGAAATCGGTCCGACTCGATCTACCGAGCTTGAACATTCAGGGCGATGTCTGTCGTATAGACTGCGTCGACGGTGATCATTTTGTGGCAGTAACGTTAAACGATGAGGTAATCGACGTTGACAGAGTTTACTACGATCGACTTGACGATGAATGGCGGGAGGTCCAAACGAATCGTGATAAGGTGCTCTTTTATGTACTAAGTCAAATCGTCTATCCAGACTTTGATACGCCACAGCCCGACAAGCTCGAGTCGTTGTATGCTTTAGTGGATGAGTTCGATGTCGTGTTTCTAAGGTGGCAAGGAGGCAAGGCGATCGGGTTTTACACTGTTAAACCTACAGGTAATTACATAATGTTAAGAAATATTCCGGAAAAAAATATAGGTATAAAATTCTTAATTATTCAATAAGGTACGGAAGTATTTTCAACGAAAGAGAGATACGTGATGCCTGTGGTAGATACGGCGTACATTCGTTCGGAGTATAGGAATCAAGGTTTCGGTACAGGAATCCTCCTCGACGTGATCACTCGCTTTCCGAACGAGGACATTGGTTTTTCTAAGCCGATCTCCAACGGGATGTTGAAAAGTGAGTATCCAGATCCAGCGATGTAACGTGTTTATAATGATATACACGTGGAAATTTTGTTTTCTTACAGTATTGAAGACGTTCCTGATGAGTCGCAAGGAGTACCGGTTACATTTCTGGGAGGTAGCGGACTGCGATATCAGTGGATCTCAGCAATTGGTATGGTGTAGCTTGAAAAGAGCAGCCTTATGACAAAAAGCAGTTAGAATTTATTATAAAAGCCATCACAGTGGCATAACAGGATGTTGTATTGTATATAATACTTATATATGCTTATTTATACATTTGCACATCTTAATAAATGCATATACATATATACATACATTATACGCATATACGTATATATATGAAATTTTAATGGAATAGATTATTTTAAAAAATTTACCATTACGTAACGAAGAAAGGAGTATTCAAATTGCCTCATAAACGTAGGAATCGGTATTATTTATTCCCGTAATTAGTATATATCCGCTTTATTTTAAATTACTTTTAAATTCGTTCAACAAAATTGATCCTATAACCATTTTTTCACAATTTACGCAAACTTCCAGTTGTTCGGCGTCAATGAATTTTATTGTCACCAGTACCAACGATTTAGATGCTAAAGTATTAGCGGCAAACCTGTCAACAATTGTAATGCTTAGTTTTTAAACTTAATTAAAAGATATTTAATTGTGAAAATATAACTGTGAAATCAATGCACGTCTTACCTCATAATCTCATCCTCGTTGGATACTCTTGCAACATTTGCAGTTTCGAACACTTTTTGAGAAAGAGCATTTTTATTCCCTGAATACGGTATTTTCGCTATATGCTCGTTCATTCCTTTTAATTTGCTTTTTTCAGTGTTAAACATGCTTTCAGGTAAAGTTACAGATCTTATTATCTCTCCAATCGGTGGTTTGATACTAACCGGACATGAATGTTTTTCATCATTAATTGTAAAATCGATGTTGAAGTTTGCCGATTGAGTAGAATCATTGAAATTAACACCCAACGTCGAAGATAACGAGGCATTTGGTTCGAAAGACGATATTTGTGTAAAATCATGGATAAACATACCCTTTTGCAAATTCTGAAAATAAATAAAATAAATAAAATACAGATAAAATATATTATATATTAATAACATTTATATGTTACGTACATGAAACGTTACTTACTTTATTTCCTATTTGTATCTCCTTAATGACATCGTTGCTTTCATTAGAGAACGTTAACTCAATACTAACCAAATTCGAGCTAACTAAATGCTGCGATCTTGTGTATCTATATTCAATTTTTAAACCATGCCCTGTAATACTATTTAACAAAATAGTTTTTTGTAATGGAACATACGATGTCGATACTTCTCGGACACCGTCTGTAACTATTGAATTAATTGGAGTAAGAAAACCACCCAAACTAGGCGTCATTACAGGAGTCATTGGAACAACTGTGAAAAAAATATAATAAATGCATTAATTAATAAATGCTAATGTTTTTATCAATTAATTTTTTGTCAATTAACTAACCGTCATCGAGATCCAATAGCAGATCAAAGTTACTTTTTGGCTTTTCTTTTACTTCTTGCTTGATAACTTTCGGCTTTTCTTCTTCATTTTCCTGAGTTTCGCTCTCTTCTTCTTCTTCCTCATCTTCAGAATCTGATTCTTCATCACTCGACGATTCGCTTTCGGAATCATCGGATTTAGTTTCATTTTTCTTTCCGCTGCCCATTTCGGATTTATCCGAATCACTTGTATATTCTGAAGAATCGCTATCTTCATTTGAAGATTCGCTAGACGAAGAATCAGATGACTGATTATCTGAGTCTGAAATTTTAAAGCATTTTAAGTATATAGTACATGTATAAATATTGATTGTCGAACATAAAAGTTAATTACCTTCAGCGGGAGTGCTTTCCTCGTCACTGTAGAATGGTTTCTCCTTTTCTTTTTTCTTTTTCTCCTTTTCTCTTCTATTATGACGTTCTTCTTTGAGTTCTTGAGCGGTGGATGGCGCGACGTCTCGCACAGATGGATCTTGTGTAACTTCTGGAAAAGGCGGTAAAGGACGGTATCCCACACATGGCATATCCAGATAGTGAGATAAAGTGCCTAATTGATACTCTGATTCTTTAAATCTGGACGTTAAGGTCGGCGCCGGTTTCGGCGCAAGAAAAATTTTTTTCGCAAACTGTGAAAGCATTTTTGTGTCCCCTTCTTCTTCGAAGATAAAATGCCGTAGAAAACGCGCACGGTCTCTAATGTCATAATTTTGATCGTATTTGGCAAGCTGAAAGACATATTGACAAAACGGTTTTGTTTGTGAGGGGTTGTTCAAACACAATTTTACAGCTAAGTTCAAAGTTTGCAGTTTCACAATATCTTGTTCGTTCACGAAACTTTTCGCCATTTTTCGAAGTACGTCTGGTGCTATTTTAGGAACTCTGTCGGAGTATTCGCCTAGAAGCCACAGAATAGATGCTCTAGCTTGTGGAACAGTTATAAAATCCATTAATTTTGCCATGTGAGCGATGATATCTTTATGCTCATTCGGTTGCGTTTGGAGGAGATTTTTTATCACCACAACACTTTCCGCCACAATAGCCTCTGTGGAAAAATAAGTCAGCATATTTAATATGATGTACTATATAATATGAAGCCTAATACATTATACAATTTTGCAATAAAAATTTACCATCTCTATTACTCAGTAATGATACCAGCCCGTTAAGACACATGTCAGTCACTTCTTTAATATTACTTGCACATCTGCCGATTGCCTGAATGCTGGCACCGACAAATTCTTTGTCACTGCTGGAGATGTATGTTTGAAATTCTCTCAATATTACACTAATGCTGGTTTCAGTCACCAAGTTCGTTAATATATCAAGTTTCAGAAGTTTTATGTGAGTAGGATCGGAAGTTCGTACAAAGAACGATTTCAAGAAAGGTTCAAACATTCCCTGTTAAATACAAAAAGTATATTAAAGTATATTAAGTATTATATTAAAAATATACTATATATATTATGTAAATAAATTATATTATTGTAAATGAATTCTTTAATGTCATACTCACCTTTCTCGTTATCGATATGCTAGCGATACAATGAAGTACAATACTTTGTACTTCTCTATGGCCCCTTAACAATCTTATTAGTGCTTTTGCAGCGATCATAACTTCACTTCTGGGCGCTGCATGATGGTATAATTGAGCAACTGCCATTACTACAGATGCATTTCGACTTTGTAATAAAGGTTTTGTGTTCCTCAATAATAAACGATGGTCAGGATCTAATGTAAATTTCGGTTTTTTTGTATTAGAAGAATCGGAATCCGAGTCGTAAAATGGCCGATTATCATCTTCTTCTAAACTCTGTAATTATTTAATTTATTATGTTAGCTAGAATTATTTCTCTCTATGCATTTTTTAGTAATATAAACTTACGTCTATATTTGGATTAACAAATTGTGTTCTAGCATATCTAGTGAGTGTGTTAACAATAACCACTTGGCCCCATTCTTCAACGTCTACTAACAAATTGCACAATTTTCTATAATTTTTGTGGATAAGGTCTATTCTTTCTGGACATACTTCTTCAAAAGCCATTACTGCTGAACCTACCACCAAAGTGGTTTTGTCAGAAAGCAGTTTTTCTAGTACACTTATCAATTCTTCCTTCTGCTCATGATCCAATGAGTATAATTTAGGAATAGCGTGAGCAGCAGTTTTGCGTACATACGGCGACATATCACTGGCTGAGTCTTTAATGGCCAACATTACTATTGGTACTATCATGGAAACCCGTATACTGGACAATACCCTTAAAGCACTTGCTCTTATTAGTTGATTAGGATCTTTTAAAGCCCTTTGAAACGTTGATATAGATAGAAGTGCTAGATCTTGCTGATCTTCTGCATAACGAACTAAGTAGACATACACCAACTTTTTTACTTCAATGTTTTTAGATACTACATTTTTTACAACAGCCGGAAACATATCAGATGCATCTTTTCCTTTTGCTATCATCTAAAGAAAAGATCCAATTATTACAAATATTACTTTCTAATAGATCTTAATTATGTAATTACCCCAATTATACGTTTCATTGCTTCCAACTTAAGTCCATCTTTATTACTGTCCAGCATCTCTTTAAGATCATCATGTCTGAAACATACGTTTTTATGAAAATGTTCATTTACATAATTAAATATGTTTCCACTATGTACAATCAGCTAGCAATAATACATAGACAACAAAACATTAATTAAATATTCATAACAGGTTTTATGTTTTAAGTTAGCTTTTAACTGTCATCCAGCATTTAACGAAACAATTAATTGTGCAAATAAAAAAAAAGCTACGCAAATCACTTCTAAATTAATTACTTCTTGTAATCGGAGTGAAATAATCCGCTCATGAAGGAAGAGATTTCCATATCGAAAATATCCGCATCTGGAGTCGGTGGTCTTTCGACGCTGTAGGAGCCACCATTGTTGGACATACTCGCGGCTGCCGTCAACATTATTTTGTTTTATCTCACGATAATCTTTCGAAATGGGGATACCAAGTATCCCGATAATTATTCGCAATCAGGACACTTAGATCTTTGACAGACGTTCTCAATGGGCAGCCATATTGTTTTACGCTTCCACATCACAAAAGTGCAGTTGCACGGTCGCAGTTAGAAACTCACAATTTAGTCGTAGTGGTCGCAGTCGCACCTCCGGGTACACAAGAGAGTTGTTTAGAACCGTAGATTTTTACATCGGCAACTGATAAAGTACTTCAGTGACAAGCTTTTCATAGTGAAAAACAAATTCTGTATTGAGTCCGCATTATACTCAATGTTTATTTTTTATCGGAACCTCGGCAGAAACTTTATATTCGAAGGTACATAATATTATTAAGTAATTAAGAAGTAACTGCGCTACAAGAAAGAGATACACATCCTAATCGCATAATGTTTATTACTTTTCAGAAATCCTCTACTTCGAATTACTTAAAATAGTTGATTATTTTTTGTGGTTATTTTTCTCTCCCTTTTGCCTTTTTATTCGCGCGGGTGGAATAGCGTCGACGATGGCCAACAATTGGCGTCGTGGTTTGCGTATGCGCCGCCAGATGGTGGGAACGTCGCACCCACCATCCACCCCGTCTAGCGCCTCGTTGTCGGTGACGTCGGTGTCGGGCGGCCAGTAGCAGCTGACCGATGGGGGCGTTCGGATGGACTTACACCTTACTCCGCTTCGCAGTCCTCGCGTTTGTGCGCGCGGTGTAATCTCATCACTTCTGTGGTGAAGTTTGTCGATCATTTGCGCCGATCGACACGCGTCGCGTGTGATCCGAGACGCTGAAACCGGCGCCGCGCAGAGCGAGGACGTCAGCGAGGAATCCACGCCGCATCCTCTACATCGATTGCGAAACTAGTGAAAGGCGCGCACGCCACGCGGAACGAAGACGACGTTGGACGACGGCGAAGCTGCGGCTGGCGACGGTCACCACGGGTCACGGCTGGAGCTGCCACGGTCAACGGAACGTCAGGTAAGCGGTACAACTTCACTCCGTTGTCCTTCCGTCGACCGATCGCGTCCATCGTTATCTCTCTTTCATTCCTTGCACGATCGCCGGCGACTCTCGATCTTTGCGGGAAGCAATCGTCGTCATATTACCTCGGAAAGTTTCGAGTAACACACGTCGTTCTATTCCTACGTGTGCTTCGCCAACGCGGCATGTACGATCGCATGACGCTCCACTCGCGAGTCCGTCGCCGCGACGTGATGGCACGGTTGTTTTGTCCAAGTTTTCGTTTTCCCTCGTGGGAAACAACGATGCGTGCGTGCGACAGATCAGTGTGCGCGTACGAGACTTTCGCGTTCTCGGGACGTTCGAGGTGACTGACACCTGATGCGTCGATGACCGGTGCCATGCGTGGAAACGTACGTAGCTTCTGCCCGCCGAATGGCGTCCGTAACCTGCGTTCAAAGACGAATTCCTGAAGTACGAGATGGATCGCGCGTCGCGCTTATTTTTGCCCGGCAACAAAATCTCGACGCGCGACAATCTCCATCTTACGTAAGCGCGCGCGTCCTTTTTTTCCGCGCGCGAAAGGAGTGGAGGAGAAAAGAAGACGCGCGATCTGGAGAAAGCATCAGATGGCGTCGCGTCCTTCCGGGAAGGACGACTCGCGCGACTTCCTGATAACCGCGGGGCGTCGCCGATCGGTGAGACGCGTATTCGCGAGAAATCATCCCGGGAACGTATTTTCGCAAGCCCGTACGTTTCACTTAATGGATTTGTAGATAAACAATTAAAATTGCACTTCTCGCTGTTTATAAATCTTTTGTATTGAAATATACATATATGTATTTGTATATTTCAACGACGGGTGGGTGAAGCGCGTAGTCGCCGTGCACTGCGATTTTAAATTCTAACGTTTATCTCTCGAAATTTTAAATTCTAACGGGCGTGTCCTGGAAAATACGCTGCATATGGCTTGTCAGTTATTGTAAATGCGCGGCCTCGTATATAAAAGCTCCAATGTCGAGCGCAACATTTAAATATTTTAAATGACGCGTACTTGCGAACGTAAAATAATATCATTAATACGATTGAAGTACAACGATATTGAACATTTATATCTTCTCGTTAGCTTTTTTTGCTGGATCTTTTTACATATAACCATCAATAATAATTATCAGTTTTTAAATATCACGCCAAGTAATTTATATGTATTTTTCATTCACGCTCCGAATTTTGAGACTCTATTTTCGAGATTGTTATTCGCGCGTAGTTTTTATCAATTTTTATGGTAGGATTAAAAATCTCGGTTAATCACGCCCGCAAACGAAAAGGATCATTAATAAGTGAGAATAATTGAAACGTAAGAAATATTTACAGTTTTATTTCTTTGCTTATCAGAATTGATCGTGGCTTAATTGAAACGTCGTAGCAGTCTGTAATAGGGTTCTAAAACGCGAACGATTGTAAATGAAGATGCGAAACTTCCGCGAACGTTAAATTAAATATAATGAAACTTCATTATTCATCCAAATTGACTTTACTTTCGGAAGTTTGAGTTCAACGTTTAATCACAGGGATAAGTTGGCATTAAATATTATAATTGTAGCAAAAGGTGATGATTTTCTCGGAAGTTCTCTGACGGAATGAAAGAGAACGGTTGATAAAAAAATAATTAAAAATAAAATAAATGCAAATTTATTCAAGAATTCATAAGTAAAAGCTAAAAATTGCGATACGGAACATCCCGCGCGAACAAAATTTAATAATTGTAGGGCAAACTCTTCAGTTGATTTTGTAACGTTGCTAATTTCTGGCGAGAGAATTTTGGAATAAAGCTATTTTACGATATTACATTACCATTTTGCAAGTAATTTCATGCAGATATTTCGAGCATTTTAGACACTTCTGCAAACATTTGTTGAGCATATTCCAACATACCGTTGCAGGACCGATGTTAATCGATTGTAGTACGGGGAAAATGTTTACACATACGTTATCCGTTAATTTTTTACTGTAATTAGTGTAATTAATAATTGGTCAATTTTATCAGGGGTCACGAATTAAATTCCATTTTGTCGGAAAATAATACAATTGTTGCCGATAATTAACTTCATTATTTTAGTCATTAGAAATAGCTTTTAGCATTCTTCGCGCATGAAAAAATCTCAATCAAAAATCAAAACTATCTTTATCATTTAAACTTAAAAAGAGATACCTTCGTTTATCGTGTAGGAGGAGACGAATATACATATGTATAAATTACTGTTAGACCGGCGCTAGTGCATGCTCACAATTAAACGGATCAGTTCGCAGGAAATTAGATGTGCACTGTCGTGGAACTGCGGTTATTATCTGCGCGTTAGTTTATCTTTCCAATTTATCTCAATGGGCATTGGACGTCGCTGCGAAATAAAAGGACAGTGATCTGTTAGTCGGGGAATCAAGGATTTAATTGAAAGTACGTGTAACTTCGACTTATACGAGACAAAAGCTCGGTGACGCATCTTTCGCGGTGCCAAAGCAAAGTATCGTAAATTTATTCTCCACGCCGGGAAGTCGAGTTGCCTCCGCCGTTACAATTTCGCACGTCGTGTGAAGGACGCGGTCGAACCTCGGACGAAATAAATATACGCGGTACATAACCCAGCATACAAAACCACACACACACACACGTACACAAACCCCTATCAACACTGCGGTACAGTGTGTCAGTATCATACACGTAATACGGACTGGCGAGCGAAAACAATAGCGGTCAGTCTGGGAAAAGAAGTGAAATAATCCAAACGGAAAACCGCCAGTTTCCGCAGACTTATCAGAGCTGTATCTGTATCTTTGTATCTTCACCTGCGATTAGTCCGCAAAGGAAGCGCAATTACGAGGTGTATCTCATCTGATTACGGGTAACATGTAATTGCGTTTATTGCTCTTTATCGGAGTTCATCCGTTTTGCGAAACGAGGCTAGGTGCATTTTTTTTGCTCTCTTCCTTTTTCATTGCCTTTTTGCTACACGATGGGTTTTTTTTCCTCATTCTTTCTCTTTCTTTATTCTCTCTCTTCCGACGTCGTTTTCTCGCTCACATAGATTTTGTACACAAAATTTTAGTTTTGTAAAGATAATTTTCACTCTAAGGAAAACCATACGCTCGTCACTAAACAAGAAAATTCAATAATGCTTCTCATGTTTCGTGGAAAATGGAAATAAAAAACTTTCAAGGTTTTTAATGTCGTTGATATACATAGAATGTTCAATATATAAAAATTACATTTCCACATTTTCTTTTATTCGTCGACGATAAAAATAATTAACTGCATTTATATGTGTCGTGAAGAGCTTATCGCGATGAGCATGGAAATAATATTTTTTATTATTTCGATGCGTTCTACTTTAGCATGCGCGATTTTATAAACGCAATATAGATAAATTGTCTTTTTTTTTTTTTTTTATTACGCTCTGCCCCTTAAATATACGTTTATTTAAAAAGCCTTGTTATTTGATAAAATTTATGACTGCGCATATTTCAACTTTGCGTAACGTAATAATATCCGCGAAGCAGAACCGGTATAATTGGTAGGTCAATAACACCGAAATGTTATTATGGACACAACGATAATAATGAGTGCGCGTCTAGCTGGATACGTGAAACCTGCAAGCGTACGTAACTAATTGACCTATTTAATCGCGTACAACATATAAAACAAAAACGTTAAAACGAAATCTATCTGTGGCAATTCGGTGCCGCTTAAATAATCTGTATTTCGGAAATTGCATTGTGACGAGTGCAATTTATATATGTTGCCCTATCGCCGGGGAACAATTGCCGTAATATATTGCACGGGGAGTAGAGGATTCTCGTTCGTCTTACGTCTCGAAAAGTATACAATACGCTCGAGGTAAATGGGCGTTACTCGTTTTCCCTTATCCGCAGCCTCCGTTTATCATCGCGAGAGATTTCCGCTCGTCTCGTAATTAGCTTGATCAATCTCACCTGAGCGTTACCTGATAACGGCCGGTGCTGCGAGCGTTTCCTACGCCGGTCGAATAATCGTTGCGATCGTTCCGGGGTGATATAGGGAGATTGCTCCCGATACCAAGCGACGAGGCAAAATAGGCGACCTCGCCGGGTACGTTGGATACGGTAGCTGGCTATTTCGAATCGTTAACGGCGTATACGCGAAAACCCGCAGCGTCCTTGTTTCCGACGTTTGAACACGCGCCGCCCGCTTCATAAATCAAGACCGATCGTCGCCGACGTGGTGCACCGCTAACGTCGCGTATCTCCGCGCGACACGGTCCCCGTGTATTTTGCATTCGACACACGCGCACAGCACCCCGGGGTGCACCCGCGGGAGGGAAATGGCACCGCGGCATCTCGAAGACGAGTTCTCGGGAGAGCGAGTTCGTCGTGCAACTTGTTGCGGTGACGACGACATCGGCGGCCCGGGCGGATCGAACGTCAGGATTCGTCCTTACGTCACTCCGCCGAAGCCAGAGTCCCCGGCGGTATTCCAGTTTCGCGTTAACGATACCCGTCTGTCTGGATCTTACCTATGAAAGGAGCGGCGGAGAGATGAGATACCGTAGCTTCCGATTATCCGCGGCACAATGAGACGTCCATTATCTGCGCGGGCAGATAATGGTGCACCTGTTAGCCATTATCCGCGCGCGAGATACATCGCGCGTAAATGAAGACGTGAACGAGGCACTGAGCAACGTAACGAATGGCACAGGTATAATAGCGCGCCATCAACGCTATCAGCACTCGTATCCAGGAAATAAGAAAAAAAAAAAGAAATTTCTTGCGGTGAAAATTCGCTCGCTGACTAAACCTGATCGATTTTCGCATGCCTCGCTTCGACGCGGAGATAAAATTGTCGTCGGTCAATCGGTGGCGAGCGCGGTTCCCACGCGAATTATGTCTCGATTAGGGATCGATCGAGCCGAAATAATTCGCGAATTTGTGTGGCAAAGAGATGCACGGCGGGATCTCGACGTGAACCATCGAGTTCCGCGCGTATTCGCCGACGATCACTCATGTTAGTTTCTGTTTCCGATAGTTAAATTCGTCGGTGCTTGCCTTACGCACATGACGTAAATCACGGGGGCGCAATCTCGGTATCTTGTAATTTACGGGGTAAATGACCTCGTGCCCGCCGGTTGCGAGGTCGGGTATACAGGGTGATGTGAAAAGAGGGTTAGGAAAATTTTAAGGCTCTCAGCAACGCTCAGCTTAAGACGGAGAGTGACGGCGAGCGTGTTACACAATACTCCAAGGACAGGCGGTTTCCCGATGCTATTTTCACGGCAGGTGCACCGCCGTTGTTTTTCTTCGTTCCTTCTCGTAATTCCTTCCCAATTTTCCCTGGGGAGTGTTCTCCGTGATGTTTGAGAATTTTTTGCGCCCACGCGACAAACTATTTCTATTTATTCTTACGTCCGCATTATATCTGTTTATCAGCGATGAGTGACATAGCGTTAAGACACGGCCGCGCCTTCGTTAGGAGCACTAACGTAAATGAAAAAAGTTGGGGAAAATAATTTATATATATAAAAAAAAAATAGAAAACTTAGGTTTGACCTCGGCTCGCGCGCCTCGCAAATTGTACAGCTTGAAAATAGGTCGGTCTGATGGCTCTCTAACTAGCTTTTCCACCCCGATACTTTTATCGGGGGAAAAATTATTTTAGCTTCCAGTAACGAGTATTGTTCCATACGGGCTGAGCTACAATCGTAAACGCCAGATTAATCTTATAAATAGCTTTATAAACGGCAAATTTAATTTAATTTCACTGAAGTTAATTAAATTCGCTGAGACCTCTATCCTCTTATATTACTAATTTGGTTGAATTTAATTAACTTTCACAGCTGCAAGTTTTTTTTTTTTTCTTTTTTTTCTCCCTTTTATTTTCGAGTGACCGAAATTTAAATGAAAGAAACTGGCAACCGTTGCAAAATTTGCCGACGTTGCGCTGCAATAACACGCGAAGCATGCATCCCGTTTTCCGCGCTAAAATTCTTCGGAACATGCCTGCGGTCGTTAAGCTTGTTAATGAGTCGTCAACGAACGGTCACGATGTACGGCGCGTTTCTGTCAAATAGGTCATAGCGTTAAATGTACCGCTCGTCATGCGGAGGGCGGTCATGAAATATTCATCGCGTCGGCGGAATCGTGCTGTATTTATTTTTAAGCTCACCGTCGAGTTCCGCAAAAAAAAAAAAAATTCTCTGCCCACGTCATAATTCTACCCTCGAGAGGTAGAAAAATACCTCGAGTCCTTTTTTCCTTAACACTTGTTACATTGTTCCCGGCTATAGGTTTTCAGTTTAATGGAATTTATCTATGCTTACTTTTCTAGTTTATTTTAAAAATATATGCGTATATGAAGAGAAAGAACTGAGTGAGGTTCTTTACAGACTCGCAGCGAACATTTTGGTATTTAAGTTTTAATTAAAGTTCTGAATTAAATGTTTTGATCTGAAAAGCACAATTTATACAAATTTAATTAATTTTTATTGTAAATGTGCATTTATATAATCAAAGTATTTATATTAAATAAACAGTGGTATTTTTAAACGTCACGCGCAATATTCTGCAGCTTCAGTTATTCAGAATATATATATATGTATATGTATATTCGAAGAGCTCATCTCGTTTCATGATTTACAAAGCTTTTATAGCGATATAAAGAGCTTCACGACCTAATAATTTTACAGATAATTTCATTCTCTTTTTTTTCTTTGATGCGCGCAATTTAATGTTTGAATTGACGCAAATTATTATTGCTAGCCAGACCCGTCGGCTGCTGGCGGATTAGAGATACTCTCGAGGTAACGACAAAGCAGATACGAAATGCAATAATGTATAATTGCATTCGCGTTACTTAATTTGATTACATGTACAAGACGCGCGTGCCGCGAATCGCGCATCGAAACCAGTTTCCACTAGCGTAGTTTCCACTCCACTAATTTCCGCTCGAAAGTGTTCATGGTCACAGGAGAAATGTTGTCATACGTTGCGACAGGTATGACGTTATCTTGCGTAACGAAATTTACGCTTGAGAATCGATTTGCGAGCAATGACTCTCTAATCAACTCGGTCCTTTCTCAATTAAAAGCCGCCGTACGATTCTATTCTGTTCGGTTAATCATCATCCGAATAATCCTCTTTGGTTCATGACTCGTCGATTCGCGACCCACTTGTTTACCTCTTTGCTGCCTCGGATTAATAGACAAGCTTTCGGCGGGATAACGAACGGTCAGATTATGAGGCGTCTTATGTAACTCCGAGTAACCAAGAGTTTGTCCAACGTTAAAAACTTTTTTCCGAGGTAAACAGCCGCGTTTACGACATCTCGATAAAATGTGCAATCAAGATAAAAGCAGTGATGTGTGAAAAACTCGCGCAAATCTAGCTGGTGGTGTTTTACACACTCGTGTCGACAGATCCACGATTGAAAGGATACGTTCTCTCGGCGATTGATTGAAAGTAGAAAACTAGACAGGATTTTGCATATTTTGCGATAGAAAAGTCAGTAACGCCACCGGATTCTTGTTAATGGAAATTAGTACCAAATTATAAAAAAAAAAAAATAATAATAAAAAAGAGAAAACTAAAATAAGTAAATTTTTTATTGCCAAGTGTCGCATGCGATGTCGTTAAACGGAACTTGCAAAAGAACGAGCGCGAAACGTGTACGTTGATATTTCTCCGTGAAAATTACCAGTAGGCTGTCAGTTCGGTAGTAGAAAATATAAAGTGTCCGTTATTCGCGTAAATTCATTTTGCTTGACACTCGTCATAGAGCGAGTTTCAAAGCGTCGCGGACATTGCCGCGCCACATGTATATCGCGCGCTGCAGAGAATGCTATATGTACGGAGCTAATGTAACGACATCAACGAGCAATACGAGACGCTGAGTTTGCTTTTTTGCGAGAAAACAGACGGATCGCATTTCCGAAAGAAAGTCTCTTAAACGTTAATGTTATGCAAACGCGGGAGATACGGCACGGCATGTCCCCTTCGTTTCTCGATCTTCTTGCAGCGCAGAGAGCGTCGGATTACAGATAAGACCGTGGAAGTATCGCGCCCGTTCGTTATCGTCGCGGTAATGAAATGAAAACATTAGTGGGCGACATGGAAAGCGAGGCGGAACGCGGAAAAAGCGAGCGGTACACACATTAGGCGTGATAAATGGAAGATTATCAGTCATTAGATTACAAAAAGATATAGGCAGAAATTCTGCGCGACGGTCCTGTATTTTTGTCTAGACGACATTTTACGACCCGCACGCGCGTTTTCGTGGCGAAAAACTGATTTATTCTCCTTTCTCTCTGCGGTGGAAATAAATAAATGTCCGAATTAGCGCGTGTTTCGCGAATTTTGTTTCGCCAACGTTGCGAAATTTTTGAATTCCACGTCGTAGCAACGCGCGAAAGTATTTCACTTTTATACTTTTACGTACGTAGTGCGCGCGAATTGCCGGAAAAAAATTGTACCTAGTTTCTATGAATAGTCCGCGGGAAGTATGCAGGTGGAATTACAATATAAGGATGTTTGAAAATATTTCGGCACACATTTTTGCTCCCGCGTGGTTTCGAGCTGTACTAAGCTGTTGAATGAAACCAATTAATGCCTCTTAGTTTTAATTTTCGGAGCCCACGAAACACGCGGAATATTAATTGCGGATCACTCTCGCGTTTACGGAAAAATTTAAATTTATCAACTGCGGTGCATTCGATGATGTAGCGAATATAATCAATTAGTTCTAGTAATTGACGAAATAAACACTCGTGAAATTTATATAATATATTGGCGCGATCAGAGGGAGGATAAATTGTTATTGCGTTATTTCGCACGTGTCGAAGTGCACTGTGATAAATCATCAAGCTTGAGTGACGGTTTACCTCGAGGGGGTTTTAATGAATTATCGAACGGGGGAGAAGTAATTTAGGGTAAAAGTGTATTTGTAGTTGCAGATAAATAGGAATGACACTTAATATTTTTGGCGGTGAAATATTTTGCGCGTAAATTCGGTTGACCTGATTAAAGTTTCATTGGAAACTTCACCGCGGCGACCCGTGTTTACGGTCGTTGATACAGATTTCCGCGAAATGCACTGAAATCTGCGTGAGAGACTTACGCTTCGTGTATACGTCGCGTGTTTGCGAAACTCCTTTGTTTTAAGATATATTTACTCGAGGCACAACCTTACACCCGGGCTAGAATAATGGCTCCATACATCGCGCCCATTCTGGGATTAGTATGCGCGCGAGATAATCCGGAAAGCAGCTATTCGGGACACGGTGCCTTCAATCTCCGCCGCGGAAGAGAGACGAGATTTCGGGATGTTTCATGAATGACGAACGAAGCGAAGACGATAAACGGAACGTCGCGGACATTGTAAAAATTTCAAGCGAGCTGACGAGAGTGAGAGCACTTGCAGGGTGGAAAGACTTGTTCGTAAAATCTTGGTTATCGGAGATCCCGTCCCAAAAAAAAAAAAAAAACAAAATTTGTAATCTGCAAAATACGAGCGAGCGGATAATCACGAAAAATATTTTTAATAAATATCTCTGCGTCAGGTCATTTTACATTTAGATCCGTGAAATGTTACGAGATAACATCTACGCGCGGGACGTCGTTAAAAAATACCGTGACGAGTCGCGTTTTAATACGAGTACATCGCAAAAACCTGGCTTTCTAGTTTCATTTAATTAACAGCTCGGATTAGTGGCTCACGAAAGTTGAAGATTTATTCGTTTCTAGTTGCCGTGATTCCGCGACATACCGAGCGAGATGTTTTTGCGGCACGAAAATTGGCACCGTTTGCCTCACCCTGCGGCAGCTCACGACCGTGATTCGATGGGCAAAAAGCGAGATAATTGGATTCTGTTCGGCGCGGTGAAGAGATCGTCTATCGCGTCTCGTGTAAAGGGGGACGAGAGAGGGAGAGGGGGAACGAAGGGAGTGAAAACTCGGTATTGTAGCGCCGGGATATCGTACCGGGATTGCGGCAAATCTCGTTCCAGGTAACGCTTCCGTGATTTATGCTGTTAAACGCCGTGCACCGCTCCACGGTCGTGCTCTATAGCGCTCATTATGCGCCGGCTGACCGAGAGAGGAGCAAATAAAGTCTTTGACCTTAAACTCGAGATCGCGCGTACCAATGCTTGAATCAATGTGTGATGTAACAACCGATCGTTAACCTGCGCGGTACCAATATCCATCCATTGCGTTTGCCAATGGATTGTTTGTTCCGCGCTCGACCACGCGAGACCGGATTGCGGTCTGCTATTATGATTCAATCGACAAGACCGTTTCGTGTTGGGAGTGCCCGAGAACTGCCGTTTCGTTTCTAGTGACTCACCTTACGCATTTCCGATTGACGCTAAATAGTATATTAGTATACGTAATTTTAGTACGAAACATTTTCTCTTTTGATAAAATATTCTTTTTATTTTTATTTTTTTTTTACATTTTTTTAAATACAATTTTTATCAACGTTTATATAAAAAAAAATGTTAAAATATTTTTATAAATATTTTTTTTTTAATTCCAATTCTTACGTAAAGCGAATATATCAAATTAGAAGGTCGCGGAATAATTTTGTGCAAACTTGTTATTTTTTACACGTACTCCCATGTATTTACTGCACCTCGAAAGTATCTCGCAAACGCTGCAGCGCACTTTCGTAAAAGAATCGCGTCGCTTTGACGTGACACGCGATATTTGATTATCGGAAGACGTCTACTTTATAAGCGGGGGCGTTCCATAAAACTGAAACTTTCGGGCTCCGACATTTCGTATGCAACGACCTCAATAGTCAGGAGGCATCAATTCCGGGCAGATTGTAGAATCCCAAAACCCTCGGAAAGTTCGTGATTCGACGGAATATCGCCGGTGAATTTCGACGAATCCGAAGAAATTCTCGTCGATCTTTCCTACCCTCTCGCCGCCGACACGGGATCACGTGGGTTAGCGAATTTCCGGGTATCCGAACCCGTATTCGTCGGTAGCGGTTTGAAACGATAATGAGAACGACATTCCGAACTATATACGTCTCAAGAAAGCTCTGTTACGTGCGCCTATCTTGGAGCAATGCCAGATCGTTTCCGGGATCCGCCGACCACGAACGTCCCGCTCACTGCCTGACAAATATTAGACAAAGGGACGAAGGGATTTCAGTGGCATCCGTTGACGCTTGCCAATCTGATTTTCCTCGGGCATAACGAACCACTCGGGTTGTAAACCTAGAGGTGGCTGTGACGGACTCCGTATAACGCTTTAGGGCAACCCTCCGCGTTCTCCAAACACTCGAAGCAGTAGATAATTACACACAGTTGACGATCTCTGTATTATAAGGTCTCCATAAAACTCAGTAACACAAATTGATTGTCATACCTTCACCCTGACCTGTTCTGGGATTAAAATGAAATCTTAATGCTTCTTTGTTCGTTTCCTAACGTTTTTTTCTTTCTCTCTTTTTTTCTTTTTTTGTAATATAAATTTATACAAACCGACTCTTCTCATTTTCTAAAAAAAAAAAAAATACTGCGAGCTTAAAAGTATTGGCGCGTTATAAATGGAGTTTGTATACTAGCTGAGAACGTCGGTATTTTATTCGCCGTTTAATTTAAAGCAAAGCTTTACTCAAACGAGATGTAAAAACTCGACGTTTCACCGCGGAGGTATTTAACGTCGGTGATCACAGAGACGCGTGGCAGCGAGATATCTTTCCCTTCACCCCTCCGTTAAAGACCAAGTTTACCCGAGTTCCCTGTTATTATCGTTCAAACAACGGGACAATATTCCAAACTAACTATCAGCGAGTAAATCGCGGCTGCACGGCGGGATTCGGCAAGATCCCTCTTGCGGAAAGTGCGTCGCGTGTTTTCTTAAATTTCCGTCCGGCTGCGAACGTGTGTGTACGCGCGTGTGTACACGTGGGTGTTGGTGCCCTTATACTTTACGATCTCCCACGGCGCGACAGACGCGAGTACTCGACCGTATCCTGGTGAGATTACAGAGGCGCCCCGCGAGACGTTTGCGGGGCAATTTGCGGCAATGATTGCGAGAGTCTCCGCGACCGCAAGTGAGACGACACCGACGTCGACGGACGCACGCTGTGCGCACCGAAGAGGGTACTTAGTCAAAGAGTAGCCGCTCTTTCGTCGACCCTCGTTTCGGTCCCCGAGTCGTAAAACGCGAATGCAGCATCTTGTGGAAACCGTAAAGCGAAACGAAGATCGAAAAGAGCCACAAAAAGCCCCCGCAATGGGGTATAATTATTTTATAAAAAAATTAATATAATTATCTCGGCTTTTTATTTCTCGCTAATATTAAGTGCGCTATAGCGAGCGGGCCTGTTAAAAATTATTTTTCTCTCGTCCAAGCGAAAGAAGCGACGTGGACCAGATATAAAGGACGAGGTTCGCGAACCGCGCCGAGGTTCTCGAATGCTTGCGCGAGCGTTAAGCGCAATTACCGTTACTAACGCTAGGCGGAAGAAGCAACCGTGCCGTAGCTGCCGCTAAGGTTGCGGTTTTCCGGGACAGTTTTGTCGCGCGCGTTTCGCGGTTTTTGCGGCGTGCCGCGCGCCGGACCGGTTGACAAGGGAACGGACGGGAGCGCTAACGATGGTTAACGAGCTCGAATGAAAACGATGAACGGCGACGCGGTATGCGCGCGACACAATATGCGTGTTCGTACTCTTCTCCGCCGCCGCCGTCAGCCTCCCTCCCAGTCACCCCCCGCGCTAAATACATCCGTCAACAAACGCAGTTTACGTCCGTACAATCGTGCGCGTACCACAATTCCATCCAATATCACGACTACCAAATTGCGGGACACTTCGCGTAATCGAATGATGCACGATGTGTACGTATCGCTTCTCGTTAAAAGCAAATTAGAGCCCGCCCGGATAATTCACCTTTTATAAAGTGCGCCCACTAGATAGTTTCTATAAAAAAAAATACGTACGCGTAGGGTTTTTCATTTTGATTGTTGCACGAGTAGGTATCATTCACGAGCCGGGCCGTTGGAGAAGACATTGTTAAAAAAAAAAAAGGGGGAAAAATAAAAAAGCATTTTGTTCAATGGATGCAAGACGCAGGGTACTTCGAAAAACGTGGCTCGAATGCGAAATATATACATTTCGCATTTCGAATTTCGTTCCGGAAAAGGATATGTTTGAAATATGAAACATTCAATATTGTCGCGACCCGCAATTTTATCCATGTTACGTCTTCCTTTTCGTCTCGTCCGCGTTACGTCACACACAGCGCTCAACAATATTCCGCGATGAATTACTTCGTGTCGCCGGTTTTTTTCGCGTCACGATGAAGATGATTTCTTTTTTTTAATTTTTTTTTTTTCCGCCGGCGACGTCGCGAGCTCGTTCCGCGGAACGAAACGCAAGACGCGAAACAGCGGTGAGTGTTCTTCGCGCGGCGAAGTTAAGGAAGTCGACGACGGACACGGAGAAGAAACATTATGGAGAAAGTAAAAAAGTCGAGAGAAAGAGAGGGGGGGGGGAGAATAAGTGCGAACATGAAATGCAGCAACACCTCGTTACTGCATGAGAACGTAAAAGCGAAATATCGTCGGGGAAAAGGAATCGTCGGGCGGAGAAGAGAAAGGCATCGCAAACACGTGCAAAGCCGGGGCGCGCTTCTTCGTTATTATTTTACGCGAACGTGCGCGCGGGTCTAACGATTGCGCTCGTTTATACGAGCGGAAATCGCACCGTCGGAGAGAATTCCATTCGGCGGAATTTCATGCCCGCGGTACGAGTCAATACGATGAGTTCGGGCGCAACGACAACATGGCCGGGCTCGCTTTTCTAACACCGTCAACACAAGGGAAAAAACAAATTCGATAAAATCCTGCTCCTTCTCTCAGAGCTCAGTTCCACAGGTTCGGCGTCATCCACTCGCGACACTCGCGAATACGCGCGCGGATTATTAGCTGAAATTATTCCCGCGAAACTGTCGTTACTCCCGGTTATAAAGATTAAATAATAATTATGCGGTATTCGCGACGAACCCCGACCGTGGTTTGTTTATTTGATCGGCGACGAGCTGTAAGAATATTATTATACATAATGCACAATAAAATATACAGTTGATACAATTGATATAAAAACAGCTACAGCTACTGCTAATATTACTAATGCACAAGCTACTTTTTGCACCAAGTATGCGACTGTCGCGGAATATTTCTGTAATCTTTTATAGTTACCTAAATTGTCTCGTCCTTTCGATTTCGTTTGTCGTTGTCGAGAAAAATCGCCTTCACGACACTCAACTTTATTTAATTCAAAGCGCGACGCTGACTGTTTGTACGTTCATCGATCTTTTTGCATTTGCTGAATTATACAGCTCTACTGGCCTGCGGCTCGTAAACAAAATTGCGTTAATTTTATATCACTTTTTCAAGCACTTTGTTTAACGTAGGAAAGTCAGGAAGTAACTTTTCGCGGGAAAGCAATCGCAATATTTCAACGATCCGGCAACCGGAACGGTACTGTACACACCGAATATTACGCACATTGAATATTCTGCTCAAACGGTAGAACATTGGGATAATGGAAATAATGAAGATTCTATTGTACTACATTATCGAAGATATCGAATTAGTAGACATTTAATACTCGTGATGCTCGATGTAATTGAGTATTCGGAAGCGAAGTCTTCGAGCGTCGCTGCTGCGAGAAGATCGACGTGGCGTTTCTCCAAGTAAGGGAACGAGAGGAAGAATGAGGAGACGAGCGAGACGACGAGAATCGGTAGAATTCGATCTCGCGAAATGGGTAAAGTGGCTAATTGAAATCCCGGTGTCGAGAGTGTTAGAGCCTCGCTCGCTCGCAGCTACTAACGCGATAAATTCCACGAGAGAGCGCGACTCCGATCCTCATCTCGGTTATTTCGACCGGCCGCTGCACCCTCTACCCTCCGTTCCCGACGGTTCGAAACGCTTCGCCTGCCTCCCCGGCCTGCTACCTCATTTTTTTTTCCTCTCTGGATACTCTGTCGACCTCCTTTTTTACGTCCTCTCCCGCTAAATTCAATTTCGCCGGTCGGATCGATAGGTAATGAACAGTATGACGAGGCACCTGATGGAGGCGGAGTTACTTCCGGTTAATGTCTCCCATCGCAACGATGCACTGTTGGGGCTTCGTTACTTCAAATCGTGCGGGCTTCCGCTTATCGGTTGATAATGATCTCTTTTTTTCGGAAACGAAGCTTTATACAGAATTTCATCACGTAATTTTTATCGCTTTTTTTTTTTTTTTTTTTTTTTTTTTTTTTTTTTTTTTTTAAATCTTTGAATATAATATCATTGTTTTGCGTTAATACTTTAATACTTTACCGGTACTCGTGATACATTGGGTACTTGATCATTTTGATATAAAAAAAAGTGATAGGTCGGATGGTGAAATATGAATCCCGCTTCGCTCGACGGAAATAAAATTGTGGCTTTTCGCGGATTTTTGGAACGTCCACGTTGCCTCGAATGGTAAAAATTCGATTTGTGACAGCGGTCGCCGTGCCTGCATCGCGTGTTGCTGCCCTTTTTTTTTTTTTTTTTTATATTTCGATCGGATCCATCGATCGTCTGTTATGACATCCAGTGATGGAACAGTATCAAATGCACGACAGTTGCTAAAACTGAAGTTACCATCGATCTACGTAACATCTGCTCTCTCAGGCTCGATTTTTAGCGAAATGCTATTTGCATTTCGGCGCCTCGATATTTTACATCTGTTATTTAGAATCCAACACGAATGCTGGTCCAATATTGATCCTTACACGACAATATACTATATATTTGAACTTCGATGAATGTAACCAGATAAATGATGAATACTCGTCCTTTGTTTCTTAATTTCATGGACAATAACTCCGCGATGCCCTTTTAAATAAAGAATCGAGCCAGAGCGGAGACATCCGCTACCCTCGTGCATCTACGTCACATTGGGTTACATCGGTCACTCAAGGATGTTACGGAGACCGTCATTAGATTAATTAAACTCTCTCTCGACAGAGAGATGTCTCGCATCGGGTCGGTTCGTACAGATACTACGATCGTTACATCGGGAACAGGAGTACCGTCCTGTCGGTCGGACCGGCGATATAACGAGGTTAATTAGTCCGACGGGCAGGAGGGCGGACGTTCCCGAAATCCTTCTATTAACGTCGTCAGCTGCGAGCGCCATTACTGTCGTATGGCCGTCGCATAACCCGGAGCCCTATCTCGCGTCCTTTGCAGCAGCGGAGAATCGTATCGCTAATTTGCCGATTAGTTTATGTATCGTTGAAGGACCAAACCAAGTCACAGCAGCTTTCGGTCAGTAATCGGGAAATCGCCATGATGCTATCACATTAAAATATTGTCTGCAATAAATTTTCTTATTAAAAAAATAAAGAGAGAGAAGGAAAAATTAAAAGATAATGCAATACATCATTACTCATTTTACATTTTACAGCTTCATTGTCACCCAATTTAGTTATTCTTACTCGGGCGCTCGGTCTTACTCTTTTATTTTCTTTAATGTGACAAGAAATAATTGAAAATCAATAAACAGGTATAATACAAATGCGATATCTAGCGATGTTAAAATATAATATGATATGCTTATTTCTTTTTTATTGAAAACATTATTTTATTATATTGTATAGTATGAACGAGAAATGGAAAAGGCCTCGGGAGAATAACAGTTGTACCTGTTTGTGTTACAGGTGACTGTTAAAGCGTCGTTGATCATCCGCGACGAGGCGCATCTCATCCTAAGATTAAACGACCCTGTGGAAGCTGTGCAACGAGGGAGCGTTCGAGGGTGAGTTTCACAATTGCCTTTACGAAATTTTGCATTCTGTATTCCCATGGCAACTTGATGCGACAATTTCGCGACGAAACTTGCAATATCATCAAATATCATTTACACGTCTCATTTTTTTAATTGCGCGTTTTCCATTGAAAATTATTTCACGTGAAACCGAGAAAGAACCGCCGTTGGATTGTCAGAGAGGAAAAAAAAAAAATAACACTACCAGAACGTTACGCTGGCTCTTTTTCGCCACGACAAAAAGGCGCGTAAAAAGCTCGCATACCTACACGAATTCGTGCATGCTTTGCCCTTCTGCTCCCCCCTTCTCTTTTAGCCAAACTGCGTTTTTTTCCCTTCGTCATTAGTGAGAAATTTCAAAACATTCCACTTAAGAGTAGAATCGGCCGGTTACAACGGGAAATTCCCTTTTCACCCTTTCCATCTCGCAAACCTGCGGGAATTGTCCCGTATGGCGCACCACCCGAGCGGGAATTAGAAATCGATTTCTTCGCTTGTAATTAAAATCCTGCGAAATTTCGTCCGTCGATAGTTCCTCATTCCCCAAGGCAAGATTATGTCGGAAAAAAAAAGACAAATAGAACGAAATGGTCGAACTAGCTTCTCGATTAACGATGACACGATAAAAGAAAGACAAAGTCTGCCGAGTCCTTATTTAAAAAAAAGACGTTCATTGTTCATTGCCAAATCGCGACTTTTCCGCGATGCCGATTCGATTTTTCGTATGGCTCTCGCTTTGTGCCACAAAAGTAAATGTCAGTTGAATTTTTATTATTGTAAATTTCGTAAATTTTAATTAATAATTTTTGCGTGTGATATACTTTTCTCTAAATCTAATATAAGCACATCTCGGTCACGTATGCACGGATCTTTGCTAACTGCAGCACCGCTCGACCATCGACAAAGAAACACGGCTGTCATAACATCAAAGTCGGACGAGGTAGCTCGATCTTTGTGTATGTATCTCGCGCGGCTACTTTTACGCAAATTAACGCGTTATAAGAAAATTTAGACACCAAATATTATATCAACTTAATTTTAATAAGTACACTGAAAGGCAGAGATGGAATTTGCTGCGACGAGCGGCGACGACGGCTGGCGTATGTGATTTCTTCTTCTTTCAGCCGCCGAATAGGGGAGGAAAAGTAGTAGGGCGCGCGATCCTTTTCCCTCAGTCATCGGTGACCGATACTACGCTACACGTCTATGAGCGCGCTTCGTGTGTGATTGACGCACACCACGCTAAGGTCACATATGACTAGTCGCCGTCGCCGAAGCAAGTGCCATATCTGCTTTTCAGTGTACATCCTGCATTATGCAAATTTTTTTTCTTTTAATTTCATAATTATTTACGACGAGTAATGTTTTAATATTAATTATAAAGCACATAACTGATGAGAGTTTCGACATATTTTTGTATAATATCCAGCAGGAACGGTTAGTACTGCAGCTGTGTTAAAAGGTAGAATTTATATATCGTTGTTTGATCGACACACACAACATTTATTTATTTAAGCTTGAAATACGTGGCTGCATTTCGTTCGTTTGAATTTCTTCTTTCAGTGGGCAAGTCCAACATGTAATTTTCATTATCTTTGCAAAGTGGATAAAGCTCCATTCCAGCCGGTTTAACGCGCGAATTAAATGTACGCTCGAAGAGCAGATATGGTGTGTGGTGCTGCGACGGCGGCTGGCGTACGTGTAGTTAGCCCTGACTCTCTTTCTCTCTTGATCTCCTCTCTCGGCCGCTGAGGACTGAGGGAAAATCCGCTCCACTACTACTTTCTTCGGTAGCCGTTGTCGCCGCACCAAACGCTAAATCTGTTTTTTAGTACACCATGCAACATACCATGCAACATACCATGCAACAACCAGCACGCTGACATTTCGGCATTGCTATCGCGTTAATTACCTTGCCATTAGCTTACAATTTTGCTGGTTACTATTATTAAGCGCTTAAGGAATTATTGCATAACGAAACGTAGAACAGTTTCCACGTTTCGCAGAATATATTTCATTGCTCGATTTATTTCTGCTGGTATTAATCTACACAATTTCTTAATCGTAAAACTATATTTTTCACATATTTTTGTTAGAACTTATAACTTTTATAAAATGAACGAAGTGCAAATTGTATTGAGATTAGCGAATGAAATAATAGATAAAATTTTATTAAATTGGTAATTCGTATAATCAAGTGAGAAATTGTTTCATGTTTCTTTTTTTTTTTTAATTTATCTTTAAAAGAATTTTACTTATCGAATTAAATTTTGGAACGTCTTTACAAGTGTTTAACACGCGCGAGCATGTCACACTCTATTGATGTCAAGGCTTGATCGTATTACAGAATCATTAAAAGTGCATTGATGTTAAACTGCTCGTTATCGCGTAATCGCTTTTTAATCCCGTTCGATCTACGTCGATTATAAGAGCAAGAAGATTCTGCCAAAGCGTCTACACAAGAGAAAATTTGTCTTCGTTAAAAGGGAATTACGGGACGACTAATTTTATTATTAATACACTGAACTTTGTCTTAGTACATATAAGCTAGAAACGCTTATCTAATCTCTAAAGTTGCAGTTAACAGCAATTAATGTGAAATTTTTTAAATAATTTTACACAAAATTAAAAAAAAATTCGAATTTATCGACGATTTTAAAACCTCTTGTAAATATAATTTTTAAAATCGCAAATATTTTGTGTAGAAAGAAAAATATTGCTTTAACGTAATACATAACACTCGATTATTGGAAAATGTTGACTTTACCGGACTATCACATGAAACTGAAACTTTTGATACGCAATATTCCACGGGTGACTGAATTTTTTTTAAATTTTTTGGTGGAGAGAGAGAGAGAGAGAGGAAAAAAAAAGAAAAAGAAAAAAAGCGAATGTACCAAGGTACATCCCTTTTTTTCGGCCCTTTTAACACCATTGACGTGCGACATTGTGACGCAATTGAATTTTCTTATCACTCGGTGTGTTGCTCTTGGCGAATACTGCTATTTCGGCGTACAGGAACAGTTTTCCGAAAATGGCGCAAGGGAAAAGGAGAAAGAACAGTGCCGAGAGAGGTTTAAGCGAAATTGCTTTTGGTCCGGGCGTCTTCGAATGTTGCCGAGGGGTAGAGACGTCTTTAGTCGGGTAACGAGATTGTCGCGACGTGTTTCAGGCGCACACGATACGTACTGTTACGTCCCCTTTGAGCGAGACTTGTTGGACGCGCGCGAGTTGCATGGATACTTGTATACAACCGGAGACAGACCACCGTGTATTCACATGTGTGCATCCAACGGCGCATATCAGACAAATACATGAGAACACTGCGCACAAAGGACCGTACGTTACTTTTGATAATTTGAGAAAATCGGCGACCAAAAGAAAAAATCCACGTTAGGCAAAAAAAAAATTATATACGAATTTCATTCTAAAATAATATTATTCTGTAACAGTTTAAACAATACTAAATTTAAATATCGAAAAATTGAAACGTCTGTAAGCATATTTAAAATATTGAAACTTTGAGTTAAATAAAAATAAGAAAAGTGCTGATTAAACAGACGACAGGAGCGATCGCTGAACTATAATCGTGCTATTTCCCTGATCGTTATTAATTGATTAAAGCAATGGACTCCTTCGAAAAAGCACGTACAATGTTTTACGCTAATTTGAAACGCTCGAGTATCCCGGGGTTTAAATAACGGGATGTCCAAGGGGATTAACCAGCAGCGAGGCTGAATCTAATTTGCACGGTGCGGTATTCCGTCCTTTTTGGAGAGCGCGCTCGCGTTTCTATTGTAAGCCGGGGTCCGCGATTGCAATCCGCGAAACACTTCTTATCAAAGTGGAAGGAGACGCGACGCTCACACGTGCCGCATTGTAATTATCTCGACGTACGATCGAATGCAAATACAAACGCAAGCCCGCGCGCGCGTTACTCTTACATAGCCGCAGTAAATTACATCGCGCGGGCGCTCGCGGCACTCGCGGAATTCAGTGGGATGCCCTCATCTGCGCCGGCAGCGATAGAGCGAATAAAGTGTCGGACGTAATAACGTTTCGTGGTACGGCATGCTTGCCTATTGCCTCGGCGCAATTCGCTGCAAAAAGTCAGCAAACTGAGCCCGGATATCTGTAACGCGAGAATGCGACGAACGAGAGTGACGTGCGCGGCCTATAAAGGACATAGCGGGAAAACACGTAACGTTTATTCTCGCAGATTCACATTTTTCCAAGATATCTATTTCTTTTTTTATTTTTACAAATCTTCAAATACATTTAAAAAGCTTTTCTCGAAACTTTTAATCCTTATATGAAAAAAATGAAAAATGACGTATTTTCTGAATTATTGTTACTCATACGTGTGGATATCCGATGCTATGTGTTTCAAGGGATTAAATCGGCAATCTTTTAATGGAAATGGCAGTGAGATATTTTTCGATTAGGTACTTCCACGGATTTTCACCTCACTCACATTAGCGGCAGTTAATAGCGTATTCCATGTCACAAATTAATTTTCGTTGATATTCGGAAAGCGCACTCGTGGATAATATCTCGGTAATTTAATCATTTTAATACAGGAAAATCTCTCTTTCTCTCTCTCGAAATTCATTCGTAATTTAGATGAGTGCACCTCATCATCGAGTCATTCAGTCAATTGTAAAAAGTGCAAATTGTTTCAATAGGCGGAATGCAATTAAATCGTGTTACTTTGCATAATCTGCATGTGGTGCACTTTTTATAAAAGCGGAAGTACGCGTCCTTTCCGGAGAAAGGAAAAAAGGTTGATTGGCAATGCCGTGCACACTTTTTCTCCCCTCTCTCTTGAGATACGGCATGGTTTCTAATCCATCAATGGCACGATTGAAACGAAGTGAATTATACTCGACACAATGCGGCGTTCTGGAAGAAAGACGCGGTACGCGGGCAACGTTAACGCGGCCAATATCGCGTCGCCGTTGTGCAACAAAGCGAGATGAGCGTGTCGATATTTCGATGCCGCGTCCCGGTATGTCGATACACCGATAATATATCGGTAGATTGATATCCATGCGGCTCCGAATATTCGAGGGAGACTGGGTGGGTCGTCGCACGCGAATGATATTCGTATTTTATGCACTATCGCGCGCACTCCATTTCACGCGTTTCCTGTACGGAGCCGGGAGTCGGTGCTTCTGATCGATGGGATAGAGGCGCACATTCGTATCGCATCGCACACATCTTCCATCTTCGGTCCCGGTCCAGATATGTGACAGCCGTATGATGATTTCTTTTGCCTCTCGAATTCCCCGCGCGCCGTTTTTCCTCTTATTCCCTTTTATTCCGCATATCCGACTTCGAACATATTGTACATTTTGGCATTATGTAAAAATCTCGAGCACAAGTGTACTGTATTTGTTCGCAATTCGTCGTATTGATTTTATATGTAAATATATATCTACTTTTGCACCCTGTTATTTATATATCTTAAACGACATTACGACGGAATATACCGGAATAGACCTTTCTTACTTTTACAAAGCAGTGATTTTTAATGACTTAAAAAAAAAACAATATACATTACTCCGTTTCTTCCTTTGATTTAAAGTTGCACGAAGCACATTCTTGAACTTTAAAACTTTGTTACGTTTCTATTATAATACAAATACTTGACGGAGAATGATGGCAGAAAAGATTATTACTCTTCATAAATTAAATTTTATTTTTCTTGTTTAAAGAGATGATGCGGAGATTTTGTTGTTGCCCTGGTTTTTGCCGGTTCGCAGCGATGCCGTGTAATTCTCTCGGCTTGACTTACTTTTTATCGCGAGAGTCAATCATTACCCTTTAGGCTCGGTTCAGGGGGTGGTGATCGAGAAGGCAGGGGAAGAAGTGTTGGGCTGTTTTTTTTTTCTCAGTTCTCGGTGGTTCTCAGTGGCCGGCACTTCGCAATATATTAATTATGGGTTTCGTGTGAGAATCGACGCACATCACGATAGTGTCACGCGCTAATCGCCGTCGCCGCGGAAAATGCCATTTCCGTCTCTCGGTGTACAAGCGAAAATGAGATTAATGTAACGGTTAAAGCGACTTGATCGATGAGATCCATAGTTGTCCGAGACATAACGTGGCGTAATAAAAAAGAAGTCCCATTCGACTTGTAAATAACAAATGAATAGTAGACGAGTGCACTAACAGGACACCGGCTAATTCATCATGGAAGTTGGCACGGAAAAAGAAAGAGAATAAAATAGAACGGGAGAAAAAGAGAGAGAGAGAGAGAGAGAGAGAAGAGAAAAAGAAAGAAAGAATGGAACTAACGAACGTGTAACTATGCGCCGAGAGAAACAAGGCGCGATTTCCGCTTCCATTGTAATTGTCGGTCTCCCGGCACGCGTTTCTCTTTAGCCTCCGGTAAACGAGAACCGTTGGCATGTCTCGTTACACTAGTTTAGTGTTTTAAATATACAGCGCCGACTTTCAGCTCGCGCAAGTATACATTAACCGAGATGTTCATTAAAGAAAAATTATACCGACAGAGCCGTTAGCCCGATAGACTCGGTAGAGAATAGAAATGTGAAGGTGGTTTTATAACGACGACAATTTCAGAACACGAAAGTGATGGTTAATTATAAAGTCGCGAAACAATGTTTCTTTAAACTATTTTGAGGGCAAGACGCCTCGAGCTCGCCAATCGCATTAAGAAAACGTCAACTCGGCTTCGAAGAATTGCATGCGAGAAGGATAGAGTTCCATTTACGATCGGATCTATCGACTGTCTTACTTTCTCCGCGGTTTTCTCTTTTCCTCCAAGGGCCGAAATCTCGTACCGCCACTTCAGTCTGGTTGCGGAGACTCGGGCGTGCGGACGTGTTGATAAATACTCCGCATCTACGCGTATTTTCGACCGCGGATAGGAAGTGCTGCATACGAATAAGTGTTGACATAGTCGACTCGGGAACGAACAATCATTTTCTGCACTCCTGAGTTATCTCACTCGTCGTTCTGGGCTTCGTTTCGTGCTCCGAAAAAGTGCCCCGGAAAGTAAAGGTTATGTCGCCGGCGGAGCGCACGGGGCGTCCGACGTGAATTGCGCGGGAATTGCGTCGGGCATTTCCGACCGGGTCCGATTAAAATTTTCTTTGTCAGGTTCTGGCAACCGCCATTGTCAGAACGTGAGATCAGCACCTCGCCCGTCTTCTTCGTCGCGGCGCCGAGACTCTCATCTCGTTTGGAGCAAGTGATATTTGAGAAACTTGAGGAAGATTAAGTGCGCGGGGAACATTTTATCCGAAACGTGGTGTTCGACGTATCGCGGTCCGTCTCATTCGCCGCTTTGGTGCAAGTTTTCAAAGTCGTTCATTCTGTCGACGAGAATTGATCGAAGAATCAGCCAGAATCGTAGCCAGTTTCTTGCGTCGAGTTCGAGGACGATTCGAGAAAGGACCCGGACTCGGAAATAAGCAACGATCGTTCGTCGCGCTTCTTAATTTCAATCGTGAAAAATCGCCGCGATAATTCACCGTCATCCTTTCGGTCGTTTGTCTCTCAAGTAATAGTGTTACTAATTAGTGATAGTGATTATAAAAAAAAAATCAAAGCAGTGTAATACAATGTCAAGACATTTTGTGTGCTACAAGGCGTCAGGATAATCCAGGATACTGCCACGGAAGGAAGGAAGGAAGGAAGGAAGGAAGGATGGAAGGATGAACAATAACCTAATCTAATCTAATCTAACCGGAAGATACAAATGTAAGTAACCTGGAAACACGCTGTTCGGCCGTAGATTATTCAATTGTGATTATAAAAAAAAATTATAATTAAATTATCTCGAATATAATAATACGCATCGTTTCATCTAGTGTAATTAAACTTTAACTGAACGAAGATTCGGGAAAGCAGGCGATATTGATCGTCGAGAAATCAGGAAATTCCCAATTCTCCTCGCGTTATAGTAATAGCGTTGGTCCTTATCGTCTTTAGCGTCGAAGTTTGCGAAATTTCGGCCGAGATCGCGATACGCGAGATCGGAATGCGCGTGCCTCTGTCGCGCATGAGAGGCGCGATAAACTTGGACGAATCTTTCCAGATTCTTTTTCCTCGTCGAACGCGCGCTCCCGTGACTCGGAAACTCGGCGAAAGTTTCCCCAACTATCGCGTGCCATTCCATCCTTCCGACGACCGAGTTCGCGTTTGAATTTGCAGTTTGGCCGATCGAACTAAAACTGATACTTACAATTGGGGCAGAGTTTGAATGAAAGAATATACACACGTGATAGACAATGAAATGTCCCGCGGTAAGTGATTTAAACTGCCACCCCGAATCGAGATACACTGCAGACACGTTGTACGCTGAAAAATTTACTCGCGCGAACTCCAACGTTTGGAAATAAACAGCGTTTTCCGATTATTAACTTTTGCGTGATGTAAAAAGAAAGACAACGTCGAACGTTAATAAATCACGAGAAACGATTCCTTTTGATATTTTTGCCAAAGGAAAAATTTAATTGATTCTGAAATTGCTCGATTTTAATTAATATTAGTTGTTTAAAATGTTTTTCACAAGTATCATTAATAACGTTCGAAACGAGGTCGCATCATGCGTTATTATAAGCTTTCAGAGTATAGAAAATATGCTAAATGTTCTCATTGTATCCGGTTAATGTGGTGTAAAAGGATTTAACGACCTATCGAACGACACGATGTATGCATTACGGTTTTTGATCGACACGCGATAGAAAATTGCGTAAATTAGAAAATCGGTGTGAAAGAATTTCACTTGACGCTTTTTCAGTTTTTTTTTATCCAGCAATCACAAAAACTAAATTTCAAAAATACCAAAATGTTATTTTTTATCAAAATTTAAATAAACTTTGGTTAGATTGTTTAGAGTTGGAAGTTTTAGAAAAAAAATATATGACGCTTGCAAATTGAAAATATACGACAAATGTTAAAAAAAAAAAAAAAAAAAAGAGAGGAAACTTTTAGAGACAAATCAATTAAAAATTGAAGTACTTTTTAATAACGTGTTAATTCGATAAAAGATTGATTAATGATAGGAACGTGAATATAAATTTAAAATAGTTCGGAACTAAAACTGAATCTCCCTAATTTCGATCAAAGAATCGGATGAAAGATGACTCTCACCACGATCTGGGACACCCCTCCCATTTTGATCGATTAATCTCAGAACTCATAGTACTTCGGCCAATTTTCCGTTTTCCTCAAGTTGTCGGTCGAAGGTGGTCATTTTTCACCCGGCGTACAAACTTACTTACTTTAGCGCATCGCGCGTCACCACTATTTTGACGTTGCGCAGCGACTAGACCGAATGATATTAATGGCAATTCGCAGCTCGCGGATAAGCGCCCACTTTTTTGATTAATCGAGACGAGATCCGCTGTCGCGCCGCGAGAACTTCCGCCGCGGGAAAAACTTTGGGGCTGATTTATCGTTCTCTACCGGATAGGAGTATTCCACGATTTAAGGAACTGAAGATTTTCTTACTTCTCCATTCGGCGGACCAAACATACGGGGTGTCCAAAAGTCAGTTGTATTATATTTCAATCCGCGTACACGTCGACTAATTTATCTCTCGGTTCCACGGGTGGGATGTCGAAATGGGTGGGGAAATTGTGCGGAGAGATACGCTTCGAGACTCTCGTCTCGAGAAAAACTTGCTCCCGTCCCGCGGGATTGAAAAAAAAAAACAAAAAAAAAAAACTAAAGAATATTTTTAAAACCGATTTCCTTAAAGTCGTGATGAAATATTTATTTCCATTTTACTTTTCTTGAAATTTACATAAAGAGTCCGCTGGAAATTATTCAACGTTGCGAGTTTATCTTGTCCCGAAAATTATTCATCTGTAATAGATCGTTGAATGAATGAATCAAAGTTATTTGCCAGACTTTCGTGGTATATGCGAACAAATAAATATATTTGCATACTGTGAAATTTGTTGTGATTTTCTATGCCGATGAAGCTTTATCCGGCGCGGCAAACCGGCTATCTAAAGCTGCTTAAAGGATATTCACGCGCATTACCGGGTATAGATAATTTATGCACTTTATCGGACCGGTTCAAAACAATATCAGCTATAGCGGAGTTCAGTAAATTCATTAACCAGCGATCTTATCGTTTATTCAACGTTACTTTTGTAGGAAATCACTTTATTCAGAAAACGTGATTTCCTACGGCAATATTTATTCGAAAAAAAAATCATATTGCAATTTGCATTTGATTATATTGTTTCCGTTACGAAATACCAGTTACGGTGTTTTTCTTTCATTTTTGAAAGCCACTTCGCAAACGAAGTTTCATACTTCGTATTCGGGTGAGGCTAATGAATTCAAGGAACTACCGCTTGATTAGCGATTCACAAGGCGCGACGAATGAAATTTCTGTCTTTCTGCATAAGAGAAACAAGATTTATCTTGCAAATAAGTTTGGTAAGCTCGCTGGTATTCTTACGTGAGACTTCAGACGAAAATTACTTCATTTAAGATTTCAACTCGAGAAAATAGCGTACATCATTAAAATTCATCCAGGGGTATGTATAATTTGGCTGAATTTTCCGGCATTTCTCCAATTACTTCTGCAATGTACGTTTTAAACTTGTCCTCGAAATTAAATTATTACAAACATAGTAGCTTCATCGCGCATAATTTCTCGACGAAGATACACATATACCTTTTGCTTCAAATGTATTATAAACTGTTTTTTAATAGGGTCATTTATTTTTACGTAGTATCAACGTCGATGCTGCCGAGGTTAATACTGCAGGTTTAATGCAGTGCATTTCCAAACTTTTCGTAACTCCCGGTACACAATTGTATCGCGCTACACGATAATGCTTTCGGTCGATTCAATGATTCGCAAACAATGATACCGCTCTATCCGCGGCGTAAGCCAGCATCCGCTGGCGCGAATGCATTATGCATGAACCACCCAGCGGGAGAATGGCGTCGTGAAAGGGTTACTCTTTGCACACGATGGATTACTTATGTGAGCGCGAAATAAATTCAAATAAAGGCTCTTTGAAAACGCGTTGAAGATAATTCGCTGGAGTAAGAAGAAGGCGGGAGGAAAGAATGAGCGATGTGAGATAATGCGGGTGGGGAGAGGGGGAAAAATAAACGGAGAACGATTAGAGAAGCGAGTGAGAAAGGCGGGAGGGAGGGTAAAGAAAATAAAGGAAAATGTGAGAAATAATAGGAATCGAATGAGAACAGAGGTATTCGAGTACCGACGTCCTTTGTGGCGAAAAGGAAAAGGAATTGTTCGCGAGTATCCCCTGGTAAGGAAAATCCGATTCCGAATTCAGTAAGAAATTGGCTGTCCTACAAAAGGACGCTATGTATATACGTCTGGCGTGAGATGATAGCGTGCGATCGTTCGTTATTAGCGCGAGATAAATTCGAATAAAGGTCTTTTAAAGGCGCGTCGAAAGCAATTCGGCGCCGAATAAAACGAAGGGGAATTACCGCGGCTAATCGAGTTTCTCGCACTTCCCCTCCTCTTTCTCCTCTTTCTTTCGCTTTCTGCAGCGGGAAAGCTCCCGATGGCAGCGAGCGGTAATTTCCCAGAGTGAAAAATCAAAGTGATTGAGTTCCGTTCGCGGCGCGCTAAACGTTCTCGTCGTTCGGCATTGAACTTGCATTAACGCGATTAGAGCGGCGAAACGAGATGGTGGAGGAAAAGAGCTTTCTTTCCGGTTTCATTTGTTCCCCCTCGTTATTTAACGCGCCTTTAACTTAATCCACTGCAGAGAAAGACCGCGAACTCTGGCGAGCGCACAGAGTGTCTCGAAATTGGTGGAAAGCGGGCACGTATGTCTCCTGAAGTTTCGTGCCTTTTTCTCGGCGTAAAGTTTCAAAGCACTAAGAGCTTTGAATTAAGAGCCGCGGAAGAGAACAGAGAAACTTGGCGCACGGCTATCTTTTATTTTTATCGGTCCGTAAAATTATTTTGTGGAAAAATTTATTTATGTAAAACACACAAAATCCTTAAATTTTTTATATATTCAGGTCGTAAAATTTAAAAACCTCTGCTGTTAAAGCTCTTTAGTACCACTGTAATAATCTCTGAAAATCCGGATTTTGTTGAAAAAAAAAAAAAAAAACGTTTTTACTTTAATTTTGTTCATTAAATTTTTAGTATTTTTTATGTGCTTGTGTTATACATGTTTATTATAAAGTATACTAGCAAATGCAGTTTTAATAGCAGAAATAATAAATTAATAGAAAAACGTATTTCGTTAAACTGTAATTGATTTTTCAATTTTACATATCGTGAAACATTAATATTACGTACGATTGTGATAATTCACCGTGATTGTGTTACTTTAAAAAATATACTCTTTGATAAATTAAAAAGCGGTCTTTATATACGCTATTTGCTTTTTATTTCTATATAACTTCAAAAATTGCACCATTAATAATCAATATTTCCGCCATTTATCTCGCAGTTTATTACGATTATTAATTTTTAATATTTAATAATAATCCATAATGATTGTATTTATTGAATATTTAATTTAATGCCGGTGTCGGATTTTCTTTTATGATATCCGGTTAAGGGAAAAAGAAACGCGCACCGAATCGGAATAATTTAGTTTTCACATCGAATACTTGGCGAATAACTGATAATAAAATAATTTGACAAAATGTCTCTTGATGATAAGAAGAAAGACGTAAGTGTTCCGATTTTGTCCTCTTGACGAATCGCAAGATTCTCGAGTTTTCTCGCCAATTGTTCGAGCACGACGCGGAGAAATGTGGTCGCCCCGAACAGTCCCGCAGACAAATGGACCCCGGCAGCGGCCGCGGAAACTTTAGTAGCGAGAAAAGGAGAAAAGTGGAACGGAAAGAAAAGGAAGCTCGTGAAGAAGGGGTTATTAATCGGCGTAACGACGACGGGCAGACGTTGCCGCCTGTCGTCGGTGACTAAAAATATTTTTCCCCGGGAATAAATGTTGCTCGAGAGACAGAGGGTGAGGGGAGGGTAGGGTGGATGATGTCCGTGCTTTCGGGACGGTCGCGACCGGTCACGGCCTCTCGGCCACCGGAATGAGATTATTTTTCAACCCGGTGTGGACCAGCCGGCTTCTTTTCTCCGTAGCGCAGTGAATGCTCCTTTCCTCTCGTTCGTCTCGAAATACACGAGCGTTTGGTGAGGAGTAACGAGTTAAGCGCGAATAACGAGTTGAGCCAGTGCACCTGTTCGACTCGGTCGTGCACAGCCGCTTTTAATCCTCCGCGAGTCTGAAAACGGGCGCTCGTTCGTGGATCAAACGTGATCCTCGCAATATTTTTCTTTCGGGATATAATGGAGTATTTACAAGCGTCAGTGCGAAAGAAATGCGGCTACGTTCTCGTCGGGGAGTAACGAGCAATACTTTTTATATCCCTCGTTTCTATATTTCTTTCATAATGCTACTACATACGTCGTTTTGTTTGATAACTCCGAAAAGTTTAAGGGAAAGATAAACTCGCGCGATGAGTTACTCCTGAGCTCTTTGAGAATCGCAACGGTAGCACAGTAGTTCGTTAATGAGAAAGCGAGCCGGCGATCGATAGAAGTCTCTTGGCGAAGCGGTAGAAATCACCGAGCAAACCGATTCGGAATAATCAATCGAACGGAAGTGGACCTAATGTAAACCTAGACATAGCTGCCTTGAACTAACACGGATGGTATCCCAGGCTCGTCTTGTTCAGCCACCGTCATTTGTCGTCTTATCGATCGACCGATAATCGTCGCACCCTTGGAAACACTTCCCACCCTTACTAGGAGAAAATCTGTCGACGTACAATCAATAAAATGAAAATTTTAGTTAGCCCAATTACGTCTCGACATATCGCACGGTAACAATTTGAAACAATAATTATAACAATTAGAGTCATCTATATATTGGATAAATCGTTACGATTAAAATTAATTACTTGTAAATAAATCGGGCCTGAGATTGCCGTTGTATAATTGTAACAAGTATTAAATTAATAAATATTACTTTTTTGCTAACAACCGCGCTTGAGTTTCACGGCCCCAATTTATTTACTTCAACTATGATTAATTGGGAAAAATTGTTAGGAATTTTATAATTTCTCCAGTTTCTAGAAAAAAAAAAATTAATAAATAGAGAAATATGATAGTAACTTTTTATATAGGCAAATATTATACATATATGGTATAAAAATATGTGTATTTTTCCCATGGACTTTGAATTATAAATTCCAATTTTAGTTCATAAATTAACTATTTTTAGATGGATATAAATTAAATCGAGATTTACATACATATATTTATTAGAGATGCGAAATATTTCGCTACTAGAAAAATTTTATGCGAAATTCGAGAGTCGCGATAATTAGGTCGTGTTTTGCTCCGTAACAATTGTCAAGCGAGGAAAGAAAAAAGAGTAGGATAATTTTTGGAATCTATCGCGGGATGTTTTTTTTTTTTTTTTCATAAAATGTTTCGTTTCTGTATTTCTGCTGATTCAATTGTGCGAAGTACAACGAAGAGGTGTACCCTATAAATTTTTTCCCTAATCGCCCGGCCGAAGTTGCACGAGTGGAATACAGCCGCTGAAAACGCGCGAGTTATTGTTTCCTCCGTGCACTGAATATTCTCCGTCCCGGCAAAGAGAAGAAACAAGCGGAAACGAAAAAGGTTTCCCCCGTTCCCACGCGTGCGTTCGCGGGAGCGGAAAATATAACTCGGTTATATTGTCTTTCTCCTTTGGTTTCTTTCGTTTTTCCTCCCTCCCTCCCTTTTTTACCCCGGGTGTCTGACGCGTCTCCTGGTGTGCGCGTCTTCCCTTTTTATTATTTACCCTTTCGCGTCTCCTCTCTCGAGCAATTTTTGAGAAATTAAAGTTCTCGCTTAAACGCGCCCGCAGACAGGAATCGCGCGCGAAACTTTTAGCTGAGGATTACCGTCGCGGCTGGGTGGAATCGACTGTGCTAATTAAATTCGAGTTCTCTTTAAAAAGGGAGCCACTTCGCGCGTTTTCTTTCGCGCCGTAATAAACACTCTAAAGATTACTTTCACAATAAATTCACTAACGATGTACACATTAATGCGACAGAAATAAATAACGATTATCACCCGTTTTTTAATACAGCGATACATTTTACGTGAACCGTGCGAATTTTTGGAACATTATATTCAACCTAAAGACTTTTAATTATTTTTTAAATGTTATATTTATTTTTAAATATTACACTAATACGTAACGCAAGTAGTCTCAAATTTTTTTTTACACTTTAGTAAGTTTATTATTTAAAAAAACACAATGTCATATCTCTCAAAAATTGGCGCAACTTTATTTAAACATTTGTTTAATGCAAGAATAACGTTGTTTCATTTCGACATGTTATAGACCATTTTTAAACTTCGGCTGCCGTACCATAATTTACATATGTACATAGTAAAAACTTGATACTGTTGAAACTCGCACAAAATGCACCGCAAGTAGCGGAACCGAATGAGCTGTCGAAATGCATACACTTTGCATGTGCACGTGCGTGCGTGAAGTTTCCGTTTCGCAATTCAAACGAATATTAATGGAGATATGTGTAGGGAGCTTTTCTCTCTATCTCTCTCTCTCTCTCCCTTCTCTTCCGTTTTCTCTCTCCCTTGCCCTTTCGATTTGCCTCTCGATACAAGCACCTCGATCGGACGTAACGCCGACGCTGCTGTAACTTCGTCCCCGAACTCCGGCAAAGTGCATTAACGAGATGAAACGGAATTCGCGAGTGGGGCGGTGCATCCCCCGATTTACCAGCATACGTACGTGCCCTTCAAAGCTTCGGGCTGACTCTCTGTGTGACCCTTCTGAGCAGAAGAGAGAGAGAGAGAGAGAGATACGCGTTTGGTATTCATGAAAGTACGGAGGCCCGAAGGACGAAGCAGGATAAAGGCGACGAATAAAGACCGTCTTTCCGATGCTAATTTTTAAATGGGATAATAGATATCTTTGAGAGCAACTGAGCGACTCGACGAGCTTGCGAAACGTTACTTTCGATGTCTTTCCTGGGAGCTTTACACTCTGAATATTAATTTTGAAGTGGCATACCGAGACGTGGCACGAAGCGTTGAAAGAATAGTCAGGTTTTATCGAGATGATTATTGTCGCTAAGAACAATACAGAAGTTTTCTCTCACTACGCCATTTAAATTGAACTCCTCGCGTTCGAGGGATCGATCGTTCCGCAATTTGAATTCCGTAAGCAATAGAAGTATTTACCAACACGTTGAAAAAGTTAAAATTATTGTCGCACATGCTTTTATTTTTACTCTAATTTAGTGCGTTTTACTCTCCGAGTTAATCTTCTATTCTGAAAATGTTCAATTATTCCGCATCGCATGCTAAAACGTTGCGCTTTTCATTCTCCCCGTCAGTTTGTCTTATTTCTCTCTTTTCTCAGTGAAAAAAGCACATCAACACGTTAACCGCGAAAGTCGGTGGATTTTTAATTTCAAATCGCTGTGTCTGTCAGCGTTTTATTCCGTCTCATTTGTCATCTCGCAATCACACGCCGAGTTTAGATATTCGCCTTCCCGCGGGAGGCTTTTGCGCGTCGAATATTAAACTCCTGTGAAAATATTAGTAAGCGAAGTGCCATCTTGCCATAATAAAAAAAAAGAAAAATGAAAAAAGATGCATCGTTAATCGATAAACGCTCTCGTGCCCGCCAGGTATTTTTTTTACCGTAAATTTTTATTTAAAAATGTTATTGAAAAAAATGCTGGGAGAAATTTACGTTACGCCGTGCTGTAAATTTTTTAATTCAGAAAACGTAACCTGAATAATTTTCAATATAAATTCCTAGCTTGAGAAACAGTCGCATACATATCAACGAAAAGAAAATACATATATAAACGTATTCAAGTGCTTCCTATCGATTATCCCGCATACATAAAAATTGCACATTATACTTAAACTTGAAAATGCAATAAGATCTTTCTTCGCATATCTCATACGTATTAATCGAGCTGTCTGCAGCCTTCAAGTGTCTGGACTTAGCGCACCACTAGCGAGCACGTCTCGGATAGAAAGTACTTCGCACATAATTATGTATATCTACTACAATTCCTCTCTTTTCCCCCCCCCCGCTCCCCCCTCTCCTCGCCGGTAGTCGTCATTGTCTCGGCGACGAATTAAATTAACCACTTTCTTCGCTGTACGCTCTGCTTCCTTCGTTTTTCCCTTCCGGGCACGGTGTTCCGTGTCCGCGCGACGCTAGCATGCACCGGACAGAAATCCGCTGCGACGGCATGCTTGTTAATTCGGCGATCCTTATTCCGGTGCTCCGTTGAGCCGTGCCCGTGTCGACTCTTAATGGCTCCGCTGAAATATTCAATCGTCGGACGCGCCGTGGAGGAACAGGCGAGATACCACCGGGCCCTCTTTTCCCGACCCAGGCCGTAATTGTCTCCCCCCACGACCAACGCTGGGCTTTTTACCTCGTCGTCACTCCTCCCGGGAAAGCGTTTTACTCCCTTTTGCTCTTCCGGTTACGGTTTTTACCGTAGGTATTTTTTCGGGGGACGCGTCTCTGCGAATTTCCCACGGGCGATAAACTCCTCTCGGGTCGATGCATTTGTTGTATCGGTGGGTACTACGGAGCGCAAAGTTCCTCCCTCGCTTCTTTCCGCGCTTTTGGAAACGGCGGGTATTTTTAACGTTTGTTCCGGATCGCACTGACTTACTTCTTCCGCCTCGCTTCGAAACGATATTGTTCTACTTGAAACACGGAGAGTATAAAACGGGAACATTCCTTTCTCCTTTGCTACTCACATTGGGATTGTCACTCTTCTGAAATATCAGGAGAAATTAAGAAATTTCTCTCTCTCTCTCTCTCTCTCTCTCTCTCTCTCTCTCTCTCTCTCTCTCTCTCTTTTTCTCGCCCTTTACTTAGGAACGGGAAAATTGAAAAATCTTCACGAATCACTAAAACTACGTACCTAACTTTTTTCTTTTATTTTAGATTAACGCTTCTATTGGAAAGAAATGAAAGTCTCTTGTTCCTTCTTTTTATTATTCTACACTTTAACAATTTTATCACTTGATATTATTTTAATTAAAGATATTTATTACAGTCCTTTATAATATTGCACATTATTAAAATTTTCTATGTGTACACGAATAGCATAAGAATATATATCATAAAATACAAAGAGAGACTGAGTGCGCGAAAGACTTCTGTACTGAATCCCCATTCACCTGCGGCTTTCACATAATTCATTCGGATGTTTTATGAAAGTATATAACTTGCAAAAAAGGGGAAACTCGCGTTCAATGGCGACAGTCCAGATTTATGAAAAGATGGGAAGAGGTAGCCACTTGGATGCACCTTTGTTTCCTCTTAATCATAACCGCTATGTCGCTCTCCAACTCATCTCTCGACAAGGGTCTCTCTGTGTAGTCTACCCTACTTCATTCGGCCAAGTTCTCCGGCGCGAAACAATGGCGCGCGTTGTCCGGAAGTTATCCCAGCGGCTTTGCACGGGAAGAAGAACTCGTGGAGACACGTTGCTCGCTTCGCTTGTCCGAGACAAGCTTTAGACCGGCGATGACAATCCCCGGGGAAGGCGGCTGCTGGCCATGCCAACGACCCGGGCGTTTTGCATACAAATAACCGCGGTTTCGTCGCCATAGATTGAGCCTCCCCCTCCCCCCCCTCGCGATCGCTGAAGCGTGAGACCTAACAAATTCTTCAATCTCGATCTAACGAATCGCCCAGCCAGGCAACTTTTGATTCGGAACAGAATTGGCAATAACGATCTACGTAATTTCATGGGGAGATGGAAACTCGATTGAACGGGGAAATTACGCTGCGATCTGACAATCATAAAAATACTGCCGCTCATTGGACTCGAAATGAAAAAGATATCTCAAACGAACCTCCCGTGGATGTTGGAAAAAAAAAAAAAAAAAAAAAAAAAATGCGTACATTGTAATGTCCCCCGCTCTCATATATCTTGCTTTAGAATCCGGCTTCGAGCAGTTAAATCTTTCATAAATCAAGTAGTTACTGTAAGAATAACAAAAATTTTAGGATTCTCAAACCGTTTGAAGATTATCCCACCGAAATCGACTTAAAGATAAACGAATTAAGGGATTTTTTAAAAAAAGCAATCCGCAAACTTTTTTTTTTGAGGGGGGAAGGTTTTGAAAATCGATCAAGCTTTGCTCTTAATGACAATAGTCGCCTTTCAATTCCGAGAGATTCGGAAGAAGGTACAGAAGTAGCTTTTATAGAAAAGAAGAAAGACGGTAGAGAGGGATTACTCCCCCTGGGAAATCAGTAGACACTATCTTTGTGAATTCTACCCAGATTCTTTTTAGAAAATTTCTTCTTCGGACAGGACAAGAGAACGGTGGGGGAGGGGGGAGAGGGATAAGAATACTGTATAAAACTGCACTTCACATTCTGTCTGAAAAAACATTTTCCTCCGTCTTTTTTATTTTTTCTTTAACCTTCTTAAACCATCTGCGCATCGTTGGTCGTTACTTTTCTAACCTTTAGACAAATTATATCACGATTTCTGAACCGTACGTACGTCCACATTTTATATTTTAATACAAACAGTCGGTATTTGATAAGAAAATATTATTTACACGCTTTTTCTGTACGAGTTTACATTTATATAGGCGGGAGTTTCAACGACGGAAAAAAAAGAAGAAAAAAATACATAAATGAAAGGCGCAAAATCGTGTCTTTTCTCGCGATTCTCGCTCGCGGATTGCAAAATATCGTCCGTGGTTTTGCAACTAATTTCCTGTGTCAATATTCGCGCATATCAATCGTGCTTCGCGACGTGTACTCTCGCTGAGTAGGTTGCTCGAAAGGGAGAGAGAGAGCTCTACGTGGTCTGTTTTCTTTTCGACACCCTGGCGCGGAGCCCCGGCGCTTGTTGGCGCCCGTCGTCGCGAGCTTTCCGTCGACTTAAGGAAACAAACCGTAAAAGCCCATGCGTAACACCGTTCGGTGCATGTACCGGCGAAGACCGTGCAAACGACTGGCGCGCCTAGTCCTGCTCCGCGGTACGTTGACATTTTAATTACATCGCCGGCACAAATGCGGACAGCCGGGATGCACGACCACATTTTCCCCGTGACTCGCGCAGATTGGTCCCGTTTGCATTTGCACGAGCACCGTTAGTTACCGAGTTTCCACCGGCGTTCACACTCTAGTTATGCTTGTAACGAATTTGGTATCTGACGTTTAACATCGGTAGCCAAGAGTTTGATACTTTCATTTACGTACCGGCAATTAGGAAATTGCCTGAAACTTGCCAAAATACTTATATCCTTTCTGCGCTAATGCGACTTATAAAAACGACGGAGATCTTCACCGTTGAAATTATTTAATTAATTCTGTTTGTTTTTAATTTAAAATAAATAGTTATTTAGTTTCAGTATTTTCCTGACTCTTGAAAGACTTTCTGGGTATACTTGAGCGCTTTCAGTTTGTTAGGATTAAGTATTGTACAACAGCGTTATACATATAGAATCGCTGTTACTTCATTCTCGACTTCTTGGAGTTCTCTTGTTCCTCTTGCGGTCACGAGTTGCCGTCGCGACACGATCACGAGCTCTCCTTCCAATTTACGGAATGATTATTATCTCGAGCAGGTAAAAAACGAGCTGCTAGGTATCCGTGGCCAATTATGAAATTCGATCTTAACTTGTCGTATTTAACGCCGGAGAAGAAGCTCCAACTTAGCCGAGCGAGTCGGGTTCGAAAAATACCAGGCTACCGTTAATTAGCGGATGCACACCGCGCGGCAGATGCGAGTAAGTTTAACGAGCGGCGTTCAATTAGGAAGTTTGCCGTCGGCGACTATGATCGACGTACTTCGCGCCTCGTAATTGCCAAATTCGACCTTCCCATTATCGTTATGATCATTGTAACGGAAATACAGTCGCGTTAACAGCACCCGCGGCCGTTTCCGGTGGCCCGCAATACATTTCCTTTCCACATCGTTTCGAATTATTCGGTTATTCCCAAAAAAAAAAAAAAAAAAAAAAACATCGTCGGTTTTATTTTCAATTAATTCTCAAATAACCTTTCAGGGAACAGAATTATGAGGCTACTTTCTGAATTGTTTATGATAAAATTGTAATTTTATTAATTTTCTACATGAACAGATCGTTTTATTAATTTCAGAGAAATTAATTGGAATTTACAAAGAACTTACTTTCTTATTAATATTACATTTTATACATGAATATTTATTTTTTATTTTAATACTATTCTTACTAAATATTATAATTACTAAATATTAAATTTACGCTTTGTAACGTGATAATGTTAATTGTATTAATAAATTACAATTTTTAATTTTTTATGTTAATGAAATTATTTTAATTATCGATATGTTTGGCTTACAAGAGCGTTTCGCGGAAGTTTCGGAATCAATATTCGCGCGTAGCTGGTGATTCTGGTCGATCGACGAATGTTAAATATTGTCTTTATTTTAAGTTGACCAGTGTTACGCAAGAATAGTCTGACACAATGATCGATCTTCTCCATTTGGAGTACTCTATAAACATTCGAGCAATGTAGTTTGCCGGGTGTAATCATTCACTGTTTCGAACGTTGGGAAAAATACAAGCTTCTCGTAAATCACAGTGTCGAGTGCACCCTCGATACAGGGCTGCAAGAGGTTAACTTGCCTCTAAACATTCACAGATTCTTTCGAAATTTTAACCCGTGCTCTCACCTACTTACGCCCTTAAACATCAGGCTCTCTCGAAGCGCCGGGTAATCTAGCTTTTAAAAATTTTCCCCAAAGGAACGTATCCCTCCCTTGTTGCTGATACTAAGAATATTCTTTTAGAACATCTGCAAAAAAAAAAACTTTATTGAAAAATACCTACTGGAGAAGTTTTTTATTACTTTTCTTCCATCCGTGGAATACTTTAACTAGAAAAAAAAAAAACATTAAAACGTAAAGTTGAGTATAAAATTTTATGCAAATTGTTTGCGTCGAAACTTTTTGATGTTATAAAGATGTTATAAAGATTAAGCGCGATATTCCGAATAAAGTTCGCGAGTTAATGCGCCGAGTCGGTGCCGTGAAGATCGAAGGGGCGTCTACGTCGATATTGTCTCTTCTTGGAGAAAAACCGTTCGATCTATGGGAGTACCCGGGAGGGAAGTCCCACGTGTCCGTATAATAATTTCCCATTTTCGTATGGGAGAGGAAAGTTTCGCCGGAATATTTACGAGGCCGCGCAGAGAGCATTAATGGCGGCGTGAAGATAACGCGCGTACTTCGATATTTTATCACGTCGACCAACGTTTTTGCGATAACTGAGAAAAATGTATGCGCAACATTTCGCGCAAATAACCATTGCTGTAAATCGTCCACATAACGATTGCGCGGCGTATACTTTTCGCCTTAGAATATATTCAGTACGTTTTTTTTTTAATTTTTTTTTAATTGTTTTTAACGCATTTATCATCCGCATTACGATATTGCAACGAGTAATTTAGATTCACGTAATTCTTAAGGATAATAACAAATTTTTTTTACGCGGGATGTAAAGTACGAGATTTAATTTATATATTTGTTTTACAGTATATAAATTTTGAGACGTTACGTTGATTTTATTCGAATGCCTTTTTTTGATTAATCCCTTTTCAATTACCTATTACGGTAATTACCATTAGACGCTAATTTCATTATTTCGTAATTGTACTCAGCGCTTATTAACTCAATTACATTTTCCTCAACTTTGTTTCCTAATTTACTGTAGTTTATCCTCGTATATTTGGAACAATAATATGCGCTGTCTAAATGGACGATCTCCGTCATTATTTGTCTTCTACTTGAGAAAACTCGGGAAACATTCAAATAATTTAGCTTCTGCTTATATATATGAATTTATATTTAAAAAAAGAAAGGAATAATGTGAATTTAGAAGTCGAATTAATAAATAATTCTACATCATTAAGTATCAAGTTTGTAACATATACTTTTATAAACTGTTACAAAATCTCAAAAATAAATTTATTAATGCATTCCGACGGAACGGAATGCAAAATAATTTATTATAAAATAAATACTAGAAGGGTAAAAACAACGAAAGAAAAATCGTAGAATAAAAATGAAAATTACGTTTGAAAAATCTGTGTCAAAAATAAATTACGTCAGTTCATAAAAATTCGTACTGGTCCAAATGACTTGGATTAAATAAAAATTGTTTTTGTCGTTAAACCCCGCGTAAAAAATGACAAGGCAAAGGGGAGGTGGAAACAGAGTTCTGCTGAGTTTTTCCGTATCTTCTTTTCTAAGTAGTGACTATTTTATGGGATACTTACCATGAAACATATCTGGTTTCAACCCACCCATAGCATTAAGATTTTATTCGCTTAATAATTTCTTAGCACCATATCTCTTGGTGTAGAATAGTAGAAATGCTTTTACAGCACTCAACCTGTATGATCTGCAATTCACATAATCCATGTTACACTCGTCTAACTTATGTCTTTCAGAATCGCGAACGATATTGAAGTAACGGTAGAAAAAATAAAAAAAAAATTTCTTTTTATGAAAAAGAAAGTGAAAGAAAAGTAGAATACCAAGGTGTTGAGAGGAGAAAAGAAATTGTACATCTATTCGCGCAAATTGTCGTGTCCAAGAAACCTGATACCACGTTACCAATCTGTTCAAAAGAGGTAATACGCGCGCAAATAAGTTTCATCGCGGGGGCAGGAAATCCCGGTGCGAAATCCGATTCGCATCTCGGCGCGGAGGAGAGACGAGGCCGGCGGCATTCTTCCGGAAAATTGCGGGAGATCCAGGAATATTCGCGCCCGCCTTTATCGCCGCATTCGAAGCAGCGAACATTCGTTCCTTTGCCGGTTTGCTAACGCAGGAGCGGAAAGTTATGTTCGCACGCGCGCGCGACTAACGCGGAAGGAAGCTATTTAGAGATGTCGAGAGAAGATTTTCCCTTCCCCGCCTGACTTCTTCCTCCTTGGTCCTATGTTCCTTGCATTGTCTCGGCGTTTCGAATGCGCCGCGAGTATAATTCGCCGAAACTGTCTCGCTTTAATCCGACTTTTGTCGACCGTGCTCTTCCATCGCGAGAATCCACGGGAAATTTCACCCTTTTCCGGATGTTTTCACCGCCTCTGCGACAGGCGCACCATGTAGACACAATTCGGACGGAATTTAACCGTATTAATTTTAACTGTATTAATTACGATGAAACGTTTAGGACGCGCAGATCGGAGAATTTTGCGCCGAGTTATTATTATCAGACCTTCCCTCCCGCACGGAGGGAGCCGCAGCGGAACTGAATTTGTAACGAGATTGTTCATTAACATATACGATGTAAAACCCCAGCGCGGAAGCATTAACGTGTCCTCGTACATAACCGACGACGTAGGTTCGCGGGGACGGAAATCGCGACGGCCGCAAATTGGATTATCGGACTTTCAAGCGACGCGCCCCTGATAAAAACGGTAGCCGGAGCCCTGTATCCCGAAGGGTCGGGAAAGATTATCGACAACTGCTACGGTCGATGACACGCGTGGCAAAGAGAAGGAAAAGGGCAGCGTACAATTTTTTTTTTTTTTTTTTTGCTTCCGCCGTTCTTCTCTTTCTTTTTTTTTCTTTTTTTCCCCCCTCCCTCTCTTTTTCTTTTCCGCCCGCCATGCGGGAACTGGAAACAACGACGACGCCGCAATTTCACGCTGTAAAGCTGTAACTTTGAGAGTAACTTTTTCGTTAGACGAACTACGCCGTAACGAAATTGCCGGATGAACTTGTTGAAAAATTCGCGCTGCGACGCGACGTGACGGGTCGCGGGAAATTGAAGTCGAAAGACCAAGTTTCGGAACTTAAGGGTATAATGGAATGCGTATTGCGCGCGACTTCTAAAACGTCTGCGGTCTTAGCTCGTTATTGCGTTACGCATCAATTTTTATATCTCATTAAATTTGTATTCAAATTACGGCTTTATTAGTTATCCGCATATCCAAAATTAATTCGCGGTGCGACTTGTAAAAGTCGCGGTTGTTTTGCAAAAGCCACAAGTCGCAACACCACGCCGTCGTTCGCGTGACTCGCGATATCTGATTATCGAGAAACGTGTTCTTTACGAGAGCGCGGGAAAGTGATACTTTCGAAATGCGATATTTCACATGTTACACTCCGTTATACCGCGGCGACAGGTACCGAAGCTCGTGGAGGGTATGATTTCGACGAGTTTAATTATCGACGTTATGCAAAATGAACGGGGAAAATAAACCCCTAGCATCTGCATCACCGCCGGTGTTTTCATTTTCGCTCGAAAGATACTCTCCCGCGCCGCTTGTCAGAGAAATTGCAGCAGTTTCAATCCCGCGGCTCGCCGGTGCTTTCATTACAATGCAAACGTGGCCGGGGGGAAGTGGTAAGTCCGTAAGTTTTGCGCCGCGTTTACTCCCGGCGTTACATCGGTAACGCTGGTACCTCGTTTCGTTCGTTTCCACCGTCCGGCACGCGGGACACTCGCAATCGGACGACGAGGCAAACACTTCGCGTAATATAATTTAGTTACGACACCGTGGCGGCCGCCGACGGAATCGGGGCCGCGGAATTAATCATCGACAAACGCCATGGCGCCGCGATAAAAGATATTAAAAATTGCATCTCTCGCGAACGCGATTGCGTTTCTCCAGCTCGTACAGTCCGCCAGTATCAACTCAAACTTCTACTTTGATAAGAAAAAAATATACTGGCAGAGATGCTTAAACACGCCGGCCACTTTGACGGCGAGCATATCGTTTAATTGGCGAACGACTATTCTCTCTACGACGAACCAAGTGCGAAACCTGCCCTTTCCCTCCCCTCGTCGTGCGCCCTCCGTTCTCCGCGAATTCATCACGCGGGTAGACACGACGGCAAACTCGGCGCTAATTGAATCGTGAAGCTTTTCTCCTAATAAGAAGCTCAAATACATTAGCATCCAATCCCGGTGGTACGTGGTCGGGGAAATAACTCGCGCGATTCCATTTCTCCCCTCCGACGATCGATCCCGACGTTGCATTCTACGAGGATGAGATTGCAACCTCGATCCGTACGTGCTACGTGTATGTACATTTCGGCTGGCTTTAATTACTCTCATTTATTCGCATGATTTTCAAATGCGTTATTTGCCTGGCCCGCGCGCACATCTTTCGGAGGAACCCCTATTCAATTATATATAATTTTCAATTTATAATTAAAATGATTTTTAATCGAGAAATATTGAATGACGCCGGAAACAATTTTAGCGCGCTTGCTTCTCGTTAAATTTACTGAAAACTAATCATATTTAATGTTATATCGACGTATTAATTTTATGTTCGCGTTATCTAACGTCGCAAACGTCCGAGCGACATGGAGTTTTCTTTTTTCTTTTTTTTCTTTATGGTTTTGATTTTCAGTTAATAATAAATTCAGGTACCTAACGTCGAATTGATTCTGAATTGACGTGCCAAATCGATTTCTTGCGGTTTCGTTTTATTGTTGCTTCATACAAGGAGCTAAGCGGGAGATTACATTTCAGGGAGACGTAGTCTCGGGCTATCGAGTGCGGTTTGCGGCGAGTTTTGCAGAGAGAGAGAAAGAGAGAGAGAGAGGCAGAATTAATCGCCAGAAAACCGGACGAAAAATAAAATAAAAGGAGTGAAAAATGTGACCGAGATCCAACGCGTATTCGCGTCTGAAGTCGATATGAGATTAGCCGCTCTACTGCCGCATCGCTTTTCGATAACAGTGCGTTGTCGGGTATTACTCAACATCAACAATTCAATCCGTATTTCCCCGGGGGAAATGGCTGGCTACCCATGTCGGTGTATATCGCGTGCCTTTTGGGAAATACGTTGCCGTAATCTAGCGTTGCATCCAACAACCGTCGCGCACGCGGCAGCAACCATTACCGAGTCCCAACTGCACCAGATAAATCATTTTTGTTATCGCCGCCCAGGCGATACGGCGCCTTCGCAATTGTCCCTAACACGCGCTTACACGCGAAGAAGTTGCCGCGCAAACGATCGAAAGTTTCCGATTTTTCGTAACGTATAGCGGAAAAAAAGTTTTACCACGGGCTTTCCCACCAGACAAAGCGGAAGCTCAACCGTGAAGGGTAACGTTATATACGCGCGTTAGATCTTCCGCAACTTTCCGTCATTTTCCCACGTCCTCTCGCGAGCGTGACATTCATCGGATACGCGAATAAAAATCCCACTCGACGGGTGAATTTATTTATAAACTTCTCGGGCGCCGTTTCGCGCAAACAATTTAATATTCAATCAAGCACGTAATTAAATATTCAACGATCAATTAACGTTATCATATTTCCACAATCCGATGGATCGATCGAGTTTCTCGCGCGAGTTATTTCTTTCTGCTTAAACGTATCGTAGGAGGAGACCCTCTGCGTTATGTACCAGTAGAGATGCCGGGAACTTTGGTACGTCTAACGCGGTAATCGATACGACTTTTACACGGGCGGATAGATTGCCTTTCCGAGTAATAATTAGCGTCTGGCTCGAAGTTTATCGTACCGCTGCGAGTGTAATTTCCCCCGAGGATAACGGAGCGGCCGCATTGTAAATTTGTGGATACACGCGGATATCCCGAACACATGAAATATCTTCAAACTGAAACCGAAACTTGAATTCTCATGTTTACAACTAAGGGCGCTAAGACTAGGTCGATCCCGTATTCCTATAACACCTATCAATTTTAAACATATTGACTCGCGAGATTCAGTGTTCCAACAATTTCTTAAACTTAAATGATTGCCGTACAAAATTTACTTTATATTTTCAACGTGTATTTTTAATAATTTTTTATTATTTGACGTATTGTCACACAAATTAATTAAAAATCACAAAATGTTTGTTAGATCGTTCCATTAGCATTTTCAGTAAAAAAAAAAAAAAAAAAAAATACCCACTGTTTTTGCTTTTTCGAAAAAGAGTTGACAACTCGGCAACTAACTTATTATGGAACCAGTTAATATTTATCAGTCGTGTTTCATTCTTTATCTTTTAGCTGCTTTCATTAACAATGACGTGTACGTGCGCATATTAAATTTGCATGAGCTTTCGTAGGTCACAATGCGAAATAAGAGAAGCAGCTACGTGTGTACGTGTCCGGGCTAGTAAAATTATCGTTACGTAACGCACGCCTAAATAGGGATTAATTAAAAGATAAATTAAGAGGGTAAGATGGTGACGTACGCTTAACTTCGTTTAGATCGCGTAACCCTACCAGTGATATATTGTATCGCTGCAACGGTGGTGGGAATATTTTCCGAGGGAAGGATTTTTCGACATGATTTTATTATTCCAAACCGTTAGAGCGCATTGCTTTTTCGAGATAACCCGCCAGAAATTACCCAAATATGGTCGATATTAGGGGAATATCCAGGTAATTTCGAAACGCTCTCATATACATGCATTTTACGGCGCACTTTTCAGCTTCATCCGGTTTACATAGATACTTTTAGCCCTTCATGTGTACATCCAGGGCGTGCAAACAGCTTTTAGGACGCCGGCGCTGCCTCTCTTATCGGTGCAACGCGATATTCCATACTCCGGGCGAAGCTTTTTTTAAATGGAGTGTAAATCTTATGCTTGTTACGACACGCGTAGCGCGCAAAGGTGGGATGAAACGACAACATACGAGCGAAACGCATTTTCTTTCAATTACGTTTAATGCCTCTGGGAAGAGGGTTTCTTTGTCGAGAATATTAAATTCCATTAAGAAACTTGCTAACGAGAAACATCGACTGTGAACTATGTTAAACTATGCCTGAAAAATCTGTCGCGTATCTTAATCGTTAATAGAATATTTATAGCCATTTTAATATTAAAAAGTTACTTGTTTTCAGAAAATTTTGCCAGCTCTTTTTCTTTATAGGGAAATATAAACAATTAGAATATTTGAAAGTGTACATATTTATACATTAAGTAATTGATTATTAATTAGAACGAGTAAATTTTTCGAATGCAATATTAAAAAGTGCTCTGACTGAGAAACGTTTCATGTGAGATTAATTAAAATATTCCGCTTGCCAGAACTAAAAAATTGTGAATTCACGACGAATAATAATCTTTCTCGGCATTTCCGCTTCGAGGGAAGATCAACTCGGAATTGGTCAAAGAATTCGGAGATGAAAAGTGGCCTCGCTAAGGTCTGGGACACCGTATACAAGAGTTATTAACTCGAGCCCGAGGAGAGTAGCCGTATTCGCTTTGCTGTATGTATTTCGCTAGAGAATTTAATAAGCCGCCTGTCTCTTCCTTCTTTTCCTCTTCTTCTTCTCCGGCTGCTGCCGCCGCTGCTACTCTCCTCACATCCATCGTGGTGGAATGTATTCGATCCTCGAAACAGCACTTTCCGCTAACTTATAATCCATGGCGCATAAACGATCTACGGCTATGTTACTTACGCTCGTAAAAGAGAACTGTTATAAAAGAGATATTATAAAACGACGTCTGGTACCCTGCGAGCGTATAACGGGCTTAAAAAAAACTGTGCTCTAAAAAAAACAGTAGTGTTCTTTCAGATAGATAAATAGAGTACATTTATTATCCGTGATGAAAAAAATTTTTTATCTCACATGAACGCACAAAAGACTGACTTTTTTTTCACGCGTGCGTTACGGTAAATTGTATTAAAGATGAAAGACGAATAGAAAATGACAGTACTAAAAAATAAATATATATAAAAAAAAAATTAGTCCTTTGACGTCATCGTTCAGACGCGCACGGAGTACCTACTCACACGTATTCTTTTTACTCCAGATAAGGTAATATAATATGTCCCGGTTATTTTTACACAGGCTCTTTCATACAGTTTCTGTAAAATTTATGTTTGCGTTTATATTCATTAGGTTATAATGGTCTCGTTCAAAAGGATTGGAAAGTTCTCGTTTTCTAACGAACGCATTTGTCCTGTGACTGCGCTGTCCGTATATTAATTACCCGCTAAAAAGCTATTGTGTGAGAGAAATGCTCTTTCAATGCACGTCTCTGGCTGTGTCACCACCAAAGTTAATAAATAAGCCTGGAGCAAGATAGTCGACGTTAAAAAAGTTGCAAAAAAAAAAAAGAAAAAAAAAAGAAAACATATATATGTATACGCGGCGCATGCAGTACGAAAAAAAAGAAAAGGTTATCGCTCCACTTCCTTTAATATAAATATATCGCTGATTATATACACACGTTCATAAATACATAATAAGCATATATAGACAAAGAAACCAAGCTCATCTTGCTTTTAACAAATGTATTTATTCTTCGACGCGGCGCGTTATACGCTGTACTAATTATTTCGACATTGTTCGCGATCCGAGAATACCGTGCAGTACGCGCAACGTTTGTTAATTGGTCACAGCAGCATTTGATCGGGCTCGACCAAACATACCCGGTCTTGTTTGTATCCGAAACGCAATAACGCACTCGCGTGTGCTTCTGTTTCAAAACTGCGTGCACATTGCGCGTCCCTCTCGCTCTCTGCTTCTCTGTAAGATCCAATATCCGTTGACGATCGTTGCCAGAAAATTATATTTCGCATTGAACGTGCACGATATTTCTCGATATCACGCGGGACGTTTCAGAGCTGGAGGGGTTGGGAAAAAAAAAAAAGAATTCAAAGCGAAAAATTTCCACATCAGTCAGACTCACGTCTGCAGTATCCGCGGATTGAATATTCGCGAGATTAACGTTAACGTACCTTTTTGCATTCGCAATTCTCTGTCGTCTTACGGCTTATCGATTTATCGGCAACGATTACCACGCGCGTCCTTTCGGTATATATCGGTTATTACCACGGTTACGGGTAATTAGTGTTAATTGAACGAAGAGTGAGAGCCGTCCTGGTTTGCTCGTGGGCTCGAAGCGAACGATCGTTTAACGGCCAATTAAATCTCTCGGCAGGTTGCGCCGCCGCTTCTCGACGACGAAATTGCCGTTGTTTGCCGTTGTCTCGCGATTACCAACTATTCCGGCGCCAATCCAAGACCAGCGGTCAGATTGCTCGAAATGGAGCGAGTGTAATTAAAAAGTTACTCGATTAAGCCAATCAATTATTAGATTAACTCGCGAGGCGTAACGTCAGTCCGAAAATATATATACTTTAATACATTTATTCTTTTCAATTTTAAGCCATAATAATTTTTTTTCAATTAATATACTTCAACATATGGTAGCATTTTAGTTTATATATTTTTCCAGCTTGTCAGACTAATTCCCGAGTGGAAATTCGTCTATCTATTCTAATTTTGTAGCTAATAGTTCGATCGCGCAGATTAGATATATTCCTCGGCTAGTAACTAGCTTGTTATTTAACAACGATCTAGCTGGGTCTAACCTTTACTGTATACAGATTTCAAAAAGTGAGCTTTTATCATAAAAAAAAAAAAATCTGTCTAGTATCCGTCTAGCTACTGTTCAGCGCGGATCATGTAACGAGAAAATTATTACTGGTTAATAACGAGTTAGAAAAGCTAGATATTAATGTTTTTCGCCACGTGTTGGCCTACTGCGTGTACTGATTATGTTAACGCGCGCTCGACTGCCGAGTCCGCCGGGCCCGCTGGCCGCCGCCAGCGTCAGTTGTCAGCTGTGAGCACGTGCGTGTTTATATCGGTCGGCGATCATTTTGCGCGCGGCACCTTTACGTGGTGGAGGGCCGCGCGGCCGGCGGGTCCGGACTCCGGAGGTCAGCGGCTGCGACAGTCGAGCGCACGTAGGGATAGGTTAGCGTAATAGGCTAACACGCGACGAAAAACATTTAGATATCTAGCTTTTCTAGCTCGTTATTAGTTAATAATAATAGTATAACACTTTAGACGTTTTGAGCGTTATATTTCTGACTCAGTGCTGGACAGTTTTGCTAGACAACCAACGAGATAAACCACGGATTATTAAATACAAAAGAAAGAAAAATGTTACACCTTAAAAGAATTTAATATTTCAATTTCTTTTGAGAAATATACAAGTAAAATATCTGATCCGCAAACGAAAATTTCTATTTAATATTGATGGTGTACTTATTTTAATGAAAATTAAACATTTGTCGCGTACAATGTTTTTTTTTTTTAATTGTCGAAGATCGCTGTTTATAATTTTATTTGTATTATAATTACAATAGGAACGAATTGAACTTTCGAAGCAGTCAATGCAATAAGTCGGAGAAGAAGCGTATTCTCATGTCAAACGTATTCTCGCAGAGGTGCGCGTTTCCAACGAGATTCCTTTTCGCTCAAAGAGCACAAAGCGCGTTTTCTTCCCTTGTCTTCTCACTTCCACGGTTCTCATTTCCTCTGGAAGGGATTGAAGCATTCCTTCATTTTGATCTCGCCCTCGCGCGATGGTTCCGCGCTTAATCCACCGAGTCCACTTTCCGGTCTTTCTCGCTTCCTTCGTCCGCGATACAAAGCAATTTGACTTCACGGCTGAAAGGCCGAAACATGCGTAATCTCATTAAAAATGGATCTCTCTGGTTGATACAAACACGCGCGCGCTGTTGTCAAGCAAACTGTGAAGTTAATGGGCTTCAATCTCCAGTCGATGTTCATTCTCCATTCACCTGTTGAACTTATTAACAAATTTACATTTATCCGACGGTCCTGTTTTTTCGGCGACAAATTTATACCGCCCGATAAATTGCCGCGCGAAATCGCGCGGTACGCGACACGTAACATTAAAAAATTAGAAGGTCACGACGTTAGGCGCGCAGCGGGCTTACCTCAATTTATATTTGTCGGCGTATTTTGCCGAGATAAATGGGCGGCAACGAATAATCCGGCGGAACTGAGGCGCGAGTACTTGGAAGGACGCAAAAAAAAAAAAAAAAAAACCCCACGTCACGGACTTCCGACTCTTCAGGACCTAATTATCTCGGGATGCGTTAAAATTCTGTGAAAACGCCCGTCCCTCGGGCGCGTAAAATATCGTGGCCGCGTGAATATTCCTGCTGAAATATGCAGCGCGCATTGACGCGCGGGGTCGAGAGTATATACTTGTCAGCCTCGCGTTTTGATCAAACGGAAATTAGAATTCTAATTTCCGGTGCGCCCCGTGTCGCTGAAGCCCGCAGCTCGCGCGCCAGGTATTCCGCGTGAACGACGTATTTCTCTTTAACCGCGCGTTTCTTCAGAGAAATTGCAGATTGGGAGAAAAAGATGGAAAATTAAATTGGCCGGTGGTTATTAAATTTTAACCTTTTGAGCGACGCGTGTGACGTTATTTGTTTCTTACCGTCGCTTTAAAATCTGTCTGGCCGGCGATGCCGATGGGGAAAAAACCATCGTTAAAAAAAAAATCGATTCCAATTTGTCGCCGATGGCTCGCAGCTGAAACCCGCCGCTCGGCAACTTTAGGCGACAGGCACACCCCCGTGTCATTTATTCATTGCGTCGAATTATGATCGCGGAGGGAAGCCCGTTTCAAGCGCACCGATCGACGCCACCGGGGGAAAACGACTGAACCGATGTCGAAATCGAATCCGACGTTTCCATTGAGTCGTGCAAATCAACGGCTGAATTATTCATCGGCGTACGGTGCCGTTGCCCTCCTTAAAATGTCATTCGTGCCCTTGTTTCGTCTCCCGTTTGCTCACACGCGAATTGATCGGTCGATAAAACGCGCGGCTGCTGATCAAAATATGATTTACGGGATGTGACGTGTAGAACGCTCTTCAACTACCGTGTCGCTTAACATATTTATTGTGCGCGGAAGGAAAATTTTTATGAACCGCGTGAATAAGTAAATTCCCATACGATGGTGTCGCCGCGTAACTCGCTTCCATTGTGTTATCTAGTCTCTTTGAAAAGTTTTATTTTTACGCATTTTAAGAACCACTTGAATTGCAATAAAATACGCCACATTGCTGTCAAATACCATACAACTATATTCGATATAGATTCTTAATAATTAATTAAAAAAAAGTAGAAAAAAAACTGAAAATCTCGCTTGACCGTAATACATTGATCTTATACCGAAAGCACATCGGGAAACAACGTCGACAACTTCTACGTCGAGTGCAGCTGCTAAATTATTAGGTGACAGATCTATATTTTGTGAAACAAGTCTGATAAACAATTCAGCACATTGTTCACGAGAGAAATCACGATGGAAGTAACAAAAGGACAACGTTACCTTCCGACGAGAGATCGATCTAGGACGGAAATCCCTATTTATGGCGACTATTCCTGACACACGTGCGCCGGATATCCCTCGCGAGAATGCTGCGACGTGCCATAAAGCATGCGGTAGATCTCTCTCTATCTCTCTTTCGATAGATCCAAAATCAATAGCTGTCTATCGTATTGCATCGCACGGCAAGACGGATAGGCATCTCTTCCCGGCGAGCAACGACGAGAGGTGAGAAGAGAAAGAGGAAGGACCGCATACATTAGCTTGCAATTGTATTTATCGCGACGCATTAAAGAAAAGCAAAGAAATTAAAAAGGATGAAAATTGATTGATTCATTATAAAACGCAATTAAATAATATTATCATTGATTATATCTGATTTTATACTTGTATTTTTAGATATACGCTCCGGAGCGTTTTTTCGTTTTCTCGCGAAGTAAAAATAACGAAACGGGACGCGCTTGATAGCTCAATACAATTAAAATGCAACGGACGCTTAAGCCGATTTTCACTCGCAGTATCAATACACTTTTCGTTCGCTTTCCTCTCTCCTTTCTCGTTACAATTGAAAACGGCGACTAAGTCACTGTCCCGAAAACGCTTCTCGTTAAAAACGTACGAACATAACGCGAGTACCGAACTTGTCGCATTTACTTAATTCACGCTCGATTGCGCGTAAACGCGCGTAGATGAATAAAGCGATTAAGGGATTTCTGCGTTGCATTTTCGTATCTTCTCAACCGGCCTGCAAACTCTCTCTCTTGGCGTTAAACGACGAGCGACATTATCGGCAATTTCGCGATATTGCCGCACGCCGATGCTTTTTTTAGCGGCTGCAGAAATTTTTTTTTTTTTTATTCCAATACGTTTAAAATTTGAGGCGCTTTTGTTTTTCGGCAAAAATTTAACTAGTTGCTTGTTAACAACGAACGAAAAGCCGCGGCGCATAGTGTCCTCAAATCGTTGAACGTCTGCTCGAACTATGTATTTCTCGTAGTAATCTTTCCCTTAGCGAAAAAGTCACGGAAGATAATGCCTATCCTCTGCGCGAAATCCCGGATGCCCTATAAATTGGGATCACGGAGATTCCGCCGGAATACCGTGTGTGCTGTGTGCGGGTATTGTAACTCGCGCGAACATCGCGGTGCCGATCCTCAAAACGAAAACGTTAGTTTCCAACACTTAACTACGAATACACAGAAGTTCGTGGATTACGCAATGTGAATACACGACTATGTGTTTGCAGTTTCTTAATTAATGGCTTTGTTTTTATAACTTCAATGGAAACGGAAGGGCGACTGGGAAGTCCGGAAGATTATGTAATTTTTAATTAAATGCACCTTTTATTAATGTAACATTTTCGCAAGAAAGACATTTTATAAGCCGGAGGCAGAGGGACTTATTTCATTTTTGTAGTACGTCCCGAAGTACGAAGTCGACAAGAAGAAACGACGTAAAGTTTGAATATTATCAGCCGTATGCAGCCGATTTTCCTTTCCTCGCTTTCTCGTTTACAAACGGCGAGAACGGTACCCCTGGATGTTTCGCGATAGTATCGATTTTCCATTTCTTTCGCTACGAAACTCGAAAGAGGAATCGCGTCGTTATATTACATAATCGTTATAGTATCGTTTGCATTAAACCACCCAACCGGGATCTGTGTTATAACACATTTACCGGCGCTTCCTGATCTTCCTCATGTGTTTATTTAAATCCCCGGACCAAGTCTTTCAGCGAAAAAATTCGATTCCACCTCTAAAATAATATAGAAATACGTACGATACGTTATGTTATTAAACCGAATTAATAACGCCTGATTATATTAAAATTTTGCAAAGGCGAAGTAATCGCGAATATTAAAATGTTTCATTGTTAATATTTATCATTGGTTTTGCTGTTTTATCGCGAAAGAATGAATATGAAAAGCGCATCTGTGAAGAAAAAAAGCGTTAAAAAAAATATTGCGCTTATTTTTCATTTCTGTCGGCTTTGCGTGCTCTTTTATTTTTATTTTTTTTTTTTTTTCTTATTTTTAAAGTCAATTTTACAAAAGCGCGCTCGCTACGAACGTAGTTAGTTTTAGAACACGAACGGTCTTTAATTACGTTGTCCTCTTTTTGACGGCATTCTGTTTATTTCTCCAAGTGTGGGTGAGGAAGAGGAGGGACTGTCTCGTCTAGTAAAAGCGACAACAAAAAGATGAGTGATGCAAATACAAATAACGCGAATAGCAAGGGGGCGCGTATTTTTCGCTCACGGTATTGAAAAATTGAGTGCTCCGACAAAGCTTGGGTACGCGGCTTCCCAACTCGTGGCCATTCTTTCGCTCCCCTGCTCCCCATTCTACAGCGAGGATTTGAGGTCGTTTCTATATATTTTTGACTGTTTTCCGGGCCGAAAGGTCGCTTGGAAAATATCGACCTATCCTTGCGCGGATATATGATCCCGCGTAGATATACGACAGCACGTCGATAGTAGCCGATATATACGAGTTCTTCGTAGTTTCTCATTTAATTTTTGAATCCTATTTAAAAAAGCTACGATAAAAGTCGTCATTTTGATTCCAGAATTAATTCATTTATTGGACGATAAGTTTCCGGAAGTAGCGGTTTATTAAATTGTTATCTCGGTAAATTAAGTATATAAAAAAAAAAAAATCAAAATTACGCGAAATGGAAAATCCAAAGAATCGCTTATTATTTGTGAGTACTTTACTTCGTACATTCCATCATCTCTCTCTCTCTTTCTCTCTCTCTCTCTCTCTTTACGTTATAGTGTAAATCGAATTCAATTTCCTCGCTTTAATCATAAAGACTAGCGAAAAAGTGAAAAACCTGTTACGTCGACGTAGATTCGTCGATTTAAGTTAAGTTAAAAGGTCGGGCCCGGGATATATTAAACGCGGCGGATATATTAAATGCGACATTCATCGTATCGTCTCGTTCAGCCTCCCGTTTTACGCTTCTTTTTCCCGACTCTCGCCTCTCGACGTCACGGAGATACAATACGCACTCTATATACGTATTTTATCGCCTCGTCTCTCGTCGAATGTAGGTTACATTTCGCGCGCGATACGCCCGACAAAAGCGAAAACAAAACGATTGAAAAAGCCGGCGCGCGTACGGAAGAATAGCGCTCTCGCGATCGGCGGAAAGAAAATTTACGATCGTGAAATATGAAATCATCGGTTTCCCACGAGCACTCCGGACGAAATGCGAAATCAACTTGTCGACAACAAGTATATCTTCGCGAAGTTGCCGCGATGCATCGTAACTTGCTCGAGAAAACCGCGAAGAGATTTAACTTTTGCGGAGGAAAAATTTTGAAGATTAGTGGCGGCAAACGATAAATCTAAAGGCATCTGCGTCGGCAATATTGAAATATTATCTGATTTATCTGCCCGCTTTTTTTTCTTTTTTTTTCTTGCCCTTTATTATTTCTATTATTCGCGATGTTTTTTTTAACTGTTTAATACTCGTCGATCGTTATCGTTGTCGCGAAAGGCTGTTTAGAGTGCCGACTTCCTCGCGATTTTTTATTGAATACCCGCGCGCATTAAGTATCCTTGCGAAACATTAACTAAACATAATAGGGTAAAGATAATAATTGTTGTGCAAACATTGCACAAAAGGTATGGGTAGTAGTAACACCTGATGTTCTGTAAATGTTTATTCATCCACCTGGCCGCTTTTGCAAACCCGGCAAGTTGCATTTTCAGGCAGGAGTCTGCGATAGCCTGCAGCTAGATGCAAGGAGGTTAAATCTATTTTCTCCTCCCTCCCCCTTCCTCGGGAAGAGTGCTCCCTCGGTTTTCGGGTCGTTCTCGATCGCAGTATCAAATGCCCGCTGGCCATTTCCGGCCCTCGTCGCAATCCACGCACGTTTCTAATATCCTGAAGCGTCGAAAGGCGCAATAGGAGATATTTCTTTACAGATATGTATTTCTGAAGACTATCGATTTTCTTTCGGTATCCCGCTCGAGCGTTGCATTTAAACGGAAATTGCATTAGACGTTTCCTGTTTGCTTTATCGCAAACTTTAAGTAGAGATGCCGAGTTTCGTAGTCGAAGCTTAAAAAAAAAAAAAAAAGAAATAAGGAGTTTTCTTTGTTTCTTCCTACCGTTTTGTAATACTCGCCTTAATCCGTTTTGGCGAGAAATTAGTTAGAATTTTTAAAAATGAAATTACGAGATATCCGGAAATGCTAGAGAGATCACTCGTATATAACGTTATCTCTTGCAAAATGTCGGTTTTTATCGGCGAAAACATCGAGGATATAGTTCTCGAGTTATAAGCTATTGAAGACACGAAGGCAAGCGATTTCCGCGGATTAAACTCTGAAGCCGCAAATAATTAGTGGAACATCATCCGCCTTTCAATTTGCAGGTCTTTAACGTAACATTAATCTCAAATTAATCAGTTTAGTCTTTACACAATTTGAATTATCCAATATAGTTTAACACACACTCTCGCACGGGTACATCAACGTAATATCGAGCTACGTCGAGTGTGTTGGTAAAATAAATTACGCGCATGCAGTAAACGGCAGAAATAAATATAGTACGTATACATATATTTAATTTTGTCGTTTATTATAGATATGTGATTTTTACCACGATACATTTATCGAGATTTATTTAGCCGTATTTGGAGAGGTATATATGATATCCCTGACCGATTCAAGAATACCGTGACGTCTGCTGAAAAATTATGTTCTCAATTGAAGTAATGGGGTGAAACGCAATATACATAGGTTATTTAAAAAACCGTTTAAAATTTCGTTACGAACCATTGCCCGCGGGCATTCGATATAAATTGAGAACGATCGCCATGCAAACGACGGGTTCGTTATATATAAAAAAAAAAAAAAATTCTATTTGTAGCATGTGACCGACAAACTGAACTGGACAGCTTTTATATAAAATTCGATTTGTCCGTCTCCACAGCGTGTTTACCGACTTGCAGAAATTAAAAAGAATGCAAGAGCCACTTTCTTCGATAACCGCGTTCGATAACGGTGCCCCAGATATCCCTTTAACTTCCTTCGTAAATGGGTTTTTTTTTTTTTCTTTTTATCTTTTAAGTATCAAATTTTAATATTGTGCAGTGCATCCGATCTCGGGATCTTCATCGCGGGAAAATTATATTTGTGCTCGCGAGGGCCGTTGAATTATCCCCGAGGGCGGAGTTGCTGATATAGAAAACTCCTTTCGCGTGGTATACGACGAAGATGATAATGCATAAACTCATTATTATCTCCCGTAAATTTCGGCTGCGCGTTCCTAATAGTTCTGAGACACCTTGTACGTAAGAGCACCACTGCGAGTTCTGTCGGGAATAATGGATCTTCTAAAATGGTCCTGGACTGAGATGGCAGATGAAACTGCAAGACCCCCGATCTTCCGTTTCGACGCGGAGGGAGAATCGATCGGTTGCGTTCGCGGTGAGATCGCGTGGCTTAACTTCATTTGGAGCGCCGTCTCGGGATGCGGGAATATCCCGGCGGATAATAATTCTCCAATACGTGGAGTGGTCTTGAATTATGATACGTTCTAGACGAGAAAAATTGTTGGCGGTTACGCACGCGAGCCGCCGCTCAATTTAACGTTATGATTATAGATATATATATATCTATATATAATACAAATAGAAGATTATTAAATTATGATTAATCACGAAACAGTCAAATTAGCATGGTTTATTAATTACCCATAATTTGATGAGTTATCATGTATTATTGAACGCGTTATATTATTTATTGTGACATGATTCGTGAAATATGTCGCTGTTAGAAATTGTCATGAAGCTTTTAAGTCCTCTTTCTTGTTTTAACAATTAGCGCAGCGATTTTAAATCGCCAAATCATGCCCCGCGCGACAGAGTTTTATTTGTAATTTTATGCGCGCCGTGCAAAGCAGAAAAAACATTTGCAGAATTGAAATGCAAGTGTATGCAGAACCCGTATATCAGCTAGAGAGTGTACACGCACAAATCACGATGCATGACACATAAAATCGTAAATGCAATCCTGTTTTGAATTTTGTCGCGAATAGATATCGTCTAGAGCGGAGTCCGTCGTGATCAATAATTGCTAATTCGATTACTCGGGATACATTTTGATATTTATTGGAAAAATTAGAGGATAAATATTTTTTTTTTTTTTGCTCATGTTTAACAACACAAGGACTAAGTGATATTTCATACGCAATTAAGTGAGTATTGTTGAAGCGAGCCCACATTCGACCAGTTTAACCTGGTTTCATCCCCCGGTGTCGGGACGCCAAACGAGTGGCTGGGGCGAGTTTCGCGGCGGTTAACTTTCGTGAAAATTTGTACCATCAATAATAAACCGGCCGATGAGATCGACGTAATCAAATGACACGGGGCAATAAAAGCGAGCCGGAATTTCATTTTCACGATATTTGTTCACGTCCACCCGCGATGAATCCGCACGGTCGATGCTGATGCCGGCTCCCGACGTCGCTCTCTCTCTTCGGCGGCCCGACAAATCCGAATTATTTCTCGCTGCGAGACGATAAATCGAACGATTAAATCTCGCTCGAGGGCCGAAATCTATCCCGACCAAAATGTACGCGCCGAAGCGGAATTAAAAGGGTTACAAAACGCGTTACACGAACATAGCCGCGGGCTTGGAATTCCGAAAATTCGCAAATACGATGTAGACAACGTAATTAAAATTTTCTCGCCAGCACGTTGCGCAGAGTTGTTGCGAAAAATCAGATGCAATATGGAGACGATAAAAAAAGAAAAAAAAAAAATTATATGCACGGTTTGTTTTTATTTTCTACGAAGATCGGATAATAGAATTTTTATGTGCTGCTGAATGTTGCCGCTGTTACGTTGCCTGGAATCCCTTCCTCGTGATATCCTTCGAGTCGTCGGTTACAATGTTATTCCGTCGTCGTTTCAACTAAAATGTCTTCTCGAGCGTTCATAAAAATAGCTGATCCTTGGTAGGAGAATGGGATTGAAAAAAGCAACGCCGGCATCACAACGGCGGGTTTTGCATCAGGAATAATGCATCCCGCGTGTAAGATGGAGTTTTCGACCAGCTCGGAAACACTCCTGCGGTCCCAGTGTACCTAACTCACCTTTGTCGCCTTCGCCGCCAAACGGCAACTTCTTTCCTCCTCGACGAACCGAGGAATCGCCCGAAAGGACATTATTTTGTGACGATCGATAACATCCAGAGCGCCGTAACCGAATCCCCCGAAGAAGAAAATTCGCGGCGGTACTCCCGCAAGAGTGGAAGGACTTCGCGGAGAATTTATTTCCGAGAAGACAATCGGAATTGCCACGAGCCGGGAAAATTCACATACATCGCGAACTGTCGCAGGCGGTTCTGGTGCGAATAAAATCAAAGGGATAATTATTTCATTCAACTTTTATCATCACTTTCATGTACGGGTGGGGGGTTCCGTTATTTCGGGGGCGCGATATTACAGATAAAGTAAAACGTTAAAAAGTATTTAAAAGTGCAAAAAGTTTTCACGGCGAACAAAATGGAGACTGAAATTTGTCTCGAATTTGAAATATTTTTGATAATAATTTATACCGCTGTTGTTTGTCCTTTGCGAACAAAACACGAGTCCAGAACTTTGCGGGAAGCACGCTTACCTTCCGCCAATTTCGCGACATCCTGTATAACATCCTCGATGAATAGTCAAATTAAATTCGACATTTGTTTAACTTTTAACTCGTTGCGGTTTAGATCGCGCCCGAGTGCAAATACGAACGCGGGCTTTCAATTAGCGTGCAAGCTCACGCGCGAACCGATGTTGCATCCGCGTTTCCGGATTCACAGTTTCCGGTGCTCGGTTTCCGACCGCTGATCCCGGCAGTTTCCCTGGTTTAAAAATTGGCGAATCAGAGAATACGGTTTCAGTAGACCGAGCGATTTATTGTCGTTCTGTGAGTTCTCAGCCGTGGCTTTTGCCCTTAATTAAAACGTGTAATGAAAGGTTTTTCCATTTCCGAAGTTATACAATGGATAAATTTAAAATTTATATTAGTCAAAATAGCGTTTCAAATGATATCGCGTGAAATACAATTTCACGGACGGTATTCCTCAGTGAACTAGGATTAATTTTTACCCGCCCGAAAAATTCGATGAATTTTCGACTTTTATTCTTGCACCTCCGTAATAATCTCAGCATGAATCTTTAATATTTTACCATATGTGAATCATGCTGAGGTAGCTGCTACAAAAAAAAAACAAAAAGAAAAAAAACCGTCGGCCCTTCGCTTTTTCGCCGGTGCGCTGCACTGTCGCCATAATACCGCTTTAACGGATCGACGCTTTTCAGAAGCGGCGTAATAAAGGAATTTTTGTCGTTGGGATAAAAAGCAGAAAAGAATGGCCACTGTCGAGCTAAGTAAGCTTGACCGCTGCTTTCTGTTCCCGACGTACAGTTACGAAGTTTCCGCCAGAATTCGCACAGCCACGATCGACTTTCGATGGCGATAGCGGGGAACAAAAGAGAATTCTCGATAAACTACGGCGACTAGGGAGGCCCCCCCGGTCTAAGTGAAGTCTCATCTATGTGATAATGAACGATACGGCTAAAGTGAAGCGAATCCTCTTTGAATTGGGAGTTAAATCGCATTAAAAAAAGACGCGGCCATTTACGGCACGTCCTCTCAACGTGCATTGTTTTTTTTTCTTTTTTTTTTGCGTGTTTTTTTTTTCCTAGCGAGCAGTCAGAAAATCGAGTAACTGACATGAGATATTTAGAGAACGCAAGTTACACACAAAATAGCCCATGGGTATTTGACGATGTGATGTAAAAGCTCTCGACTGAATTTGCAATAAACGCTGCAAATACAATGAGAGCCGGCACAACTAGAATAACGCACTGGGCAATGAAATTGCGGAATCCCTTATTATTGTCGTTGCTGTTATTATTGTTATTATAATTGCAATTATTATTACATGCATCATGCGTCGATGAATATCAATTGCGCTGTCGTGCAACAAATCACGAACGTCCTAACGTAAATCTATCCAATTTAAAAAGATCACATCAATTACGGCTGAATATTATGAAAGTCCCCTGTTCAATTAACAATTGTATTTTTCTCTTCCCTCAACTTCTTTTTTTTTTTTTTTTTTATGTTTCCCCTCTGATGCCCGAAGTGTCGATGTCTCGAGCGTTTAATTGATATTGTAGTTGTAGTTTTGAATAGATAATTTTTTTTTGTTCTTGTTTTTTTCTCTAAAGCCAGTCTATGATAAATATCTTTTGTCCGCATCCCTGTATCGTGGCCGCTATTGTTCCCAGCTTTTACGATTAAAGTTTAAATTGCGAGAGGGGGAGGCGTTCGGTGGATGAACGTGATGGAGAAACGGACCGTTCGCGATTATAAACGTGAAAGGTGGAAGGCAAATATTTGATAGACATCGTAACTTTCAGCTGAATTCGCACAACCGCGCTGGAAAACAAAAATCGTCATTTTTTCCCTCGCTATTGCATGTCAAATCGTAAGTTACCGTTTTGGCAAAATCGAAACCTCGAAATGTACAGCGAAATAATAGTTCTATCGGAGCCTTTAAAAAACGAAGTCGAGAATTGGATTTTTTTTTCAGCAATTCTGTCGTTTAGAATTTTAACATTATTCGATATTGCTATTGTAAAATTATTTCTTTAACATTATACATAATTCTTCGGCATTTTCGAATTATTTCTTAATTTGTTTAACAATTTTACACATTTATCTATGATATTTTTATTAAAACTTGTATAGAATTTCTTTTTTTATCAAAAAAGTATTCAGTATTTATAAATGCATTTTTTAAAATATCGCGTAACTCTTTTTTTTTCTTTTTTTAATATCGACAATTTTTATACCAGAAATGAACATCGCGAGATTCAGTATTGTAACAATAATTCTAATTTCCTTGCGCGTCTTGCAGGGTATTAACAAAGAATTTGCTATGGATTGGAATCAAGCGATTTAGGTCGAATCAATAACTTTCCTGGAAACTCAAATGAGGTCCGCCCTTTGTCCTGCGATCGATTCGTTCTCGTTAGCCCGCCAGCATCGAACAGCGACGTCGATTATAATGGGTATCGGTTAAAATAGCCAGATTACTCCAAGGCATGTTGAACTTTCATTAAACTTACACATCAAGGATGAACGGCATACGATTACAGGCCACATCGTGATTCTAAAAATAAAGAAGACGAAAGGGAAAAAGGAGAGAACTGGATCCGGTACTCTCGGCACTTTCCTGACGCAGCCGTAAATTGCAGGTCTCTACGTAAGTCAATACCGCGCGTACTCTAATTTACCCCCCGTTTAAACATCGTTGTCCAAATTATACTAGCCTGATAACGGAATAACAGAGGTTATTTCTTCCACGAAAAAGAATGTTGAGAAATTAGTCCAAAAAAAGAAGGTGTAATTTCTTTTTTTCCCCTTTCATTTATATATTTTTGTTTTAAAATGAGAGACTGATAAGACTTTCGGAAATTCCCTCCTTGTAATTTCTTCTCTTCATATATGTATATAGTATATATTTATTTTATTTTATTTTATTTTATTTCTTTAAGCTCGCAGTCTCGTTTCGAGACACCGACGATTTCTCGAGAAGAGTGTCCTATCTTATAGACATTTCATTTTCGCCACCTCATTTGTCAATGTTCTGCGAAGTCGTCCTTTTTCGAGCTTGGAATTCGCAACACGTTGATCGCCCGATACTCGGGGCTCTTTATATCCGTCCATTAGCATACAATCGCATGGCTAAGCGCGTATTTCGAGGATATATCATTCAGATGTTGCGAGCGAACGAAAAGCGACCGATATTTTGCGAGCGCCGAGACGTTGTCGTAAACATCGACCTCATTGCTGACCCTCTTTCTCCTTTTTCCCCTTGCATTCGCCGATGCTGCGCGGATATCAATTTTACGACAATTCGACGGGCTAGACAAATGCGGGGCTTTAGGTACCGAGCGCGAAAACAATATCGACGGCACATGTCCCGAAGAATCGGGCAAGATTCATGGAAGCTGGAAAGTGGCTCGGGGAGAAAGAAAAGGGCTGCGAGAAGAGCCCGCGGTAAAGCGAGGTATGTGTTTTACGCGGAGATGTCGATGGGATAAGTGAATTTCGAATATTGAAACTTCCCCGCGTCACATTATTCCACTGTCTCGATCCGATTTTTATCTAGAACGGATAATCTTCTTTCTTTAAGAGCGGAGACGAACGATTAATTCTTTGCGAGCCGGATTAACGACCGCGTCAGGATCGCCGTTTAATAGCGGGTGAATTCTTGATTAATTATCCAGTTTTAAATTCAAATTAATCCCAAAAATACGCCGGAATTAATGACGCGAGAAAATAAAGGCGCAACTTTCGCGTTCGATAAAGATCGCCGCGCTCCGTAAGTATCGCATAAAGAGTTTCTCTCTTAAAATCCCGTAAACGATTGGAGATTAACTTATTACGCCCTGGGACCAGGGGGAGAAGAACTGCATTCGTACTTTCCCTGAGATTATCGGCGGCCGGCGAGAATAAAATTTTTAATCTTGCATCTCCGTGGAAATCGCACAAACTTTTTGGTGCTTTAAACGTCCGAGGTAAGCAAGCCCCGGTGCCGTGGAGTAAGAGGGATTAAAAGGCCGGACGACTAAGAAGCGAATTAAGAGAGATTTTATTTTCATTGCAGATACAATGAGGTAGTTGACGGAGACTGTTGACGGAGAACCTGGTGAGAGGCGGCTTTTAGTGGGACGGGGGCGATATGTTGCTGTCGAGCCGCGGCGGCCGAAAAGGGCCCATCGCCTGCCTGGTGGGCCTTTTCCTTCTCTTCGCTCTTTATCAGCTGGGCATCATTTGCGGCTCTACCAGGAACATGCCCACGGCCGTGATGGTCAGCAAGGAGGTAAAGAAAAAAAAGCCTATCTCCGTCTAATAAAAATCGCCAGCCAACCCCTTCCCGATAAAGATAATGGGCGCGAGACGTTTTCGCGAGTGAACAAACCAATCGGGAAATATTAAACGTATACAATTGAATGGAAATATATATCGTGACGTAACCATTTCCGTCAGAAATTATCCTCTCTATTTAAGCGAGAAATTTTAATTATTTACTTTGCCGAAGCCCTTCATTTTCGCTCCCTCGGGTCCCTCGTTTCTCCGTTCCGTCTCCCCGACGCGATAATAACAATAATAATTAATCGGAATAATAATAGCGATAATATAATACTAGTATAGTGTATTATCGCGGCTGGTGCGGCAAGGTTTCCACATTATTAATCGGCAATTAATGGCTGTCAAAGTATTAATTGCGTCCAGTTGTTAAAAGCTTCGTTTCCGCGCAAATATCGAATTCGACCGGGTTTGCCAATCGAGCGATATATGTTACGCGGACTCGACAATGAGGTTCGCTCACGGGGAGCTCGTTTAAATTCGAATATACATACTTTACGTTTAAATTAAACGTTATCTCTTCACCCCGCGAAATTGAATCCTTCTACGCGTCTTCTTATACATTTATTCCGTCTCGATATTTCTCCGCTGTTAAAAGTACAATCTTTCTATTGAAATAGCAGCTGAGATGTTGCCCGGGAACTTTTTCTCAACTCGATAAACGTCCCGGTCTCTCCTCGGCGCTCTTATAATTTCCATCATTAGTTTTCCCCAAGTATTTCTTAACGAGAAACTTTGTTGTTGATTTTGGACCGTCTCAAAACATTGCCCGGCCTTTCCTACGTGACGCTGAAGGTACTTTATTAACTCCGACGCTGAGTGGAATACATATGTTTAAGCGCAAACATCTGTATTACTTAGGTTCGCCCGAAATAAATTAAGATTTGCACCAGCCAGTTTGCTTTGTTAAGAAAATCGTTAAAGAGACAACGTACAAAACGTTTACGTTTAAGAAGAAAAGGGAAAAAAATAGGACTCGTTAGATTCGCATCTTGTTTTATTCTGCAGCTGACAAATTAGAGAAAAAAAGAAATATATATATATATATGTATATATATGTATACGAACTTAATAAACCGTCAGGCCACGTATTAGCGGGCAGGCAGCCTGCAACTCCTGAAGCTTCGTCTTGGCCTTAATCAACGCCAAACTGCCGCTGCTGAGCGTAGAGAAAGGGATGTCCGACGTTCCTGAAGAATAGTTCGACAAACTTGCCTTCACCGGCGAAGTCGATACACGACGACGTGTCTAACTTCCAGGCTAACTCTCCGCGCCTTTCCCGATCTACTTCCGCTACCTGCCCGTCGACTTGCAGGCGCTTTTATTAATTTTCTTGCAGACTTACTTTAATTGCGTTAAGGTAGTTACGGTAAAATGCCGGAACGAAAACGACGAGCAAGAGTTTATATCCCACTTACTTATGAGCGTAACTTGTAAAAAGTGTTTCTAAGTACGTCGCTTGTATCAGTTATGTCGCAAGATAGCGAGCTGAACTGGCCGAGCGTGAAACTTGTTTTTTTTTTTTTTTTTTGGTACAAATTGGATTATCGATGGTCCTCCAAATTCTGAACGGCATAAAACATAAAATGCTCTCCGTGAAATTAATCTCCATGCGAATAAATGACAGATTTTCCCACTTTTCATTTAATTTTGAGTCACGTTTTAGTCCAAACATGTATGCCGTGCGGAGGTATTCAATGTTAAAAGTTCACCAAGCCGTGAAAAGGGGTCGCGAATTTTCACTAAACTACTCTTCAATAGTCTATTTCGAAGACCCGCACAAAGAATAGAATTCACTAACGTTGGAGCTCGCTTTAGACGGTAACTCACGTCGATTCGCTCGTGAAACGTTTTTTATAACATTTATTTTTTTTTTTTTTGTACTCTGACATAGGTAAGTTCCTAAAAATATGTTGTAAACGCTTATACAATATTTTAACTCTTACGTAAAGTTATCATGCGTAATATTACTTCGGCATTGCGAATAGATTGTTGAAAGCAGACGTAAGATATTGTTTCGTTAATATTTTCAATTTTTAATCTTTACTTTTTGCCGGACAGAAATTCGTCATCGGGCCGTTTGATCGCAAGACGTACACGTACGACCGTAATATGCCGCTTATTTTCATCGGCGGTGTACCACGATCGGGTACAACCCTAATGCGTGCCATGCTCGACGCGCATCCTGACGTGAGGTAAGTGGAATCGTCATCTCAATTGATATTCGCTACATTAAATAAATTTAATAAAAACTATAATTTAATTTCATTAAAGTGGAAAAGCGTCAAAAGTGAAGAGCGGATAATTATATTATTGCACACACGTCAACACTTGTAAATATGCGTTGACCCGGATTTAATTTTCCACAGCGGATCGCTATTTCTACGTATATGTATATTCTATATGCGCGCGGCAACATTAAATTAAAATACGTACACGTATCGCAAAAGTAGAGCTTCGAGCCGAAATCTGTGGCGAATCGGGAATCGGTTGAAGTAATCTTGAACTGAGAATCTTATTTCCGCGGTGTTTGTTCAAGGTGCGGTCAAGAAACCAGAGTAATACCTCGGATTCTCCAGATGAAGATGCACTGGTCCAAATCCGAGAAGGAAAACGTACGGCTCACCGAGGCGGGGATCTCGAAAGAGGTAAGTTCGCGTTCTGAAGAGCACAGAGGAGAATTTATTTCAGCGCGAGGAGGGGATGGGGCGGCGGATCTGAATAATTTAAGTATCGCGAAAAAATTCGCGGTAGGAAAAAGTTTCCGGCGTTTTTCTCCCTTCCCCCTCTATTTTATCGAAAGCGGTACACTTCTCTTCATCCGCACTTGGAAAACAAGACGAGGAGCACTCCGCAAAAGTTCCCGCGGCATATTTATTCGGACGCTTGCTCGGTATTTAAATGCTCATCTCTTTCCGCTGAAACTAAGTGAAGGCTTTAAAAATTTGCATACGTAGTTTGAATAATTATATCACCGCGACGTGAAATTATAAAGTTTGCCGTCCGTGCGAATCTGTGTAAAGCCGGGCCGCGTGTTGGTCTACGGAGCTGATGTAAGAGGTCGGCGATAACTTGTCCAAACTCTCATCTCTCGTGAATACTTAACATTAAAATTTGCGCGTGCGAGGATCGAAGGGAGGAGAGCGGTGTCTCGCCCTTTGGAACAAAGGGGAGAACTTTACGAAGCTTAAGATATTGAGAGTATACCACTTTTTTTTAGGTGATCGACAGCGCGATAGCGGCATTCTGCTTGGAAATAATAGCGCGACATGCCGAGCCCGCACCGAGGTTGTGCAACAAGGATCCACTCACGCTGAAGATGGGCTCGTACATCCTCGAGCTCTTCCCGAACGCAAAATTTATATTCATGGTACGCGACGGACGCGCGACGGTGCATTCCATCATATCCAGGAAGGTAAAAAAAAAGCTTCGCGTAACGTCACGCTTCTTTTTTTTTTTTTTTTTTTTTCTAAAAAATATATTCAGTTATTCGCGACAGTTATGTCATTCCTCTATCGAGTCACGTTTTAAACAAAATTGCTGACTATATATATTTTTTTAAGTTGAGGAGCTTTTTCATTAATCATCTTTGCAATGTTTTTTTCTCATTTTTAATATTCTTGATCTTTATAATCCGTACACGTCGTATCGTATATGTCACGTTACCCTTTTTTTCTGAATGTACTTATACATATAATGCAAAAGATATGATTCTCTTAGTGACGTAAATTCTTTTCATAGGTCACCATAACGGGATTTGACTTATCGTCTTACCGGCAGTCTCTCATTAGGTGGAATCACGCAATTTCTGTAATGTACGGCCAATGCAAGGAATTAGGACCCGAGAGATGTTTGATGGTCCCTTATGAACAGCTGGTGCTGCATCCGCGTCAATGGATGAAGAAGATATTAAACTATCTGGACGTGCCGTGGAATGAGTCCGTCATGCATCACGAGGAATTCATTAACAAACCTGGCGGAGTGCCTCTGAGCAAGTAAGAGAGAAGAACGGTGGAAATAGCAGCGCATTTAGATCTAACAGTATTCCAGAAATCGAGCGCGGCGCATGTACCGCCGGCGCATATGTTAAAGTCACGCGTTATGATACAATATTAATCCTGAACTGACACAATAACGTGATAATGTAACGCGACAAAACGCTGCTTCTCGTATTAATAATAACACGGTGATATAATAATGCTTTATAATTAATGCGAGAATGGTATTATAATACAAGAAATTAATTTTTCTTTCACATTGCCGATGAGTGTAATACTTTTTACCGAGATAATATTTACAATAACGGTGGAAGTGTCATTCTGCTAAAATAATACGTAACGAAATTATTAGAACGTGCGCGCGTGCACAATGACGTTTCACGATATTAACGTTGAAATCACGTTCGACGACAGGGTCGAGAGGTCGTCGGACCAAATCATAAAGCCTGTAAATCTGGCGGCGCTGACCAAGTGGGTCGGCAACATTCCCGAGGACGTGGTGAGGGAGATGGCGGACATCGCGCCGATGCTCTCTGTGCTCGGCTACGATCCTTACGCGAATCCACCCGTTTATGGCGCACCGGACAGTTTAGTTAGCGACAACACCAGACGGTACGTGCCCATTTGTTACGCTACATGGCTGTTACAGTTGTTACGTGCAGTATTGCTCACGAGTGATCTATATTCAAACGGTGTATACAGTCAGCCAGAATTAAACCGAAATAGGACGAAATGATTTGAGCGTATTGTGTAAGGATACAAATCATATGAATATTACAGTTGAGCCTTTGAATTCAATTAATCAAAAATATCTATATCGATTATTCATTCAGGGAGTGTTCTGTAACATGTTATAATTTCGAAATATCGCTAAAACGTTCTTTGCAAAAGCGAAAGTGGTTGTTCGACGATACAAGCTCCAGGCAAATAGATTTTTATTCCTACTGTTACGTTATTATCATTAGAACTGTTCGATTAATGTACATTTAATTTCAGGGTGTTAGCTGGCGAAAAACACTGGGAGGAAAAGGCGCGGCAGTACCATTTATCGCACAGGCCGATCGAGAACAGCAACGAGGAGGCTGCTTCCAGCACACCCCCAATCGCGTGACCCCACGTGATTCTCGTAGGCGCGAGCGACACGTAACCGACTACTATCCTAAGTCACATCGATTTAGGATTTCCGTAGGCGGAAATCACCCCCCTTGTACTTTCAAAGTAAACTCGGTCTCACACGATGGCGAATGTCGTGTCGTGAATTAATCGCCCTTGTCGTATTTTCCCAGTCTTCTCCGTTATCGCATCCCAGCGACGATAGATCAATCGATCATTCCTCGTGACGCTTGTTTATTCGCATCAGGACCTTCGCGACACCAGATGACGTAATACTCTAGGCCGTGACTAGAAAATAGGATGCGTCGGAAATAAGCTACCAAACAAGAGAGACGTGCTAGTCTAACGTTATCACAGATGATACGTTCCATATGCAGCATCGATGCCGAGCGTTTCACCTGCGACACATATCTCTTAAAGTAAAAAGAAGAACGAGATTCACTTTAAAATTACATTTTTATGTCCTTTCGACGTTCTCGCAATATTCTATCACAGATGAAAACTATAAAGATAAAATATCCATAATTCAGAAAAAAAAAAAAAAAAAAATTCTGCATACATAACCGTATAACTTTCTCATTCTTAAGAATAGAAGATTTTCCAATGTTTGGTCGTTTATTTCTGAAATATTCTGTATGTTACCGCTATAACTATAATAGTCATAGTAATATTTTTAAAATATTAATTCCACAAATTTAATACAAGAAACGAGACAAAGTTTACGTTTTATATATTTTATATATGTTAAAAGTTTAAAAATTTTTAATGTAAATCTAAAAAAATTATTGCCTAAACCTACTATTAAATGGATCTTTTAAACTTATACTTAAATTTATATATATAATCTTATATATAAATATCTTTTACAAACTTAAAAATTTTAATTGAAAGATCTAAAATACTTTTTACTCATTGAATTGTCTTTTGCAAGCATTATTTTATCCGTAAATATTCAGCATTGTCATGTTACATGAGATAGACCTCAAATTGACGGTATCCATATTGTCCACTATCTATAGTCATCGAGAACAATAAGCGTGAGATGTGATTCAATAACTTCGAACGTTATTGTATTACGACGAATCGAACTCTATGGTAGGAGTTATCATTTCAAGGTGAATTCTATAGTCATACCGTAGACAAGTACGAAGAATAATCTTTTTCAATTGTCGCATGGTTACGTCAATTGTTGTATTGTATTACGTAGAATATGAGAATCATTTTTACGCATTTGTAAAAAGCTAAGATTCGCAAAAACATATTCGGCCTTCTCTTATTAAAACGATGACATCGACCAACAACGGCCAGTGATTTTAAAGAGAAGCATTAGAGTATTTAGCGAGAGAAAAACTTTAAACATACGGAGAATAAGAGGTATGAAAATTTATCTTTTCTGTTTCTTTTTGTAGAATGTCTGGTTGGTCGGTCTAGGAGGATATAATTCAGCGCAAAGTTTGAAAATTGTTCAAAGTTAAATGTGGTGTTTTGCTTCTGATGTACGAGGCAAATTATGCAAAAACGAGTTCACCTGCCGAAGCAGTAATTCTGAATAAATTAAGTCTGAAACTCTGAATTTCATGTTGCGGACACAACAGTGGGCGCTAAGTACACATAACTTACACTTATTCTCTTTTTTAATACTTAAGGTAAGCTCACTCATGCATAATAACCATTTAATTAACGTATACATGTTTACGCATACTAGCGTTTTTATCCTCCGCACCTCCACCACATTATTTTCATACCGTTATAACGAATTTGCGTGAAATTAAATGAAATCCTTCATGTTCGCCATATTTTTTAAATAGTATAGTTCACCTGACGTGGCGTTTTTAAGTAGACCATTTTCGGTCAATATCTATTTTAACAAATCATTGCGAATATATTTCTGATATATAATATTAGAAATTAATATTGGATTGGCGCCAAAGCTTGGTCATCAAATAAAATTAAAACTTTAGATTTAAAGTTTTATTTTTATTAATTGAAAATGTTTCGCAAAATTGAAAATCTTTCTTCAAACACCATTGAAAATTCCATCTTTTATTTTAATGAAACTAATGAATAGATGACAAAGCTTTTGAACCAATGTGATAATTATGTAAGTGTAAATAATATCTGTGAATCAACCACAAGTTGGTTATGATATAGTTTTCGTTGTTCATGGATTCTGACAGTTATATTTTAATTTTAAAAAAGGAACAACGTTGCTACGACTGCAAATGACAGCAGATATGTATAGGTTTGTCAAAATCTAATTGTCGAAATGTACAATTAAATTATTTTAATATTACACTGTTGTGTTATTATTACAACTTGTATAGAATCCATGTTCTGCATTTCACCTTCGATTGGCGGGAAAAGAAGTCTTTATTTCATTGCAACATTACATAATGTTAACAATAAACTTCATTTATTAGACTTAAGGATTTATGTTTAAAAAACTCTGAGCGATATTTGTATTAATAATTTCTAATACGGCTTTTGATATTTTGCCTGCACCCATACTCTATTCATTCTTAATTGTCTACTTCTGTTAATTTGCAGCCTTCTGTCCATGAAGTTTTGTTCTTCAGTGAAACCGTTACCGGTAAACAATGTTCTAATGTCCTCTGAAAAAATTGATATTTTAATACACTAAATATTACGAAGCGCGCATTTTGCGCTCGTCACTTTTGTTTTAATTTTCTCAAACAAAATTTTAATTTGTCGCGCAGCGTTGACGGTAAGTTTAAATTCTCGTTTAGTTTCATGGAAATCCCAAAACGCGACGCCACAATCATCGATGGTGGTGAATTCGAGGAAGTAATAAGAGTCAATTTACGTGGTCATATTATAGAAATCTATCGGTCACAGATTCGTAATGGTAATTAAAACATACAAAATAAAAAACAAACTAACATTTACTCTCGCGGCACAAAATGTACTAAACGAGAGAACAATCGGCGTTGCTGAAAAACCAATAGCATAAAGTTCGATTTGATCCCAATGATTTTTTTAAAATAGCAAATGAATATTAAAGAAATAATTCTACAGCCTTAAAATATATTAACATTTCAAAAAAGTTTGCATACCTCGTGAAAAAAAGTATACTCTGGTACCGTCTCCACGAACATAAAAATTTTCTCCAAGGCAGTTACCTTTTTTATATCTTAATTGTGTTAAATCGTATCTGCCATAATCACGAAATAGAACTATCCCACCTGGTTTCAAATATCTATATATTTGCTTCACAACATGTTGCATTCTATAATCAAGAAATATATTAATTTTTTGTCTTTTCTTCTCGCATAATTTTATAATTCGCTAACTCTTCGTAATTTATTTCTAAATGACTTAAAATTTTTTCTGTAATATAAAATTTGTTTAAATAAATATATTAATAACATAAAACTTACTTATCGGGATGAATAGCGGATAATACAAATATAAGAACAACGATATCTAAACTTTCAGGTTCGAAAGGAGTCGTCCATGTTTCCTGACTTACATCTAGGACAAATGCTTTACACCTAAAACGGACAATCAATTTATAAATTATTTGTAATTGCAAATTTATTATAATTTACTACACGCAATATTAAATAAATTTAAATAAATTTTTTAAATCCCTGTACCTATCTACATTATAAGCAGGATCTTGTTGCAACAAGTTGATAGCTTTTTCTGAAAAATCACAACAATATACAAACAAGTTTGGGTCTGTATTATACGTAAGTATAGGAATTACAGTGTTTCCTACACCACATCCTATTTCCAATATTCTACAATTGTCTTCACATGGTAATTTAAGAATTTTTATGTGCTTATCTCCATGGCTTTTATCTTGGTCTGGCAAAGCAGCTCTCATAGGTCTGAACACATCCTGTTTTATAGTATTGGGAGCTAATTCTGGGAATTCTGTCAGTAACCAATGTCTGTTTTTAAAAAACCTAAAGCAACATATGTGTATTAGATCAGAGCTTATTCTGATTTATGAAATAAATATATTTACAGACAGATAATGTTACCTAACATGTTAAACAGTTTAACAAAAAAAAAATATATATATAATAATAATTTTATTAAATTACACATACCCATTTTTATGTATTCCATAAAATTTATCCCAATATTTATTAGCATCAATCTCATATTTCGAAAGTTGCTCAGGTGACATAGTAACCACAGAATTCTCAATCACCTTTTGTTGGGCATTCTTTTTCTCTTCCTCAGTCCATGTAATATCATCCCTATTAAAACAGCAAATATTTAATAATTAAGCAAACTATTAGAGTAATGGATACATTGAATGCAAAGAAAATAAACATTAAATTTTTACTTTAAATACAAAATAGAACATGTAAGAAAAATTCAACAAAGAAAAAAAGTAAAAAATTATGCAACAAATAATATTTTATTATATTAAACCATAATATATTATTTATGCTGTATTAAACAACGTCAAAATAATATTACAAAAATCTAGCCAACTCCAAAGGTCAGTTTTTAGGTTAAGCTGTCATGCAAAAAAGGAACAGATAAAACCCATCAACAACTATATAAATAAGTATTTTCCAAACAGAATAGAACTGTGGGAATTTGTACGCGTTGGAAAACCAGTCGTAATATCCTCGAAATTAACGCATGTGTCTATTCGATTTCTGTTAACTTTTTACAAGTGCATTTATTTTGAGGTTAGGTCGGACCCACGTTCGAGTCCGGGTGTCACGCGCGTACCATGTATTGTGGTCGAAAACATTCTCGTAGTTGTACAAATACCGCGTGCCAAACTGCGGTCTCTCCGGCGATTCTGGATGGTCGAGATCAACGGTTGTCGTCATCTCGGCCATCTTCGAACACGCGCTGGCGAAACTACGCGGTCGCGCACAAGGTCCGGCGCAATTCCGAGGTCACCGAGTATGCCTGGAAGTACGAGAACGAATGTTTCCTAAAGGCTCGTCTACAATGGCAGTAAGAATAACCCTGTAAGGCTGTAAAATGCGGTTGCAAGAGCTTATTCTCGGTGTAGCATAGGCTATAACGAAATGAATTATTTTCATTTCTTACGCCTTGAAAAATAATTCATTTCGTTACAGCCTGTGCTACACCGAGAATAAACTCTTGCAACCGCATCTTACAGCCTTATTTTTACAGCTATTGTAGACGAGCCTTGAAAAAGGCATCTTCGGCATGCCCTTTGCACACCGAGAGATGAATCTCCGTCGGCTATGACCATGCAAAATGCTGAAAATCTTTAACCGTTTCTCTTTATCTCCCGCGAAAGAGCTCCTGCTTTCATACCATAGCCGAGAACGAAACGGTGAAATATAAAGTTCAAAGTAAACGTAAGATATTATCGACGTAATTTTTGTATCGATTTTATTAGATATATATATATTTATATATATAATATATATATATGTATAAACGTCCCATCGAGCCGAAATTAAACTTCTGTTTTTCACGAGCCGTGGATTTTCCGACCACTTTGTAAAGTTTAGGCCTCACTTTCGAGTTTTTTCTCGCACATTTTTGCTGCCGTTAATTCGCTACATTCAAGCGAAAGTAATTATCGTTATGAATTCAATTATACTTTAGAGATACTTAATTTTACCTTCCGGTTATTTCATTGCATTTTACTTTCAAAATATCGTGGCGGAATTTATATTATTAGAGACAGAAGTTTAAAATTAAATAAGCGTTCTTTTAAAGATTTTTAGCGGAAAAGAAAGAATCGTGAAAGTTTGTAACGTAAAACTGATTAAAAAGCAGAGCCACTTGCTCTACAATAAAGTAACGCCGACGAGATCAAGCGAATTAAGATAACAATGGCATTTTTCGTTTTCTGGAAAATTTCCGTGCTTTATCTCTAATTTTTTTTTCAGCTCGCTACCATGAAACTGATGAAATAATATGGATCCAATTGCTCTATTCGGCGTGCCCGCGAAAATACGCGACGCCGCGTGCGTTCGATCGCGCGCGCGGCCGCAGGATCAACGACCTAAGGAAAGTGATATAGGTTAGGTTGAGGGTATGCGCGCGAGGTATGCGGAAACGCGGGATGGGTGTGACGCGACGCACGAGGGTGGAGAGTCGCGGGGGTGGCGCGAGTTGCGTCACCGGATGCTTGGTGTCGCGCAGGAGCGAATCTCGCGGCCCGCTCTGCTTCGGATCCGCTTCTCTTGTTTTAACCGGCGTCTTTTTCACCACGCAGATGCATTTTCTCATAGATAAACATGATACGCGCGGGCTTCGAAGTCGCGAAGGGTCGCTTTCCGAGCAAACAACTGAGCGCGCCTGCTGGAACAACGCGAGGTGTCCAGAAACGGATGTTTCTCGTTACGTTTTGGTAATGTTTTTCGGGGGGCTAGCGACACGCGAGAATCTCGCGTTTACCTCGAAGAGGCTAATCCGATATCCCCATCTGGTCTGTCAGGTTTCTAAATACGATATCCCGCTCGAGCGAGACTATTTTTGGATAAATCGATTTCGAGGGTACCAATCGGATTAGTGAAGAAGCTGCCGCTGACAAGACGTAGACGAATTGTATTCGAATTAAATAGACCCCATCCCTCGGACGAATAGGGGAGGAAAAAAGAATCGCGTATTATACGGAAAGCTCTGATTTTACGCTTTCAATTGCGCTTGAAAACAAGTAACTATAAAAGGCTAATATTAGAAATTAATTTCGCATGTTTAGAGTAAAGTTTCTAATCTTGATCAAAGCTTTTCTCATCTTGTCCCGTCGATTTTCTCTAACATTTTTCCAACTCATTTACAATATAAAGTCCCGGCTTTTCTTTCATTCGCGTATACTTCTTTCCACCGCTCGTTTCGTCCAGCTCGCGTGCGAGAGCAAATCGCGATCGCTGACTCGTACGCGGGGACGCTTTTCCGTTAGCCCTTCGGCGCGGCGAGAGGCGAAAACAGGAGCGACGGGAGAGACGAGTAGACGAGAAGAGGAGAACGACGCGCTCGCGCGCGATTCCTGGCAACCGGTTACCAAGGGCCACGAGTCCTCGCGCCGCTCCTGTGCCTCGTCGTGGGTGGCTACCGTGACGTCCTAATCCTACCGCGAGTCCCTAGGGGCGAGATCGATACACACCGCGATCCGTTTCCCTTTCCCTTTCCCTCCTCCTTTCTCCTCCCTTTTGCCTGACTACCACCCTCCGCCGCGCCCTATCCCGTGTTTTCGCGCGCGACGGGTTAGCGCGCTCATCGATCTCGCTCGGCAAACTCTCATCGGAGACGAAAAAAGGGCGGAGAAATAAAAAAATATATAAAAAATAAAAAATTAAAAAAAAAAAAAAAAACGGGAAAGCCCTCGCTTCTCCGCCGCATACTAGACGATCTCGCACATTTCAGCTTGGAAAATCGCGAAATTTAAATATTGGATCTAGAAGGAAACTGCTGAATTTGGTCGAGATTATGCTTTGATTAACGACGAATTACGATTAAAGATCGAAGTTAAGCGATTCTTCTCTGAGAATTTTGATCGTTTGCTGTTGTACAACTTCCAACTGTAGTAAACTGTGCGCTTTGTGAAACTTGCTGCTGAGAGGCTGCACCACTTGACACATTCAATTCTTTTGAGATTGACTGAATACTTCTTGATGTTTACGTCTGAAATATTAAAAAATGCTTTCGTTATTTAAAAAAGTATGTAAAACCTACATTTATTGTACGCAGATTTAACGGCTCCCAAAACCTAATGTTACGGATCAATACCTGCGTGCACGTTTAGTTGATATTTGACCTAGGACAAGTTCAACGTGGATGCAACCGTCGGGCCACTTCCTTACAAATCTTCTTTCAGACGCTGCAGTCTCGGATACTTTTTCGAAAGACCAGGGCTACCTCCTCAAGCGATTTTCGCTGCAATCTGCAGGAGTTTTACTCGCGACGCTTTTTAGATTCTTGGCCAATCGTCATCCTGCACTCCTTTGTCCCTGCGACCCGCAGGGCTTCGCAACCGAAGGAGGAACGGGGAGGAAGGGCAAGGTTTGACCTTTCCGAGGGGATGGCGGGACGGGTAGGACAAGGGTTGGTTCGACGCCTGTCTTTTGGGGCATCGGCCCTTGCCTCGTCGAGGCAGGGCGAGGAGGGACGGACGAGGAGGACCTACGCGTTATTGAGCGGCCATTTCCCACAAAGCGCAGACGAGGGCAACCACCCCGACGAAGTGCGCGGATCCTCTTTCTCTCTTCCTCTCTTTGTCCCTCCGTCCTCTCTCCGGCCCCGACTTCTCTACCCTCCGCCCTCCGCCCTCGTCCTTTCGTCCCTTTGCGCTCGGCTCTCTCCCTTCGGTCTGCTGCGAGCGGGAGAACCTTTCCGAGACACGGATAATGCACCACCTGCATTGAGAGACGCATCTTCGAAAATTTCAAACGTATTTTACTCCTGCCATTGTTCTCACCTTGGCTCTGTACCTTCCACAGATTCGAGGCTGAAAAAAAAAAAGGCAAGCACGTTAGTTTGTTGCGAATAGATTGTTAGATAGATAAACTCGAATTTTGCTTAATAAATAAAAATAAAAACGGGAATAGCGTTAACAGCCGCTTTTCAACACGATTTTTTTTAAATATATTCTAAAATAATTTAGATTTATACGTGTGATTTTATTTTATTGTAAAACTAATATGTATTACCTGAACGTTACGTGTATCATATTCTAGCGCAATATTCGTTGTCGTTTATCGATTGAATTCTAGAATTATACCCGATATTTCTCGCGCTCAGAATAACCAAATTATATTTCGGAACCTCGAGGCAGGTTTTTACGCGAAATATTTCCGCGCGGCTCTATCGCGGATATTTATATCAGAAAGTGTCGAATAATTTTCGAAGAAGAAAGAATTGCGGCTCTTGTTACGTCGGAGCTGATTCGCGCCGTGCGAATCCACGAGCGAATTCGGAGGGCATGAGCCCCCTTCTGCGGCCCACCACCCCGCGCACACCGGCGGAATATATAATCTCGAGGTCATTGCCCGAACGATCTTTGGGGGGTACCACCGTGGTGCCTGCAACTGAGGGTGAGAGACGCCTCGGAATACCGGACGCGGATATCGACCACCACTTTCCCCAAAAGACAAAAACGCGAGTCCGTAATGGCGCGCATCGGCTTGACCGTCCCGACGATAACGTATCAACAAATGCGAAAATAAAGAGCGGATAACAGTCGACCGTGGTCGGATCGTTTCAGAGCGCGATATATATTAAGCGGTTCGGCCTTTGCGAAGTACATAAAACAGTACGAATCATAGCGACGTGACATTTTTCAAATACTCTCTTGTACTAACGCGAAATATATTCGCCCTGGAATGCATGCTAGTACAAAAAGATAAATAAAAAAAGAAATTGTACGACATTGCGTCACAAATTTCTTGGATTCAAGCACTGGAAGAAGTATTCGTATTGTAAATTCCGCGTCTGGAAAAAGGACGCAGAATATGTCGAAAAATAGAGATTTATTAATATAAAAGAATTTAATATTCAGTCGACTCCGACCTGATCGAGATGCAATTGCGTCGGGGTGTTTTTGTATGGAAGCGACGTCACATTTTCCTCTCGTTGTACCGATTCTCAAGCCACCATCAAATAAACGACGTAAATAGAGCGGAAAATAATGCGGATAATTAAGATGATTGAATCGGCCGATACCTTCCCGCACCACTCTGTGCAGTGTCAAACTCTACCGTCGTGTGGTGAACCGACGCGGTCGCTTTAATGGTATGCAAATTACCAGGTAAATTTCACGCGCAAGCTTTGTCGAATGAAAGGGATGACGGCGGGGAGGCGGACAAAATTGAAAGGGTTGGCCGCGAATAATTGTTAAAAAACAAATGCGGAACGCGGCCACGCGACATGTATCTCTCTCCGCCGATTAATTACGCTAATGGAGGCATTTTCGCGACATTTCGAACACGCTGCAACAGTCGCCGATCAATATAACACGTGCGAAGATTGCGCTGAAGATGCATTCCGGATTTCTCACGATATTTCCATCAGTTTTACGTATTTACAATTAATTAGTTAACAGCTTTAAAAAAGGCTTGCTCGACAGACAAAAAAAAAAAAAAAACCAAAAAAATGCAATTTTTAAGTGGCGGAGACAACCCACTCTTGACATTATTATTGTATCGTGGTTCCGGTCTGTGATCCGACCATGCGGGTTGTGTCAAGGGTTTTTTTCGATAGGTATAATAGCACCGAACTTGTACCCTTAGAGTCGGTAAATTTCACAGTCCTCGGTGTCACCCGGGGCTGCGCTTTTTTTTTCTCTTGCTCACGTAAGTAAAAAAGGAAGCGACATAGGCAGGTTGATACGTTTTCAAGATGTTCCTCCGGGAGGGAGGGGGAAATGATGACATTCGCGAGGCATACTTACAAGACACTCGAACACGCGATATACAGAATGCAGATACGCAGAGATACCAGGTCGCCCGGTATCTATTTATAACGGCGACGGATCACAGGGCGATTGACCGCGTGGCCTTGACTTCCGGTTGACCCGGCTGTTCCCTCCCTTCTTGAGAGAATTTCGGTGTGACTCGCAAAATTTTCCGGAGAACACCCACCGAACCCGTCCTTTAATTAGGACTCGATGATAATCCGAAACTGTACTTTAGCGATACTCACGCGAAACGGTTTGAAAGTCAGCTAAATTAACTTCTCGCAAATAGAGACAAGTGCATTAAATTATTATTTTTTTTTTTTTTTTTTTTTTTTTACAAAAGAAGAAAATTAAATAAATAAGCAAATGGACTTTATCATCTGTGATCTCAACGTGAAAAGGACTTCTGTGTCAGAATTTAAATCGCCGAATAAATAGATTAATTTACAAATTAATTAGGTAATAGAGAAATATAATAAGTGATATCGAGAAATTGATTCAACAGAAATAAACGAAAATCTCAGAGTTTATTCGCGGCTGCGCGGAGTGCACTTTCTCATATCTGAAAATCGAACCCGCTGGAAACGATATCGGGACTTCGACTCCCCCGTTCTTGGGGATTCTCGGTAATAAGGGTGGACGCTCAACCTGGTCCGGCGATTTTCGTTATTCACATCAAACGATCCGCCGCGAATGACTCTGTTTAGCTTCGCCGCATCACGCGTCGCTTCCTTTTTCTCCATCCCGCGTCTTTCGTCCTACCTTTTTTTTTTTCACCGTTTTCTTTTTTCCAATCGCTCGGAAACCTGTTCGCACGAGTGGCAGCAACGGAATGTCCCAAGTGCTGCTCGCTCTCATCTCAGGCCGATCTTGAGTCGCTGCGGTCGTTCTATACGCAAAGGTTTCACTCAGTTTCGCGCGTTTATCAAACTGGATTATCAGCCTTTGGCCTCTTTTTCCAAATCCTGCAATACGTTATAAAAAATTGATATTAATACGTGACAAATAACTCCATATGTCAGTTAACTACTGATAGTATCGATATTTACAGTTCAATATAAAACGTTGATTTACGCTAACATTAAAAGGCTCCAATTATCCGGGTAAGTTGAGAAACGCTAATATGCTTGTCCGAACTACGCGGTAATCCGCTTAAAGTTAACTTAACGTGAATCTGCTAGGCGCAGAGCAGGCGATTTCTGGTTTTGCGACTAAACTTAAAAATATAACTAACATTATCGCGAGAGCGTATTAATTAAAATACGTAAGAAAGAGCGAAGCAAGTTGCATTCGTAAAAGATCGCGGAGGAGGAATAGAGGCTAACAACCTTGACCTTGTGCGTGATGCGTGGGACTGTGTGCGTTCATGATCACGAGGAAGAGACGGAGAGGGTGGAAGAAAGAGGCAAGGGGGAATATAAAGACAGGGATGCGAAAAAAAGACATCGGTCAAAGCTGACAGCCGGCTTTCGTTAGTGTTTCCCGGCGAAGGCGGCGGCGGTTAACGAATCCAGCGAGATTTTAAATGGACGGGACACTCTCCGATGACTAAGGCGACAACGACGCCAGGCGTCCTCGATGACGGACTCTCGTGAGTGGCGAACGACCGCGTGGTGACACACCACGCATGGCGAACAGCGAGTCTTTCTTCATCAGGTGTTTTGGAATAAAAAATTTTTTTTATATTCTCGAGCCCCCGGCGTGTAGTTAGATTTTTACTTAAACCGATCGATAAAATTTTCTATGAACTTTTAGATTTGCGATTACGGTTCTGATGAGCATGCGACATGCTCTTTTTTTCGAACGACGTCAAGACACACATTGCGAGAATTGATTATTGAATCATGTAAAATAAACTTCAAGGCTGTCCCGAGATTGAGCCGGCAGAATCGCTATCACAGCTGTGAATACCACGAGTATCCGATTGATTTCTAGAGATCCATTTGAAAACTAGTCTCGGTCGAGTTCCTCTGATATGCAACTGTAAATACAAGCTTCGGCACGATGGAATGTCCGAAATGCAGTCGCTTTTTAAGGACATGAACAAAATTTATTAATTTAATGCATTTCACGTAAGCCTAGTCTCTGTCATATAAAAAGAGGTACCTATGAATAAAAGATTATTCGTCTTTTCGATTTTTCGTCGAGATCTAAATAGCCGGGATAAAAGTGCGAGTCCTATCTCTCCGCGACAATTGCGCATCGATTATTTCACTCGCGTGGCACCCGGCTCGTCAATGAGACGCGCACGAGGCGAGTCGACGACCGGCAAAGAGCGCGGGGCGTCGCGGCGGCGGATGCTGTCCGCACCGAGTCGCGTTGCGTCGCATCGCGTCGCGAGGAAAAGAAGAGAAAATCGCGCGGCAGGACGGGCGGGAGGGAAAATCCAGCCCGCCGACTCCTGACCTCCAGGAGGAGTAGGAGACGTGAGCGAGGTCGTTCTGCGATCGATCGATAAACGCGCTCACGCTCCGCGACCAAGGTGCGAAGGAACTTCGCATACGAAGAGGAGGCGAGAGAAAGAGAGAGAAAGGAATCAGCAGGGAGAGGAAGCGAGAACTGCAGGGCCGAGGGGGAGGAAGGAGAAACGGAGGCGCATATGGAGAGAAGGGAGATTGAGAAGGAAACCGCCCTTGTCATCTGATAAATGCGATTTCTCCTCTCGCACGCGACGTGTCGCTAACATGTACAAATGTCCGGCAAACTGGGTTTGGAATATTATTCATCATCCTCAATTACCTCTCTTTTGGAGCTATAGTAATAAACGCGCGTCAAAATGGCCATTTCGACTTTGACATATTCGCGCTTTTAATTAACGCTCGCATTTCGAAGATGAAATGAGCGATAGCTGAATTATTACTCGTACGCGCGTGCATTTTCGAATGCGCATAGCGTATTAAAACGCGCAAAATATTAAGCATTTAATTATTTCAATGAGAACGGAATGATTATTAGTCGTGTTACGGCTTTCATTTTTCAGTTCTAATTATTTTACCTGAGTTTCTGTTATTTTGGCACACGACAAAAAGCACCGAATTCTCTTTCCCCGCATTCTTCTCCCTGAAACTGAATTTTTTTTCCTCATTAGTGGAAAAATAATCGTATTAGAGGTCTTTTAATACTCACGTTACAGAGTTCTCGCAATTGAAAGAACAGAAACAACGGCGATGCGAGTTTCTATTGGCTCGGTACAAAATCTCGCTCCGAAGCACCCCTGCGGAGACTGCGAGAGGACCGGAACAATCGATCCTTCGGTCTGCGGAAAGAGAGCGCGAGGGCCGGCTTCTTCCTCTCGCTCTCTTCGTTCCTCGCTCCGTGTCTCTTCGCGCTTCGTCTCGCTCTCTCCCGACGACTCTCGTCCATTTCAGGTAGCCGGCTGCAAATTCCGGAAACTCTCTAGTGAAACGGACTTTACACGACGAGTAAACGTGTACGAATGTCCGTGGCACGAAAATCAGGTAAACTTGGCTAGAAAGATTAAAATCATGAGTCAAACAAATCGTCCTTTGTCGAGGAAAGTTTACAAAAAAAATTCCTATTTCTCGGGGACTGTTTCCGCATTTGTCATCATATTAATGGACGTTATCGATACCCATCCATTTCGAAATAGGTTTTTTTTCATTTTTTTAATTTTATTTTTTTTTTTACATACGAGCGAGCAGACTAAACACGCGGTTCGATCTTTGCTCGGCTACAGTGAATGGACGAGCGGGGGTGAGCGTACGCGCCACCACCCAACCCTCTTCGACGTTCCTCTCTCTTTCTCGCTCCTCCGTTCCCCTTCTACCTGGCTTTCTTTACGTTTTCACTTCGCAGCTTTATTTCCTGACTTCTAATTATCAACTACGTGCTACCGTCCACTCAAGACTTTCAACGCGCGGCACTTGACGTACCCGATCACCCGTATCGTTAAAGCTACTTTTCATCTCTACTTTTCTCCTGGATTTTTCAGTTAATTTTTTCCCAACAGACAAACGACGGGGCATCGGGGCCTCTCGTTGCGAGCCGAAAGCGATCCGTTTTGGGATAAAATTTGATAGAACTTACCCACAGAGGAACGTAATGAATGTTCTCTTACTCCCCTGCCCTTCTCGCACCAGCTCCTTCCTCATCCCGCACGGTCGCCGCATCTTTCCCCCTCCAGCTGCCCGCCGTCGTCGCGGCGCTCGACGCGTTTTGCACGACTGCCAACCGTGGAAATGTGGAGGTTTGCGCGCCCCTTTCTTCGCGCGTCTCGTCCAACGTGCGCCGGGTTTAGCTGTTCTCGTCGCGCTGACGACGCTGTCGCTAGGTCCGTCTCGCTCGCGCCCCCGCAACCGCGCCGAGCGACGTGAAATTGCGCGCGTGTGTTGAGTGGCGGTCGTGCAGACGGGCGCGGCCGCCGGAGCCCCTCGGCGTTCAGTGGCGGGCGACGGTGACGCCGCCCGTCGGCGGCCACGGTCAGTTTCGGGCAAGATGGGCGCACCTCGCCGGGCAGTAGCTTAGTCTCTACCTACAAGACAACACACACACTAAATGTTTCCTATAGTTAACAATTAACCAATTGTACATTTAATCTTATTTAAGGGAAACACACACAGAGAGGAAGAAGGGGACAAGAAAAAAGACGCTCACACGCTCTGTACACTTACACGCTCTCACACGCAAGCTCTATTTTTGTAATAACGCGCCGTAAAATTAAAAAAAAGGAGGAAGAAAAAAAAGCCCGTAAGTGTGTGTGTATCGTGCGTGCATGCGTGCGTGTGCTCACCCCGCGAGGCCAGCGCGGTGTAATTCGTACGACCGTTGGAGATAGTGGAAAACGAGGGGCGCCCGTTCCGTCGTGGGAAGAGGCGAGAAGTGATTACGTGGGCCCTGTGGAGAAACCGCGCGGGAAAAACGAGGTGAACGACGGAGCCGAGATCATCAGAGGAGGCTCTACAAGGAAGCGACGGAGGTGATTGTCGGAAAAGAAGGACCGGCCGTTGTGTATGTGCGCGCGTGTGTATGCATGTTCGGTACGGCCGGTTCAGTCGAGTGAGGGATAAGATCGTTGCTAACGGCGGCGGCTAGCGACAACGACGTCGGCGTCGAGAGCGAGCGAGCGATACGCGAGAGAGACGGCCCGCCGAAGCTCTGCGACAGAGAAAGATATCGTCGTGCCACCGATTCCGAGACAGCTTGGTTGCCGACGCCGCCTTCGGTGCTCGGCGACAGTGGCGGCCGGGCGGCAGCGACGTCGGCAACGGCAACGCGCCCGAAGCTAGCAAACGGACGGCGTGGTCGCGGCTTCGTTTCTGCACTCTTGGGTGCAGGTTCCGTGGTTGTTTTGCGGCACGACGGCGTGCGTTTTTTTTCTATCTCTTTCCGTTCTCCGTTTCTTCTCTCCGGGGAAAACCCCCCTCAAGTACGTGCAATGCGTGCATGCGTGGCGCGCGTGCATTCGTACGCTGGCTCACTTGCTTGCTCGCTCGTTCATTTGTCCGTCCGTCCGTCCGTCCGTCCCGTCCGTTTGACGCCCGTTCATCGCTCGCTCGATACGCGTGTTTAAAGATAACGAGAAGGAAATCGGCGGTGTTGTCGAGCCACGGGGAAAAAAGGTACCGCGAGAGTGTAGCACGACGATCGATCGTCAGGCCGACCGTGCACCGGCTGCCGGTGTGCTCCGTGCGGCAATTTAATAGCGATAAAAAAAAAAAAAAAAGTGAAGCAGCAAAGGTGAAAAGTTCGCTCCGTACGATCACGACACACCCTCTTGACATCCGTCGCTCGCATCGCCATCGGATCGGCAGCGGCCTCTCTCGCTCGCTCTTTCTCTTTCTCTCTTTCGTATATCCCCGTATCTCTCTTTCTCTCTTCCTTTTCTCTCCCGTCCCGCTTCTTCCTCCGCGCACTCACAGAATTGCCAACGTATGCTCTATCTCCCTCCACCCCTCCCTCTTCCCGCATTCTTCCTCGTTTCTAACCGTGCACACGTTCGTTCTTTCTCGCGGAGGTTGCCCTCTCTTCCTCTCTCTTTTATTTTACTCCTCGCGTCACCCGTCTCCCCCAGGTCGACGGCGCAAAGTGATTTATCATCACGTCGGATTTCGCGACGAGGACGGCTGACCCGTTAAAATTACAAGTACGCGGCGCGGTGCGATCGGTCCCTCCACCCCCCCCCTTCCGTCCCCTCCTACGCCGCCATTGGGCTATCCCTCGTTGCTGCACGCCGCGAGGCGGCAGCGTCTCGCCCGGTATTCTTACATTACGTCGCCGGCCTCACGCACGTACCCTTTCCTCCGTCTCTCTCTTTCTGCCCTCCGTTTTACTCCGGTTTCTACCGGGAGAGAGTGCGCGAGAATTCACATCCAGTGATCCGTCCGCCGTCCGTCGTTCGTGCGTGCGTGCATACCGCGTTGCGTTGCGTTGCGTCGCGTCGCGTCGCGCCGCGTCGCGCCGTGTCGCGCCGTGTCGTGTCGTCTCGTCTCGTTTCGTCTCGTCTCGTCTCGTCTCGTGTCGTGTCGTGCGAGCGCGCTACAGTGTGGTTCTTTCTCTGTCTGCTCAGTTGTCCCATCAGTGTCGCCGGTGAGCGAGGAAACTCGTCGCGCGGTGTTGCAGTGCAGCAAGTGACGACGTCGTCGGCCGCGGCAGCGGACGAGGACGTACGAAGGAACGGCCGAGGAAGCGCCAGCGGCAGAGGAGGAAGAGGCGGAGGAAGCGGCGGCGGCTGTGCGGGAGGTGAAAAGGAAGAAGGCGGCGCAGGAGGAGGGGGAGGTGAAGGAACCAGAGTGGCGGCGCGAAAGCGACCGGCGGCGACGGCTGACGACGGTGGTTTTTAGGCTGCGCAGCGTCGCGCCGGCGTTATTTTGTTATTGTTATTGTCGTCGTCACCAGCGGCTAGTTGTGCACCCCATTCCTCCCACACAGCGACGTGACGGATTCCACCGCTTACTACGGCAACGGCTACATCGGATTCGCGACCATGTCTGTGAGAATGGAAAACGTGGCCGCGCGGAAGATCAACTATAAGATGATGGTGAGTACCCATGATTCCGGTGCCTGTCGCATCTTTTTTTCTTCTCTGTCTCTATCTCTTTCTTTCTCACGCCTTCCCGATTCGACTCTCAGCCGATCGACAGCGACGGCGGGTGCGCAGTGCGCGTGCAACTTGCCGCTTGCTTCGCGCAGCTCCGTCGTGCGCGCGCGAGCGCGTGCTAACGTGGCGTGGCGACGACGAGCCTCTCGATGCCGCGTTCACGCTTTGTATCCCTCGCCTCGTTCAGCCGTCCCTCCCTCGTCGTTCTCGCGTCGCGGCAATCGCCTAATTTCTCCCGCGATCGTATTCTCCGCGTCGCTTTTCCGCGAATACCGCCGCTGGGGTATCGAGATGCTGTTCGCGTCTCGTGAAACAGGTTAATTCGGGATCGCTGCTTCGCGTAAAACTCTCCGCAGATTCTCTCGTCGCCTCCGCTCCTTCCCCTTCCCCGAGGGACGCGATATGCGATTCATTGTCCAGTCACCCCGGTAGTGCGCTTCCGTTTCTTGTCTGCAGATAAGACTGGTTTCCATTAGAAATTTCTTGTACGCGACGGTGACGAAATTAAACCCGGCTTCGATAGATAATCGCCCTACGGAACGGCCAGTCGTGCCGTCAACCCTCTTCGGGCATATATCGCCAGAGCACGATATATCGTAGAAACGCATAACCTAACCTAACTTAATCTCTCGTGGGGGGGAGTTCTTTTTTTTTTTCCTCGCTCTGTCTTTCTCTTGCTAACCGTGGTACGGCAGTCCCGAAATCGCGTTTCCGCGCGGTGGCGTCGGTGAGCGTCCGCGCGCATGCATGGTCGCGGAAAAGCTATGGTGAGCTTTAATCATGGGGGAATGGCTTGCGGAACCGCCGGTGTAGTTTGACAGTTTGCCGCGGGGCGTCTGGCTGCTGCCCCACCCAGTCATCTCTCTCTATCTCTCTTTTCTCCTCCGCCCCGGCCATTCGTCCGTCCGTTCGTCCGTCCGTCCGTTCCTCTTTCGACCGTCTCGCCGTTCCTGCCACAAGCCTCCCCCCGTTGCCCTATACCGTCCGCGTTTTCTCTTTTTCTCACTCTCGGCCGCGCTTCTTTTTTCTCTCTTACTCTTTTTCTTTCGCCAACTCCGGACCGCGTCCGACCCTTTCGGCTGCATATTTCCTTCTTTCCTCGTAATCCCAACGTGTCAGCGCGGCCCTACGAACCCAACTCCGCGAGCCATGCAGATATCGCTTGGGATATCGGACGTCCGCAGGGTTTTTATCTACACCTAGGCCCGGCGTTTGACTCCGGATCCCGTTTCGGTATAAATGAGATTTGACGCTTGTTCATATATTGTTCCACGGTGGACCGATAACGCGCCGGATAGTCCGCTTCTATCGAGAAAGCAGAACGAATCTTCTGTTTTCTTAAAACGCGCTTCTTTTAGACAAATGATATTTTCCGATTGCCCCGACGTGGCGTGTATTGTATGCACTTGTGTGCGCACGAGGCTTATCTCCCAACACATGCATAGCGAAGCACGTCATTATTATCGACTATCTGTTACCGATACAAATTCTGGAATGTCAAATGTATACCCGGGTTGGAGTGTCGGCCGTTAAATCGAATTATTAAACGGCCAGGGGGATAGTAATAATGCACACCGCGCGTACCTACTTGCGTGTAATTCCGGCTCGGAATAAAAATTTAAGTTGCACGTTTGCCTGAAATTATTTTTATCAGTCGAGGAAAAAAATACAATTCGTAGAAAAATATCTAAGTTTCTAGCACGCGTTTCTAGCACGTGCAACGATTTAAAGGACGGTACGAGGGTTTCGTCGAGTATATCCTCGCGTTTTTCTATAACGAGAGAGAAATCAGCGAGATGTAACGATCGGGTGAGGTACACGGCGTTATGGTATCTCACGAATGCAACGTGCAGCGCTCGATAATTTGGAGATGAGCGTTAAAAACGAATTCTCAGTGCGAACGGGGCGCCGGAGCGGGCAGGGGTTTCGAAAAAGATGTCTGGTAAGGTATGCGTCTCGCTAGACGAGAACAGGAATTCGGCGACGAACGGCGACGTGTAGCAAGTTGCAGCAGCGTTCTCTCGGTTGTACAGGCCGCTAATTTTAGTCCGGAACCTGAGAAGGCAGCCGCTAGAAATTCAATGGGCAGTTTGCTCCGTCTTCCTTAGGAAGGCCTGAGTTAATCCTTGAAAAGCTCGGTTTCCGGAAATCAAGAAAGTCATCGAAAGTCGTAAAAAAAAAATTTCTCCTTTCTAAAAAAGAATTTTTAGAAATGTATGGGACATTTTCGAGTATTTTAAGTTTCTATGATGAAAAAAAAAACGCTCAATTTTTTATTTTTATTTTTTGAATTATTAATTGAAAATAAATATGTACTTTTACGAAAGGACTCACGCGAGATGGTTTATTGCTGTTTAATACAAGTGTCGTCGTTGGCGAGGTTATCGTGCGCGATGAACGGGTTCAAGCTGCTGATCGTCGCCGGGAAGTCATTGTACAAAACAGCTGTTCATCTCTCGTGACGGGCTTTGTCTCGATTTAGATATCTTTTATGCCCGTGGTTTCTGCCATGGTGCAATAATTGGCCGATTCTTCTATCGAGTGACCAAACGTTACCCGTCGCGCTTTTGAATGTCTCGTGTGTCAGCATTTTTTAATTTGCAGTTGTACAAGTGTCCTACTGACTGTAGAAACCAACCGAAATCCCACGCGCGAGTAATAAAAACGTCCATAATTAATTAAATGCATGTTATAATATTGTATAAATAGCGTATGTGCGAAAAGGGTCGGGACTTGCATGATGCAACGACTAATAATATAAGGCAATATAAATAAGAGTTTAACGTACGATATAAAAATAATCCTCGAACGATCGAGCAGTATATACATTCAGGGAGTAACCGTGGCGCGTGACGATTACCGGATAATTTTTTTTTTTTCCTTTTTCCGTGAGTAAGGCACGTCTCGGTCGAATTTAATTAAATAACTTTGCACCTCACTCGCGCGTAATTGGTTTCGGATCGTGCATTAATTGCCGCGAAATAATGCGCGGTGCTTAATGAGTACTGTGTCGGGGATGCACCTTGCCCTTTGTCGCACATGCAGGCACGTGTGAGCGTGCAAATTAGAGGTACAAGATATGTCATTTTAATCCGAGAGCGGTCGAGTCGGGCATGACGTCAATAAATATCGCGGAAATAAATGCAGAGGTCCATTTTGTCGCGCGCGTCTCGGCTTCAAAATGGACTAGATAACAGCGGCCGAACAAAGAAAAATCGGAGTTTGAAGTTGCGATCATCAGATTATATTAATGAGAAAAAAAAAAAAGAAAAAAAAAGAGAGAGAAAGAACAAAACATTATCGCGCGAATGCACTTTGTTTCTTCGGACAACGCGGCAATCAATTGCCATCGAAATCATACTAACAATAAGATTTAAAAAACTGCCGGATAAGATTGACCGTGTATTACATACCAGGCACAAAACCTTCCGTCTTCTTTTTATCGGGTTTTTTTTCCTTATTTTTTTTCTTTTTCTTTTTTTCTTTTTCTTTTTTTTTTCTCTTTCAGAGACTGATAACCGTGCCATTTTGTTTGTATCCTTATCGAAGGTGCTGATAATGTAATCACGCTTTGACTAAATAAACGCGCGAGATAAAGGAGAAAGCGAACGTGCGCGGATTTCCTTCGAGTTTGAAAGTCGCCTAACGACGTGTTAATGTCTTTTCGAGCCGTGTTATCTCCCCAATTTTCCGATATTCTTATAGCACGGACTGTTACACGTTCGTCGTTGCTATGCAGTTTTTATCGCATGCCGATGCATAATGGTGATAAATGACCAGATGGTTATACCTGGAAGAAAAACAGTTTTTAATTCTTTATCTACAACAGGAACATCTTTTATTTCATAAATTTCTCGAACTTCAAGTATTTTTTTTTTCTTTTTAACTAAACGCGATTTTAATGTTAATATAACTTTTTAAATAAGTTTTGATTAAATTTCTTAACTTTTTATTATATCAGATTCTTTCTTCCGCTGCGCGCAATGCGGAACGTACTTTTTCGTCCAACATTGCACAGGGAATTTCCTAGTCGGAGACTGCAAATCTCTAAAATCGTTCGTTTTCGTCGCCGTTAAATGCGCGCATACGAATACGTTCGGCATGATTAATCCGCACTTTGCTTCATTGATTTTTTTTTGTCCGGTTGCATAATCGCGACGAGCGATGAAACCGACGGGGATAGTTGGAAAGATGGTAGCCATCTTTTCGTACTTTAAACTTTGCTCGTCAAATATTTAATCAAGATTCTCAAGAAGCGATTCCTCGGACCGAACGACAGGTCGATGCGCCGTTCAATCGTTAACGCGTTCATCACGTTACAACGCTATTGCGTCTCGTAATCTAAAATAATATAATTGAGACCGAGTGGCATCGATTATTTCTGCGTTACACGCGTAAATTTTAAATTCACATTCAAATTCGTTGAAGGATATTTATTTATTATTTTTTTATTCTTTTATTTGTTTTACCGTGAAATTAATTTTATATAAAATGCATTTCTTGAAATAATATTTCTGTTTTGCACGTGAAACGTGAACAAAGAGGTTTACGTTGGAATTAATATTACTTTTTCCTGGATTGAACGAAATCCTCGGAAGGAAAATCTTATATCTCCCGAGCGTATCGCAGAATTCTCTCTCGCTATAGAAGTCCTCTGGGTGATAAGAATTTTTTTTTTTTTTTACAAAATAATTCTATCGAGATTTAACTTATTCCGGAGTTTTCTTCGTCTTTTGTTGGAAAGCAACCGGACGTCGAATATTTTACGCGAAACATTTATCAAGAATTTATCGACTTCCGATGAAGTTCCTGAAAGGAAGGAGAAAATTTGACGCGGGCTGTCCGCGTTATCTTCATCGCGAGAGCTTTATTGATATTCAATATTTTAACATTGCTGCACTTTCAATGTGGAATATTTAATAATCTTCCGATATCTGCACTTGTTATATGTTTTATACTATTTTTACATTCCTCCTGATAATTAACGTCGGGCGATTTACTTTCTTAACGATCAGAAGGCAAGGCGGTAGGCGACCGAGCAGACTTCAAAACCGATCGGGTGCTCGAGTTGTTGACAGCCACGATGCATTCTAGTCATTGCACCGAGTGAACGACTCGACGTGCACCGCAAAACTTTTCTTTTTCTCCTCGTTTTTTTTTTCTTTTTTTTTGCGGCGCACCAAAGTTTTTGCCGTGGCCACTAGAGCGGGAACAAAACCGAAGCCGTACTCTAGTTATCGAGTGTCGTGACTTTAATATCTAAGCCTATCCGTTTTCCTTTTCGAACTCAGTTCACCGCACATACGGTCGGCGGAATTAAATTATTAGTTCTGATTTCTTTAAATTCAAAAAATAACGTGGACCGAGGAAGTAAGCGGCAGAGAATTCCCAATTTATTTGCGGTTAGTTCGATACCGTTTAATTACAAATAATAGGCTGAACTGATTGTGATTAATAAGTAAAAGTGGCTTGGTTCAGGCAAGTATTGGCACGGGCGTTTAAAAAGTATACGGTATTTAATACAAGTATTATGAGAATAATAAATAGCTAGCGAGTGAAAGCTCGGGTGGAGAGAGCGGGTGGAGTGGGAGGGAAGAGGGGCAGGTTTTTAATACGTATTTTCCGAGGGAGTCGTGCTCTCGGAAAGGAAAATCCTGTCGGCGCCGCGGGATGACCGCATTAGTGTCATTATTACCCCACCCTCCTGCTTCTATTCCGCACCCCATCGCGTTTGGCTGTCTGGAGATTATTTCGAGACCGGAAGGCGTGCGAAAACGAGATTAACGAGACCGAAGAGGGATTTCCGGTGGAGGCGGGCCTCGTCCTTTCGGCATCGCGTCGGCGGCCGTGGATAATCGATATCATCCTTGCTGCGCCTATTCTCCACCCTGTCACACCCCCGTCGCCGCAGTGACGCAACCCCCTGTGACTGCTTGCCGTCCTTTTCCGCGTCACGGGCAATATTATCTCGTCGACAACGTCTATTCGCGAGGTATTTCCGGCCCGACTTTCCTGAGCTTCCAGAAAGGACTTCCGGTTTCGCACTCGGATCTGTCGATTTTGCAAATCGCTCACGTGACGGAATCCTCAGGGAAACGGGTGTTTATGCATAATTACGCAATCGGTGCGACGGAAGTCACGATGAACAAAAGGGAAGGTCTTTTGTGAAGAAATAAGATTTTTTTTTTTTTATCTTTTTCGAAAAAAAAGTCATTTTCAAAGCCTGAAAAATTGCATTAACCGATTACGTAAACCCCACGAGTAATTTTTTTTTCCGAGAAAACGTTAAATTAAGTTACGCAGAAGAAATGCATCGTCATAAACTTAAAGGAAATGCGCGGACATAAAAAATTCCGGACATAAAAAACCCTTTTCCGCGAAGCAATACTCCTCCAATGTTTTACGATAATTCGTTTTATCGCGGGTATTGATTCCTCCCTTCTTCTTTTTTTTTTTTTTTTTTATACCGCTTTCTGCAATATGCTGAAAGTAGTACGGGCATCTCTTGGTCGCAGCGCAATGAAGTCCACGCGAATGAACGTGAGCAACTTTATCGTTTCCACCTGCATACTTGGATGGGCTCGACGCCTCGTTTCACATCCTCTGCGGCCGCCATTCACGAAGTTTACCGGCCGGCGGCACGCGGTGCACAACGGTACCCGATGACGACGCCGGTCGCCGGTGTCAAGGCCGCCTGTTCGTCCGTCCATCTATCCATAGTCTTCCCAACGTGAAGAAAAACCTAACCAATATTCCGGTTAAAAATCGTTGACATTTAGGGAGGAAAAAAAAAACTTCTTTTACTCGCTCTTGAACGGTTCAAAAAATAAAAAAAACGCGAAAAAAAAATTCCTTGGTTTAACGAAAAAGATTACCCTTTTGTTATCGCTCATCGTTTTATGATTCATTTTTTTTTTTTTGTGGAAAAACACTCGGAATTTATTATTCTGTGGGTTTTTTTTTTTTTACGAAAATTGGGAAAATTCTCGCGCTGCATCCCGGCTAGATAAGGAATTTCTCTCCTCGGTTTTCTGCAGTTGTGCTCGAGGCGAGACGATCTAGGTCTGAGGTTAAAGAGAGAGGGGCCTCTGGCCTAGATACACGTAGTCAAGGTCTATCGTCTACACGACGTGCACCTCCGTTACATCATCTAAGCACAAGAAATAGCGCTTTTTATCGCGCTGCGTAGGGTGAGACTTGCCCGTCATAAAAGGAACAATAGAATTCCATTTGATCATGTAGAAATATCCTTCTTTCCTGCCGATTGATATTAATTGTGTAAGCTAGAGGTCTATGCTAGGGAACAATGTTGTTTCTAAGCTATCGTAAAACGTAGCAAGAGATATCGTAGTCTTTAGCATATAATAATTTTTTTTTTTTTTTTTTTTTTAACAAATTAAGTATTACCGTGACGTCGTAATTCACGCGTTTATTCGCCGGCGTTCAAGTGCTTATATTAGATTTAGGTTACTCTCGCAGCATAAAGTGAACCAAACGAGAGATCCAATCGACATCGCGGAAAAGCGGCAACAATTGGGAACAATGAAACCTCTACATCTCCTTTTTAAATAGGGATGCTATATAGAAACACACTTGCTTTGAGAATTTGACTCACAATGGTGTGATTCATAGCGCTCGTATCTGCATGATTCATTATCGACAAAAAACAGAATTTCTATAGTCTGAGAGAGTAAAAGATTAGAACGAAATATCTATCCATAATAATAGAGTTATATTAAAAAAAAGATAAAATAAATTACGGTAAAGAACATTTTTGTGAATTGAAAATCTCTTTATATTGCCGTTTTATTTGAATATAAAGTGTATATTTATAAAATTTAAATATATTCGCGACGTATTAATTGAGTTATCGTGCTCGTCACGTTGTACTAATAAAATTAACTTGTATGAGCTAATAAATTCTAGGAGTCGCGACATGCTAATTCGCGCAAGGTGTAACAATGTGAAACAATCTAGTTTTCGATTGTGAGATTTTGTGTCGGTATTATTTACATGTATATTTATGTCGGTAAATCATTCTGTGTTAAAATGTTACGATTAGACAAATTGTTTCATTACAATTGATAATATCTAACGCATGTTGTTTCATTGCATTTCATTTATATAGCTTTATGACATAAAAAAAAACTTTGTCTTTACAATGTCGTTTGTTAATTTCCACTGCTAACAAGAAGTCAATTTTTGCAAAAATATTTTTTAACTGACAAAATAATATTTTCTTTAATAATGAACATATTTTTAATAGAAACTTGTTTAACGAGATGGAATAAATCTATGTGAATCGGTTAAACAATTAAATATTATTTTCACTTTTGGGCTTTTTTCTGCTTTGAGATTTAGTTACCCCGTTATTAGAACAGTGAAGTAGTAGCTTAGCATCACACGTAAAGTAATAAATTGCATGATTAATAATAACGAAATACATAGCAATGATGTTATTGTAAAAAATTAATACAACGGGGCCGCTGACCATATTTACAAACTCCAAACTGCTTGTATAAAGATCGACTGTATAGGGTTCGATTTATAATTGTAACGTCGTTCACGCACTTGCACAAGATGCCGATTCGTCCCGAGTGCACATGTCGTGAATATTTTGTCAAAGAGAAGTCTCGAAGAGTCTTCCGAGCCCTCCGTGAAGATTCACAAGATCAAAAGTCTCTCGGAATTGAGCTCGAAGCGGTGTCTTGGTCTCCGATATATCACTGAAATCCGACTCGTAATTACCTACGGTTTTGGCCGGCATGCAAAATCGACGAGAGCCCCCGGCGTATTCCACCGTTTCATTACCCATATATCTTCGGCCAACATTGTTCCTTGCGCGCTATAAGGAGACGGAAGCGTGCGACGCCGTCTAATAATATCCACCGTCAGCCTAAACTCAGATAAAGTGTATAATCCGAGACATTCGGGCAGTCAGCCGGTCACGACCCTCTTTGTTTCACTTTCTTGTTTTAAACTGCAGGTTTTTTTTTTTTTTTTAATTTCTCACGAAAGCACACCTGACTTGAACAGACAGTGCATGCCGACCCCTAATCGTGGAGAGTTAATTAAAAGAAAAAAAAAATTTATGTCGAAGCAAAATTTAGATTAAAGTCTCGCGACGATTATAATATTTCGCACAAGCTGCTGCAGCGCACGTGACCTTTTAGCTTCTTTCGCGCGATAACGCCTTTTCGAATGATAAGCTGACGGAAGCCTAGGCGCATGTTTATTAATTTATAAACGAAACTAATTTATGAGAGCCGATTACAGTAAATGATTAATTTTCTATCATTCCGTGGAACATTTTGCGTTCGGGAAAACAACGAATACGCGGAAAATCATTATCCTCCGCTGAAGCAAAGACTTCTAAAAGTCTTCTTCATTTTTATTAATTAGAAATTGGTTGAAAATATTACAGATACTTACTAATGACAATTTATTACGTGCTTGTTGATTAATGCCGCCGTCAGTTTTGCTGCTTTGTTTCTTAGAAAAAAAAAATTAATAAAATCGTCGTTTTAAGAATCGTAGGGATTAATTATCGTCAGTACCGCCCATCGATCGATCGATCGCCAAAGTTGCATCTCTCGGGCACGTTTTACGACCCGATGCAGCAGCCGCGCGCGCATTCACGCTACCGCTCACGTAGAAGATACGTGACGTTCGGGAAACGCGGGCAACGTGCATTACGTGCGTAGCTTTCCTTCCCGCCGTTCTTCAGCGACGGATGCACCAGCGAGAGGACTCTTGCCCGGCTCGATTACGAACCGCCGCCGTCTTCGAGGACGGACGTGTGTAAACGTCGGTGAATTACAGCCATTTGCCGAGAGTGCCTGCACGCGCGAGACGCGGCCCACTTTGTCTTCTTATCAAACGTGACAAATGTTGACATTGCGTATCAGGTCGATTTTATTTTCTGCGATTTTGCAGCTCCGCGCGATTTGAATTTCGCTTCGAGTCTCTTGCTCAGGACCAAAGTGGAGAATCCGCCGCGCGGAATCGATCAGACGTTTCGGGCGAGATCACCTTTCGCGCTCTCCTTATTTTTCTATCTTTGTTTGTTCCGGAAAGAGGTACTTTTTTGGAAAAACGCACCGTCGGGTGGTGCATTCGCTGGTTTCTACGAGCTCTCGCGTCGTATGCACTCACAAGTGCGCCCATGCCACCGCATACCGTTCCTTCACCTTGGAAGAATAAGCGCAGCCACATGACACACCGGGTGTCCGAGTACCTCTCACGCCACATGTGAGAGCAATCTTTTCATCGTACAATATTATCTAAAATGTTTCCAAGCACTGCCTGGGAATTATCAATAACAATAGTGATACTCAGTCACGAGAAGTTTAAAAAATCGCCGAAACCCGCGGTGTTAATTTTTTTTTTAATATTTTTTTTTTAATTTTTTTCTAATTGAAATTCGAGAAAAAAGCCTGGAAAATAAAAGTTGGAGATCATCACTTATGAGACACGTATATAATTATAAAAATAAAAATTCGAATTTAATCGTACACAAATTTCTTTCGCGAGCCTGTTGAATTCGCGACGAGGCCAATTCCGTTCTCAGTGAAATTCCCGGCGGGGACCTTGCGGGAATTTCTCTAAAGTAACAGTAAAAGGAAACCGAAAAGGTTCGGCGCGCACATTCCGGGCTATCACGGGCGCGTGTCCGCCTGCTAATAGAGCATGACACCGAGAGTAGACGAGAGATCGCGCATACGTATATTTCTCTGATATGTGGCGCACATCCCGGATCCGATTCCTCTCTCGACATCCTTAGAAGAAAGCGCGAGATACACGCTCGCGGAGCGCGTCCAATTAGCGGCCGCGCCACGATAAAGCACGGCCGATATGATAAAAGTATTCTCGCGTCTTGCCGGTACAGAACGATATATTAAAATGGAAACTACACGTCGCCTAGAGGCAGGAATCCCCGTAGGCTCGTACTGTAACTTGACGACGGCGTTATCGTCACGCTGCTTTATCTGTCTCTTTTTATCGCGCGTTACACCGACGATGCTACGATAACGACGCTTATCGTTAAAAGTTATGGAATAAGATTGCCGGTTTCTTATCCGAGGCGTCCCGGCGTACCTCGAATCTGGTCAACTACGACCGGAGCGATAAGGGGGAGCAAGGTCAGCAAAGGCGACCTGAATTTACGACATACACGACTCACGAAGCGTACGTTACGTCGAAGATACAACTGATTTATCTCGATAGCACGCGGAAAAAGGAATCCCTCGCGCGACTTCTCGCTTCCGAACGCCCGGACGTGTTGACGCAGCGTCGCGAAATGTAACGAAATTCGCGGACCCGGAAAAGGGACCAAAAAAAAAAAAAAAGAGACGAAAATTCGCAATACAACGACGCACGGGACGGGATCGAGCGAGCAGGAAGCGGCATCCGGTCGGGTTAGCCGATCAATCGGTCGCTCCATCTCCGGCCGGATCACGATGCGTTTTGTCGAGGGCCGCTTTACGGCGTGCGACCGCAGGCGGTCTTGCCACGGCCGAGTCATCGTGTCGAAGTCAGGATTGATATCGCGCTGTCGATGCGTCACGACGTGTCGTATCTAGCTGCATATACTATCCCTCGCCGAACGTACTTTGAACCGCAGGACCTTCCGCAGGTCGCCAAGTCGACCAGCCGCCGACTCCTTTGCAAGCAGGATGACGTAAAACTGCTTGGAGACTAGCTTCTTGGAAACATAAGTGAAGAGATAGAATCGTCTTTAATTAAATTGTACGTGAATTGGCCTCGCTAAAATTCTCGCCGGGATGTAAAATTTCTTTTTCTCCCCATCAGCAGGGTTGTGAGATTGGAAAGGTTTGCGCGACAAGTGACGACCGACGTAAAAGGCAGGATGGTCAATAGATAACGCGATCGATATGGGACGCTCCTCAATGTTAGTCGGAAAGGTGCATCCCAATGTACCGTCGCGAGAATGCTCGAAGACGAAGAGGCTGGCGAGGTGGAGACCGAACGGCCGTTCTTCCTTGTTATCGGGAGGCGTGACCGTACGAGGTCACTGATAAACGATAACGGGTGGGGTCTCTCTCTTTCTCTCTCTTTTTCTTTCTCTTATCGACGTACACGGCCGACGTGCGGGAAATGCGGGGGCCAGCAAAACGCGATCGCTTTCTAAAATAGTACGCCATTTCGCTGGAGAAAATCGATAGAGACTGACGCAATGGTTGCATCGATATTAAAAGGTTCGGTTACTGCAGCTGCAACGGGACTGTGACGTCAGAAGCGAAAAAATCCAGGGCGATATGTCGTTTTCTTATTATTTCTCGTGCCTGCGATAATCAATCTTGTTGTTCTTAACACTGTCTTAAATCTGATTTGCATTTAATCTGTTGAAGAACAGTTTTGTTCGAGCACTCGATTCTAAACGAAAGAAAAGTTTTAAACTCGTTAAAATACTACTTTTCCAACAGTTTATCTTTCTTTTTATTTTTACATAAATTATTTTTTGTTTATCAACTAAAAAAAAAAAAAGAATACTATGACATATTTACCTGTGAAATTATTGTCATTCGGTAATTAGTCACAAAAGCAGCGGTAATTATTTTAGGAATGTAAACTGAGGAACGACTGTATTTCTGAAAGTTAAATTAACGTGGTAACGTTGACCAATCAACTTATTATACGATAAGACTTCATCATCGTCCAACTATTGAACCTCAAACAAGAGAATTGACTGATAAGCGCACTTGACGTTTTCAACAAGTTATTTCGAACGGTGGTATTACACTGATAGCATACGTTATACTTATTCTTTCTTTCTTCAATTAACAACTATTGTTAACGAACCTAAAGTAGCCAAACGGTTCACTCTTCATTTTTCTTTTTTCTTTTTTTTTCTGGCATATCTAAAAAAAAAATACTCAATTATATTTTGTATATACAATCTACGAGCACACATTTTATCGTGTTGTCGTCACAAAGAAAGCCGCCCCATGTACTTACCAAGAACGCAAGGAAAGAAAAGACTGTTAACCAAGACCTTCCGATTTTCAGAACACGAATGGACCGAGGCCGACGTACGTGGGTGCCAACAATGGTAACGCCGGCGGCGCCGGCGGTGGTGGCGGAGGAGGTGGCGGCGGCGGCGGAACCGGCGGCGGTAGCAGTGGCGGCGGAGCCGCTAACGCGGGCAGCGTCGTGGGACCCGCGGCCGGCGGAGGTAGCGGTGGCGGCGGTGGCGGCCACGGATTAAAGGGCAACACGGGTGGCGGACCACGAGGCGGTAATCCGGTGCAGTACCGTGCGAGCAGCGGCGGCGGCGGCGGAGGTGGAGGCGGTGCGGCTGCCTGGAGCACGGCACCGTCTCACGCTGCCGCGGCCGCAGCGGCGGCAGCGGCTGCTGCGTATCCGCCGTACACGCGTTATCCAAGCGCGGCGGCAGCCGCAGCGGCGGCCGCCGCGGTAGGAGGCGGTCCTCAGCAGTTACCGGCATCCGCGAATCCCTTCGTCACCGCCACGTACGCGCAACACGCGACGGTGAGTTCGCCAGCCGTATATTCTGATTTTCTGTCCACTGTAGAGCGTCACCGAGCCTTGTCCCGCGTGACGGTAAACACAAAACCGTCACGCGGGAGAGCTGGCAGTAGATAGGTCACTTCGATAAGCATTTAATGGCGCTCAGGATGTGATAATTACAAACCACTATAAATGATGAATCTGGGAAAAGAAATTTAAGTGATTAGCAAATATATAACGCTTTCGATGATTTACTTTGATGTCGAAAAATTAGTATCTGAAGTTTTAATATGTAATTTAATTATTCTAAATAAAAATAAGTGTAAAAGTTCTTTAATCGTGAAATATTGTGCTTGGCATTCGATCGATAAAAACTTTGACTCTGTAAATTTAATAGCTACTTAGTAAGGGGGGGTGTAGCTTACATCCTACGCGAGTAATAAAGTTGAAGAAAATTATTAAAAGTTTCCATTACATTTCAAGTGAGTTTAAGCAAAAGTAATAACTCTAACAATAAAACTGTATAGATAACAATAAAACTATATTCCAACTTTACATTCGGATTATAAGTAATTATCGGTCATATAATAATAATTAAAATATGACAACTAACTTCACGTAGAAATATACATATAATTAATTTGTTTAAATAGAAATTAAAGATAATGGCGTTTTGCGTCGATCGATAGGCAGTTCGATAAAAGTAGCGCGTTCTTTGTAAAATCAATTGTCCTTGGCTCTTGTCGAACATCTTCAGTTATCGCACAGTATTAATGGTGCTTGCAGTACGGTGGACAACGGGTGCCTACAGCATCTTCTCCAGCGAATACTAATAGCAGCTCCAGTAGTGCCACCGGCAGTCAAAGCGGGACGATGAGCACGAATCTCAGCAGCAACGCTATGCAGGGTCAACAAGCGGACCAGCTGTCCAAAACGAATCTGTACATCCGTGGCCTGAACCAGAATACGACTGACAAAGACCTCGTTAACATGTGTTCTCAGTAAGTAACGTTGTACGCGTGATTCACAGGTCTCTGTCGTGAATAATACAAATAAAGTATTCTTCGCGCTTACACAAAGCTTTGAAACAAACCTCCTCTTTGAAATTATTATTGTCATATATATGAAGCATGGTAATTCTCCAGAAGTTAAATCTAAATCTCTTGGCTGTCGATCAAATCACCCTGACACTGCTCTTTTGCGTACCAAATTGATATTATTTATTATAATGTATTTAATTATAGATAAAAATTTAAATTGTAGAAATATCACATATAAACGCTGTAATAAATATAGTTTATAATTGTATTAATAATGCAAATATGTCAGACCAAAAGACTATATTTTTGTAGGTACGGAACTATAACTTCCACGAAGGCAATTTTAGACAAAAATACAAACAAATGTAAAGGTAATTATGCTTTCACTTCTCAATACTTTCTTATACTTTTTTGAACATAATTAATTGTTTTAATACTCTTATCTTGCGACTTAATTGGCATTATTTGAATTTTTATAACGCTATTATGAAATAGTTGTTTTTTATTTTACATGTTAAAATTATTAAGTTTTACGTTGTAATGATTTTGCAGGTTACGGATTTGTAGACTTCGAGTCACCGATGGCGGCAGAGGGTGCTGTGAAAGCACTGGTCGCCAAGGGCATCCAAGCGCAGATGGCGAAAGTGGGTATCTGGTTGCTCCGTAGACTGGACAGTGTACGTGGTTGTGCATGCAAGTACAGAGTAATACCAAAGTAACAGTAAACCTCTCTTTCACTCTTCTCTTTTCTCTTTCTCTTTCCGTTGTCTGTATCATTTTTTTTTATCCCGTTCTGTCGTTCTGTTATATTCTCCATCTGTTTCTTCATTTTCCCTTCTTGTCGCCCCCGTTTTATTCGCGAAGCCGTTTCGTCGAAGAGCCGATCAAGATAGATCTCACGTTGTTTCCGGATGCGAAATACGACGCCTTTTCGACATCGATTTCTCTTCCATTGGCATTCGAAACAAGTGTTCTAGAGTGTGTTTCGATCAATCGTATCATACATTATTGTTTAAATTTTTTATTTCTTTTATATTATTCTTAATAAATTAATTTTATGAATTAATAATGATAAAAGTTGAGCTTTTAAAGTTAGAAAAAGTATCTTCGATTAATTTTACTTAGTTCTTATTTTGCAGAAAAATTTATTATAAATGTTTTCTACTATGCAAATGTTAATTTAGTTGCGATGTAATTTTCTTCTTTTGGTTTTTTTTTTTTTGTTGGACAAGTTTACATTTTCATTAATTTTAAATAAAATTTAACTGTTGCAAACGTTGACCTAGTCGGAAAAAATTCTATGTTTCACGTATATTACATTTCCAATTAAATTGTGTAATATCTTTCTGCGAATATTTCGGGGATTGTTTTTTTTTTTTTTTATCGAGAGCCTGTCTTCGTTTTTCTTAATTTTTTTTATCTTAGAAATTTTCTCTGATACTTTGTCTCTCATTCCATCTTACATACCTTACCTACCAAACCTCTATCGGTGCTTGCTGCTATACCTCGGCCACAAATACTGCCGATACTATACTATGCTATGTCGACATTATGTCTACGTCATGTCATGACAATTGCATTCTGCGAATTTCAGCATTTATTTCAAATCTTTTTATGACAATTTTATAACCCGTCAACATTTTATAAAATTAGGGTTGTATTCATAGATCTTTTTTTACACAGAATTTCTTTACAAGTTCTCTATCGTTAATTTTTTTATTCTTACATTTAGTTTTCACATATAGTATGATATCAATTTAAATTTTGTTAATTTAAAACTTAAAAAAAAATTTATATAAGTTTATAATAATGGTTTATAAGTTCAAATCTGTATTTAATTGTGACATACGTTTATTATTAGAGAGAAAAATATTTTTTAATTATTTTTATCTATGAATACTGCTCATAGGGTTTAATTTAAAAAAGTTGCTCGCCAATCTAGTAAATATTTTAACAAAAAAAAAAAGAAAAAAAAAAGATATTGCATTGAAGTATGGCAGCATAAACGACGTATCAGTAGTAGCTCTAGCATAGTACATCGATATATTGTGCAATATATTCATTATGTTTTTCGTGTAATGTTAGCAGTCTAAAAGAAAGATTGTTACCTCAGACTATAATATTAAATTGAATTTATCAATGTCGACTCGATAGCAGTGTTCGGCGGTGTGATCGTTTATTTCTTCACCGAATCAATATGACGCTTTGCATATTGATGCTGGTATTTTATAATTTGATTAAAATGCGCGACTATCTGTCGTTCGGCAATCATGTTAATTTCATTTCATTGGCTGATCGAAGACTCGATTGCATTTCGCCTGACCCTGCTCTGCGACAGTCGCTTCAATCTCACGTTCTCTTGCACTGTCAAATCGCGTACCTGCTCGATATAACTTTAAGTAAAGAAAAAGCACACTGCCGAACGAGAAAGTATTGGCCTCCCGCCTGTTTGTACCATTTGTCCTCATACGACTAACTCCAATGGATCAGTTCCTCTAAGCTGACCATGGTAAAAAGCACGGGGTGTGATGGCCAGCAGCTGTGTGACAATGATAATGATAATGATGTCCATCGCATGTGATATATGATATAACTAAAAGCGATACAGTGCTATATTCTCGATTAATCTTGTACCCATAGGGTTACGCGGTTATATCCAGATATAGGCGTTGTCTTTCTTCGGAGGAAGGGTGTTGGGTGGTTTAAATTCACACGTACACTTGTCTTACATATATATGCGAATGTATAATGAGACTTATAATCACGACACACCTACAGGTTGAGAAGTGCATTCGGGAGCCCGTCGTAAGATTCAGACAGTACGGGACTTCACGTTTGGTAACTAAACATTACTTGTATTACACAAAAAACAAAAAAAGAAATTAAATTGAATATTTCATATTAATCTTATAAATGAATGTTACTCGTTAAATTTGTTACAAATGTAATCATAAAATAATGTTTATTACAGAGGAATTCAAAGAGCCATAAATACGGAATAAAAGAAATAATTAAAATTAGATGAAAAAACGGACAGAACTGCTCGAGAGAAAATGTCAATGATAAATCAAGCTGTTGAATCTTATAGAAAAGTTCCCGATAGCATAGGTCGTATTTTCGACGAATCTGTGAACTGTCCTATCGGAATACGAAAGTACAATTAAGACGTAATACGGCAGAGGCTCGATTGTTCGAATTTTATTTAATTGAATATCCGACTATTCAAACGGCGTGAGAAACGTTAAACGATTGTCCAAGCCAGTCGCATTCTTCTGTGCCATTTGAATGGTTGGATATTCTATCAAATAGCATTCGTATAATCAAAGGTTCTACTGTATCTAATCATATATACAGGATGTTGCGAAATGGACGATGGTGCGATTGATACTAGATCGGATAATGAAAGCGGAAAGTCTACTGACTAAGAATCCGCATGCATTTGCTCGAAAAAGAAATAAAGCTCTGCTTTAACGATTGTCTCATTTCGCGACAGCCTGCATACATATGTGCACATGGATATGATCTAAGTGCGCACACATGTATGCCATGTATATACATATATGTATGTATGTATTAAATATATATATATACATATATACTTAAATGCCATCAGCTTGGCTTATATATCATGATATTTTCATTATTCGTTTTTTTGTTTTAATGCATTCGCAAGATTGAAGTAAATTGTCGTAAAGTATAAGTATATACTCAAGTAATCGTAGAATACTTTTTTTGATTGGTTCGTTGACAAAAATGGTGGATCTCGAAATATGCTTGAGGGTGCATAATATCTCATCAGTCTTCAGACACGCACACGTTCTTTTCTACAATCTTCTTGTTTCTTTGCTTTCCGTTCTTTTCCCTTCCTACTCTCCTCTGTTCTCTGTTTTACTTTCGTCATACTCTCCTGTGGAATTCATGATAAACAGAAAATCGGAGCATGAACACATGTATATGTATGCCCATATACTTCACATATATTATGTGTTTTTTGCGATACTCGTCAAGAGTTTGCTCTCTTCCATTCGTTTATTATTCATATACAATATATAAATGTATATACATGTATATAAATGTATATAAATGTATATACACTATATATATGTATGTATATATATGTATATGTAAAAATGCCTGTGCTTTTCTTTATCATGCTTCTCTCTTTTTCTCTGTTTCTCTTTCTCTCTCGCTCCCCTTACCCCCCTCTCTTTCTCTCTCTTTCTCTCTTTCTACTTTCTTTCTCTTTCTCAGTTTCTCCTTCAATGAAATGTCACAATGTTACTTGACCCTATTTTTTATTACCGCTTTGAATGGTTATTTGTAAAAATCGACGAAGGCGATGCGCGATTCCCGACACATGTAAATAATATTAGATATTTAAAGATAGGCATATGTAAATTGTAGGTATTTTTTTCGACTTTCTTTTTTAATGTTGCCGATGTGTAGAAATTTGGCCGCGTGTGTTTAATTACTTTTTTTTTTTTTTTCTGCGGACGCTCTGTGATACTGTTACAGTGTGTATTTGTCATATACGTCACAAAATTTTGAAATGCCACGGTAACTCGAGACGATTGTCATTGCCCAAACGAGCGTTTTGAATCAAATTTCATCTCATGTGCATAATACATGGAAAAATTTGTCCAATTTCCGCGTTACGGGGAAGAAACGCGTATAACGTGTATGTACAGGCGAAGTGTGTGTTTTATTATACTATAAAAATTGACTAGGAAATAATAGAATATCTCGCTTAGAATTTTGACTAATATTTTATCAGATAACCGGAATAGAGAATAATTAATGGTTTTTTTATCTTTCTTTTTTAAATTTATATCGTTTATGTCATTACAATTTGATACTTTTGTACGTTCCTACTAGATCCTTTTATTCGTTTTGTATTATATCTTCGCTGGAATTACTTCTACCGTCTTGATTTTTATTCACGTCCACTTGCTCTTATCTCTCTGTCGTGTCTACCTCTTGGGACTCATAGAATCGTAGAAAAACGACAAAATCTTTCGACAGAGCCGAATATCTTATCGCGATAATCGTTATTGTGTACAGCGATGTGTTTGTGTATGGAATATTATTTAATATCTGTTCGCGTCAGCATGCTCTCTGCGCGCGGGAGGCGCAGGGTCTCGGGAGAGCTGCATTTTTTTCTTTTTTTTTTCTTTTTTTTTATTTTTCTTTTAGAGGTAGAAGTAAATTAGCCGGGAAAGGCAAATCGAATGCATCCCTAGAAGCAAGCAAATTTAGAGAGCCACCAAGAATGTGGTAACGTAATTGCCATGAAGCATGATTACCTTCCGACATTGAGACTAAATAATCGTCCAGTCGGTTCCACGTTTCCGATACCGGTCTTTCAGTACCCGTTTATTCCCTGTTTTTGCACTCTTTCTTCGAAATTTAGACGGCTTAAATGGTTTCCTCGTAGTGTCAATGTTGGTAGAACCGTTTTTTACGTTGTGCTATTGATACTTTTCACGCGTACGGCATTCGAATTCATTTCTCTTAATTTTTTTATTTTTATTTAGTTATTTATTTTTTTTTTTTGTCTTTTGCACGTGTCCGCGTTAGAAACGTCTCAATTTGAAAGTAAATGCCTTTCCGTGTATCATTATTATGATTATTATTATTATATTATTATTTCGATCGTCATTCAGTAAACTCGCGAATATCATTTTAATTTCCAGACTAAGCAAGGAAGTCGCGCCGCATTCTCGTTTGTTACAAGATTATATCATTCGTTCCTTGCTCCGCGATCAATTTTTGAAAATAGCGAGCAGCATAATAATGTCATTAAAGGAAACAATTGGACAGATTTTGCAAGCGTGTTTAATCGCGTCTATGCATTATCGTCTCGTGTTACTTACGTGTGTATCTATCCTTCTAATCAATCAATTAGACTCACAGAGAGCGGCGATAAAAACGACAGTCGTGGAAGTTAAAATGATAATCCGCTTCAGATTTATTTGAAAATCATTATATATCCTGAAAGTTATTATATCCACCGTGTCACCCTGTTATATGTAATTGCATAGTGTTTTTACTCTCTTCCCAGCAACAGGAGCAGGATCCCACTAATCTGTACATCGCCAATTTGCCGCTGAACTTCAAAGAGAACGATGTTGAGGCATTACTCGCTCAATACGGACAAGTTATCTCTACCCGTATCCTGCGCGACACTTCCGGCCAAAGCAAAGGAGTTGGATTCGCAAGGTTCGCACGAAATCTGTTATAGTATCTTTGCTACTTGCGTGAGATTCTAATCGCCAGAAAATACAAAGAATTATTGCGTTATTTACTTTTTATTACATATTTGATTTTAAAGTATAAATAACATTCATACAAGAGAAATAATATATTAGAATTTACGAGTAATGTTTCTGTGATTGCATTACAGAATGGAATCAAAGGAGAAGTGCGAACAAATCATCCAAATGTTCAATGGAAAGGTTCTAACAGGTGCAAAGGATTCATTATTAGTTAAGTTTGCCGATGGTGGAAACAAAAAGAAATCGTTGTTCAAGAGTACAATATGGAGAGAAACCGGAGAAGTATATACTTTTTTAAATCGTTTTTTTTATGATAAAATCATGCATTGGTTGCTATAATTTTATATTATGTTTATTCTTTCTTTCAGAATATGACTTTGAACTACGACACGAGCGGCGTTGGCCAGAACGGCGTTGCTACGACTCATATGCTTCCCGCGACAGCTTTGACGGCACAATACAGTCGCCACTACAGCCAGGCATTGCCTGGTTACAGTGTACCAGGCACTCCCTGGGTGGCTCCTTACCTCGTGCACCCTTCCCCACCACATATGCAACAGGTTGACGTGAGTTTTTACACTCTTTTCGTTCATTTTGTTTTCAGTGCTTTGCATGTCAAAAGTGTCTTTATCAAATTTTTATTTGAGAAATAAATATAATTTTGCATACACATGTACATATATTTTTGTTTTGCATATGCATGTACATATATTTCTGTTATTTTTATATACATAATTTTTGTTGCAGAAGAATTGCATTTCAGTTTTAATTTTATAAATTTTTCTCTTTTTTATTTTTTAAATCTTATTTTTACTGATTGATGCTTTTATTTTATTACAATTTGTTGATCTGTCTTACAGATGATACCATCGGCCGATCCTAGTAATCCACAATACAGTATGATTCCTCAACTTACTACGCAAATGTCCACTTTGCATCTCGGCACTGGTTCCGTAAGTTATCTCGTAATTTTTTAACCGTCTTCTCCGAACAAACCGTCGAAAAACATTTTAAATATTTACTTGAACCCTCATATATTCGGATGAATAATAATTAACCATTTTTTGTCTTTTTTATTTCAGTACATAGCGAGCCCACATCCTTACCCTTATACTTATCCCCCTAGCATTATTCACACCATGCCATTAGGCGAGTCGGAGCAGACGAGTAATGCAGCGTCCCCCGACGATTCCTACCAGCAGTACCAGGCTCAACAGCCTAAGTAGGCCACGGTTTATAATAGGTCAGAATTCTTTTTCACTTTTTATATTATACGATGCAAGATGTGCCGAATTATAAATCTCTCTGTTCGCAATAAACGGCAAACGAACGATAAAAGAATATTTCGATTACAGATGTACGATCGCGCTAAGGGTTACATGAATTAAGAAAGGCTTACTGATTGACACATGAAGATATGCGCAGAATGAAGGAAAAACAACAGATACGAGAGCGGATTACACTAAGAAGAATAGATTTGAAACAAAAACTACATTACGTAACGAATAAGATTCTTCCTCACGATAAATTGACTTGCCAGCGTTTTTATACGTTTTATCCAACAGTAAATAGAGAAAAGTAGATGATATTTTGCAACGAGTAGGCAGAGTGAATGTTGAGAAAATGTGTATGAGTGAAAGAAAGCGAGTGAGCAAGAAAGAAAGAAAGAGAGAAAGAGGAAGAGAGTACGAGAGAAAGAACATAACTGAAGTATAGAAAGATGAGTACGAGAGCGTGTCATCCACGTGGAGTGGCACGTACTTCCATACTAGTGTGGCTCCGTAACAAACAACACGTACATTTTTATGTACACATATACATAAATACAAAGAGAAAGAGAGATATACACACATCATACACGACAGTAACTAAAAAACCAAGTTATTTACGAACAACAGTTTAGTGTCAAGCTAATAGGCTTCCATGATGTAACTTTTAGGTATTATGTTTACTACGGACAGATGACAGAAGCTAATCGAAGCTAATCTCGAGAGCTCGACAGTGCTACGACAGTGCGACATGAATAAGTATTTACATGAATGATTGGAAAAGAGAACGAAAGAGGAAGAATGCATGTATAGTGTGTTAACTATAAAGAAAAAGGAAAAAAGGAGAAGTAAAAAGTCATACTGCTCAGAAATATACAAAGGAGAATTCTTCCCGAAGAAATAATAGTAAATAATAATAATATGCAGCAAAAAAAAAGAAAAAAGAAAAAAAAGGAGAAAAGGAAGTGAGAATGAAAGAGCAAAAGTGTGTATGAAAGAGGAGACAGGATGCACTACTTCCAGGACGATATAATATTGAAAGAAATTCAGAGAATCGGAATTATGACTAAAAGAAGGAGGTGTTCGTTCGCAAAGATGCTACGTTTGAGAGTACATGCACGTCAACACAAATCATCTTCCGTGACAGCGCGCACTCCACCTCATCCGTTTTCCCGCGTGCACATTACACGAAATATACAAAATAGACATTTATCACTACATCCTCTTCGGAATTTACAGTCTTTTTGATATCTTTTTTTTTTCTCTTTTCCACTTTCCGTTTTTATGTTCAGAAACATTCCACATCGGGTATATGACGCACATATCTACTCGAAGGTATTTTATTAATCATTGAATATGGAGATTACATCAATTTTTCTAGCAACACCGCATAAATCTATTGCGTTGTGTTTCCTCTTTTTTATTTATTTTTTTTTTATTTTTTTTAATGACACATTTAGCTTTTATTAGAGATCAAATGTCAAGACAATCCAAGAAAAAGAAAAATACGACGATAAAAAGTATTTCTAAACCAGGCAAGAGAAGGAATGCAGTTTTCGAGCAATCTACGTACATTATTGTATGAGAAACAAAAAAAAAATTAGAAGGGTACTTTTTAGAGTTATATTTACGATAATTGTGGATTAGAAACGGATCAATATCAATTTTTAATTGACAGTGAATATAAATTTTTTTTAAATTGTGCCTTTTCACACAGATCCGTTAAAAGAAAAGGAGCGAAAGGAAAGAAAGAAAGAAAAAGATATATGTATATGCAGGAGAAAATTGTTATAATATATTTTTACGCATCGTTGAACACAGATGCGAATCTTAATTTTCTAATTAATATATCTGCAATTGTTTTTGTATTAAATATCTCTATACATTTGTTTTCGTTATCAATTTGATAGATTTTGTATGTAATTTACATGCATTGAATTGGAATTGTATCGGACTGTATATAAGATAAAACTAAATAGACATCCACACACAACACAAAAACAGTCCGTAATATATAATTAAAAAAAAAGGGAAAAGAAAAAATCTAAGAGAATCAAATCGTGACAAGTTAAAAAACGGAATGTAAGATATGAGAGAAAGAAAGAGAGAGAGAGAGATAAAGAATGATTGAAAATATGTCTGAAGTGGAGAGCGAGAGCGAGGGAGAGAAAGATTTTTAAAAATGCAGAGTAGGTTTGTTACATGATTAAAAACTAGAATGTAAATTAATTTATTTTATCGAAGGAACACGTTATATATGCTGTCGAGAAAAAAAGAGATAGGCGAAAAGTAAAAATACGCAAAGACACGTCGATTTACACCGTGCACATGTATACGTACACACGCATACACAAGATACACGCACGTGCTGACAGATCGAGAGGAGAGTAATCGGGACGGCACTCTATCATCTTTCGAGATGTTTGAAATTGACGGCTGTAAATAAAATAAGTATTCGTCTGGATGATCAAACGAAAAATTCTATCAAGAAAGATTGAGCTTCCTGGGCGTCGTTGCGACAGCGCGGATAATTATATTTACCGAGATGAGTATATTTTCTCAAGGATTTGGAAATTCGCTAAAAAAGTGAACGCTTATAATTACTTGAATTCATTAAAATACCTTCGTGTTGAGTCCCGTTTTAGTCTTGATTATTCTTCAACGTTACAACCTGCGCCCAACGAATCTCCATTTCTTCCCCTTCTTCTGGATGCCTCTTCTCCCATATCGGCCACCATCACTGTTATCATCACCATCATCATCATTATCATCACATCATCATCATCGTCATTATCCGTGCATCCGGCGGAGTTTCACGTTGTCCGATTTAGGATTGATAGCTGAGAATTGAGTGAAGGAGCGATAGAGAGGGAGAGAATGTAAGAAAGCTTTTTACCAAAAAAAAAAAAATACACGCAGACTATTCGCGCGACATACGAGAAACTGATAAAGATAGTGACGAGGCGAGCAGATAGTTAGAGTTTTAGCAAAGAGAGAACGAAAGAGTGAGCGAGAGAGAAAGGGAGACGAGTCGCGTAGTTATTATTATAATATTACAATAACGACGCTGTATTATTATAATTAACGATTTACTATTATTGACGTCATCTAAACGTATGAAAGATTTTTACACTGTTGAGACTTGAAGTAAATAATATATTTAGTTTATTTTGGTACATCACGATGACGAGAGAGTGAGAGTGAGAAATAGAACGAGAGATAAATTGACGAAAAATAAAAAAATAAATAAAAAGACCGAAGGTGAGGGAGGTAGAAAAGCGGAATACGAGCTATTTTTTAAGAGGCAGACTTTATTACTCGATTTGAGTCCATGCATTAAGGTAAAAAGTTAAAAAAAAAAAAACGAGCGCAGAGAATAAGTGCGAAAGGAAGAGTGACTGGGTGTGAAAGAAGCGAGAAAGAGTAAGTGAATGAAAGAAACCACGGGAAGCTGAAAGGGAAGTGCGAAAAGGCGAGTGAGAAAGAAGAGCACTTGTTAGCGAGTGCATATTGTGTATTTGTTACACAAGGCGAGATTGTCACCACTTGACTGACAAAAAAATCCACATGTGATTTTAATAGTAAATTTTGAGAATTTTACTAAATAGAGACTTGTATACACTAAAAAAAAAAAAAAAAAAAAAAAAAAGTAACTAAAGTAATTATCGTGACTGACCAAACGGAGAAATGGAAAAACAGAGCAGCAGTAATAGTTGCGCCGACTGGTTCAGGGGACGAACCGAGGGGTAGGAAGGGGATGCGGACGGGGAGGATGCAATCTGCCATGTGTCCAGCATCCCCAGATGCGAGAAAAGAGATTCCACGAGAGTGAATCCGGAAAAGAAGGGTAGCCGGAGTGGATGGAGAGATGAGGGAAGGAGGAGCGATCGCGAGCGAGAATATAGTTATTAATGTACAGAGAACGCGCGGAGACGCGTAATTTTTTTTTTTTTTTTTTTCTTTTGCGGCGACGTGTTTTTTCGCATAGGTAGAGTTGAACTTTTGATGATTAAAAAAGGAAAAAAAAACCCGTAGGCTAAGGCGACGAGTGAGCGAGCACTCGCTCAGACTAGGAGATAAATAGGAAAGGGGCGATCTTTTATCGGATTAAGAAGCGGCTAAGTTTATAAATAGACGTAGATAGGTAGAACAATAGTTTAGTTACATAGTAGTTAGGATACGAATATGCCTCTCATCCTCCGTGTCCCCTATCCTCCCTCTGTGTGTTGTCGCGGGCACGGGGGGCACGGGCGTGGGGCACCGTTCAGCCTATGCACCTCGCACCCGTCAAGACTGACTGGCTATTCATATTGATAAATGTATATGTATATATATGTCATCTTTACGTGCATATGTATGTATACATATATATGAATTATTTGTATAATTGTATAAATAGTAAGGAACTATTTGCTTGCTGCGCACCGCGGGTCAGGTGCGTGGGCTGGCCGGATGTGAACTTTTAAACTCGTTTGTAGGGTGTGGGGCCTCGTAAGGTTCCCGCGGCGGAAAGCTTACCCCTGTCCGAGGGCTGGAAACGCACGGAAACGATTCCTCCCCGACTCTGGTCGCTCGGAGGGTCGCCCCCTCCTCCCTCCCACGTTAGATCGTACGAACGTCAGGTTGCGAAAAATCATACGAATATTTTTTTCTTCTCCTACGCGATTCTTTGTCTCTAACGCGAACCACTCGCCGCGGGAGTTTTCAGGGCTTTCGCAGCCCGGCCACCAACAAGTTCCGGGCAGGAAAACGGTTCTTGCCTCTGCGGACAATGCTGCTTTCCGTAAAGCTTTCTCTAGAGTTTTTCGCGTAGACACACTCTTTAGATTAGGCGTACCGTAGTTGATAAACTGATTGTAGAAAAAAAAGGGAGATGTGAGAGAGCGAGAAACTGATTGAGCGAGAAGCGAGACGAAATATAGAATGTTTTTAACAGTAAAATAACATTAGTCGAAATCGGCTTAAGAGAGTGAACGGCGAATTGCGTATACCTGCGTGTGTGCGAGATAGGCGGGAAGAAAGAGAGCGAGAGAATGAATTAGCGATAAAAGCGAGGTCCGAGGTGACTAGATCATTGTCTTGTACTTCGGCTTGTACAGTCTTTAGCTTTCCAAGTTTTTAAGTCATTGTTTTACACGTGTTTGTTAAGCGACTTAGCTGTAATTACTCGAGACATCTTGGGTTTCTTCCTTCACACATCCTTCTCTTCCTCCCTCCTCCGATGTACCTCAACACCACCACCCCCCTTCTCTCCCGTCCCTTCTTTCTTTTTTGCATTTGTACACCGCTCGTCTTTCGTGTTCGACGGCGAACAAAGCCAACGAAGGAAGCGGAATTTGTAATGTAACTACGACGGAACGAGAGACACGTACCCCGTGCGTATCGCTTATCTTTCCAAGATCATTGAGAAGGAAAGAACCGAAGATAAAAAAAAAACAAAAATAAAAAAAAAACAGGGGGGAACGGTGTCGTCGGACGCTGAGGTATCTTTTTAAATCCGCGCGCGAGGATCAATTTGTAGAATTTCGAGAAATACTTTTAAGACAGAGGCGAAACGAAGGCGTTTTAGCATGTAATGTGAAGAAAAAAATCTTTAGACGTTAAGGCAAGTTGTGTCATAGTTAGTTAAGAAATCTAGGGTGACTCTTAGGAAGTCGAATAGGTGCTGTAATAAAACAAAGTTTAACACAAGAAACAAGTCAGAATTAGATTTTTCATGAATAAAGTAAATTTAAAAAATTACAAAAAAAAAATGAATGAAAAAAAAGCTCGAGATAAGAGGAACGTAATGAAAGGGAAAAAAAAAGGAACACACGCGACGTCGACGACACAAGGGGCATAAGCCACTAAAAAGTGCCCTTAGTTTATTTTGGATCGTTTAAAAAAACGCTAGTCTTTGTGTGTGAGAGAGAGCGAGAGAGAACGTGAGAAAGATAGTAATGTGGGGGGTTTTTTTAGATAGGATCTTCGGTGAATAAACAAGCAAACAAATATAAAAAAAAGAAAAAAAAAAGAAAAAAAGAAAAAAAAATGGAAAAAGAATTTTAAAAACAATCGTACGACGAGAGAGGGAGAAAGAGAGGGGCCGACGAGAGTGTACGAGAGGAAAGGTGTGCGCATGTGTGTACGTAGGTGTGTGCATAACTTCGAAGAAAAAATGAAAATAGCGCGTAATCTCGAAGAACCGTCATCTACCTATTTTACACACAGCACACGCTTATAAGAAATACACGCATGCATGCATACAAACCGACAGACAAACACGCAGACACACATTTACACACAAAACACCAACACTTGTACAGAAAGAGGGAAAAAAATGTGCGTGCGCTATTGCGGAGAGGATCCGCGCTCTCCGCTGCTCCTGTATTATTACCGCGTAACACCCTATGTGTGTCTCTATTTATAGGGGCGTGCACTTGAATCGGTGGTCTTTTTAGAATTACTTACGAGTAATGAAGAAACGGTTTGGTAAATAATTAAATAATTCGCGATGCGCGGGAAGAGCGAGTTCCCGGATTCGTCACGATTATCATCCCTTATTTTTGATCAATAAACGATCTGTTTTTGGGGATTTACGCCGACCGACAAGACTCTTACTTCTCCTATCTGGTACGGTACCCTTAGAGAACTTCAACAAGAAAGGCAATTGCTAATCTAGAAGAAAAAAAGCAACTTTTTTTTCTAACTGCTTATTAGTATTTTTGATCCTATCAGTTTTTATTATTATAAGAAATGAATTATTGCATTCGCATTACAAATTTTTTTTTTTTTACGTATAACGTTATTACGTTCGAATATGGTCATTTTTGTCAATGGAGTTATAATTACATACAAATTTTGTTTCCGAAGATCGATATAAAAAAGGCACATTTGACATAAAATTGAAATTCTTAAATACAGAAAATAAAAATTATATTATTATACAAGAGATAAAAATCTCTTGGGTTTAATAATTATTTATTATTTTTAATTTTCTAATATAAAAATTCAGAAACTATACAAAAAGTTCAAATGCATAATCTTATGAAATCGGAAAAGTTTCAATCGTTGTGATTACGCACAATATCTTATAACAATATATATATATATATATATATTTTTTATATATATATATTGTTTTGTGTTTATAATTAATGCTTTACGCAGTTGGATTTGAATATCCTCAGCGTATTATCCGCACCACCGGACATTATCAACTCAGGATTTGACCAGTTGCAGTTGAGAACTTTGTCATCATGTCCCAGGAGATCAAACAGTGGTACCTTAATGCTGAAAAAATTTAAAATACTTATCAAAGTTAATTTTGCATAACGCTTTTTTAATGTAAAATTTTAATTTGCAAACCTTCTAGTGTCCCAAAGTTTGACAATATTATCGTATGCTCCTGAGATAAAAAGATATTCTTCTACGGTTGACCAGCGCACCGACGGTATCCATTGTGTATGAGAAGTAAATTTTGTTTTCATAGCTATTCCTTTTAAAATATATAATAGTGCATAAATACAGTTTGAAGTACTTTTTTCATGTATAGTAAATTATTTATTGATTAAAAAGTTAGATACATTAAAAATTTAAAGATAATTCTTTATTTTAAAATATTTAATTTTAATAGAATCGTGTAATTTTATGAGATTTAAAAGTTAAATCAAAATCAATGATAGATGTTTCAAATACCTGTAGATCTCGGATCAAACAGTCTTACATGCTGATCAGCTGATCCTGTTATTACAGCGCGTGATAATGGTGAGTAGTCTATGTCGAAGAAACTTTTGTCGCTGTGGAGTTCATGCTTGATACCGTTTAATTCAGCATCCCAAATTTTTATGGTGTGATCCCACGAGCTCGTAATTATCTCCGTTTTGTCAGACCAGACAATTCCGCTAATCGCCTGCTTGTGTCCTTTCATGCCACATTTTGGTGTCTGTGCGTAAAATCAACGTAACAATATAATATATACTTTTCATAAATTTTTTAGTATTGATAAATATCTATCGATAATCTACATACTTTCTTTTTATTTACGTATCCTGGTTTTCCCTTTTTCGCCACGGATTCTCCATCATTTTCGTCAGCTTAAAAGAGCAATAATACCATAAATTATATAAAATGCAAAAAAAAAAATAATAATTTAATTCTTAATACTTACGTATTGACCATATGTATAACATTGTATCCCAGGCGCCACTCGCCAGTAAACTTTTATCGTGATTAATGCCGATTGCTTCAATGCCCCTTCTGTGTCCCTCGCAAATGTATACACATTCGGCAGTATTTCTTGTTATATCCCAACTCCATATCATACATGTTTGATCCATTGAAGCACTATACACATGTGTAAATATATATTAATATAAAATATCTTTCAAGGAAGCTCATTAACTACATGCAAACGAAAAATTCAAAAGTACAAGATTTTCTAACAAATTACCTAACAAAGGAAGCATTATCATCATCGAGAGATATCCAAGCAACTGCTTTGAGAGGTGATGTATGTCCAGGAATTGTAAGTTGATGTTGGCCTTTCAGTGACCAAATATGTAGCATATTGTCATAAGAACCAGTTAAAATCCTAAAGAAAATAGTTTGAATTATTACTATGTTTCTTAAGCTTCACACAAAAGATGTCTTAAACTACTTTCTTCTTTTAACATTTATTCTTATTAAAAACCAACCATTTTTCACAAACATCAACAGCTGATACCCAATCGTCATGTATTAGACAATCCTTTGGCTTAGGTGGAGGATGCTTTTCTACAAATTCTACTTCTACTACTTTCTCTGTAGAAATCTCCCATTCAGCAAAGTGTTTTGATAAAGAACTACGTAGAAAACATGACGAAATAAGGAAATCAAACTCGCCTTGCTCCTGGATATTATTTGCTGTAAATATAAATAATTAATTAAATTTTTAAGAACAGAAAATTATTTTATAATTCATAGAATTAAATAAGTATATGTAAACTTAGTTCTAAATATATATACATTTACTAGAAAACAGTGCACACTTTAACATACAAAATTCAGCAATAGAAAATAATTTGGAAAAGATAACAGTGCAGCACATGAAAGGAGTACTCTTTTACCTTTAAAAACTTCGTTTAACAAAGTATTTAATTGATCAGGGACTAATGAACTGTCCACTGTCAAGGAATCCGGTAAGACATACCTAGAATTGTTTAAATCAATATAAAAATTTCCACAAATCAGACAAGACTACAAAGATTGAAATAATTCCTTACTTCTTCAGCTTAGTTACAAAGCGTATATGGACCTGGTCTTCTTTATTTCTCGATTTATCTTTAGATTTCGTTTTAAGACGGTTCTTCTTGACGGATTCAACTTCCATGGCAATCCTGTTGGGTCGCTTGATTTTTCACAAACTTATAGGAACTTAACCTCACCTCGCTGTTACGAATACAAATTTTAAAAGACACGTCGTCACGACAAGCATGTGCGCTACAAAGCCTATGTTCAATGCGTTCACTGATATACCTGACACTACCACCGTCGGTGAACGATGCCGCCAACTGTCAGCGGCGACTTCCTAGGGAGATGTGGAGTCAGGAGAGGTGACGACTTTTCTCCGGGCGGCCGAAAAATTCCCAACGTCTTCAGTTCGCAACACGAGATCTTGCCATCTTTCGATTCTCGCGAATCCTTGCCGAGAATGTCACGGGAGCTGCACGCGTGCCTTATCCGCTACTTCGCGCGCCTTGACAGACTGGACGAGAAATGGAAAGACCTGTCGAAAAGGGCAGAGAGACCGCTTCAAGTTCTGGCTAATCGAACGGAGCAGTTGCGCCATGTCATGAAGTAAGTGGACGTCGAGTGACGATTTTTGATTGCCCGAAAATATCAGAGAATCACTGCGTGTAGTTTCGACAAAGGTAGGTTAGATAGCGCGACCGCCGCCGACGTAATGGAGGAGCAGTTTTGAAAGAATATTAATTAACGTTCGGATGGTGTGTTTGCGGAGAAGTAATTACTTAAATTCTGTATGTATTATCGATGTAGCTTGTTTCAAATGGATTAAAAAGGAAATTCTTTTAAAGAAATATGTATTTAAAAAAAAGGGTAAAAATTAATTTCTTTTGATTTTAAGAATTGAGAAACGATTTTCTTTTTCATATGTTTTAAGTTTTCGTTAATATTTAAATAATTACTTTTAAGCGTTGATTAATCGGTGGATTTTCTTATATTTCCACAGTGAAGAAACAGACGAGGCGGAGGACAGTGTGGATCGAGAAACGCGGGGGAGATTGATATTTAAAATCCTCATGGGACTCGAAGAAGAAGTTGTGCTCCTTCGGGACATTTTGACGCAATTTAATGACGCCAATCAGGTATTACTTTCCTTCCATGAGCGAATATAGAAAGCCTGAGAGTTCCGTCATTTAAATCTGTATTTTCAGGATTTGAAGAACCACTTAGTTAACTTGGAAAACGCCAGGAGCAAAGTATCTTTGAATGACGAAACAATACTGGAATTATTCAGAGAAACGCCTTACCGACCAAAACTCGAGTTACTTCTGCAGTGGGCCGTTGAGGGCTTTCAATTTTACCATAATATGTATTTATACACACGTTTCTTCTAAAACAGCGTGATTGTTTTAAAATAATTTACTATATTATTTATGCACTTTAGGTATCTCCGTATCAGCGATTGCATGAAGTCAATTGACTACAAAGTAGAGGAGACCATTGATAATCTGGTTTCGTCTTTCACAGAAGAAAAGCGCGGCAGGAAAAATATAAACCGTAAGCATCGACCGTCTTTATTCTGTTCGTATCGTAATCGGTTTTTAAAGAAATATACATATACATATATTCAACACGTATGATTATAGTCAATATATTATAATCGATATATTCAAGATATAGAAACGCTGCTCCTCGTATGCAATAGCACGCTCTCTCGGTACATTTCTATCACTTGCCACTTCGATTTTTACGTCTACCGTTATTATCGTTACACGCACGTACACGATAGTGATTAAAATTGCGCCTTCGATCGCTGTTTCAAAGTGAAGTGCATCGAAATTGTTGGTGCAGCCGCTTCGAGCGGCACGGCATTGCCGTTTCACTCGTTTACACATATTTGCCCAATTATTCAATTATTATTGTAAAAGATTTAACAAAAAGATCTTAATAAAAATTTCATGTTTCAGGGATCCTCGCTTTTACGCAATTTCTAGCTAAGGAAACTTTGCATTAGTGAGACGAAAATGGATCTGGTGGCAACAAGAGAGTTTAAATAAGATAAAAAAATATACGAACACGCGGATATTTTATACATACCGATAAATTATAACTTCTTTCTTTATTCGAGATCTACTTTTAATAAACTTTTTTCTATTATACACGAAGAATGGTATAATTAAATACTGGGATAAGATAAGGTAAATAAATTCTCACGTACTTTAACGTCTCGTATTAAATTGCGACTTTTAACATTAATCAATAACTGCTATCTTAATCTCGCTGTTAAAAAAATTTTTTTTAGTTTTATATACTTCACACGTATAATGTTGCGATTTATGCGTTAAGTTCTAGGGTGGCGATAAATCACGACCTGTCTTTTGCTTTCTCCCTACTCTCGGTGTGTCTTCCTCTCAGAAAAGGGTTCGCATGCGGTTTCATGTTCTGTGGAAGAGAGTAGCGGACGAGAGAGAGAGAGATGCGTTGAAGCGCCGGCGCCAGCTATTGATTCCTTTAGATGTATCCGTGGTTTCAAAAGTTACTATCACCAGCGCACACGGGGGTGTCACCAGTGGCGAACCGCTCTTCGACCACGGACAAGGTCCTCGCGCGTTTCCCCCTTTGGTCCCCGGCAGGTGGGTAATTCCGCTTTCCTTGACGTTTACGCTCGCCGTGGAGTACGCGAACGATCGCAAACCAACTCCACGGATATCCCTATCCCGCGCTACGACGTGTACGTGCATCACCCGAATAAAGCTGCCTGGATCCTTAAGCGAGGGAAGGAGTCCAGGTTTTCTTTCTGTGTCAATCGTTAATACACAGGGTGAAATGGAAGACTTGTACGAAGACGATGTTTTTACATATGTATCGTATAAAGCTACACACATGTATATTTATTTCTTTTATTGAAATTGAAAATTATTTCCTTTTTCTCTCTCTTTTTCTTTCTTTTTTTTTTTACTCTCGCGGATGTGTGTAGAAATTTTAATAAAACTCGCGTCTGTACACGCGCGCTATAACGTGCACTTACGTCAAAGGAAAAATCAATTTCTAGTAGTTTTTAATCAATTTTTTTTTTAGTGTAACAAATACGTACACAAGTTTGATGTAAAAAGGACATGTGTGTGTAATTGAGAGGAAATTGCTAATATGTGCGCTTGTAATTGACACTCGTATGAGAAAATACACACTCACACACACATATACACGTACGTACATCAATATAAATTAAACTTGTGAGAATGTTGCACACGTAAATAATTTTTATATGAGAATTAAAATTGAAAATTAATTAAACAGCGAATTAAATTCGTGTGAAAATATGTGATAATGACTTAACATAAATATATTATATTATTAACGCATTAGAATATTTTTTATTTCATATAAAGTTATCTTTTCGCAGCCTTTTAACGTATATTAAAACGCTGTTTTATATTGCAATTAATTTTATGATAATTTAAATTATCTCAATTATCATTTATTACATTAAAAAAAATATTACTTCTTTCATAAACGATTTTTATTAATTATTTTGTTCAACGTCTTCTTCCAATCTTTTTAAATAATGAATTTAATTTCTGTCTTAATAGGATGAAGCGCTTAGACCTTTTTGTTTAATAAAAATTGAACTTAAAAAAAGACTAAGACGAAAAAAGAGAAGATATGGCGAACACGGCTCATCTCGTTCGCCGGCAGAGCTCCCGCGATTTAAAGCCCCAGAAAAGCATCGATAAGCTTGAGATGAAAGAGATGCGTGGTAGATTAGTGGTGGATAATCGAAAGAACATCGCCACTGCCAATTACGGGGCCACTAATGCGGCCTTTGAAGACACTAGTCCTAGCAAGGTATACGTCTGTTTATTTTTACTTGTGCAAGGTCCATTGAACACCGATTTCAATAAAAAATTCGCAAATTTTTAGGGCAAAATAGGAAACGGCCCCGGCAACAATGATGGCAAGGCGATTTTTAAACCGGAGGCGGGCGAAGATGAACGTGAAAATTGGGATAGCAAACTCACATTTCTCCTGGCGACCGTAGGATACGCAGTAGGCCTTGGAAACGTATGGCGGTTCCCCTATCTGGCTCAGAAGAACGGGGGAGGTGCGTTTACTTTATTTAGATTTTATAGAATTAAAAAAAAAAAAAAAAAATATATATATATATATATATATAATGTCTAACATTTGCAGGCGCTTTTCTAATCCCTTATTTTGTGATGCTGGCCATCGAGGGTATTCCTATATTTTATCTGGAATTGGCAATCGGCCAGAGACTGAGAAAGGGCGCCATCGGAGTGTGGAATCAGGTGAATATACGAATACAGAATCCATTACTTGCTTATGAATAAATTTAAACGAGTATTTGAAATTGTATTTCTATATATGGTATCTTTCTTCTTTGAAAGGTATCTCCATACATGGGTGGTATCGGAGTCAGCAGCGCCGTAGTTTCTTTCAATGTGGCTCTTTACTATAATACAATTATCGCCTGGTGCCTATTTTATTTTGTTCAGGTAAACAGGATTTACTTTAATTTTGTTTATTCATATGATATTGCGAGTCGCTGACGAAAATCTAAATTTGTTCGCAGAGTTTCCAATCACAGTTACCTTGGGCGGAGTGTCCCAATAGATATTTCCAAAATGGATCTTACGCGCCCGAACCCGAGTGTTTGGTAATGTTAAAATTTAATTACAATATAAAATAAATTATTCCATCGTGTGTATGTGTTCGCATTAAGTTTTCCTTTTATTTCTAATGCGAGATTTGATCGACAGGTCAGCAGTCCTACACAATATTTCTGGTATCGAACCACCTTGATGATATCTAAAGATATCAATACACCGGAAGTATTTAATTGGAAAATTGCTCTGGCACTAATTATCGCATGGATTCTTGTTTATATGTGCATGATTAAAGGTATCGCATCCTCGGGCAAGGTATGAGTATTTTTATAGTCAGTTATTAATTTTTAATCCTTCAAACGACTGACGATTATTCGAACTTGTTTAGGTCGTATACGTGACTGCCACGTTTCCGTATATCGTACTGATTATTTTCTTCTTCCGAGGTGTGACATTGACGGGTATGTCGGATGGTCTGCGGCATCTCTTTACGCCAAAAGTACGTTCTTACAATTTTCTACATTATTATTATAAATAAAACTTTAAAAAGTTTGAAATAATTGTTTTTTTTTAAATTTTTTTTTTAATTTTTTTTTTAGTGGTGGACGTTGACCGATCCTGTGGTTTGGCTGGAAGCTGGAACGCAAATATTTTTCTCTTTAGGGCTAGCTTTTGGGGGTCTGATAGCGTTCTCTTCGTATAATCCAGTGAATAATAACTGTTATCGTGACGCTATCATGGTCAGCCTGACAAATTGCTTCACGTCCATGTTCGCAGGAATCGTCGTCTTTTCAATTATAGGTATGTGCGATTTTTTTCTTTAGATATTTCTTTGTTCGGAATCTTTTACGCTTCTAATTTTGTTTCAATAGGATTTAAAGCTACCATGGTTTACGAACAATGCTTATCAGAAAAGAATAACACGTTGATGAGTATATACGGTCAAGCCGACAAAATACCTGAAAATCTTCCAGCTGCCGGCACATTACTGAATATTACGAATAGTAACGGATCGTTGGACAGTTTGATAATGCCAAAACTGCCCGAATGCGATTTGGAAAAAGAATTAGATAATGTAAGTATGAATAGATGTTAAGCTTGCGTAAATTCTAATAACAACTAACAATGATTGCAGTCAGCATCGGGTACAGGCTTAGCGTTCATCATTTTTACCGAGGCAATTAATCAGTTTCCTGGTGCTCAATTCTGGTCAATATTGTTTTTCTTAATGCTATTCACATTAGGAATCGATTCTCAATTTGGTACTTTGGAAGGTGTCGTCACTAGCATCGTTGATATGAAACTCTTTCCAAATTTAAGAAAGGAAATTTTAACAGGTAATGGTTACAATAATGAAAAGAACGATGGCAGATAGTGTGAATAATTTTAATTTTGTGCATAGGTGTGATTTGCTTGGTGTGTTGCATTATCTCTATGGCCTTCGCTCATGGAGCTGGCAGTTATGTTTTCGTATTGTTCGATAACTTCAGCGGAAACTTCCCATTGCTCATAATCGCGTTCTTCGAATGTATAGGAGTCTCTTATGTCTACGGTTTAAAAAGGTAAAAAAAAAAAAAAAACGGGAATTTCAGGAATCAGATCACACGTATCAACATCGAACAATTTCAGATTTGCTGATGATATCGAATTGATGACTGGCAACCGGCCTGGCCTATACTGGCTGATATGTTGGAAGTACCTCAGTCCATTGGCGATGTTAAGTATTTTAATCGCGTCTTTTGTCGAAATATTTTTCGAAGGAAGCGGTTATCCGGCCTGGGTGGCAAGTAAAGGCATTACGGAGAGACACGAATGGCCCGTTTGGGCTTTAGTTCTCATCGCTATTCTCATTCTTACTTCCGTTCTATGGATACCCGCAGTCGCTATTTGCAGGTTGGCCTTTTATTCAGCAAACATCTAAGTATCAGTTATTTTTCACTTAACAATATACATATAATAATGTAACTAATACTCGATATTTAATAACGTTAATAATTATATTTAATACTAATATTCACCGTATTAATAATAATATTAGTTAATACCTTATCTTACTTTGTGTATTTTATATCGATTCTCATTTATCTTTTCTAGATACTTTGGAATTCTTATCATTGACGACAACGAAAAGGCTTGGTTCCCCGCGGCGGATTTGAAAGAATTTCATGGAATAGTGCCGCATGAAGTGACAGTAGCTGAGACACTGCTGTTTTGCATCAGAAGTGATGGTTCCGAAGGATTATGCTGTCCTACAGGAGGTCCCAGTGATGACGAGGATGAGGACCTCACCTAGGAACAATCTTGATCGCGACGCGCGTTTCTGTGGAAGATTTTGTTTCGAGAAACGCTTTATTTCATCCTGTGACGATCATTTTCGACTGCTGTTATTTGGTCGAAAATATCTACAATCCATTTTGGTGAATCTGGTCGATTTGTAGTCAGCGCATCCGCGCGGTAGGATGTTATCTATTGTGTCAATTAACATAAGCTTCGGCGATAGGAGTCGTTTCTTCATAATATAAAGATGGAGATATATTCGTAATAAAAATTAATTATATTTTTCTTTTTTTCAATCAACAGTTAATTTTACATTTTTCTTCAATGATACTTAAAAAAAAACTTTGATTTAAAAATAGCATCTTGAATTTAAGTATCTTATACCCATAAAGCATTTTTCATAAAAAATATAAAAGATTTATTTGAAAAACACTTGAATGTATCTCCATTTACGAGTATATAACTTTTTTCCTATATTGGGTTTTTTAAGTAATAATTATATAAAATAGCTTTTGAAGCTTCGCGGATAAAGAATACTAGATAACCATCTACATGCACAGTTTTCGAGCAAACAACATAATCGCGCGTCGCGTGAACGAAAATAAAAGGTAATCTTTCGCGAAGAAAATTGCCTATTATACAAGTTAACGATGAAACATTTACTCTTTAGCGATTGCGATTAACGTCAGATTTAATAAGATTAGTGGTAGGAGCCGTCCAGTGGACTTGGGTGGGTATACCCGAAATTGTTTTAGATAGATAGCTTTGGATCAGAGAACACATGGATCCTCAGATTTATGGATATTTGAAAATTCGAGATTTTGAACATCAATGGATCTAAAGACTTAATTCCATAAGTACTTAAGAACATAAGAATGAAAATTAAGTAAATATATAAGGTGGAGATATTTCAGGTATATAATTTAAAAGTATAGGACAAGGACGAATCTGTTAAAACCTAAGAATGCAAGTATACTGAGACATAAATGTCCGAGAGAACGTAACATCCTACCAAAGATCTAAGGATCCAAGAATCCACGATTGATTACGTGGATTGATAATGTGACAATAAAAAAGATAAAATTGATGACAATAATAATTGGATTAAATTAATGCTCGACAATAATGTTAAGTGTGCAATATACGATGCGCACTTGAGGATGCCTGGAAAGCCGAAAGACAGTTAATTCGACCGATAGAATTAGTTTTTCGGACTAAGAAGCACTATCATCTCGGCTATAATTAATCAATTAATTAGTTTCACGTAGGTCAATTATTATTCTGATTTTCATCTTATTGCGCATGTTCAAGTTCGACCTAATATAAAATATATTAAAAAAAAAGATATGTATACATAAAATGAGCGCAACATTATATTTAATTAAAGGAAAAAGTTAAAGTCTAGGTCGAAGTTGAACATTAAAGGTGTTTCCGAATATTCCACGGAATCTTCCTGCTCGCATTTGCGACAATATTCAAATGGCCTGATATATCTTCCAGTGATATTTTAAATTTAACTCTTTGCACTTTGAACATCTTTCTGTTAATCACGTTGAAAGGATAGTTATTATATTATTTTAGAAAGAAAAAATTTATTATACATCCAGTTATATATAAGTTTTGTTATGTAATTATACAAACTGAATTTTTCTGTAATAATGTAGGCATAAGAATAGGAATAGAGAAATGAGTTCCTTATGGGGTAGAATGCACAGATAAGACTAACAAATATTTATAGACACTTGTTGAAACAAGATATTCTAGTGCAAAGAGTTAATGAATTGATTACTCGGTTGTGGAGTATTCGCCTAAAACGTACAAATGTTAACACGGACAATAAGTAGAATTTCGTTTCTTCGAGTTATCTATTAGCAAAAGTAAGCAGAAAAATAATTGCATTAGCAATCGTTAAGCGACGTAAATAATAAACAATAGGAGTCTTCAATTAACCAATGGCGAAATCGTCATCGGTTAATTAATGACGAACGATAAATCATATCTTGATATCATATCATTTGTTACAATGCACATACTAGTTTTTTATCTTATAGTCGCTCGATCTTCCTGAAAAAGAAAAAAAAAAAAGAAAAAAAAAGGGGGGAAAATGTTTTAGAGATCAGATGCATTTTATAACGTATTCTTAAAAATTTTGATATTATTTATATGAATTAGATATTATTTTTCTTTGTTCTTTAGTGAACGCTACGTATTTCTCGACTGAAATTGATTATCTTCCATTAAACCTCTTTACGTTTTAATATTTTAAAACACAATCGACAATCTCTCGAATTTATTTTTGTTAAAAGGGTAAGTCTAGAAAATGTACTTGAAACGGAAGGAAAATGTTGCAGCAGTTCATTATCGCGATGACTGTTATAATTAATGTTGGAGCTATAAAAAGAGTGATCTATCCTATCGTACTTTTGTTAATCATATATTGTCGATGTAGCTTACGCAATAATTCAGAACAATATACCGACGGCGGACGGTAGTAATTATTACATATAATTGCGACGATTGCGATACATATATACAATATTGCGTATACGTAAAACTGTACATATATATATATATATACATACATGAATATATTGTTGTCAGTTGAATGTTAAAAATAAATACCTTGAGTGGATTCAGATCTTTCTTCATTAGTGATACTTAAGAAATCGAAATTTTCTTCTAACATGCACTATTACAGTTGAAAGCGTAAGATTTTGGTGATAAAATAAATAATTTTATTATTTATGGTAAAACAAGAACTTTTTTTTACAGATGCTACGTAGCGCTTATTATCCTATGTTTTCGTTTGAGCCACTGTATGTGTTGGAACTTTCAGTCAACTCTTGAGCTTTCGTTTAACCCTTGATAATTTCGACTTTAAATTTTTATTGAATGCAACTACTGTGAAAATTTAATATTTACAAATCAGAGATTATTGATAAACAGGTAAATTAACAAGTTCTATATATAATTAATAATTGTATATATGTAGCACTTATGGAATTATACATATACATATATATATATATTACAGTCGAAACTCCAAATCCATTAAAAATCGTTTCTATTAGACAAAAATTTAATAATCGTATTAGATTTATATATGTATAACAATAACAATAATAGATTCAAGTTTATTCTGAAAGTAGAAAAGAGATGAAGGAAAATGTAGGACCTTACTTCGCGTAAAAAATTAAAAAATCTATGTAATATCATATAAAAACACTTTGTTTCGACTTAAAAGTAGAAGGAAAGTTAAAATCTATGAAACACGATGCAATAATCTAGTTTTGTCTAGTAAAAAAGATTTTGACTGTATTTCGGATTTTGATTGTAACATATATATCTATAACCTGTGTTTAAACAATTCTTATGAGTATTAACTATTTACTAGTATATATTTACGCCCGATAACAATAGCTTCCACGTCTCATATGGCGTGTAAAAATATTTTACGGTAACAAGATACTTAGTCCTTCACATGTACAATCTACTATTTTACACTCTTTCGAAATTTCTTTTTTAGATGTTTTTTTTTCTACATCACTTTATCAAAAGCTCACATCTTTTTCCATTGATGAAAATCGCCACCACCTTAACTTAAACCTATGGCAGTAAGCTACACATCGGCATCAGTAATGCAAGGCCCATTCATTTTCTTGCAGAAAAGTATCGACTACTTCCTTCATCGCCAGATTTGGAATCAGCTGATCCTGCGTTAAACGTACACGCGTGACCGGATCAAAGTGGCCAACTCGTTGGAGATGTTCTTCGATATCCTTCCGCTCGTATGTAATTCCACTAGGCGTTATTACTGGCTCTTGCAAAATCTCAAAGCTAATTTTACCGCACAAGTAATCAGGCACCTCTCTTTTCTGTGAGAAATATATTGTAACAATAGTTATTAGTTCACGTTATTGTACATAAATTGCGTTAACGAAATGATGGTATATAAAATTAAAAGATTATTCGAAAAGAAATAATAATTGAAAACGCTAACATACCCGTCTTCTCTCGTCAACCTTAGCAAAGAGATCATTAAGTCTTGATATACAAGTATCTCTTTTCTCTTCAATCTCCTCTTTCCTTCTGGCAAATTCAGCCGAATTCGTTTCAGTGTCGGAATCTTTTGTAGTCTCTTGTTCTTGCAAAGCTGCTAAGTTACGCTTCGCATCGTCTACAATAAGCTGATTCAGATAAGTTTGCAGTTCTATATCCTGAGTAATTCTTTGTTCCTCTCTTATTTGAAATCGACGTTTCTTAGCTAGGCGCAATACACTAGTGATGTCGTCACCATAATTCAACTTTTGTTCTTTCGCCAAATCTACAGCTGTATTTTTTTTTAAAGATAAGTATATATCAAAAACTTGCTCTACACTTGAAAAAGAAGAGAGAAAGTGTGTCTCGTTATATTTACCTCTTTGCAAATACTTTACAGCCTCGTCAAAAAGTTCTAGCTCCAGTAAAGCTAGCCCTAGAAAGAAATGACCTTTCATCAAACAGGGATCTATATCCAAAGCCCATCTACAATCCTTGCACACCGACTCCCATCGTTTCAGCTTCAAGTGACATAGCGCTCGATTTGTATAGTACAATGCCTGTCCTGGATTCTTCATCTTAAACAAAAATCAACGTACCAAAAACAATTTTAATTTTCAATAATACTCTTCGTCGATACTTTCATTATCAAGATAATTAAGAATCGTTATTCTAAGCAAAACTGACGCTCTCCTGAACTCTCAGCTCGGCTATCTCCGCGTTCGATTCTACGTGCGATCGGATTTAAATTTCCCTCGCGCACGCCGAATTCTAGTTCGGGGGCCGGACGCAAGGAGGTCCATCCGATTATCATCACACTGCGCGATTCTCGATTCAAAACAAAAAATATTTTACTGACGATAAATGTGGCCGAGAGCGAGCGAGGGAGCGCACGGGAGATGCGCCATCGACAATTACGATTCCCGTGGGCGACACGCCGGGGGATGCCGTTGCACTCACGATTGCTTTCGTGTAGCAACTGGCCGCGTCCTCGTATTTGTGCAGATCGAAGAGACGGTTCCCCTGTTCCTTGAGCTCTTTGTCGGACAGGTTCGCCGTCGAGTACATCTTACTCATGATGGCGGGTTGGTGGTTACCGTCGCATGCACGGCTGTTTGGTCTTTCTCTCCTTTTTTTTGTCCCTTCTCGCAGCCGAAAAAACTCACGAGCGCGAAAGTGCGAACGCGACACTCTTTGTCTAACCTCAAACGGACGCCCGATACTTCATCTTTGTTCCGTCCACGGTCTTCGACTCGACGCGACCGTACGCGGAAAGTAGATCGCGTCTGCAAGCTCGACGCGACTGTCATCTAGAGAAATATCTCGGAATTTTCAAGAGCAGCTTTACTATCATAGTGGATACGACGGTCTTGCAGTGCCTGTTTTTATCGGTACATCAGTCTAATTTTTAAGTCGAACCTGGGAAAGTGCGCCGTTAGATGGTAGATCAAGTACGGTTGCGAATTCGCCGACACTTCGGCACTTATAAATAATCATAAAATCGCGTTATTTCTGATCTCGGTGGAAACAAGGAAACTTCCTTCAAAACATTCCTCTTTTCATCTCGATCTTTTTGTAACAAACAACAAGTGTCATATTACGGAACTCTCCTAAAACGTGAGTACAGTATTAAAAGTAACCTGCGTATTGTACAGTTTTGCTCTGCATGATCGCGAAAAGAGACAATTCTTAGTGTCAGTCAGTTTTTTTTTTCTTTTTTTTTTTTTCTAAATTTATTAAACGACAAGAATAAAGCGACGTCGTAAATGAGAACAATCCGAAGTCCCGGTGCAACCGGAAGACAGGCAATAAATGCTAGAGATGTGCATGTACGCGTAGGGAAGCGGGCGCGTTTCATTCGGCGTGAACTCACGAGAACTCGTCGGTGTGAATTTGTCAGCCATTCAGTTTGGCGACAATACGGGGGGATTCGATGGCTATGTGGGTCAGCGGCAACCCTACGAGACTCGGAACTTCGCGACTCCGTCCGGGCCGGTGTTGTGACCCAGTTCGCTTTTTCCCCCCCGGTCCGTTCATTTGTCCGCCACCCTCGTTCGCGACTTCGATTCCGTATTCTTCTCCGTGGAAGAACGGAAGTTACCGCTTCTCGTCGCGGCTTCTTGGTGACAAATCGAAATTGGACGTAACCGCGTTAGTCGGGGAGCCACTCGGCGTTTGTTAGCTGTTAACGAAACTCGCGACTTAATTGAGTTTATCCGGCCACCGTCGCGGTTCCCGAACTGCCGATCGTTCCGCACGCGAAGAAACAACCCCGCGATCGATGCCCGCTGAAAAGAAAGCGGATCCGGGATTTATCGGTGCTCGCTTAACTAGCCCGCGGCGTTAGTTCCGTTAATCCCGAGGGCCGTTGGTCAGCACGTAATTTTTCAAGGTGAAATATTACTCGATGCGATCGCTCGACAGTTTCCAACAAATAGAATTCGATATATTTTTTAAGATCCGTTATTCTTCCCCGCGACTATGAGCGAGACGAGTTCTGGCGTGTCAAGGATCAATGCTGTGGGGTCGCGACGAGAATCGCTGTTCTTTTTCCGGTTTAATCGAATTCTCGATTATCTCTCCCCGATATTCCGGTGAAACCATTATCCTTTAATTCCCGGAAGCTCATTTACGGTTACGACCGAAACGAATCTCTAAGCGCGAGCGCTCTGTAGGATTTACGTACCGTACATACGTCCGCGAGTATTGGCATGTTCGCAGCTTGTGTGCCACGACCGCCTTTGCCCGCCTCCAAGATTCCCGTGCGATTCGCCGTGGAGGGGTTATTAAACGATACGATAGCGAGAAATTACGGTCGTTCGGCGTCGCATGCCGTGCATTCGACACGCGTCGAAAGGGTCGAAAAGGATTCGGCCGGTATACGCGATTACGTTGAAATTACTCAATCCGATGGCAATCTCGCGAATTACTCGTTGAAGTAACGTGCCACCGAAGGTGCCCGGTGTACACACGTGTGCGTGTTTACGGTTCCGGGGGAGGGCCTGCCTGAGTTAAAAAGGAGCCGCGGCGATGCTCTATGCTCACGCTACGGCGGGCATAAATATGCTACCCCTTCGAGGCGCCCACCGTCCGCGAGAACATCTCGCGCGTGTCGGGGCTGCGCAAAGGTGAGGCTGGCTTATCATTTCTTACGGCCTCCAGGCACGTTATCCAGCCAAATTGAGCTACGTCGAATCAAAGCCGAGCCGAGTCGGAATTAACGACACGGGCCGGTCGAACGCCAAGCTTCCCGTTGAGTTTCCGCGCAACGATGAACGCGAACGTCAAGTAGCTAACGCACGCGGTACTATTCGTCATCGGACGTTTTTTGCACTTCGCTGACAAAAAGGGTGGGATCTTATAAAAAACCGCTTTCGCGATATGAAAAGTTTATCGGTTAAAAATCAATAACCTCGTCCTGAATCTTACGATCTGATTACCGGTGCCGCTTTATCGATTATTATTTCTCATTCGTACAACTTGGAGCGCCTGAAGCCATGCGAGATTATTTAATTAATTCTGATAAGTCTATCGATCACATCCGAGATCGATTGTTTATGAACAATCGAGTCTTCCCGCGTCGCTGTCCTCGATGAAAAATTTTTAATATTTTACCGCGCTAGTAAAGACGGATCAATTGAAGCGATGATAATCGATCGGCCGGTTGAAATTGAAAAGAACTCGACGCAGCGCATTATAATACAACCCTCAAGTGTGTCTGAGGGACGCGTGAATATAGGTAGATTCTTCTTTTCCCCGGGACCGGGGAAAGGAATTGATATTCAAGGCGGCTGGATGCGCCTCGCGTCTCTACAGAAGCGTCTTACGCGGAGTATATACTCCGCGCGCATCGAGTGTATACATATACATGTACACGCTGAGAATATTCTAATTTAATATCACAAGCCCGTTCGTACGCCATCGAAGCTTCAAGTGCCAATCGAGATTTCCTTACGACTCGCAAACGTTTCACATTCTATTAACTTTTCGTCGATTTCCTTTTCGCGCGCGCCTGCTTCTTTTTACCCGTCTCTCCCCCACGTTCCTCGTCGCTTACTTTATTAATATTCCGCGGCAGACAGGTATATATGGATGCTTACGCGTCGATATTTTTCAGGTGCGCGGCTATCGACCGCTCCGCGATTACATTCACCCGTAAGAACTTGCGTAACGGACACGGTTTTGTCATTAAGCCCAGCCGGAGGAGGAGGGAAGGGGGAGGGGAGAAAGGGAGCGACGCACAAATTCTCATTCAGCAACATAATACCCGATAAATAATTTAATTTACACCAGTTGAATACCCGGCAGTTTCAAAGCCGATATATTAATCGGATTAGCGAAAATTGACGAAGCAGCGCGGACAGATTGATTTCTACCGGTAATTGCTTTCACATCGCCGCGTAATTAATATACGTATAAGTTCGCAACGGCGCAGATCGATGAATGGACCTGGCGGACAAATCTGGATAGGAATACTCCGGTATTCAAGAGTGCGTGCCGTTTTCTTTTTTCTTTTTTTTTTTTTTTTTTTTTTTCCAAATACGCGCCTTCGACGAATGACGATGAAAATGTTATCGATTCTTCGGTATTACGGTTTATTAACGCCGGTTCTTTGAGGATGTATGAGAAAACCGATAAATATATTTACATTGCAGGATGCGCTCGGGATTCACCGCGCAACAGTTTCCTCTTTCGCGGAGGAACGTGTCTGCAGGTCGAGCCGGATTTATAAAATCGCGCCGAGGTACACGGTTATTCCGCTGTTGATTTGATATTTCAGTTTAATACCTGAATGCATCGGTTTTACCAAATCGGCGGAGAAGGAGGAGGAGAGTAGGGGATATCACAAGTGGACCGGAATATCAACAATTGTTTTCATCGGCGAATAGAAATATCTATCGCGCCCACATATGGATTTATTCAATAGACAAGGGATATTTAATAGAACGATCAAAGCCATTCCCGCTGCAAAGCCCGTTCTGCTCTTTGATTGTTGCCCTGAAACGTATATCGATATAGATATACGTTATAGATGTGAATTTCGTTGTGCAAAATAGAAAAATCGACCACTCAATCGGCTTTACTATCGTCGAAATTGCATGCGCAATATATATTTTTCTTTCTTTCCTTTTCTCTTTTATCTTTTTTTTTTTTTTCAGGTAATTGATTATAGATTTATCAACTAGAAGGGAAAATATGAGCTCTTTCCGAAACAGATACCTATCGGGGTCAGCTTGGATAATAATACTAAAATAAATTCAAAATAATATATAACGCCGAGGCAAATTTTGAGTAAATGTAATCGAGATAAAGCCGAAATAATGTCGTAACGCTGCGACCTCCTTTCGCACCGAGTGGTTTGGAGCGCGTCTCGCGACGTAATTAGCAAAGTAAGGAAGGGAATCGATATATTCGCCGCGGGACGGGAAGAACCGTTCGAAGGGTCTCGTCGTGACGAAAGGCGAACCACGGCGGATAACGAATTCCGAAACTCGTCACGCTTGTCACGGCGCCGGGCTACTTACTCGACTTGTATAATTATTCGATACCCGAACCGCCCGGCGTCGACGACGGCGAGAACTTAGCGATTCCACGGGGAGCGCGCGTGTTGCAATGTCCCGGGTAAAATTTCTTGACGGTTCGAAGAGATGGGGACCCCTGCTGAATATCAATGCACGTCTCGCCTGTCTCACCGATCGCCGTCCAGAGGACCAGCCAATCGATTCCTGCGGTGGTTGTTTTGGGGACGTAGTGGTGGTACCCTCGCTAAAGTGATGGGATTTAGGGCATGCCATCCTCCGCGCGACGTTTATCCCTCTCGGGTTCTTCTCAAATGTAACGTTATTACTATAGAGGTACATTTTCGCGAAAAGTCATGCGGCGCAAGGACAATCGATATACTGAAAATTTCTTTTGGCCGCGAGGCGATTCGGGTTCACAAGTGAATAAAAATGGTAGAGTACTTTCTCCGGAAACTTAAAATTGCTTTTGTAATTTCATAAACTTACCCTAAATAATTAAATATCAAAATTGTTAAAAAAAAAAAATATTAAAAAATTTTACAGCACTGTTTTGTTTCTCTTGTATGTGTCTATATAAATCATAACGTACACACACATTAATTCCAAATATTATACACAAAATAAATTGAAAGAGAAATATATATATATATAAAAGGGGATATGCTGAAAAATACTGGTTAATAAACCAAGAACAGAGAAAAATGACATTCAATACGAGTCAAATAAAATGATGGTGCGATGAGAGAAAAATCCATAAAAGTATTAAAATAGATTATCACTTCATACAGAAAAATGGATTTTGACCCATTCGAATATTTTTATCTGCTGTGCACGGAATGATACATTAAAAGTCGATATTAATCTAATACATTTTTTAACAAACAAAATTCAAAGTCGGTAAATCAGCAAATAAAAATATTATCAAATTAAACTGTGTAATCATTCCAAGGACTCAACAAAATGATCTCGATTAAGATCGTAGTGGAAAAGTATTTTAAAAATTAATTAAATAATCTAAGTAACGTTCGAGAAAAAAAGATTGGAAATATAAGTAAACGTAGCTGGACTGTGACGAGGCCTTAAAAAATATTGTGGTTTCCACGATGGTAATGGTTTCTGGTTTACAATGCAGCTATACAGATTTATTGCGGAGTTACGCGATTGTTAAACCACGTGTGTAATTTCCCGTGCTCGACAGCGAAGAAAAGCGTGCCCACCGAAAGAAGAAATTCACGGTTAACGAAATGTCGCAAACAGCGTGGATGGGTTTCATGTACAATTCACGTGAAAATATTTGTTCTCCTAACAGCGCGTCCGAGTTAAAAACAGAGCCCCGTCCGCGCAAACAATGGCAGCGCGGTATCAGATCGATGTTTTTTCGCTAACGAAAACGTTGAATCAGTGCAAGCGGCGCATTTACAGAGAAGTATGTAAAATTGCTTGCCGGGAGTAATCGCCGCCCATCAATACGTTGCGACGTGACGAGCTAATAGCGACAATCGTGCGCATTGCGCGAAAGAAAGAGAAGAATAAAATTATAAAATTCCATCCGTTTTTGATCCTATTAGTTTTTATTTTCGAATGCTACGGTATTTAAATATGTAATTGTACATTTCCGGATTATTTCTCGAATCCCGAACGTTATTTCCCGATCTTGAGCTTCTATTTTTGTCGATATATGACGAAGTTAATAATTGTTAAATGATGTAAAAGAATAACAATCCCAATGCTTGGAGAGTAAATTAACGCTTGATTAATTAGTACTATTCAATGAATATTATCTGTTCGGATTGGAAGAAACAAATCAGATTCAATTATTAAAATTTGTGTAAGTATCGTGGTGTGCGTGTCGTTTCTACATTACGAAATGTAAAGAGATGTCCATTTGTTAATACAATAAACATAGTTGCATAAATTAAATGGGTAAAATGTTCAAATGTAACTAACTGTATACGATTATTACAATTTTTTTTTTTTTAATAGGTTTTAATCCAATAATACAATTTCAGAATTCACAGATTTCAAAACATGTACAGAAATATTATTAGAACAATCAAGAATAAGCCAAATAAAAAAAAAACATTTCTCTGTTTGAGAGATTTACTCCAATTCAGTTTTACTTATTTTCGATTAAGATTTAATTATGTATTTCTCCAAATATAGCAGTGTGCGTATTGCATTATTTAATTCAACAGAATTAATTACTGTAATTATGATACATTAATAGATAATTAAAATGTATTTTTTAAATTTCATGTTTATTTGTAAAATAAGATCATTTTTAAATAAATCACACACGGATTAGGTCCACATGATTAATTAGGTGCTGGTGATTTATTATTATTATTACTAATTTAAAAATATTTTTATTACAAAAATATGTATATCTTTGTTTTATTATACATTTATATGGAAATTCATTATTACTGTAATATAAACCGTAAATAAATTAAAAAATAACAGATGCATTAAATATATAATCCATTATGTATAAAGGTAAAAATCAAAGTTGAATATTTTTCTATTAATTATATAGAGATAGTAATTTAATGTGATTTTAAAAACTTAATAATTTCTTTTAAAAAATGTATTTTCCTTTTTTTTTTCATAAATAGATTTTTGCGAACAAATCTAAAATGTAGTGAAAAGTGCATAGCTTGTCGCTTGTATATTTTACACGGTTTGTATTGATTTTTCGACATAACTTTTGTTCTTTCTATTTCAGTCTCGTGAACTACGGATATCGGCTTTGTTAGTTGACTCTGCTAACTTAATTAATGCTTAATTAATAGAAATCTGAGCGTGTAATTCAAATTTGACCTTTCCGCTTAAGCTTTTCATTAAACTTTTTATCGTATTATAGAAATTAACAACTCGTCCTGCTCAAATTTCATTCAGCGAAACAAAACTCACTTTAAACGATCTAAAATTCATATCGAAATCGAAATCGAATTCTTTTTCTTTTTTATTACTTTACTCGTCTTGTAATATGTGAAGTATTATCGACTCAGACCACGTATGCATAAAGCATACATTAAAATATGAATGCCAGTTATCAAGTACACGACAAGCGAATAATGAATGATAAGCGAATATGCCATAAGCACTGACATCACGATTAAATATTAAATGTAATTTTTTAACAGTTTCCAAATTGTATACAATGTTTGAACCCGGTATGTTCGAATTATGCAAAGTCGAAGATACGAAAGCCACTTGATAATTTTTCGGATATATTTTTCCACGTTATAATTCCTTATAAATCCCATAAACCACAGTTTATATATTACCACACCCGCCTATTGTTGTTATTTCGCTAAAGTACGTACTAGAAAATATTAAATTGTTTCTATTCCACACTCTCGTTACGCTTTACTGTGCCACAAATCGCCGATTTTGACGTAATTTCATCGAAATGGTCGCCCGGGAGAGAAAAATACACGACGCCGGATGGTTTCAAGACGTTCGGAGAACGCCTTTAATTGTAAGAGTCATTTCTATTCTACTTTCGCGCGAGGCAATCGTTATTACCGTCGCTTCAACGATAATTCTCTGCCGTTTTCGCCACCGTCGGCGATCTTTCGCCCGAATTGCGGATCGACCGAAATTACATCACGATCACGTGATGCAATTATGCGAAATCTAGGTTCAATTATGAGCGTGTGCATTCGAGCGGTGGTAGGCTGGGACTTGTCGATCTCGGTTACCGCCTGCAACATTTCCACTTTGGTGATCATAACCATATTACACACTCGGACCGATAATAATTCAATTAATTGTCGGCAGAATAAATAGATGTAAAAAAAAGGTTGTTCAATTCAGCGAAATATCGCTGCTGGGGTCTGATTACGATCGCCGCGAGCATCTGAGTAAAAATATCCTTACCTTATGTACGTATGAATGTAATGTTAACGCAGATCTAGTGAAACTCTAGCAAGTACTTCTGTTTGTAAATTACCGGCGCGGTGAAAAGTTTATTCCGAGATTTATTCCACATTTTCCGTAGACGGAAAATTGCAATTGTATTTTTTGACGTTTGAATGCAATTTGTTAGCGAGAAATTTCTTGTTTCTTTAATATCACGTTCAGTTTAATATATTAATTTATTTTTTTAATAATGCAGTTATTTCTCTTTAAACGTACGGAATCTTTGAAACAAAAATTAATACGGAGAAAAAAGAATCTCACGGTTTATTTCAGCGGTACAAATTTGTCTTTGTAATAGACTTTCTAGTGTGGTTCGCGGGTGGGATGTGTTTGAGGTGTGTATTCGCAATGTACGTCAGAGAAATTACGTCGCCGAGTACGCGAGGCGCCCTAGGTGCCACGGAAGCGATTATATTCAATCTCGGCATTCTCGAGATGTTCATCGTCGCGCTGTACCTGTCGATACCGATAGCGGAGGTTATTTGGTTGACTGTGTCCGACGGCTTCACGATCGCTCTCTGCTTTACGCCGGTCGCCGCACTATCTCGGTCACGAAGGAACGAACAGACCAGGTGGTGGCATCGTTGGTGAAATCGCGCGGTAAGACGGACATAATTACAGATAATCGTCGAGTCGATGTCCAACGGTAAACAGCGGCGAAAAATCGAAGTAAAGAAGCTGTTAATCGCGCGCATCAGTTGCCGTGCCGTAATCATTATCAATCTCGTCACGATTACCTATAAACGGTTGCTTCTCCGTGACAATGCCAAAGATCAACATACTGGCGACCGACACGTGGAACTACAACCACTCGGAACCTTATCTAACGTTCTTTGCGATCGTGATGATATGCACCGCCACGATTCTCCGCCTCTCGCCCCGAAACGAAAGGCAAGACCTTTTGTGCAGATACAAAAGAAGCTGAGCGATCGAAGCGACTGAGGGACGAAGAATCGACGCTTCCGTTTCGATCCGGCGCCGCAGGAGAAGGATCCTCTATTGGATACTAAAAGAGCATATTGCCCCTCATAAATTGCGCGTCTTAAAGAAAGATAATTTGGCATTATAAAAGATCTCGCCGAAAATCTCTATCGCCCGCCGATGCTCGCTCCTAACGGAGATCGACAGGAAGGAGGGAAATTGAAAATCGCGGGCGGAAAGTCGAAGGAGATGACCTTTCAAGATGCACGAGCGAACGAATTTTTGAGCAACGACATTGAGACTGTTCGCGATGCCGGTCCTCGTGATAGAAGCGATAGTTTACGCAGTATCTCAAGAGTCGTCGGAAGTAGATAGCGTCGTATCGATTCGTCGATATTACGACGACTGCTCGAGGTCGTACATACCTCGCAAGAGAAATAATATATCTGTACGATATATAGATATGTATACGAATCAAAATAACCTGAGGAAGAAGTGTCTGCATTAATCCGTTCATATCGCCCATTGTTCCAAATTAGAACAAAGCCGTACATTTCACCTTTCCAATCGAGTCTGATTTTATAAAAATTATTAAGATATCTCACCCTACATTTGTGACGATATTAAATATCACGTGCCGGAAACCGACTCTTAAAAACAGGCGCTTCTAAATGCAACAAAGAGTTAAAAATGTAAAGCACCGTCGTCGCTGAAAGAGATTAAAATGGGAATAAGATCGAACGCCCACCCAGTTTATCTGTATCACTGTGTGATACGGGAGGAAATAATCGATAATATAAATAATAAAACAATCGCGTAAATATACAAGTTTCAATTTTTATACCAGCTTAGTAAAAAATGTATTAAGTGTAATAAATTATTCCTTCGACACCAGAAAGAGTTCGGTTTATTTGAGAGATTTTCTGTTTATTATTAAACTTCGTTTCTTGTTGTTACGAAAAGTATTTGTTATAATAATTATTAATCAATCTGTGGCGATTGATGAAAACAGACTTTCATAAACAGGTTTCTAACTTTAGAGTCTATTTGACTCAAATTGAATTGTTCTCCGCGGCGTTCGTTCAAAATAATAAAAACAAAAAAAAGTTTTACCGTTAGTTAAACGAAAATCAATCATTGTAGTTCTTTTCGTTTTCGCCGTGACGAAAATCCGCGTCCATTAGGCGTTTAATGCTTCTATACCGCGGGGGGTGGTCAGGGACAGGTAAATGAATCCGAGCTGGAACCAGGAGACGAAAACGGACGGAAATTACACGGCCGCCGGGATCTCACCCCGTGCGGAAAGGGGTTCGAAAGAAAGTTTCACGCTCTCTCTTAATATCTGAGAATCACTATTCAGTCTTATAGAAATTGCTATTGGCAGAACCATTAGAGGCTGGAATTAGTTTCGCGATCCCGGATATATCTGGCGGCCGTGGCGCGTAACGGCCGCTTCGGCTCACTTATCTTACTTCCATACCTCGCATTAATACTTTCCGCCAACTCCATTTGCTTCCTTATTTCACGGGAAGCCTGTTCTCAAAACCACCGCCCGCTTTTTCGAATCGGTATATCGACGCTGCTGCGATACGGACCCTTAACATTTTACGGAGCGGACAAAGAAAGAAAATTTTAAACATAAAAAATTGCATTGTATTAATAATGGTTTGTTAATTAACCGACATAAATTTTCTAATCGTGATAAATCGTTCAAAATGCAAAAGTTTTAAGATTCCACGGAGAAAAATCTTGTTCGATCTAAATAATTTTTAATAGCGAGATGAAAAATTAACGGCGCTTAATTCAATAATTAATTAGGGATTAAATTTCTTAAGCCACGTTGGTGGAAACGGTGAGACACGATAGTGTTCCGAGTCAGTTGTACCGTGCGACGATATCGTGCAGTTACGCGAGATAATTAATACAAATAATTAACATGAATAATTCGTCGTTTAATTGTAACTTAGATAAATCTAAGAGCTTCGTTAAGTGTAATGTGGAAATTGCATCAAACAGATTGTTGATACGTGACTTGGCACTGACTGGCAACTTTCGAGATACCGTTAATTACAATGAATATTACAAGTACAAAAATCCATCGCACTTCCCTTCCGTGCATTTTTTAGAATACAGTTTTTGCGCGCGATCAACATTTGCACTAGCTTGTCGCGAGAATCTCTCTGTCGTGTTCATCAATTAGACAACGCTCCGCGCACGCGAGATGCATGATAATTCACCGTGGCAACGAGCTAAACTTAAATTTAATATAATAAGTTGAGCTATAAATCAAATTTTCCTTGAAAACTCAATCAAATAATAATTTTGAAATACGCGTGGAGTGGAAAACGACAGGTCTATTATGATAACTTTATGCTTCGTATCGAGCTAATTTTGCACAAGTACCGTTGATATTATCGTATTGATAAACGAGTTATCTCTGAGATAAAACAAAATTTCTAAAAAGAACATTGTCGATAAACAATTTAATTTTTAAAAAGAAGCACTTGATATAAATTCAACAATTATCGAGACAAAAGTTGTAGCAAGAAATGCGACGCGGAGTGGGCTTTGAGCGGGAATTCATTTATGTCACGAGCGTGATCGTAATCGACACGAGAAAAATACGCGAGATTAGAGAAATCATTAAAATTACTATGGCATTTAGATTTGCATGTTGCGGCATGTGTACGTGCGCCCTCCCTGAGGTGTATTAAATCCACCAGCGCTAAACTATATCTTTTATGCCCTCGTTTCGTAAATGTCCGCGTATATCTTTATTGTTCGGGAGGGGGGGTCAACGTAACAGCGCGAGTAGCTTGTAAAAAAAAAAAAAAAGAAACGAGAACGTCAGATATTTCATACAAAAGCGTGCGAGCGAGGTCAACCCAACGTTCCATTAGTGCCCCCTTCCCCCTCGTTCTGTAAACTCGTCATTATCGCGGATGTAACGGGGTAGGTACACATCTGCCGGGTTTATCCTCTTTTATTTTAATTTTTTCCTTTTTTTTTTAAGTGCACGCCGTCTGTCTCCGTTATTATGCAACGAGTACGTTAGACACAGCCGTGTTTTCACTTGCAGCTGTTTTGCATAATTTTTGAGGAACAAACCCCTGATACGTTAAAAATAAAAATGTAACCGTCGACCGCGATACGTCGACTTTACAACCGTACGATTCGTATGTGCGTCGACGGTGAAAAGGATTCGTTATGGTTTACATCGATCATGGCATATAGTTCGAAAGTAATCTGATTAAAGCGCTTCATCGTTTATTCATTTACCTTGCCGAGTCACGCATCGTGCTCGCGCTCGGATCGGAAATGCCTCGTATAATCCATACACGACAATTCTTTTGAGACTTTTATACGTTCCATTGTGCTCCGCGTTACGCTCGCGATGATCGCGGAGGCAAAATAATGGGCGCTTAATATTCCGCGGAATTGCTTCGCGGATTCATCCGACGAGGGGGGTTTATAACTGATTTCATTTAATTATTGATCTGTCATAAATTGGCAGTATACATTTTTCACGGCCCGTTGAAAATGCAAGTGATTAAAAAGCGATTGGCAACGTTCAATTCGCTTAATACAAATTGCAAACGTCGGCTATACCGTCGAGTTCGTCACTTAGATTATTCAGGTGCGAATTACTCTTGCTATTGCACTTAACTAATTGGTCCATTAAATTATACGTTACGTTTTAATCAGAGGATATCACGCCGTCTGTATTTAAATAATATATATCTCACCGCGCTTCGCCGACGTGCAAATTCGTATTCATTGCGAATCGCAAGGTAATTTGTCCCTATCACCGTTCCTTTAATCACAGTAATAAGTAACAGATTAAGAATAAAAATGACTCGTCCCCCCCGTAGCCGATACTTCACGACGTAAAAGTCGGTATTTAAAGCCCTCGGAGAAGACGTTTCTAATCGCGACTGATGGGAAGGCGAACAGCTGGAGGAGGAAGGGAATAAAGATCTAAGCTCCGTAATTGGCGTTTGATCGCTGACTTACGAGAGCGATTCGCGCCAAACTGTCCTTGCCTCATAATCAATCAAAACTGGCGTGATTAATAGCCGAAAGATAATGAAAAATGATTGATCTAAGATGACGATGTGCGCGCAAATCCCGGCGTCCATTGTACCCGAAAATATCACATTTCCGAACGTTATCGATTCTGTATCTGTTTATATTCTGTGTCCGTCCAAGATAATCAATAATTAAAGGATCGAAAATACGATTCCGGATCGAACCTGCGGTATCACGCAACTGCTCGCTTCCCCCGATTAGTTTCCCATCGCCGGACATTTCTTAACTCACCAAGAGCGCTTGCGTAATGTGTTACGGTATTTAATTCAGGTGTCCTGTGTACTTAAGCGCGCACGTTTAAAGCTCGCGCGCCGCAACACTGCGAGCTAAATCAAACAGCGCCGCAAATTGCAAATGGGAACTAATTGCTTTCGCGCTTTACTTACAACCGCAGATAACGTTTTAACAAGCTTCGGCGCAGAGGCGTGCGTCGAGTAGTACCGCATCCCAGACCTCTTTCTCTATTAACGAAAGGATACGTAGCGCGCGCGGATGGGACAAGGACGCAACGCACAGAGAATTCCCAATTAGCGTCGCTGACAAAAGTGAAACTCAATGATGCGCGCTCTGGCCATGCCCGATGCCGATTGCATAGCAACGAGGGAAAATCGGTAATTAGATTGCGAGAGGATTGCGGTAGACGGGGCGCACGCGACGTTCCCCGTTCGACGGGCTCCGCTAAAGTGTCACATAATTATTTTAATGTGCATAATTAGCGGGAGACGGCAAAGGCCCTTACTAATATCGCTTTGATTACTACATGCAATCAAATATACATATTCCGTCCGTAAGAGGATGCTGATTTTGCATCGCGCTTTCGTGAGTGCCGTCCGCATAATATTGTAAATTTTTAATTTGCGTTATTTCTGACATTATCGACATTGTCGCGAAGGACCGCGGCGAATAACACTTGATCCTGGAAATTGTTATACATTTTATTTTCGAGTGAGATTTCTCCGAACGAGACAGAGGGAGATTAATCTTTCTATATTCTACAGAACCGTAGGACAATCGTTCTTTTTTTCTTTCTTTTTTTTTCCCTTTCTTTGCTTTGATATTCGACAAAATGTTATCTGCGGTATATCTCTTGCCTTAATGTCTTAATTATGTTGCGACGCGAAACGGAGAATCGTAAGGCCCCATCCCTCGAGAAGCGCGTTGATAAAGGGATGCATCGTATTATATGAAGCATCGACGCTTTCACGACGCTATGACGTTGTTTGTGGAACGGACGTTTGTGCGCGGGTCTGCACGTGTGCCGGGCTATCGCGTCGGTGTGTTTGCCTTGATGATACAATTGTATGTACAGTACAGCGCAAGAGGAAGCCCTGGTCATCCCGACCTAGGCGCTGCACTTGTGTCGCTCGGCTGGTTCGGTCGGCGACGTGCGTAGGCCGCGTTAGGTATCTGTGTTTGTACATTCAGAATATGCGCCCGCGGCAGGCCGTTGCGCTACCGATTTGTGATGGAATTACCAAGGAGAACCCGATGACCACGTCGTAGAATAACAATATCGCGAGAACCCGGGTGACACGATGTTGAACACAGAACGTGCCACACCCTTTGCATCTAACACGAGACTTCAAGAATTTCCCGTCCATTTAAATGTAATTTAAATATCCATTCAAACATTAACTGCATTCTCTTCTTTAAAATTATTAAGAAAACTGTGTAAAAATAATTAATCTTGTCGACGAATACCATGACTTATTTATCAATCACGGACTTGTGATACATTGAAATTAATATTCGGCATAATATTTAACGTATATTGCATAATTCCTATATTCCGTATTAAACTTCGTAGAGGTGTGATACACAAACAAGCTAATGATAATAGTTTTAGCAACATACACAAACAGACGCGGCTTCTGCTTCGTGTGCGAATGTCGCTTGGATTTGAATTTGCGACCACTGTCGTATTTCTCGATCGTGAAGAGAAGGAAAGAGAACGAACATCGATATGCTAAATAACTCACGCGGCGTTAGAGAAATCTAATTACTTAATTAGTTTCAGAATACTTAAACGAAAATGGTACGAAATTTTGATCATATCTCAGAACGATTCCTCTTTTCTGGGGAGTGGATCCTTCCAAACGATGCGCGCGATTTAATTCGGCTCGGCCGACCTCGCGATCTATTTCCAAGAATAGATCACATGACGGCGGAAGATTTATTTCTTACTATATCCGGTACCGGTTTCTATGGGAGGACCCTCTCGTCACGTTGCAGACTCGTATATGGACTATCGCAGACGGCAAAAAGGAATTTTATTGGCAGGAGTCGCGGTATATTACGTTTCGAAGCAATTCGCGATTATTGGAACGTGTCTCATATAATGCGAAACGCCGGAAGGCCGTGATTTACGGTTTCTAGCGATGGATTTTTAGATTAGCCATTCGTATATGAGACCGCGCGCATTTTCACCGGATATCGATCGCGCGTCGATGTCGAAAGTAATTAAGATTTGTATCCGCGATCATTGATTTACGGTAAACCGGGAGAAAGATTCGGAAATTTATATCTCGCTTCGTGATGATTATTACGCGGCCGATTGGCAAAAGGTCAAAATTGTATTGTCGGACGGTATATCTTTCGCCGTGCACATTGATTATTATATCGTTAATTAATTGATTCGACAGCATAGACGCACCACTTTGACGCAACACGCAGTATCAAGGAGTTCCGTCTATTTTCATAACCGTCTAGATTGAATCTGTAATTTCACCCTCGGGCTGTACCGAATTTTGCAAGTTAGGTCAGAACGCGAACATCAAAGAAATTAAGTTAAAGCACGAGTGCGAGCTAGACGAGAACAAGTTAAATTACATTTAATCGAAAACTAATGATAAACTTTTTTGATTGCTTTCCATCGATCGGCGATGCGCAAGAGTAAAATTGCGTTAGGTATCGCGTAACTTGAATATTTCCATAAATCTTCGTTCGCCTCGCGAATTCTCCAATGTCCACGTTAGTGAATAATTCAATATATTAATATATCTGTGCATATCTTGCGTAAATATGTGTGTGGGTACATAATACGAAAATTTAACATTTATCTAGTCAAACTTTTGTACTCAAACTTGTCATCTTGAATAAGCACAAGCTGCCTAAATAAATTTAAACGATTTACAAATATTATAAAAAAATATATATATCTATACCTATTAATCACGCGATCGATAATTATTTTAGAAGACGTTTACACATCTCCACGTTCCCGTCGACGGGAATAAATTAAATGGATTTTCGTTCCTATTAATAAACTTGAACGTGACTGGCATTTAATACAAACAAGAGTAAATAGTTGCACCATGTGAGAAGAGAATCGTATTAACGTCCATACAGTATTCCCGGCGTTGTTAAACGATGCGCGTTCGCGCATTTAATTCTAAGTTGGACAAAGCGATTGCGCGGGGGGCCACACGACTACGTTATCCAAAACGCCATTAGGTGCTTTACATTGGCGAGTACGTTTCCGGAGAACGGTCACGTATCGGCCAAGCATTTGAATACTCTCTCGATTACCAACATGTCGTTCGGAGCTCGGGCAACCGTGACATCCGCCATTTCCGGCCAATCCTCCCCCCACGCCGTTCTACCCTGTCGCTGTCCGAGCGAATTTTACGCTTGACAATTCCGCTCGTTTCGTGGGATTGTCAGTCGCGAAATCCAGTCAGCGAAGTTTTTGAGGCTTTTCTATACCCTGTCTGTCAGAAACAAATGGACTCGGGCCCTGCTCATCTTGCGTCTAGAAAAATACTCGATAGCACACGCACAAAAGAGTCCAGAATGCGCCTCGTGAGACCGACAATTATCGTATCGCCTTGCGGATCTCTCGTCCAAAAAAAAAATTAATTAAAAGAACGTATATTCCTTCTATACTCGGACACTCGAAGGATATCGTCTCATTAGAACAATCCTACGTGAGGGGAAAACAAAACTCGTACTCGATTAAAAAAAAAAAAATTTACTGATTTATGTCTTCAAGATTCACTACGAGAGCACTACTTTTACTGATGTTTTGCCTGTCAACGTAGCCACGAAGGCAAGTAGGATAATATTGGACTTTCCTGATCTTAAGTTCCACCTATGTTTTCGCTCGTCTATATATCGATACTTCGATCCTACTGAAAACAATCTCCGCCCGAGATAATTGACTATGGAAAAATAACCGCGTTATATGTATAAGTAAAGTCTCCAGTCGATTTTATTTTTCGATTATCCTATTTATAACTTTTTTTTCGGCTCTATCTGCGACTTAAAACTAATGTTTTGAACCTCCACGACGATATTAAAAAAATTATGTTCGACATTAGACCGCTTCTATGTGAAAATAATACTGTAAGAAACAAGAAGCGTTTGAAGTACTATATAAAATATGCGCATACATTCGTAGTTCATTGCTAGAAAAATATATTAAACTTAATAAAGTGCAAAACAATTTTTTTTAACGTGAAAGAAAAATCAGTATATGAGACGCGCGAATCGTGCCGCTTTGTAATGTCCGGTTTCGTAAAATTAGGCTTTTTTTGTGATATTAACTTTTGTGACATAAATTAAAAAAATAGTCTCATTTGTCATACATTTCTCATGTGTAGTATAAATTTTGATATTCGCATCAATGAATACGTATGCGTAGAATCTTTTTCGTCGTGAAAATACGCGAATTGCAAAAGAAAAAAAGAGAAAGAAGGCAGAAATATGGCGTTAAGTACCGCGCACTTTAAGAGGATTGAAAGCACGCCGAGGGTTGGGGCACCAAAGTCGTCGAGAATTACGAGTTTCAGCATCCCTCTGCGCCACAAAAGAATCTCGCGACGAGTCTAATTTGTGACAATACGTATCGCGCGCAATTAATTTCAGCTCTACGTGCAAATCGCAACGCGGTCCTCCTCAACGTTTTGATTTCTCCGCCCTTTTGCTTACACCGCTGTGTATTCCGCGTAATGCATACGCATTATAGTCGCCGAACTCTGAAAACAATCATTCGGAATGAGCGCCGGCGCGGGCGCTTTAGCAGTGGTAATTCCTGCGATGAGTTCCTTATGAAGACTGGCGGTTATCCCCTTTGGAGATTGCCTAGCAATTACGAAACTCCGGATTCCCGGATTACGCTATTCAAAGTTGAATATAACGAATTAGTTACGAAACTGAAGTGGGAAAGCGTTCGTACCAACCTCCCCCCCTTTTCCTCTCAGCCCTCGTTGAACACGCTTTCGGACTTGCCGGTCGGTTAATTTCCATTTCAGTCCCAGGGGTAGCTGGACCCGCGGTATCCGCGTGTCGCGTGTGGTCTCACGTGGGTACGACAGCGCGCGTGTGTACTTCTACGCGAAATCGCGATAATCTAATGGCTCTTAAAAATGAGCGAGCACTTCTGCGAGAATACTTCGCGTGGGTGGACGACCTGTTGTTCGGTCGCGCCGTCCGGATATACCCCGGCCGGCTGATTATTTTCCTTCACAGTTATTGAGAAGCGCGCGTCTAACCGGCGTCGGAGAGAATTATCCCCCAGAGGAAGGGGGAGGCGCGCTTCTACACGGGCCGCGCAAGGAACGACTGCGATTCTGCAGCACGGGAAGCTTGGCTGGCTGGGCTGGGCTGTCGGGTACAGGCATTAGAACGTGGATTGGATTGACATTACGTACGGCTCCGAGTTCTGTTATATCCCTCGAGAAATCAGTACAATGCTGCCAGTAGCACTGTCCGAAGACCCTCGGACATACGTGCGCGAACAGGACTCCTATTACTACGAGTACGAGGCGTATCTATGCGCCTCGGACGGTCACTGCACAACTATTCGTTCGAGTGTTTCCCTATTGATCTTCGATGACTCACACGGTACTGCCGAGGCGAAAGAAATATTAATTCTGACGTGCCTAGCTGCGATTTTACTCACGGATGACCTGTCCGAGCTGCTACAAATCTAGGCGGCAATTAAAAAGGAACGATAATCCCATTTCGAAGATCCTGGAGAGTTCCGAAAGAAGGGAGAGGAAAAAAAATGTAGCGAATGGTGGCTAACGAGTAAAAAGATTTATCAACCGTGTTCCAAAAAGCACAAAAAGTATATCTCTTTTCGCGAAACAACAATAGTTAATCGGTGTAATAGATTAATTTTATTTAGCAGAGGGACCGTGTTCGCCTCTGAATGCCGCGTCATTTCCTGATCGTTATAAAGATCAATTTTTAAAGTGGAAGTTCTCACATTTTCTTTCCGTAATATTGCGGGCGCTTTTATTCGCGCAGGACGACGCTTTCAATGTCGGCTGTGTTTCCATCTCTTTCCCCGTAAAAGTTTTTAATGGCCTGAGCAGAATAGCTGGATTTACGGCTTTTTGAATGCGTAATTCGTTCATAATGATTCGATGTTGCTGCATCGGTGAATCACCGTATTTATTTGTCGTCATAACGCATCAAGCCGATGAAACGAGCGCGATTCCGTCGGCGCCCGCGTCCAGTTAATTTTTGTAGATGCAATCAACATACGTCAAAAGTCAATTTACCCGAACTCCGCGGAATGCGACGTACCTTCCGCACAATATCCATTTCACGATCGAGCGTTGTTATTTAATAAATTTAATTTGTTTACGAATTTGTCTCGCCGGTGCAAAAGCGCGGACCGCAAATCGGCGAAATAAAATACATAAAAGAGATTTGTATCGCGCGCTGTGGAGAACCGCGCGTGTGAAACGCACCCTCGCTTTGGCGAGCCGCGCATACGTGATTTCATTATTCATTCAATAATCATTAATTTTACCCACCGATTATCCCGGAGCGCGCCGAGAATAATGAAACTTAAGTACTTTGACGGCTTGACTGGGAAAAGAACGTCTCTTATCACTTATTCCGCCTTCCTTTTTCAAGATAATTGCGATTCGAACGGCCATAAACACGCGCAGCTGATAATCATTCTGCAACTCCGCCGCATGTCATCCCGACATTAACGGCGAATTATTCTATTTCTATCGCAAATATTGATCCTTTTATAAGCATTAACAATTAACGGTTGAGTTTTCAAATAATAAAATCTACGCGTGGTAATTTTTCCCATTATCACCCGTTATCATCAAAGCTCTGGCGAAAAATATATTCCGCGTTACTCTAACGGGGAAAATATACATGTATCGCCGCGAGTACACTCGATATCGGCGGTTAATGGCGTTTAATAAAAAGGCTTTTACATAAAAGCTTTTATTTAATACTGTGCGTGCGGACGCGTTTTAATGACGACGCGTCGAAACTTCCCGCTTTCCGCAAATCGGCTTGCTGTAACCGAGCAAGACTGGGTTCGCGGCGCACGTCGTTGAAAAAGGAAAACTACAACAATACGCCGATATCATTCGCATGTCTCTTTGACTCGTATCGGTTAACGGCGGCCGTTTGTCGTTTAATCCGCGTTTTTAATCGAAACGTAAATTATGTCGTTATATCGACACCGTGTTTCAGAGCGATTAAAAAATCTCCAAAAAAAGAGAAAAAAAAAAAAACGTAATAACGACAGTCAATGGCCGTTATCGGCGAAATTCCATTAGGGACTTATCGGCGGCCGGATTAACATCTCGAAAATCAATTATCCTCGCTCGTGATCTCGCGACGTCGACGCCGCGGATGAGGAGATTTGTCTTTATCTGTTCATCTGAGGGGAGAGGAGGTGGGCATTTCCATTAGGGATGAAACTGCATCGCGCGAGAGATATATCCCTAGCGACGTGGGGTGGAACGCTGGAACGGCGTCAAAGGGTTAATCAAAGTCGGACTGTCCCTCCTTCAAAGCCTCCCAATCGACTCTGCCGCTGCGCCGCCACGCCGCCGCCGGGTTCTCTCTTTTCTTTTTTTTTTTTTTCCTCCCCCTATTTCTTTTTGCTCCTTTTCATCCCGTCCTTTACTTGCGTCGCCGCTCTCTTCGCTTGCACTCTCACCTAACCCCGGGGTCACCGCTGTATCACGTCCACCGATCTCCTTTTCACATACGCGCGAACGCAGACACGCCACGCCGTCACCAACACATCGTCGATCATCCCAGGTCGCGTGTCTTCGTCGCACAGCGGTGGGCTGCGCGTCGTATCTATGTGCCGACGACACGGATAAACGAGATCTGATGATTTCTCAGCGAGCGGTCCGGCAATTTCGCGCTATTTACACAACCGTAGGCTAAGATTCGGTGCCTTTCGCCGAGCCAACGTGGACGGAGGAAAGAGTCGCGAGCGGGAAATAGACGGTCGGAAATAAAAATCAGCGCGTCCAGACAGATAAGGCAAAATAAAAACTGAGAGAATAGGCGCGGCGGTTTTGGGACGTATGGAAAACACCGACTACGCGAAGCTGTTTTATCGCCGCTGCCTCGTATCTCGCTACCTTTCCATTTCACTTCCGCATCCGTTGTGATTTACGTCTCTGTTATCATTCATTCTGTCCTTTATCTCGCTCCCTTTTTCGCTTTTCATAGAATACGTTTGGCATTTGGTAGGCGATAGCAATAGTATTTGTTACAAAAAAAAAAAAAAATATATATATATATTATTTTTCCTTCGCCGAGGTTTAACCAAATATCGCACGCTTTCACAATTTTTGCAAATTAATAATTAGTATATATATATATATATTGAACAAAATTGCCCATATACCGAGTTTTGTTATTTACTCGCGTCCACTGGATGCAATTCACTGAAAGCTTTAGTTTTTAAACATTCATAATTGGAGTGCTGTTTATATTGCAATATTTTAAACATAATATTTAAATTTCCATTGAGCAACGTTGAAGCACGGTGAACGGCGGAACACCCCCCCGTATCTCTCGCGTTTTCTTTTTCCCCGCGTTTTCAAGCCTCCCGGATTTTCACCGCGGTGTCGAGAAACGTAATGATTTTTCGCCGTCAGCTGAGCGAGAAGAGAACGCGGCCGTCGACCTAGTTGCTCGTTATCACGAACGATCGGCCCGGCACTGGGTATTAGCAGCTGCAGATCGCATCTGTTAATGGGACGGTATTGTTCGCGCGGATCGAAAGAAGAGCGTCTGCTACCGAGCAACCGACTCCCGTCAGCCGGAGCCTGCTAAAGTTGCAAATTGTTTCGCCATTCAGAAACGAGAGCCGAGACGAATGCGTAATTTCGCCCGTCGCCGCTGTGATCCGCGCTGGGCGCTTCGCAACGACAAAGAGATTTAAATTCGCAAAGCGGAGAAGTTGCACGTGAATTTTTAAATGCCGCTCTTACGTTATAGCCGGAGTGTCGATTAATCACGATACGTTTAGAAGCGTGTGCCTGTAGATTTTTTTCTTTTTTCTTTTCCCCTCCCCGGCGATTAATTCGTTACCGCCGTGGAGATAAAATTATGATTTTCTGTAAAAAATACTCAATCTGTTACGTGCGAATGTTATCGTTAAGTTACGTTATCATTATAAACGAGAAATCGTTGGTTGGTTATTAATGCGACTATTGCATGCATTCTGGTGAACGTTGTCGTACTTCTTGCTTCAACAGACGTCGTTTCTGATTAATATTCGCGGAAGATCATCTACTAATCGTATTGTAATTTCTATACGTTGTAAAACTGTTTATTTAATTTTTTTTCCTTAATGATATTTTTTAAATGTAAAAACTTACTCGCAATGCGGCAAACGAGAGCCTCCTGTTGGAGCAACGTTATGCTTGCTTTTGTCTATTAGTTGTCAACTGTTTCAAAGAATGTGAAATTTGTTGCAAGATTAGAACAATCTACGTTACGTTAATGAATTATACATATAATTTATTGTGTTCTATCGTTTGAAGAGCCTGGAGGTCTTTCGCGGTACGGAAAGCACATTTACCTCGCCGAGATTGACAAACTAACGAGACGCTCCGTCGGAAACTTGTAAAGATTTGAAACTCAAGCTACTTGAGGACGCAGAGAAAATAGAGGAAAGGCGGATGGGGAAAACCGCGAAATCGCTAATTAGCACGGTTCAACGTTGCGGAAGACGGTGGCTTGGAACTAACTCTCGAGCTTTGTCGGTCTAAGCAAAAATTGGTTCCATCCGCAGTTTCAAAGCGCCGGCAAGAAATTTAGATTATGCATCTGACTTGGGAAGGCGGAGCGATCCGGCTTGGAAAATCTCATCTCCGATGTCTCTAGACGTCATTTCCGCGTCAACTGATTGGATATCTTGCGCGAATTGCGGTTCAATAAACGGTCTTGTCATATTTGCGATAATTCCGACTATAATGTAATTGTCATATTTCAAATGCGCTGTTAAAACACGCTTCCCAATGATGTGACGTCTAATTTTAATCCTCAAATATAAATATTTATTACTGCATCGCGTTTTAATTATTAAGTGCACCTTTGGTAATCAAACGATGTTACACGATGTTCTTTTTCTATCGAATTATACACGTTCGCCAACGGCATCGCGTCCACGTAGCGGTAGCGCATCGAGATCTTTCACCTTCCGGCGATTCCCGCGACACTGGCGATTTTATCCGACCCAACCTCCTCTCCCCCTCCCTCCCACCGCGTGAGTGACCGTAGAAAGAAAGTAATCAAATGAGATCGTAACTCGAGCGGCTCGAAATCCGCGGCGTATCTTTTCGACGCGCGCCGTATCCGCGGTGCTCGTAAAATCCTTCATGAAGGCCATTTCTAACTGCGAGATGAATGAACGACTCGATCCATCTCGCGAGATTACGTAACAGATATCGCGTCAAGCACCCGTCGGACTGCATTCTTCCTACCAGCGTCGTAACTGGAATTCTTACGACCCAGCGCGACTCCCGCTTAGATAACGTGCGCCTCTGATACTCTACGGTTCTCCATTCTCTTGCAACGGTTACAAGTCAACCCTGGTTCGTTCGCGTGTCGCCTGGAGCTACTGACCCGTCTCAGCGTTCCCCTCATACGTATTCCCACGTATACACACCCTCGAGGGCGTCGGAAGCCCTCCATTACCCGGACCGCGTCATCTTCTTTCATCGTCATCGGCGTCTTTATTTAGCCGCTCTCGTCGTCGTTGTCGTCTTGACAATCGGTCACGCGGAAAAGGAAGAATTGCGTGCGATTACCGGGCACGTGGATATTTCTTTCACGAGGTAAATTTCCGCGGGCAAACAAAAAAAAAAAAAAGAGAGAGATTCTCTCCGTAAATAAGAGTGAATTTATAAAGCTTTAGCTGACGTGTATACGCGGCTGTGTGAAAACGTATAGAACGTTAGTAAACTCACACGAGTATGAATTTATATACGCGGTTTCTATTTTCCCTTTTACATTTTAATCGTTGAATCGCATATCGCGCCCGTATTAACGTGACAATGAATTAAAATACATTTGATATGCTTTCAATTCAGCGCTGTTTTGATGTTACATTTATATAAAATTCAACAGCATTTTAATATTAATTTAATTACATTTTTGTGAATTGTATTATTAAAAATTACTAAAAAAAAAAAAATGATTTTTAAAGCTCTTCGTAGAGTGTAACGGTAAGCGTTTTACGAAACGTATTTGAAGCAAAAGTTGCAGCGAAGCATCTTTTCTTTGTACAATTCTTTAACTGTTATTCTTTTTATAAGTAGATACTACAGGGATGCAAGAGAAACAAGTTGTTCTGAAAGAATGTAAACGTGACCATGCTAAAGAAAAACGTATTTTTTTTAATATTTAAAGATAACATCTTATTCTAGCAAATACTCCGGACACTCAAAAACACTCTTCCGACGATCTTCAAATAATAATCTATTAAACGTTCTCCTAATTCTTTTATTCCCTTTTTTTTTTTTTTTTGCCATTGTAAGAATTCAATATTTTATCGTGTTAAATCCGGGGATTTGCTACGAGAATGCACGATTAAATCTGTATTACAGTAAGCTGAAGAGAGATAATGTAATTGCATTATTGATCCATACAATATTCGCGCGCGCGCTCGCTCGCGCCCCTGTATGTGTGTATGTGCGCGCAAATTTCTATCTCCTATTCTATATTTCTCTATCTATCTGTCTAGCTATCTATCTCTCGTGCTTTAGTCTCGTAGTCGACCATCGAGAACGACGCTATCAAGGTGCGCAATCTGTTTTGGCCTTTGAGTCTGCCACCTCTTCATCTAGCCGCCTCGACGGTTACGGGATTGCAAGGATTCCGGCTGCAAACCGCGATTCATGAGTAATGGACGGCCGATGGCTCGACGTCCTTCTCTCGATAGGATCCTTTACGCTGTCGAACCTGTTGCCTTAAGTTCAATTCGTGCGATTAAAGGTTCCCTCAATTCCCCCGGAAATAGCATCGCGTTACGATAATTATCACGAACGCCATAAAGATTCATTTTCCCCTTCGGCGATTTTGTGAGGGGAGCATAAAGCGAAGTAAAGCTGGCATCGTAATTAAATACTATTTCAGTTTTCAGGTTAAATTATATACATATGTTATCTTTATAATTGATTAACGGCTGTAAATTAGTAATAACTAAAATTCCGTCGCGTTTTATGTCAATGAAATAAATTTAACAAATGTCTAGACGTATAATCTATAATAATAATAACGATGACGATGTTCGAAACAAACCGAGTTACGCCGTTACAATCTGTGCTATCTGTAAACGTCGGCGTGGTGATCTTTGGGGTGAACAATTACCACCCATTACGAGAATGTATTTCAAAGAGGAGCGGGGGGATAGGAAGCGGGTAGAAGAAGCTTCTGCGGTCCGGTTGTTGCGTTGTAGAGCCGATATAATACCTTCCTTCAAACGGGATTTTACCTCGCGGGGTTACCCGTCTGCGCCGGATGCGCGGCCTCCACCGCCGCGGCGGCCCCGGCTCTGGCGTGGCCAGTAATCGTTAGATCGGTAGCACCTCAGGGGGCGAATCGTGGCACGGCACGAAACGTTCCGTGGTTGCTCGATTCTCGAATATACCCCCCTCCCCGGACTACCCTCCTCGCTTCGCGTTCCCTCTTTGCAGTCGCGCGATGCGTTGGCGTGTTAACATCTATCGATTACGGCATAACTCGCGGAACGCGCCGCCTAATGGCTTATTATTATCAGCCGCGCGAAGGGATCGGGGATGAAGTTGTTGCGGATCGGTATCGCCGTATCATTAGCGGTCGGCTCGCGCGGAGAATTAGACGGGTCAACCCTTCCTCGCATCGTTCCTCGCCCGCGTTCGTCCAGTTACAACCGAGGTATGCTTTATTCAAATCGTAATTGCCCACTTACGGCAACGGTCAGGCTTTCGTGAACCAGCCGCCAGTTCCGTCGATATTCGCAATCACGCTCGCACCGCGATACCGTCGCGAAAAATGCCGCGGACCTTGTCGCGTCCCTTTAAAAAGGTAGAAGAAAAAAAAAGAGGGAAGGAAAAGATCGACATGAGCTTTTACGAAAAATAATGCGCGTGAAATCTCCGCGAGGTCACATCCCGCGCTTGCCGCAAAAATGCGGGCCAATTTTTTCAAATTTGATTTTCACTGTGGACCGATCGGGAGAACAAAAAAAAAAGTTTTGCCGGATCGACCAGAGAATAAGTGCGGTGCAAACGTTCGCCGCGAATGCATTTACCGTTCGCCGTTTATCGATGGTATTCGCGAGCGTTAATCGTGCGTGAACTGCGACTGCGGGATACTAGCCGGCGATATTAAGAGCCACTTCTCGTTATTGCAGCGGTGAATAACTCGGGCACGAATAATGCGCTGCAGAATTCCCAATCTCTCTGGGCTGGACGATGCGCTTTTCTTTCCCCGAGAACACATTACACGATTGTTCAGAACAAAGAGATCGCGCCGGTTCTTTATTAAATTCCTGGGAGATGCTTCCTACGTCATTCCCTCGGAGCGTTCAGCCCGGGCTCGCGCTGTCCAATCGCGCAACTGGTTTAACAATGAACGAGGATAGAAATCGCGGCGAGATGAGAGAACGAGGGAGAAAGCGAGACGAGGGGGGGGACGCGAGAGGGATGCGAAAGAGCCGCGTTCTCAGGTTTTCAATATTCACTGATCGACAGTCTGCGGTTGTGGTCCAGGAAGAGAGAAAGAGCTTCATTTAGCATAAAATTGAAAGCAGCTCCGGACGATTTTAATAATGTATACCTAGACACCGATATTAGAGGACAAAATAATTCCCAATAAAATTTTTCCATTGAAACGCAATACAGCTGATAGCGATATACTTTAACATTTTTGCCAAACCCGATCGAGTGAAGCGGCTCGGAAATTCGTTGTAAAATATCGTAACAATACGCTATATCGATTTGAGGGTGATAAAAATAACTTTTATGAAAACTAGAAAAATCTTTTTGCGCAAAATTATACGAGACAGAAAGGATCCGATGGATGAAAATAAAAAGTGGAAGGAAATACGATTTTTAACATATTCGTTCATAGAAAGAGTTATCAATCACCTGTCGGAAGCGAAGAGAATAGGAGCTGAACAATTTATCCTCGCAGCGGGCTTTAACATCGATAAGATAATAAAACTGAGGGGAAGGGGAAGAGGTCGCGGTTTGGTTTTAACTGCTAAAGATGATACGAATACACGCGTCGCATGTACGGACTTAGTTTATCGATCGCGACTCGGAATGTAAGCGACGGAGAGTGGTTTTGCGGTTGCAGTATACCGGGGGTTTGGCTGTGCTTCAGGACGGAATTAGATTCCGCACAGGATCCTTCCGGACACCCCGCATGCCTCTCGTTTTCCTCTTCGATAAACGCCCTTCATGCCGGCACATGGCCGTGTCTCATCTGCGACTTAACTCCACGACCTTCGTAGCGTCCTGATTTAATTGCCACAGATTAATTTCCCTTCAAATACGGCGCGCTCGCGTAAGCACGATGCACGTGTTGGCCGAACTACCGTTACTTCCGGTTAAACCGGTATCCATTCAGATGCACCTTTGCTCGTTCAGCCGAGAAAGGAGTTCCGGCACGGTAATTCGCAAAGTTACGCAAACAGACGTCACTGCCGCGCGGAAGTTAACGCAATTCCGTTTGCAGCGCGTTTATCGCATTCATCGAACTTCTGAACTAAACCGTAAGATATTCCATTCAATCTGGGTTTAATTAAAAACGAAAAAGCTCCGCCCCCATTGAAAAGAAGTTATGAAAAGCTTTATCGCCTTCGATAATCCAGCGCTTGTTTTTAAAACACTTTTAAACACGTTTTAAATAACCACGTTACGGATTAATCGTTAATATTCGCGGCGTCTAATGTGACGTGAAGATTTCCGTGGGCGCATGATGAATACGTTAATCAAATCAAACTACCTGTCCGTGTTTTAATAAGTTTGAAAGAGTATATCCGTTACGTCAGCCCCCGACTGATTGATAATGCACGAGGCGTATGCATTTTCCGACTTCGCCGAACTATAGTTTCACGACTCATCATCTCATTTATCATCATCTCTCGTAGAAGCTTATGTTTTATAGTGTTGTATTTTCCCTAACTTTGCGAGCCTTGTTCGCACCGGCTCCCGCCGTTAAATCCTAGATTCCACATTTAAAGCTTTCGCCGGAGAAAAGAATATTTTATACCGCCGGAATAATTCCCTGTACAATAGTACCAATTAAGAATTTAGGTAATAAATCAGTGATTGGATTACAAGTCCTGTTTAATTAATTAATTCCATTAATAATTGAGAGCGTTCGGTGCGCTGCCTTTATGTGATATTATTATTAGATTCGATCCTTATAATTTGTGCTAAAAATCTCTGTTTCACGTCGCGGACGAGATAATAAATGTAATTGTAAATAATCCGATCCTGCCAGTAATCGAGTCGCGCGGTGTCTTGAAAATCATTTAAAAATCGAGAAAAATAAGCCGGGATAGCCGCGGAAATTCTATTTTCCTGATTTCCAAGGGTATCCCTCTCGATAGAACTCCCGCCTTCTTTTATCTCATCTCGTACCCGAAGAAGATAAACAGCCGCTTGTTCTCGCAACACGTTTTCGGCGTGGAAATCTCGGATTATATCGAGGCGCGAGAATGCACAAGTGCTCTTCTGAAAACTTGCTTTGAAAATCCTCGAGACAGCCGTATCCTAATTGCCAAGGAGGACGCAGAGAACTCGGGAGAAGGAAGCGCGCGGTAATGTTACATCCGCTTACAACCTCAACTTGGGAAGCGCGTGTACGCGCGCGGGGAACACGTATATGTATGTATCCATCTATGTATGTAGCGGTAAACGTCGAGCCGAAGACCCATCTACATGCGGCGGAAGCGTTCGATTCCTCTTTCTCGGCTTTCTCGCCGTGCATTTTCTCGCTCCCCCGCTTTCTTATCCGCGATATTTTAATACAGAAGAAGAGAAGACTCGGGAAAGGGCAAGAGGACGGGGCCGCGGGAGAACACGCTCCCAAGTTTCACAGGGGGTCGACCGGCGCTGTACGGGGTAAAGGGGAGCAAGGGTGAGACGGGACGACGACCGAACTCGAACTTCGGTCGGCGATTAATATTTGCAGACAATGGGCAAGCGCATATTTCCGCGGAAGTCCCTTCCGGCCCACCGCCACCCGGTGCTCCTTCTATCTTCTCCTGCTTTACACCCGGGGACCTTCGTCCTGGGAGAACACGAGTATGTGTGCGCGGATGCGCGCGGGCATAAGGGTACGCGTATGTGTATCCCGAAGTCCGTGTACATGATCTCCGGGGACCGCCGCTGCCTAGCCTCTGTGTCGACGATGTCCGCCGCCCTCTCACGCCGTTGTAATGTGCGGGCATGTGTGTGTCACGGCACGTCTGCTGCCTAACGTACGATGCAAGTTTCCATTGTCCCGTCTAACTCGGAGCGCGCCCACTTTCCGCCGTATTCCGCAACTCGGGGCATAGGAAGGACCGCGAGGAGCGAAAGCGAGAGAAAGAAAGCTCGGGGCGGAGAAAGACGGGAAGAACGCTCATAGACAATCGCTGACGACTCGAACCTTAAATATCCCTGGCGATATTGTCGACCACTTTTCGAAAGGCTTTAAATCAGAAAGTTTCTCTAGCCCGCGACCAACGTCGCCGCTGCGCATAAAATCAGATCGACTAAAACCACGGGCAAGAGAGGGCGGGAATGAGAGGGGAAGATGAGAGAAAGACGCGCGCGCGGGCGCGCACACACAAGCACACGTACTTGGACGGCTTTTGTTTCGCCGGAGATAATATCTTCGCGATCTCCAATATCGAGCTTTTATTAATCCTACCTCGCAGCATTAACAAGCACCAGCTTCTATCATTGATTTATTATTTTCCATATTTTTCCTATGAATAAAGATGCTGGGTACGTGGAAAAATCCGTGACGTTAGTCGACAAATATGATGAAATCAAATAGATAAGTGCTCGCAAGCGATATTCAAATAATAATCAAAAGAAAACCAAGAAACGTGGTTTTCGTAAATCAATAGCGGAAGCTGGAATGTCTGCTATTTCTAAATTATTTCATAATATAACGTTACATAACGGAATGCCGTGGCGTAAAGCTATGCATAGGGTCTCCGCTCGACGTATAGCAAATATGTTCGAGAAATTCTCCAATTGTATCGCGCACGTTATCTATGACAAATTAACGAAACGGAAGCACACGGTAGCGGACAGAATGGAGATATGAATGCAATGCACGATTCGACCGTCTCGTGCGCGATTTAGCGCTCTTGCGCATTCTTACACCGCGAAAACGCCGTCGCGAGGAAAGCGGAGACGAGGGAACGTTTAGTAAACGCAATTCAAATATTTACTACAATTTCCTCCGGTGCTTGTTTACGCGTTTCCTGCGGAGACTTAAGAATGGCGCGAGCGCGGGGAACGTAGTAGCACTCTCGTAGTATTTCTCCGGCGCAGTTTCGTCGTTTCGTGTATATTATTCGTGTCCGCCGTGGCAGTCCGACCATATAAAAGCGAACTGTCTCTTCTTGCGCATTCTTGCAATGGCAATATCTTTCTTGAAACACGCGGAAATAGCAGTATAAAAGTCCGCGGCGTTACATTGTAAATATTACGAACTAAGAAAGAGGATAATGTTGCATTAGCAGCGTTATTAATGCCACTTCTAGGGTGCAGTTACTTAAAAAAAAAAAAAAAAGATAAATAAACGATGTCTTACAAATACACAAAAGAAAGGAAAAATAAAAAAATCATTGTTATTAGAATAAACTTTGCATAATATAATAGTACATTATTAACTTTTGCATATCTCGCGGGAATAATTATATGCATTTACCATAATATTAATTTACAAAACTATTCGGAGTATAATTACACGTTTTAATTCTCAACAGCAGAGCGCGGTGGTTAAATTCTACCAATGTGATTCTAATAGATTTGTAATCATTTGCGTTATTGTATGATGAGAGAGCAGCCGGTTCTATTTTCGTTAATCATCCACGTTAATCATTCGATTTCGCGATAATAAAAGCGAAAATGTTTAATAATAGAAGCCTAGAGAAGCGACGTAGAAATGTGCGCTAATAAAATCACGTTCTATCATTAGCGTAGGAGAAATCAGGTAACGACGGACGCTGCTATTTCTTCGAGTTTTAAATAACGCGCACGGCTGGTACCGATGTATCTGATTGCGAGCGCGCGTCTACGTGTCTTTGCGTTACAATCGCACGTCGTAGATATGAGAGTGTTGGAGAGACAATCGTTTTGCGATCAAGCACACGTGGCATTCAGGCGCAACCGTCATGTGAACGCGGCTGCTACGTGGCGGTGGCGCAAGGATCAATATTAAAAAGTCATGAAGGGACTTAATCCTGCCACGTGAGGATTTCAGGCGGCGAGGATGCGTGACGCGCGGGGAACGGGGGGGAAAGAGAGCGAGGATACCGACTCCCTGGAACGAATGGCCGTGTTTACATAAATTTCGCACGCTATACTATGCATAACGTGGCACGACATCCCGGGGGCTTTATTAAACCTTACATCACCATCGCTATCATGACGCGGAAAGGTAAACCGAAGCGAAAGACAGTGGCTACGAAGCGAGGGATGGAAACGGAGGAAAAGGGAAGGGCGAATCCCCGCAGGCCTCGCTCGAGTCTTAGATATAATTGCTGAAGGTGATACTCTGCCTGACGCGCTTCAGATCCGTCCCTCTTTGAAGTCGCGGAAAAACGCCACCGCGCGACATTGTCTCTCTCTTTTTTTTTTTTTTTTTTTTCTTGTATTCCTTTCTTCTCGAGAGGCTATACCCGCGCGTGTCTTCGCCCGTCTGTGCTTATATACGCGTTTGCACAAGCTCGCGTGTGCTTTTGCAACCTCATAAGCAAACAAGGATTCACACTATGAGCACAGGTAATATATGTTTCATCGGAGCCTCAGTCGAAACCCGTGATTTACGAGATGGAATTTTTCATAAACTGCAGATTATTTTATGGAAAGATTGTTATTATATATGGAGACGTAAAACACGCGGTATTTTAAAAGAACCGTTGAAGAAATACTCCTAGAATATCGAGATATACATTTTTAATTAACTACGACCGGTGTATTAAAAGTAAAGAGTTGCGTTAACGATTTTGTTTAATTTATTCTTAGTATTGTAAAGTTCTGCTCCCACAAAACTTCTCATTGAATAATGCAGGGTATAATATACAAACGCATTGATTTGTAGGCATAGCTGACAACTCGTGTCGAAACGAGCGGTTGCGTATCTCATGCAAGATGTCTATCGCACGCGCATCGACGTACGGTCTAATGGGAGCAAAGGCAAGAGACATCGTAGATATGCCAGGGAATAACTTGGACGGGTGTAGCAAAATAATTTTCCCACTCAAAGTTTTTATATTAAAAAAAGAAGACATTCGACTCACCGACCGATGCGCAGCAGCGAAGTTGACGATACAGCTACGATAATCTGTAACAAGTAAAAATAAAATTTAAATTGTAGACGTGCTGAAAATATTTAGTGTCTTAAAAATTTTTTTTATGCATTTCAATTAATTTTAATTAAATAAATAATTAAAAATAAAGTTCTCTATTATCAAAAGAGCAACGCTATTAAATTTGTGTAAAGAAAAAGCGATGCTTACCCTGGTATTGCTTCGCTGATGCAAGATGCCTCTCCGAGGCCTCCTCCTCCTCTCAGGATGTTGGGCCAGATCCTCTTGTGGCACATAAGACACTCTTTGAAACTCTCACCTGAAACAAAAAAAGTTTATCGTGATTAGTATCATGATTAATAATCTCCAGATACTGAGCTCGCCCACCGTCATAAAATCATAACTATGAAGAAATTACTTTGCATTAAAAAAATCAAGTGACCAATGTACCAGAACAAATAAATAAAAGAGAATTAAATAATTTAAGTAATTTAATTATAACTTTCGTACCAAAAATTTGCCTCATAAATATTCGGAATGTATGAATTTATCGATGGTAAAAATAAAATTCGCATTAGTTAACTATTTACGATTGAGCAATGAAGTAATTTTTCGGCGCGTAGTTGACCTAGCTGACTACGTGCTCTCGACCGGCGGCCGTTGTCCCCGCAAGTGAGCACGTAAACATCGCGCTAGCCCATACGTCGGCGAAAATTGCTGTAGGTCACGACGCGGCCGGCCGACTGTGCCGGACGATGCTCCTTCCACCGCGCGCGCGAGACCCGCATACGGCCCGCTCTGCTCGGTCTCTGGCAGAAGAATGAGAATAGAAATGAAGTATCTCTACCTCGACTACCGCGTAATTATTCATAATGTCGATTATTAATAAACTTTCGTATTTCTACTCGACTTCGCAGATATGCCAAAAATGCGGACGCAAATAAAAGAGAAGAAAAGAAACGCGAAGATTGAGGCGAGAAAGAAGCGCTCAAAAGAAAGAAGCAAACGCACGAATGAACCGACGGATGGTTGCAAATGCGGGGGTGAAAATAAGAAATCCGCGAGAAGGCCGAGGAGAGAGACGGGGGGTTGAATTCGTTCGCGCGAGGGAGCGCAAATGCTTCGTGAAAGTGGGCGATTGTACGCGGGGCCCAGGCTTGTACAATGCAAACAACAATACGCAATCAAGTAGTTGACGGCTGACGTTCGCATTACCGTGCTATTGTTGGACGCGCTTCCGACGGCATTCCGAAATTACCGAGTCACTCCCCGTGTGCCGTTACCGTGAGCACGTGCGCACGTTAAACGCGTGCAGGATGATCTCTTTCGTCTTCCGAAAACGGGAAGAGAGACGAGGCCGATATCGGGTCGCAGCTCGCGCGGCTGATCGTGAAAGCCGGACCGCTTAGAACCGCAGTAGTAAGAGTCGGTCGATGGTTAGCCGCGACCCGTCAATTCCTCTCCCTTTCCACGTCCTTCTCTCCTGTCCTTTATCACTGAACCGGATAGATTCTGATACTCGTGTGTTCGGATCCATTAAGTGATTGGAGTTATTTGCAACGTTACGGCGTGCAACGGAAAAAAGGAAAGAGACAAAACATACTCGTCAAAAAGCGAACGTTATTGTACATTCGTTAAACAGTAATTTTCACATTATTCACAAAGCATTGTGGTTGGGAAAATTAAAATATGTTTATAATTGTCGAAACATTTTTGATATATTACAGCCTACAATTTACTAGTATTTTATCCTGTAATTCAGCATTATCCGCCTGGCAAACTATTTCCATTGAAAGCTGCTAACAAAGTAAAATAAACGTTGTTTATCCAAATGATATTTATTGGGGCGTGAGATGACTGTGTTTTGAGGCTACGTCTAGTGCATTATCGATAAGCACTGCGCACCGTGCTACAAATTACGCGAACGCAATTTATTGCAACGCGCAAATGATTAAAACGGTATTAGGAATTATCGAAAGCGTCAATGAGCGCGTATATATAATTACGAATTAATAAACCAAACCAGATGAGTATTAGCCTGTCGCCTCTCAATTTAACTTAACCCGCATCAATTATGCGCTTCCTCCGAATATTCAGGCTGAATATACGCGGGCAGATATTAGGTCAGAAATAATAGACCGGAATTGCGAAATTCGCTGAGCTGCGAAACGATTCGCGCCGGCTGTCGAGCGAGTGCACGCGAGAACAGCTTATTTCTCTCGATCTCCTCCGTAGCCGTTTCGCCTCGGAATCAGGTGTAACTGGCAGCGAGTTTGTACATACATGTATTGTGCACGGCTTATGTATATAGTCGGGAAGGAACTCGTCGCTATTCGAGCGCGAATCAGTATCTTACCGTTCGTATCTTAAATTTCTCCTTGACATCCGCGACTGCGAGTCTCTTTCACCCGTTTTATAAGAAACCATACGTAAGGTACGTAAAGATAATCGCGCAAGCCTGAGAAAAATATCGAGAGATACGTGCCGGCAACTGATGTCTGCAAAATATTGTTGTTGAATTCAAAAAAAAAAAACAAATTTCATCGATTTATTCCGTTAGAAGATGTATAGCGCAGAGCCGCTGTACCGAACGTTCGCGGAGGGAGATACGCAACACACGATTGCGCCCGTGACAGAGACGCGTGAGTAAACGTTATGGGTGAATCCGGGAGGAAAACGCAGTTTCCTTTTTAAAGAAAAAGCGCGCTCGACTGACAGCTCTTTCTAGCAGCCTGTCGCGGTTAAATGTATCGCTTTAATTATTCGCATCGTTGTCAATCGAATTTGCTGGTGTAATTATTTCGCGAATCAGCTGTCGGAACGGGTTGAAAGTGTCGCGTCTTGTGTGACACTGGGTGGCGAATCAAATCGGGAACTTTTAATTTCCGCCCGTCGCCGATACCGGCGGCCCCGGCGGTAATAGCACGGAAACAATGCGACGCGGAGACGAAGGTATCTCTCACCCGCGTAAATGCGAGAACTCGTGGCCACCTTAAAGCTGACGGCACGCAAATAATCGGTAAGAAGCAGAATCGAAGGAGGATAAATCTCGAGCGTGGACGACGCAACGGGACAACGTGCACGGCAACCGGAAGGGTATTTTTTTTTATTTCGAGAAATTGAAGCGAAGCCGCAGACTTTATCAATTTGGCAAATACCGGGCCCGACGAACGGTCATATACATATATGTGCGGGCGTAATCCGAAGGAGAACGCACACATCTGTACACGCACATATGGGTACGTCGTCGCAGATGCACATGAAGCCGCCTTTGGTGTTTACAAGGCTCGAATATTCAACCAGAAGCGACTCGTATTCCGAGAAGATCGTCCGCCGCTCAGTGCGGATCACGCGAGTAGAATAGTACAAGTTCGGAGCGTCTCTCATATTGCCCACCCAGATATCCCCCTTTTCTCGCGCATCTACGTAAACGTGCATATATTTGATACATTATACAGGGCGTAATATATGCGTCGGCGTCGACCAGCAGCGTACACGGCAAACGGAATGGACAATAAGCGCGGTTAACCGCGTCGACGACGGGCTGGGCTAGTGGTAGACCGACCGTTATTGATTATCGAAATTTATAGGCGCCATAATACAACAAATATTTGCAATCTTGCCGGTTTAGGTGCCCCCGGGGCTGCGATCTATCGCTCACGTATGTGCGTCAACACGCGGAAACGAGTACAGCACGCGCGCGCACGTTTGAGATGACCACCGCTGTCGCGAGAAACGTCCTGCGTCGTGGACCATGGGACGCCCTCGCGAACACGTCCCGCGTGTGTACGTGGATCCCATACCCGACTTACAACACGTGTGCGGCCATCGCGCTGACTTGGTACGTATCGTATTCGTATAACTCAGGGAGAGCCCATATTTCCCCGAGATCATCCGACCCTCCCGAGGAAATTGAACCGTTCCGCGGTATATATTTAACAAGGCTGCTCTTCGCAAACAGCCGGCCTCCGATCGATGTACGTACGGTATGTCTCGCGCAGCCGGTTTCTTCCTACCTCTACACCTAGTCCGTTCTCCCGCTCGCTCTCCTCGCTCGCTCCCTGCTTCCCTCGTTCTCACTTTTCGATCTCGGGATCGTCCAAACTTCCGTTCGGTTACGCGCGAAGAAACGTCCAACACCGTCGTTTGAGGGTATGACAACCCCGATGCAACTTTCGGCAAACTCCCTCTCGTGCGGGAGAATGAGAGTACTCGAAGTTTACTGACCACGGTTTGGGAATGGCTTCTACGGAGTCGACGGAGAGAACTTGCCCCTACGATCGTGTACAACGATACGAATATTTCATGAGAATATTTCGGGACGAAACGAGAATCTACGTGTCACGTCAGAAGCGACGATTGTCCGACGTTACTACGATGAGATCGTAAATTCGGCGATCTTTGGAAATGCTTGTTTGCTGGTGACGTATTTCTCGATACGCGAGAGTATATTTTCCTAATCGCACAAGAAGCAATCGCAAATTTTTTCTCTGTACATTTTTTTTTTATATTCTCTTTTAAAATTTTATAATTTTCGAAAATAAAAGTAAAATGTATGTGCATATTTCACTTGTGAAAATATTAACCGACAATTAATAAATATTTGTAATATCGATTAATATAATTATTATCCATTGTGAAATTAAATATTGTACCAACACATACGGTAAATAATTTTTCTTTCGCCAAAAGTACGCCGAACAGGAAGCGAACAGGTGACTCTTGCACGCTGAAACCGAGGCTCCGCTTTGTACATTCGCCGCGCGCAAATAATACCTTTCACGCGTGAAACAGAATTCATTAGTCACAGAGTAAACGAGTTTTCCACAAACGAGATTCTTTAATTCCGTTTTGTTAACCCGAGCGACGCGTTCTTCGCGTCGCGTTGCAGTTAAAGCGCCGCGCCGGTCGCGCATAAAGATATTATTGCCCTCGTAAAAGCCGCACTTAGCGTCAGTTTTTACGCTCATTCGCTCTCTCGAGTTCATGTATCTTCCCGCAAAAATATAAGATGCCACGCGAGATGAGAACTTTTAACGGCGACGCGGAAATGAGGAAAGTAAGACGAGGGCGCGATCGAAAAACGCAGCGCGGTCCGGAACAAGGCGGAAGACGATAATTAGTTTGCGCGTCCCCCTCGCGACATAGCGCGAAATCGAAGAAAGTAGCGACCTTCTCCTACCACCCAACATGCGCAATAAATATATGAAATTGAATCACTTGTTTCGCTCACGTAATCGTGCCGCGGTTTTTGCGTTTCGCTCTCTTGCCCCATGGCGAAAATGCACGTTCTTGCTCCCACGTTCCGCAACGTTTTTGCAACCCATTCCCATTTCGCTGTAACGAAAGTCACAGCATCGCCACCCCTACCTCTGGATTTGTTATTTTTCTCAGCCCCGTCGTTCGCCTCGTCGCGTGACCCACGCAATGTTTTATTATTTCTCTCGCGGAACTTTCCCTACAAAACGTCTATACCTTCGCAGAAAAGAAAAAAAAAAAAAAAAAAAAAAAAAAGAAACGAAAACAAAGAGTCGGAGAAAGATTAAAATCTGACTCCTTTGAAAACTTTCCTAACATTTCAGATATAAGTATCTTTCGTCGTTCCAGGGTTTACTTCATAGATACATTTCTCGTTGAGTACGCTTTACTTGTAATACTGTGAGTACAAAGATTTAGGCTTTTGTCTCGCGATGGCTTCATTTCCCTCTTTTTTTATCGCGTTATTATTGCGACTCGTCGTAAAGACCTTTGTCTCGCGGGGGAGAAAAAAAAAGATCGCCGAAATGGAAAGAGTTAATCGGCGAAGGAAGTTCTCGAGATTATTGAAGCGAATGAAGTAATAAATCAGTTTGGTGCTTGCAGTAAAAAGCGAAGGGAACTAAGAGATCGCCGAGTAATCCCTCTCGTGCAGCAAGAAGAGCGACCAGCAACGATGCTAAATCAAGTTTGCCACTTAACGATATAAATAATGCAGTGCGTTCGACAGGCCCGTAACTGGACTACAATGGCATCTTCCTAAAACTTATCCGTTAGCTCTGCCGGGTCGCCCGGAAAGTGCTTAGACATCGTTTTCCCCAAGTTCTGCAGAACGAAATTCTAGTCTATCAATCGGTGAACTCCCAAAAATCGAACACGTCCAGCGCGACGCGTTAATTATTAAGATATCGAACTTCCAGCTTGTATATCGCTCAATTAATGCACGTTCAAACCTACTAATTGTTACTAATTGTAAATTGAGCAAGCGAGCTAGGGACAGCGTGCGTGGTTTTTGCAAAGTCAAGGGGCATCCGCCGAGTCGACTCCGTGCTAGAAGCGCAAACGAGGTCGCAGGCGTTTTGCAGTAAACGGTCGCGCGGTAACTGCTTTGAAATGGGAATGGCGCAACGCACAGGTCGAACGGGCTAACGTAATATAAGTAACACGATTGCCGATAGAATCGTTGCGAATTTAATACCAGCATTCTCTACGCCATCAAGAGACTAATTGCCCGTCGCTCTATGAGCGCGCTATGTTTGCGTGCACATTTAGCTCAGATAGCGAACAAAGGAAGTTTGTTATTCAAATGCCTCGGCTCACCCACCGGCCGGATGCCGATGTAATAAATAACGACGCGGATAACATTTAACGAGAATCACTTAATCATCTTCCCGATGCTGCCCGCGCTCGGACGAGCTTACAGATAAAATAATTAACAAATTCAGTATTTTCCCCGGGCCACGGTAATTCTCGGCCGATAGTTAAACTGCGTGGCTGGTCCGAAATGTATAACACGTTTAAGCAAGGATCGAAAAAGTCGAGTAATGAGAGAAAAAAGGAGAGAGAGAGAGAGAGATAGATAGATAGAGAAAAAAAGAGAAAAAGAGGTATAAAAAAATAAAGTATTGATCATGCTTGCGGGATACCTCAAAAAAAGCGAGATGTAATAATTAACAAGTGCATCCATTACCGCGATGCAAACTTTATACGGGGAGGGAATCAAAAGAAAGGATGGGTGAACTCCAGGTTCGTTTCATACGAGCGTGTGAAAAAACTGTCTCTCAAGGAACGTCTCCCCGTGCGTTTGGCAAACCTTATAAGATGAAACACGAGAAAATACTACGAAACGACGAAGTTCGAGTAACGCGAGGTAATGACATACACCTTCGGAATACGTTAGTCGCGCGTACGTATACGGTCGTGAATCATAAATATATTGCCGCATTACGTATGCCAACAAGAAGTAAAAGGCTTCGACGGCAGATTCCGCAAATTTCAGGAACTTCGCGAGCACTCCCCGGAGAAATCTCTAAATCGTTTACCGACGTGTATCGATTTGTGCACGCCGCGTTCGTCCGCTCTCTTCCTCCCCTCCTCGCCGATGCTGTAATTTTCGAAACGACCACTCTTTCTCCGTTTTCCGCTGCTCGCGGGGAAAAACAGCCTCAATGAACATTGCCGATAACGTCGCTGTAACGGAAGTACTCTTCTCGCGCCAATAATTTAGGAACGCAAAAAGCCGCCGTCGAGAAGCTCCTGTAGCACCGTCCCAAGGAGCATCGCGGCATCTTTGTTATCTTATCGTGGCCGAGGTTTTCTCCAATCGTCCTCGTTATCGTTAAAAAAAAAAGTGGGGGGGAGGGGAAAATCAGAGACGGTTTGTGAAAGCCCACTCGGAACGATAACGGAATTTACTATCAGCAAATCGAGGGGAGTTGCTACTCAACAAGTTGGCTTCGCCGAGGGTGGCTTTCGGCGTCGGCGACGAGGCGGGAAATACGTAATCCGAGCAACCGAACGAAGGGGAGATCGAGACGAAGTGGGGCTCGCTTGGTGAAAGAGGCGATATTTTGTCGAATGTCGCGGGTATTATTTGGTTTTACGTCGATATTTCACCCTCCCCGAACATCGCGCCGAACATTTTCCATCGTTATCTCCACACCACCGGCAATCGGCCGCGCGAAATGTTTCTACATATTTTACTTCCTTCTTCTTTCTCCCCCTAATCGTCGCGGAACCGCAGAATTTATCTGCCAGCCAATTTACACGATCGACGATTTTCGCGACGCGCGTCATTAGCCGATCTTGCAGCCCACGTTTTCTTTCCACTCTTCAAGAAATTCTTCAGAGGTAAAGGAAAATAAAATTAATCGTCACGGAAGCACGCTGAATTTTATACTGCGTAAGCACCGCTGTTTCTAAACCGTTAATTAAATTAAAAGTTTTCGTTCCGTTTAAAAGCGCCACATGACGCTAAATCATCGCGACGGTTTCTTTAATTACATTGCTAGATAAGAGTTTACAACTTTTTGCCGCGTGCAATTAATACTGTTACTTGCACGAGACTTTTCTGCGGGAAAGAAAAAGATGGGATATAGAAATCCGTCAGATTTTTCGCCAGACGAGTATTAACAATTTATAAGAAACTTTTTCGAGAAACGGATATGAAGTACTGAATGCGCCCCCGCTTTAACTCTTCGGTCACGGGAGCGCAAGAATATCGCAATAATAGTTAGTGCAAACACGACTAAATTTAAACGTTTGCATTGGCAGCAGAGCCGAAGTTTCCGTTCCGTTTGCACCATGGAGAGTTGCTCGTGAATAGAAGAAAAAAAAAAAAAAAAAAAAAAAAAAGGGCGCGTGCGACACTGACAATCTTTTTCCGCGCGCGTTACGAGCGTTATAAAGTTCTCAAATAAAGTTAATGCCCCGTGATTGTCGGCTAATCGGACACCGCGGACTCGCGCGCAAATTTTCTGTCGAAAGGACAAGAGGCAAAAAATTTCGAAGCGACTTGCGCAAGAGATCGAGTATATTATTGATATTTTAAATAAATTTAAATAAAAGGACGAACTCGACGTAAAGCGTACTTCAATTTTTAACGAAGTACAAATATTGGAAATGAGAAAACAGAGGGAGGAGGGTGCGCTTGCCTTACCTCTTTTCAAGTTTGAATTGATGTTTAATTGGTAAAATATTTGAGCATTGACGAGTCGTGACAAAGAACGATTTCAATATCGCGGCGCAACGGCTCTGGACTGTAATTCTTATCTCGGGGAATTTTTTTTTCCCCGTTTCCGTATTCTTTCGTTTGCGAGCGTGTTTTACGCGGGCCGCTACGTTTAAGAGTAATCCCGGATAACTTTCTGTTTCGAGAAAACCCACGCCCCGCTTTGTAAAAGCTCCGCTGAGTGCTGGGCGGTTATATTGCGCCGGGTTTGCTGCCCGATGCGGCGCGCGGTGGCATTTCAGCCCTGCGCCAGGCCGAATTCGCCTCGCCCGCCGATTCTTTATAACTCCGATTTCTCGTTTACGGGTTTTCGCGATACGCGTTTGCCCGGGAGTGTTTTCGGTTCCCGGGACCGCGTTATCGAGCGAGGCGGCGTTTATTTCCGCAACATTTCGAGGAATGAGAGACGTCGCGAGTTGATCACGCAGAAGAACACGGTGCATTATCCAACATACGATGATTTAAGCGTATCATAAAACAAAACGTGCACTGTAATGTTTGAGAAATGTTATATATTTACTACGTAATCGTTACGTTTTTTTTTTTTTATTGAATAATAAAAATGCCTTAAACGCTTCTTGAGCATCGATTTCTTTCGTTGAAAATATTAGAGGGACAGCTTTCCGAAGGTAAACTATCCATTTGCAGCAGTCGCTGACTGAAAGCTTTGAAAGGTGGAAGAGGGTTCTCACAAAGTACGAGTTATCTCGGCTGATTGGGTAAGCAAGGTGAATATACATAGAATCGGTTCTAGTTACGATACTTCGTTTCTCGTTAAGTATGGATATTCCGAAACATGAAATTACATGTTTCCAAGGTTAGCCTCTCTTCAAATTAATCTCAGCGAAATTTTGACGCAGCTATCGATTCTACTCCACTAGCGGTAATCACCAAATACTTCTATTGTTAGAGAAATGTTTAACAGATGAAGTAAAAATAAGATAGAGCGACAATCACGCCTGATTAAATGGTCATTAAAAAAAAAAAATAAATAAATAAATTCTTAAACGAGAGAAAATTAAAAAAAAAAAAAAACGAGTTATTAAATCAAGTAAATAACTCCGTTTCGGCGCAACATTTAATTCGACTTTTTGCGGATGTATTTACACGCCGGCCGTTATTTTCGTCATTGTTGCAAATTTGGGCCGGGTACGCACACGCCAGCCGCCGGAATATTAAAATAAGTCGAGACGGGAAACGTCACTTCCAGACGGAAGTGGCGTAAAACGCGTAACCACGCCGTCCGCTTGTGTATTTTTCATTCGTCGAATATGTACATAACAATCGGAACCGTACACTCGTTCCGGGATCCGCTGCGCTAGTTCCCCCGCCGAAATAACTAAATAACATCGGTTCGTTATGTCGCGCGTCGCGCGAAAGGAGCGCGGGCGCAAACACAAGAGCAGCAGCCGTGACGCTTAACGTTTTAAAAGTTAAATCGGGCCGTGCATCTCTCGTTCTCGCTTCCGCTCTCGCGTCGCGACGATCCGCCGGGGCCGTCTCGACACGGAGCGACGCGGCCAAACGACCGCGTAGAATTCAATATCTGGCTCGACCAAACACACGGCTCGAATTGAACGTACGTCGTTGTCGTTTTTCGATGCATTGCAAATGCGACCATGAATCTGTTAAACTATTGGTAGACGCGAACGGCCGCGGCGGGTACAGAAAATACAGCGCGCGCGGCTGGCGTGTCCACCGAAGCATCCCCGGGGGATGCGTGTAGACCGGAAAAAAAAAGGGCGCCGTTATCACCCTTCCCTCCCCGCTGGCCGCCTCTCCTCATCGCGACAGTTGACCCGATGGTCGTTTTATCGTCGCTCGCTTAGTTATATGCAGCCCGATAAATAAACAGGCGTGAGTCGCGATTAAAACCCATACCGTAGGGCGAACGTCTCGCGTCAGTCTCGCAGAATTGACGTAAATTGTTAGTAATGCCGGAAATCGCTCGGCGAGCAAAGTGTCGGATTTCTGACGAGGGCAAGCGCTGAGCAAGAGAGAAAGAAGAAGAGAGAGAAAAAAGGGGGAGAGAAAAAAAAAAAAAACGCGGTGCTTTGCGCGACGACGTCATTTACGCGTCTGTCGACCGGGAGAAGTCTTTTAATTTTTGAATACTGGAAATTTTCCATTATACCCTCTCTGCAGACACGACGAAAAATATATTCCCACGTCAAAGATAAAAAGTCTACCGCTTTTTTCCCCCTCCTGTAAATCCGCCGCTAAAAAAATTAAGCCGTTTTGTTTTACTCCTCCTTTTTTTACCCGTGCCTCTTCTCCTCTCTTCCTCTCTCCTTTGATGTCGGTCGACACTTTAACTTTATCCGCGTATCCACGGCGCGGGAAACGAACGCGCGGAGAGAAGACAATTAAATCATGGCGACGTGGAGGGCTACTTTCCGGAATTTTCAGCGTATCTCTACGAACGTTGTTTCTCGCGCATCTGCGAAATACGGCCCTCCGCTTCGGGATGCGCAAACTTAGGGGTGGCGCGGACCAAGTATCGCACTTTTACGGGCGCGCTCCGGGCCAAGTCGAGCCACGTTAATTGCTTTCGAAATTACGGGCTGCCGCGTTCCAGCGGCCGGCTATCCAGCTGTTTGAAGTCTACGCTCGTCCGATCTTGCCCGCTTTGAACGGGGCACGGCCGAGTCTCCCGCGCGCGAATTAAGCGATGAATTTATATCCGCGTTCAACGGTAATCGTCCGCCGTTGGAAAAAATTTCATGCGATTTTATTAATCGTCGGTGCTATTCGCGCAATTCGCAAAAATTGCGGCGACATGACAAACGTTCACGTACGTATTCCGTAACGGCCGACATTACAAAATTTTACGTTTTACTACCTTCACAAAGCTATTTGATATTCTTTATAAATTAATGAATTTTCTATAGAAATATGTAACAACGTTTCGTGGCAATAATAATTTTTTAAACGTTAGCTTTTGTTAAAACGTTTGTAAAAAAAAAAATAAAAAAAATAAAAAAAAAAAGAATAGCGTTTTTAATCATTAAAATCGCGACGCTTTGGAAATCAATAAAATCTCTTTTTCGCGTCGAATTTCCTCTCATCGATCGGCATTCAAAACACGTGTCAAATATCACGATATTCGAATTACAAACGTTTTAAATTTTTATCCTACACTTTGATAAATTGCACCTCGGCAGATAATATCGCGTGTGTGCGTGTGCGCGTGCAATATTTAACACACATACCGCAGAGCGATATACGCGCGTGCAAAGCAAGAGGGGGAATGGAAGTATATTCCGAGCCAACAAAGCCCGGTTGCATCGGTAATTCGGAACGGGTATCAGCGTGACCTCTTTTCCGGATCGATTTCTCGCAGTGGCGCGCGTCCGCAAAAGAAGATGCGAGAATTTTTCTCCCCCCTCCCCTGTCTTTCGCGCCTCATCCCTCGTGGCGGCGACAGATTGGCAGCTAATCCCGAGGGCGAATACAACGGCGGATAAAAGTGCGCGCCCGCCCTGGAAGAGCGGGAGGACCCGCGGATGGTCCTCCGGAAACGATCGGGGAGAATGGCGAAAAGAAAAGGCCGGGGCTGCGGGTTAGAACGTAAAAAAGTTAACCGGCGATGAGATTGCATTTTAATGCCAGCCGCGCGCATATCGGAAACAGATTTCCGTTTTTATCCGTCTCTTTGCTTATCATAGACCGCAATTCCCCCATTCCGTATCCCTCCCTCCCGCCGTCGCCGAAATACCATATCAATGGGCTTTTCCGCGGCCAGGTGTAGCTATAAGCTCTTGCGCCTTCAGCGTAGTGCTCGATTCCGATATTCAATTCCCGCGTTTCGTGGATTTTGCGGTGGAAAAAGAAGAAGAGAGAAAGAAAGAGAGAAAGAGAGAGAGGGGAATAAGCTCTTCTTACATAACGATGCGTGCTACTGCTGGTGCATCACATGCATCTCGTCGCCGTGTCGTTCGACGAAATGCTGGGAAAAACAAGTAGCAACGGATATAGAGCTCCAGAAGCCTAAAGAAAACAAGTCTGGCTCCCAATGATATGTATTCAAACTAAATTTTTTTTAAATATATATATAAATTACTTTCAGATTATAAAATCAAAATAAAAATTGATATGCAAATTTATATAAAACTGAAAATAAGAGTTCACATATAGAACTAAAAATGTTATTTAAAAAATAAATATTAGATTTTATTTTTAACAGAAATAACAATATAGAACGCATTTCATTTACGCAATTTATGAATTAAAAAAAAAAAAATTGCAAACGTGCAATGTGTTTTTCAATCGTTGAATGGACTGCGCAAATTATTTATAAATAAGCCACCAATTTAGTCGGCACAGAAATAAAGATGTTAAAAGTTAAGCGAGAGCTAAACTTCCTGGCCTTCTCATTTCCTCGGTACCTTCCTTTATATCTTCTTTCAAGGACCTCGAGCGCGTCACGAAGAATTATTTCGCAGTGATTGTTGCACGTGACAAGCTCTCGTTTAGCTAGCGTTTTTCACGTTTTCTCTCGCTTGCGCATCTCAGTGCAAAGATAGCAGATTGCAGCCGCAAAGACAGAGCTGGGAGGTGGGGTCTAAGATGGAATTCGCAAAGAAAAGTCCGTTGTGTGCCCGGCAAATAGATTTTGCATTCTCGCTCGGCCGCAAATGTTCGCTGCGATACCGCCACTCAACTCCACGGCTTATATTATTTCTCATACAATATAAAGCGTCCCGTGAATCTCGTAATGCGTTCCGACGTCGTGCGCGGTTTTAAAGACGACAGCTCTGCGCTCTCGACGCAGCGTTTCTCTAATTTGATTGTAGGTAGATCGTTATATTTATCCCGCCAAGTATTTGCTTTATGCGCGCTTTTTCTTTATTTCTCCGAGTATCGCCGCGCTCTTGTTACGCGTAATTGCCTGTTAAATCTTCGTTAAACAGCTTGCGAAACGGTACTCGACTACTTTAGCTCTACAATTTCCGTTAGCCGTTTTTATTCACGAAATCAATTTTACGCTCCATTCGTAGTCAATTTTCTTTTCTTTTACATCCCACCCGAATATCGTTACACCGGGACGATTGTTGAAACCTTTGTGAAGTCAGTGTTTCCGTTGCGAGGCCATAATACGTCGAAATTAACTGCTTTATAAGTACTAATTTCTAATTAAAACATTTAATTTTAATACAAACGTCATTTTGGCTCTTCGTTCCTGGCTTCACAAAGGTAATTGAATGTAGATTAGACGAGGCTGTATGTATATGATACATTGATATAAAACTGATTATAGAGTGGCGAAGCCATGAATATAAGATAAGACCTCGCAGAGAAGACTGCCATTTGAAGAGCAGCCAGACAAGGATACAGCTAAAGATGAAAAGGTTCTTCAGAACTCTCTCGACTCTTAACACCGGCACGAAGGTCGTTATCGTACAGAACGGAGAGGTTTGACGCGAGTGGAGGACTGTTGGACGCTCGGTGACTGTGCGACCCTCGTGGGACAGAGTTTCCGCTTTCCTGTCGAGACTCGCCCGCTTCTCCGTGTGTACCGACAACTTTGACAGCCGCGCGTATACCGGAACGAAACTGGGTCGTATCTTACGCTCGGTATCACACTTTTAAAAGCCGCGCAACGGCCCGCCAGCAGATGACGTACTTCGATAGAGAAACTGGCCGACGGGGGTGGCGCGTAGCCGTGCGCCTTCGCGGACTCGTAATTGCAATCAGACAAATCGAATCTGTTTGAATATTACGTGAAATACATTATCGGGTAAACACATTTATTACTTGATATCTGGTGAAGTTGAAAGTACCCGAAACAACAAGCTCAAATTATTTTATTATCTTACTAATGAATTTGATTTACGTCATTCGATTATTTTCATGTTATATTTATGATACATTGATTCTCGGCATTATTACATTTAGTAATTAAAAAGCTTGTTAGATTTGATAAAATCTGGTAAAGGTAATTTAAAACCGAGGCGAATAAAAATATGTATCTGACAACTCGCAAAGTTATCTCAGTGCCAACTTTTGCGATACTTGTAAGTAGTTGTTCAAGATATATTTTTAACCCGTTAACGCGAAAATATACAAACACCACGTTACGACAAAGTTTTTCGCTCGCACACTACTTCGGGTTGCTAAAGCGTGGTCGTAAACAGTTTCTTCTTACCCTATCTACACATCTAACCGAAGCACCTGTTCAACTAAGTCGAGCCACTCACTCGAGAGATGTTGGCTGCGAGAGCCACTTATCTTCCGGCTCTGGCTTTGCAGTGGTATCTTTTCAACGGCAGACCCGATACGACAGGGCTGACAAACTGCAACGACGCCCATTTTACTGTGCTCGCAGTTTAAACTTACGTTAATTGGCATTTTATCTCTCCCAACAAAACATTTTACTCCCGATTACGACGGCGTTAAATGACGAGATTGGGACCTGATGAAAATCTATCGAGAAGCCACGAGCTTGTAATTCGTATAAAATTGATTCACGTTGCATCTGCACGACCGGCTACTCCGGACTCTAACTCCAAGTGAAAATTTTACCGCTAGTCAAACGAGCAATCGAATCGCCGTTCGTTACACGTCGCTCTTCATACACGTCACGTGCTTTATAGAGCGTCTCTATTAATAATGCGTTTACGGGACGGGTATAGTGACAGCGGGCGAACAGAGAGGCCGATGGGGCGCTTATGACAGCCGGGAGGCGTTGATGGTGTCCCGCAATCCTCTTAGCTGCACCCGGCAGAGCCCCTTCTCCGAGTCTCTGTTCGATACCGAGGTGGAAGGTGGTGCGCCTCTTGTCGCCGGAAAATTATAAGGGACTTTAACGAGTGCAAACCGGAGTTTATACACGCCGTCGCAGGCCGCAGGGCTCACATTAAGGATAGGATTATCCGCCGCAAATTGACAATCCTTACGCCGGGGTTAAGTCGAGCGTACTCATTTCGCCGCGACCTCTCCGGCCATCGGCGCCTAGCTGGCTCGAACGCGAGACCTCCGTCGGCCGATTAACGATTATCCGGAAATGACATTTCGCCGGCGCGGGAATGCGCGAAGCGGAAATTGGATTTGAGAGCGAAGATACGCGCGACGAACGGAGGGCACAATCGCACAGGCTGCAAACGAAAAATAAACATACGGTTCCGGCACGGTGGATTAAATTATGATAATAATACGCGAATCTCGCCAGCGGCGTTCGATTGGCATTCAACATCTCGCCTGGAATAATATAGGCTACCTCGCGGGTATTAATAATTAATGTCCCGGCGAAAAGGTAATAATGACAAGTGCAGTGTACGAGGTAATTATTTAATATTTAGAAACAGTCCGTTAGAGGCGGTCTAGTTACACGGCTGCGAGGTAATATAATATGCTCACGCACCGCGTTCCAAGTATTTGCGCGCAGGTATATAAAGATATTATCAAATTAATTAGTCAATTACATTAATTATGGCGCATAATTGTATACTCAATCAATTATATAATTCGATTACCATAGGCGAGGCAACAGTCCGCGTAATGTTTAAATGCACTAACAGGTCGCACCGGCATATATTTCACACATATAGATTAGCCTCGTTAAATAGAGAAATTAATGTGAACGTTAATAATTTATCGGAGCGAAGGTATGCGCGCGACCGTTTCCGCAACGGGACAAGAATTCTAGCTAGAGAAATGCTTTACGCACAACGCAAGTATCGAATAAATTTTTTTTAATGACCATCGATAATTCGTCGGACGATTAAAATGAATCAAATAATTGCTATTTTATATTAAAAAAAGTCATGCGTGCATAATAGAGTGCCGTAAACTTCGCAATTATTTTAACGTCAAACCCCGGGATAGATTCAGAGCCAATTCTTCGAAATCTCATGAAAGAAACATTCACTGTTCATTAAGCAATTATTTTTTTTTAAATTACGGACTATTAACGCGGACCGTATGTTTCGTGAAAGGCTGGGCTTAACGGGAAAAGACAAAAGAACGGATCTCGATTATGATCGTCTAGATTAAATCGATCGGGCTGCGAAATCGTCGTTAGCCGATAAAATCGAATGACTAACCGGTGTGAATTTTGGCCGAAGGTAGGTGGGATACGAGGGCAAAGCGGATGGAGATCGTGCGAGATCGTACGTGTCGGAAGTCGGGGGGCAAGGACGGGAGGGTGTGAAGTGTCGGCCCGGGGTTTTGGAGCTCCGGGTTCAGCGGGGTGGAAGAGGTGACTATAAACCACGGAAGACAATAGCTGCTTCGGTAATAGAATAACGCGAGACCACGGCACGTCCGATAGCGATTCAATTAATGCCGTTATCCAGGGGGATCCTGCATGCGCGGCTTTTGATCGCGGGTGCGGGTGCCCCCACCCCCGTGTCCCGACTCCCCGCCGACCCCTTGCGACTATCCATTGAGCTGGGGCTTGTTGGATATTCGATCGGATAGATTGCCGCTGTTGTTCAATATCGTAGGCACCTGGCGACAATAAAGGTTGCATTCGCTCTGCCTGTCCATCCCTCCCCCTGTCGCCCCCGCCGTTTCCTCCTCTCTGTCACCTCATCCCTTTTCCGTATCACCCGTCTCCCTGCCCCTCGAGATTCAATCATTACCCCGTTGCGCATCCACGCGTGCAAATCTGGACCGAGGCAATAAGTTTCTGGCTCGCGTATCGGTGACGGCCCATGAGGAAGTCAATTGACCAAACGTGGATTTAAATTCACGTGACAGAGCGACAGCCGTTTGCTACTCTTTTGAAATGTATAGCGGTTTATTTAAAACCGTTCGAATGGGCACGAATTAATTTCAAATACTGCTGCTGCTAATGTGGTCCCTTTATATTTTAATGTACGACGACATGCGTAGAATTAAAATAAAATAAAAAGTAAAATATACACAAAAATATCTACGGTAATAAAATAATATATGCATTATACGCATTTCAGATTAATCAGCTAAAAAATTATTTAGAATTAAATTTTATTACTTATTAGTGAACAAAAGGGTTTCCACCGCGCAATTTTACGGCAATTAAGAAAAAAAAAAAAAAAAGAAGACTGCAAACTAAATGCGGGCAGCTCAAAAACGTGCCGATAATGCAATTAGGCGGAGGTAATGCCTTGACGGCGTCACACTTTGCAGAACGATTGAATTTTAAATCCGACCCGAGCACGGTGTTCGCGCACCGTTCACTCTTAGTCGGCGTTTCAGCACATCTAGAATGTCCGGTTTAAATTATGGCGAGCGCCCTCGATCTCGGATTACAGTTCATTTGGCCGATTTCCAATTACAATTGAACTGATTACCGGCGGCGGTGCGGACCGAGAACGGCCGGGCCGACAAAAACCGCCTCGCAATATCCCCGAGAGTTCGCAAGCTCCGCAACGCGAATCGCGCGCGCCGCGGCGGATTGCGGAATGTGGCCGCGCGTAAATGCGTAATGTACTTTATTATCGTGAACATCGGTGATGTACGGTGCGCGTGGATTTCCACAATTTTCACAATGTCCCCGCGGCTGCGACTAATTTCGGCGGCTGCGCTGCCGATTAACCGTGTGCCGACTCGATTTCGCGCCGACCGATTAAAGTGTTCGCGATATCATTATATCGCGGGGAATCTATATCAAGCACGTGATCAAATTGAATTGGCTATTATCAGAGGCTACGTATCGCTTAGAAAAACCGGCATACGTGAGGGGAAACGTTAAAGCGTAATAATAGTTCTTTTTCTTTTTTTTCTTTCTTCTTTTTTTTTTTTTGTACCGAAGACAACTCGATTCCTTTCCCTTTTGCGCGCGCGCGCACGCTAAGGTTTTATTTGACAGCGACTAATTGGTACACGGCGGCCGAACCTCTCCTCGCGGAGCTCGATTTTCAGTCCCGGAACGAGGGAAATGAAATAAAAATCTCCCGGCTACCGCGCACGCGGAAAATAGACCGAAAGCTGCGGATACGACGGATTTCGCCGCACGATAGATTCGGTTTTATTTGCCGAATAAACGTTGATCTAAAATATCCAACGCAATACCGTTTACGTTCTTAAAGCGCGCTGTTATATTTGTTCCACTTTGCACGTCGCTCGACGGAAGTAATCCATGCCTTTTCCGCGAGGAAGAACTCGCTGGTTAACAGAGATCTTTAGGCCTTTACGCTCCCCGTAATTAATTAAAGAAACGAAAGATAACGCGGCGACGGAATATAAGACGTAAAAGGGTTGCACGCTCGCGCGCAATCCCTCTTCAGCGACGATAACTCGATAAATTTATAATCCGTAGCTGCCTTCCGACAGCCGCTGAACGTAACGATTCATAATGGGGCCATCGCACGCGAATCATGTATCATTCTAATTGATTCTAAGCACCATAGGCAGACAGGGGAGAGGCAGATACAAGCCCCCCCGCTTCGGAGGCTCAGAACGAATGAATATTCATCCTGCAAAATCGCGGAGGAATGTTTCCGGGGAGGTGTTCCACATCTGTCCCTGATAAACGGATACCGCCGCCGCCCGCGTGTTGGAATTCATTTGTTGCTCTAATGGCAGGAAGCGCGAGTTGAAAACGATGAGCGGAATGACCGACCACGAAAATTTACGAGTCTGTCGTCTCCTCCTCTCCTCGTTCTCTTTGAAGAGAAAGATTGCCGCCTGCGTTATGAAAGGAGCGCTCGGTGCACTGATTACTATTATTAACCCTTTGAGTATTCGCAGCGATAAATCTGATCACGGTAATTTATTCTTAGTTCGTCAGCAGCCTATATATCTGCTTTCAAGGTGCCATCCTGAATAAACTTGGAGAGGAGGGAAGGGGAAGAGGATTATCGAATTCCTATGAAGTTATTTCTAGATATCAAAAATAAAGGCGCCCTTTAAAAGATCTCCCGATTAAAGCGACCCTCTTTATTCAGCGGCAAGTGGGAATCGGTCATGATTCAACGGCGAACACTGCGGGTACAAATGTATGGTGCAAAAAAACAACGGACGAGAAAGGGGACGTAGACGTATTATCGAAAAAAGAACAAAGAGCCGCCGACCGCATGATCCTCTATTTCCGTTATCGGGGCGCGTTGCGCCGTGCAGCGAGTGTTTATCAAGCAAACACGCGCGAACGTTGCATTATTGTACGTCAAAAGGAGGGAGAAGGGGTCGCAAACGTTATCAATTCGACGCGGAAAATTGATATAGTTAACAAATTCGCGCAAGAAATTCGCTCGAGCAGAATTTGGCATGCGCTTTGATTAAAAGGCAGAAGAGTCAATTTTTCGGCCCAAACGCGAGAGAATCATTAAAGCCAACTCTGCCGACAGCCCTCGCACGAGCATTGTCGTAGGAAGTATTTCAAATAAGCTTTTCATTTATGTGCTTTCCTTTTTTTTTCTAGGTGCATCAACATATGCACCCTGCCAAGCTTTATTGCCAGGCTGTAAAGCGCGAGACACGAGTGCGCACGCGTTATGTACTTCAATTTTATTATACGTAAACTGCAATAAGACGAAACGCGAAGGAAATAGTTTCTTTACATACACCGCGCGTACACTTTCTTATCTTCCGTTCTCTTCCGCGCACGGAGCACACATTTTGCACTTTCTCTTCGACCGGCAAGAGATCATCCCCCGCGCCGCTACAGATATACGCCCGCGAATATAGGAATTTCTTCCTATCGGGAACCGTTCTACTTGATGTACGACCCGGCTAATGCAATAGATAAGACGCCGCATTTGTCATTGACGCTTTATGGCGATCGCCTCTCGCGTTCACGTCTCTGCTTTATTTTTCCGCCAGCATCGCCAACGACAACGATCGTTCCGGGCTCTTTCGACGTTTCTCATCGCGGGCATTTCGACGAACGGGACCAGCGACGTATCTTTCTTTCCCGCCTTTCCCTCCGCGAACAATAAACGCGAAGGCACGATCGATGAAAGATCATTCTTCGGCCGGATTAACGATTCTATCCGCCGGCAAAGTCAATTTGTTTCACGAAAGAGTCCGATGCCGGGACGAAGAGGCGGTGCCTCCTTATCGCAATTCAGGCACAAAATTTAAAGAAAATCATTATTGAAATTCGTTTAAGTAAAAGCGCCCTTGTCGTTTAAATTCAGTGGATGCCTTAAAATGGAAATTCCGTTCCTCTATTTTCCGTTTTCTCTCTATTTCTTTCACTCAACTCGGCTTCAGGTACCCATTGATACTCCCCGGCGTCGAATTTTGTCGGAGGTTCCCACCGAAGTTAACGGAGCCACGACCCTCGCTAAAACGCGAATAAGCTAATACTTCCTTTGAATTAAATAAACGTCCGTTTAATTTAGCCGGGGTGGCCGAATTACAGTCGCGATTATAAAACCTTACGGCAAATAGCAAAACGTAAAAGTTGGCGATTATAATCGTGAAATCTGGTACCGTAAAGCCGGAGCCAAATTATGCGTGCATTCACGATTTGTTATATTTCGCGAGCAGCGTGGAAAATAATCAAATTCGCATTCGGATTAATTCGCTGGCGGAACGGTTTTTCGACGCAATCAAAGGAACGCAGCGCATAATCAGCTTAATAGAAAAAATGTTAAGCGACGCGAATCATTAAAAGTTTATTGTGCACCCGTTGCTTTATACGTAATCCCGCCCACTAAAAATGCTGTCTATGTAACTTCAAACTTATTTAATTTTATTCAGACTAATTTTTCAAAAGATGTCTAATGAAAAACGCGCAAGAAAATTTACATGAAACGGTGACGTTCTAACGTTCGGCGAAATTGGTTTCGTCGGCGACACCGTGTTGACAGGAAGATGGTAATAAAATTATTCTAAGTGTTACAGTCCAGAAGCAATAAAGATTAAGGAGGGGGATCGATATACTTCGAACTAAGACCTGCAGTGGCACGAAATCAATTTACATTTTCGCCAGGGAGTATCGTTTAAAATGAATTTGCATTTCTGATTCGTGCGACCTCCGATCTTCTATTCTCATCTAAAAGTATAATTTCTCCTGAAATATTAAATTCTTGAAATACACATTTTTGCTCGCAGAATAGAGAACGCGGATGCCTTTATCGTATTATGGTAATATTTGTACTCTTCATCGTGAACTTTTCCCTACACGTCGTGCCATTGTCGCGAAAGGCTATATATATATTATATTTTTTTCTCTCTCGTGGAGCGTAATACACTCTTGATTATCAGGAGTAGAGATAATTTAACGTTGCGTTCTTAAAATTACGGAAAATAATAATGTAAGTAAGAACTGTACCCACTCGGCTCTGATTTCACCGCAAAGTACTTCATTTTACAGGCAAGACTGTCGTATTTTGTATTTAAATATTTTGACGACGTTGAAACCATCGTTTCGCGGCATCGAATATTATCTCGCGCGGTATTACGCAAACTTTTGCCGTGTAAAATAACAGAGCGACAAGGTTCTATTTGCCACATCGCCGTTTCGTAGACTAGGCCATCGCAACCTACGGTTTTCTTCTCGGAATGCATTTCCGTCGCGGATCTCAGCGGTGATACTGTATCCCAACGTTCGTTTCGTCACGCGAGATGAAATCACGAGCTCCGGAGCATCGTTCTTCGTTAATGACTCGCGCGCATATGTTCTCGTGATCGAGTTTTTCAATCGCGACAGTCAGTTAAAACGACATTTGTTACTACTTGTTACTCTTGTCGATGTAATATATTCAGATTTGCGTCGCGTGTTCGTCTTCCCCAAGAAATTTCATCGAGAGAATGTTCTATCGCGCACACGAGTGCACGTTACGTGCTCACACACGTGCCTCAGGCTCCTGACCCACTCGCGAAGAATGTCCACGACGGAAGTGGATACACCACCGCTTGCTATCCCCCCCGACACATTTTGCTGAATTTATCGGCAGACCAACGTCTTTCGTGCCGACCCCGGGTCTCATTCATCTGAGCGTTTGTGTTATCTGGCCGAGGCACGAGGACTCTGGCCGCGGCGTGTAAATGGCAGTCTTCTCTCTAGCTCGACCTGTCCGGAGGCTAAGATTGCTCGTTATCGGAGAGCTTCGCGCGCCCTTCAGCGATATTAACCTAAAGGTTATTATCGCGTCTATTCCCGGGATTCGGTGCCTACAGACCGAGATATACGCTTATTAGTTCGGTAATAAAGGGAATTTGCGGAGTGACAATATAGATTGCGGCTTCGTCGGCAGGAAATATCTGACAATGCCGGCCCGTTTACGACGCCCTCGACGGCACGTCTTATTCGCCACGCTATTCTTTCACAAAGACCGAAAGGTGTATATGAAAGCGCAGCCGTTATCCCGTGATTGATTCTATCGTCGAAATGACAGGCGGGAAGCGTCTGGACGAGATATCGCGTTGTCGCTTGATGCGTCTCTTAGCTTTTACGACTCCTTGTGTATGCGCGATAAACCGCGACGATATACCCACGTCGCGCAGATAATCGACTACCGAGCCGCCCGGTCTTCCGCCATTCATTTTTGCGTAACTGTTTGCAAATTCATTATCTAAAAACGCGTCCCGCTCATATTTGTTTCCCAAGCTCTGATTAACCCAACGTGCTTCCAAAAGCCGATGATTTAGATTTTAATAATAAGATGTAAATAAGATTCTGCCGTAGTAGAAAAATATTCTTAAACGGCGGAATAGAAACTGCTCTTCAAGATACTTAAATTAATATAGCGCAAAAACGGGTCGCAGGATGACGATCTTCGCGAAAAGGCAAAGTCGCGACGGTGGAAGACGTAAAACGCTAAGAAAATGAGGTCGATTCCTTCGGGCGACATTGTTCGAATTGGAGGCAAACTGGGTTGCTCTCTTAAGTACGCTTTGTGCAACCCTGTAGGAAAACGCTGTCAGATCGGTGGCAATTAATGCGCTTCACAGCGGTCGATCTCTCGCCATCGCGTAGCATATTCCGGCCTCTTGTCCCTCCCGTCGCCCCCTACCTCCTCCTCCTCTTCGCCGACCGCTCTTCGTTGTTATTTAGAGCGGAAATACATAGAATATCGTGCTGCGGATCAAACGACAAAGTATCCTTCTTTTCCGTCACGTCGGCGCGCACAGGTAAACTCACGTCTGGATAGACTTGTATCGTCACTCCGCGGCACGAAAATTTATATAAAATAGACGCTCGTGCAATGCGCGCGTAGTGAGACGCTCTTACGAGTCGCAGACAAAAGTTTCCACGGCATAGAAATCTAGTTTCCGCGAGAGGAAAGATCCCCTCCCCCCCCTTCCCCCGCCGGTGTTAAGGGAATTGGGCTCCCACGCGCGCGGGATTCTAACTCCTACAGGTAACTTTAGGCGAGCACCGGCAATACCAAAAATCTATCTCCGTGATTTAACGCCAACATTCCATGTGTCGATTACGGCTTTCGCGGTGAATTTATTCTCGTCATCCGAGACGAGATCGCCGTGGATAAAGCAGCGAGAGCGAAATTTTCGAGAGGTGGGTCTCATTTTTAGAGCACCTGATATTGTTCTGTATTTGCATATATTTATAATTTAATATCTATGTAATTACATAAATGTAACAAATAATTGAGTCTAATTAACCTTTAAATAAAATTATTAATGTCAATTTAAATTTTGTATATATTTATATGTTTTTGTTATGACATTTAGGTGCACTTAGATAATTTTGCAGGCGTATACGAACAATTTATTTTTCTTTACAGTCGATTTAAAGTATATATTCGTACGGAAAGGATATCTTTGAATATTTTTCTGCAGCGTCTTACGATATGAAAGAAATACACTGAATTCGAAGCTCCGGTGAGATTTTGTATAGGGTAGATCGATGCGCTGCAGACGAGATCGATTTACCGTCCAAACGCGCGACCAAAAATGCGAGGCATATTTATTGATAAAGTTATGATCGGGCATGGCACCAGCCGCGCATTTTCATAATACCGAGACGCCCGTAGCGGGCAACACATGGGACGGAGACGTTTCTTGCAGCACGGTCGTTTCCGATGAGAATGAAAAAGCTTAATAAACCAGGCGCGCGCGGCAAATACTTTAATTACGCGATTGCACGGCGTTTTTGTCAGATCGCCGCAGTAACTTATATACGCAAAAGTATTACGAGCAAAAAAACGGTTATTGTCTAAAATTAATTATTTTCGTGTCAATTATACGATCCAAAGTCCGTAAAGCATGTTACCCCGTGTGTATGATCGTTGCGTGTAATCACGAGAAATTGTGCTGCGCGAAAACTGTGCCACGCCGATACTACTTTTCTCGAAAATCTAGCCCGCTTCGCCCTCATCTTTCGAAATGCACCGGACCACCCGCCCGATATCTCCTAAAGATTGATTTGCACGATACGTTGCGAATGAAGCGTTCCGGTAAACGAGAATGAGAATAAAGCCGAGCGGGACCGACGCGAAGGCGCGCTATAAGATGCAAGCTTTTCTTTTCCTTTTCATTCTTTCCTGGCGCCATCCTTTTACGGTGCCCGGGTTCCGTGTCCCTATCGGCGTGAAATTCACTCGTCATCCACGCTATCGTAGCCCGCCGCATAGTTTCACGATCGCGGTGTTACTCCTACACATCTCGCCTGACCCCGCATGATGGGAAAGGGGGGAAAAAGAAAAAAAAACCGACGGGAAAGTTATTCGCGTATCTCGGTCGAAGTTTCGGAGAACAACCCGACCCGTCAATGAAGCCCTCGATACGAAAGAGAAGAGACCGAGGCAGCTTACAGAACTTTCACCCCGTAAATGCGAGCTGTTGTCGGAAGTGTGGTTGTGCAAAATCGGTATATTCCATGCTGATTTGCATTTCGGTTCAACGAAGAGGAAAAAGAAAAAAAATTTCTCCCGAATAAAAGGAAGAAAATTGTTGGAAAATCAATAAAAAATGGTCACGTTATTCGCGATGAATTAAATTGCACGATATGCTGATAGGAAAAATACAGCCAATTCAATTTTCATCCCGCGTCTCCATTGAGTTCATCTTCTTACGAGCCATTGATATCGAAAGAGCAAATCTTTTTATTTTGTAAAGCAGAAGCTTAATAAATTTACTAAATTTAAGTTGGCATTCATAAAACGCGACTGTCTGGAATAATCTTGCCGATCGATTAGAACGTTAGAAATAATAACGGAATGACGCGGCGAGAGGTATCTTGCGAGGGAACGTATATCGGCGACGGTCGTTATCTCTAATAATTTAGCGCACCATGTACGCACACGTTATACCCGATCGTGAGCGAAGCGACTAGAGCGATAGCTGTAAAGGTACTTTAATTAGTACACGTCTGCTGACCGAACAACACTCTGTTGGTTATGGGCCATTGAAAACTTCTGAGCCGGAAATCACTGAGGAGGATGCCTGGCGTCGCAGCGTATATTCAGACGCATTTGCGTATAAATGATACCGCACATGCGGTTTTAAATTAAGATTCATACGTTTATTAGCAAGCGAATGACGCGTTTTCTTCTATTAGCTTAATGGAGCGCCAGAAATATCTTCCCCCCCCCCTCCCCGAATTTCAATGTACAGCAATCTTAAATATAAATCTCCGAATACTAGCAAAACAGAGGAAGCGAGCTTGCGAGGCTTAACGAGTTCAGCAAGTCAAAAGTATTTAAATATAATTATGTGCAGTTATGCGCGTTTCGATATTTAACTATTATCATATCTTATCCTGTCCCTCGACTGTATTATTATTATTATCTTTATCGTTCCGGGTGCTGCGGAAGATTAAACCTCCCAGGGTGGTCACGCGACGGTATTTCAGCTAATGCCGCCAGTTTGTCCGTCTCTCCACGTGTGTGCCCTCCGAACACACCGAGGAAACAGAAAAGGAGGTAGATGCCCGGCTACTCGACCGATAATAAAATTCGCGATTTGCAAACTAAACACGGCACGGCAGACAGTACACGTGCGGAATGTATTATATTTTTTTCCTCTCCCCCTCCCCTCGTCCCGACAATCTCTTCTTTTTTTCGCCAACGCGACGTGCATTAGAGCGCTTCCTCGTTGCCGCCCCGCGTCGCACCGGATAAAATGTTAATATTTATTCTGCCGCCAGGAATTCTTTCTTATCCGGAAAGTAGATCGTAACTTCAGTAATCTTTGCATTGCAAGCACGTCCGGCGTTCGACGATGTATTTCTTTCGCCGGGCGCGTTTCCCATGACTTTTGCATCTGTGTGTCGTTTCTCCCATTATTCTTCGCAAACCGGACCGCCGAAGCGCGCCTGTTTCTTAAACTCTTGTAAATTTTGGCGTTACGTACGTAAAACGAGTGTAATCATTTACGAGATCGCTGGAGGAACGAGGAACCGGTCGCGGAAACGGCTAACAATACGTTCGAAATTATTACCCTGTACATATATTTAAAGTTGGCTCAATTTGGATATTGGCAATTGTCTAAAAGTTCGCGAGATACATCGCTATTCAAACTCGTTTCTAATCAACAAATTAAAGTGCTGGTACAACGAAAGAAGGAATTTTTGACGTAATTTTATCGTCATGAGACTTATAAGCAGTGGTCTTGTTTCTCTACTGGCATTATACATATATCGCAAACTTAACATGTGAATAAAAAATTACTTACCTTATCGACGGTTGTCGCCCGATGCCTCCCAGAATCCTCCTTCTCCTTCTCTCTTTTTTTGTCACCCTCGCGTGTTTCTTCATATGGCACTCTCGTTTATGCAGCAAATTACGATGCACTGGCGTTGATCTGTAACATATAAATATTCTCAAATTATTATACATTCCAAAACATTAATATTTAAATAAATTATTACTATACAAATTAAATCTTTTATCCGTTCCTTCGAAAAAGAAAAATTTATTCAAAAGATTATTGTGAAAAATAATATAAAATAATTTTCTTTCGTTAACTTTCATGTCTGTAAATTATATATATTAAATTCAGGAAATCTAGTACCGCGAACTTAAATAATATCGAGGAGAAAGTATCGAAGCGTACCAAGGCCACGCGCCGACACCGAATTCTTTCTCCCTTAAAATACCCAGCGCGTATAAAACTTGCACGAATAGTCACGACCTTGTGTCACTGCGAACAACCCGTACGTACGTGGTAGCATTTCGTTACTCGAGTTATCCAATCCGGCAGCTGCTATAACAATCACGGTCTTAATATCAGGCGAGTTACAAAATTCGCAGCGCGATACGAAAATTAGTTCAACAAAAGCACCGCTGACGAGAAATAACTACCCGAGAACGCGTCGAATTGCTCGAGATATTGTCGTTGCGAAACTGCGAACTGCGGTTTTCGTTCTCTTGCTTTTATCAAGCGCTTATCGGTAGAGTTATATCGCGCAATATACCTGCGTGGACAGTTGGTATCGCGGGAGTACCTTTCTGACTCGAGTGGATCGTGCGGGATGAGCGATCGTGATGGATTACGAACAAGGTTTGGAGATCGGAGCTCGATGCGACGCCATTACGGGACGTGATAGAGCGAGAAGGTAAATGCGGTCCCCGCGCCGCGACTGACGCGAACTACGTTGCGTAGATGGCAGGACTGGCTAGAGGCGCGCGGCGCGCAGTGCGAGTAAGACCCAAAGAGTGAGGAAGAGGCGCTCAACCCACGAGTCTTTTCTCGCATTTTCAGAATATCTAACGTAGTGCGAAATAAACGCAATCACACGGAATGTCTCGCCTGCGTAAGTAAGGATCGAGAGGAGGAGGAAGTCACGTACGCTAGCCGCCGTCGATAAATGCTGTATCTGCTTTTCGGTGTATCGCGAAAAAAATTGCGCGTCTACGCGATACGTAACATTAAAATAACTTATTTTATTATTCGTTTGCCACGACAAATACACTGAAATTATATCCTACGAAAATTATGCTGCAGAGTAGTTCGTTATGTCGTATTTTATCTCAAAGAGGCGGACTTTTTTTTCTTTTCTACGGATAAGAACATTATATATTTATTATATAATCTGACAGGCTTAAAAACTTTTTTTTTTATGAAAAAGATAAGACTTTTTTGTCCATAGTTAAATAAGTCTTTTTCCAAAGATCAAACGGAATGGGAGATTATATGATAATCCATTTAATTTCGTATGCATGCAAAAGTCAGTCTGCGTAGTTGTGACGATTCTAAAAGAAAACCGAGCTACTTTACTCTCGCCATATGACACAGATTTCAACTTTATCCGCTATTACTTCGGGAAATCAAAAATTTAACAACTATTACATTTCTTAATATTTCCCATTTGAAAATTTTACGATAGGAATATCGTGAAACGCCGTGAATGCCGTGTATCAGTAATTCGTTCGCGTGACATGAATATTTAAAGGTATTTTTCTTTCAGGATAAGAAGGTGCTTAATCTTGTTCCATTAGCTAATTACGGATGCCCAAAGAAATTCCGGTTTTACTTTGAACATTCTTGATTAAAATGCCCGTCTTCGTGGGACGATCTTCGCGCCGTGAAGTCTTAAAAACGCATTCCGTAAAGGTGTGCTGAATATTAACCAAGTGACGCTATTTTCATTTTCGTCTAGGAGAAGTTTCAAATTTAATTCTTAACTTAAATCTTTCTGCCACACCATACCTGTGACAGTAGAAATAAACAATGCAGTCGCGGTGCTAAATTTATTTTCTATTTGAAGAGACACTAGTGGTACATTCATTTTAAATTATCGCGCTACATTTTATAGAAAATTGATATTCACGCGAACGCGAATAAATATCAATTTTTGTTACTTTTAGTAAATTAAATTTAGTATTCTTATATTATACATCTTGTATTGTAAATCTAGATCTAGGTGACAAAATGATTAACTTAAAATATTTTGCAATTCTAAAAAAAAGTAGAGTTAATTTAATTCAAGTCGAATCACTTTTAACTGTACAGAAAAGTGCAATGTCCGACCCGATTTAATTTTCATTTCGCAAGTGCGTTCTCGAGAATGCTTATTTTCTGGACGCGTTAATTGTATTTCGAATCATTTATCGTCCACGTACAATCTTATCTTCTCAAACGTAATAAAAAAAATTAAAAAAAAAGTAAAAAAAAAAAACAATGTAATGTGAAAAGTCAAGTGAACCTGATCAATAAATTTATTATACATGAAATAAAGTCACCGGTTTCCCCGAGTTAAAATCGCATTCTACTAGTACCTAACCCGCTTTCTGGTCGCGTGTCGCACTTAAGAAGAAAAAAAACTTCCCCGAGCGTACAATTTCTATTTACTAGACGCGCAAAAGTACAATGCGCCTCTTCAAACAGAAATTTGTTTCATTTGTCAGGCGAATGACGATACTCGCCGCTCGCGAGCTTGTCAAATATTTTCCGCGCTACGGTAACGCGTTACACGACTCGCGATCGTTTGCAACGTAACACTACAACTGTATCGACATGTCGGTTAGCTTGACTGCGATGCGGTCAACCTAACGGTTGCGGTGCGTAAAATTGATCCGGTGCGAAATCTCATAATTGTCAATAACCCCGAAACCGATCGATCAACGAACGACGTAGCAGGCGACAACGCGCGAGAGCGTGCAGCGGCACTTCTACGAATTTTTCAAATTTATTTCCTTCGAGGTTGTCCAAAAATTTGGGACGTGCATTTTTCACTCGGCAAACGTAGCGTGCGCGCCAGCAGTAAGATAAGATTTATTCGATCGGATTAAAGAGATAGGATAGATTTCCAGTCGCTTCACTCGCGGGGCTGATTTTACCGTCATCAAATACGGCGATTACGACGACGTGTGTCCGCGTCACTTAGCTCGAGAAACGAAGCCGACGCGCAAATTGGCTCGCGATCGAGAAGTACCGATTCAATTTCTGTTAGCCCTAACAACGGCACTTCTCTCCCGAGTACATGCAAGACTTGACAACGGGAAGAGACGCCGCGTCACTAATTGGCAGAAACGCACGGGGAAATTAATTTGGTACGAAGTCTCGTTACGCCGAGCCGTGAAGTGTTCTGATTCGGTTCAGTTGTACTAAAAATTACACAATCGCGCATTTCGCATAGAGGCAGTCTAAGTACCGTTACAAACACGATGAAATATCTTGCGACAGTTAATGTTAATTAATTTGCGTTAAAAAAAAAAATTCTAAATACACTTAATGCATATTCAAAAATTGATTTATACAAATTTTATTGTTATTTAACGTTATATTCGTTTTAATTAAGACTTACAGGCGTTACAATGGATATTACAATTGCAGACTAATTTCAATTGTTATACCCAGGTATAATTTGAAATATCAGAATTTATGTAGGTCAAGTTTTATGTACGTGTGCACGTGCATGCTTCTACATACCTACACACTCTCAGCGTATAACAAAAATTTGGAGCGCTACTTCAGGCTAAATACTCTACTCATAAAAATGGGTAAAAAATTCATGCATACGTAAGTCCATATATCTATTTATTAAATGTATATTCACCATTTTTGCATTTGTACGTTTTATATTCACAAAATAAGCACTAGAAAAACAAAATATATGACGTCAAACAGTTGTGAATTTTAATCAAACTGACATTTAAAGGAATTGGTTCAACAAGTACCGTCACGAAAAGCTGAAATTACTGTTTTCTACTGTTTTATTTAAAAACAAAGAACGTATTTTAAAACATATGTTTATATGAACTTTTTGATCGTTTTTATGAGTGAAACATGCTCCTAAAGCAGCGACTATTAAATTAATTAATATTTTTAAATACTTTTTGTAGATATGTATGTATGTCGTATAATAGCAGCTCCCGTAATATCCACGTAACAAGTGTAACACGTATTCGTACAACAGATGGAAAATATTTCTTTTAGAAATAAAAGTTCCAAAAAAAATATTTTACCATTAAATTTTCTAAATATTTCTTTCCCATTTCGCATCTGTATACAATGCATACATATATCATAACGATTCCATAAAATAACTAATATAATTTCAACGGATTGTCGTTGCGTATTCAGCGCAGATGCACAAAAGCATCGCCGTCTTCCTACGTACACAATCATTCGCGCAACACAGGTCCGTGGGATATCTCACGTATCCTCATAACTTTGTAGGCGACGCTGACGACGTTGTCGCACGAATCTCAGCAAATTTGGAAACTTCGGACGTCGCGAGTAATTTTCGGAACTCCACGGTTGAATACGTGCCGCGACATTCTCGGCGTGTAACTTTTTGACCGTAACTTTTAAAGAATTCAGCGCGACTACATTCTTAAGCAAAGCAGAAGTAGAAAATTTCCACCTGAAGCGCATTCTTCCTCTTCAGCCTCTACGTGGCGATTTGACGTCTTTTATATTCATCGTTGCAGCGTCACAATGACATTTGTGCCCCTATTCTTACCGACCATTTGACGTAAAACGTGAAATCCCGGTAATGAAAATCGAGAGACCGATTTGTTCATCAATTAAAAATTTTTACCACGCGCGCGACCGCTGAAAAAGTTTTCATTAAATAAAAAAAGAAAAAAAAAAAGACCGCTTATTTTATTGTAATAGCAAACTACGTTAGGTGCCATACTAAAGAATTCCGCGCTGGCACGGAGATCGCAGCAGGAAATGGAATTAATAAGTAGACTCAAAGAGTAATTTGCATTTTAACCGCGGGCGCCGCTTTGAAATCGTCATCCGCGGCCTGACAATTCCCTCGCCGGACCTCCGCGGCATTTGCCTATACAACCATACTAAGTGCCGATAATAAAAATCCGCGAACGCGGGAAATTACACTCGCTCTGACGATTTCCCGATTTAAACCGGACGGCTCGTTGCGACGTGGTTCGTAACTTCCGTACCGCTGTAGAGCCGCTAACGGCTCTCTCCCATCAGGTGTGCACAAAAAAAAAAAAAATCATGAGCCACAATAGCTTGGATAAACGATTCCCGCTCCACTGACCCGTTTGTCACCGTCGATCGTTACCAAAGCGACCGACCGTGCAGTCGGATCCGCTCGCACGTAATCTCGCGCACCCCATTTCGACCTCCCTGGCTACCCTCCGCGGCCACCACCTCCACCTATGCCCGACATCGGTGGTGGTCTTCGTATCTCGCGGAAAATGCGGGCCGGAAGGGCGGTGAAGGGATGAGGAAGGGTCTGTCGCTTGGGACAGTTCGGTGAACACGGTTCGCTTTTGTGTGCCGCCCGGAACTACGTCGACGCTCCGAAATACATTTCGAGTGTGTCGCAGGTCGGTGGGCGCCGCCCTTCGCTTAATGAAATTCCGCGCATTCATACGTTATTAAGAAATGACTATCATCCCTCAAGTATTTTGTTTTTGCATACTTAAGACGTTGTACTTGTCAGATATTTCGTTGAACCCGAGAACAATAACCTTTCCGTTCGTCCGTGTTTTTTCTTTTCTTTTTTTTTTTTTTTTTTTTAAATACTTTTGCGGCGTCCCTTGGACGATGCCCAAGTGGGTCGAACGAACATTAAAGCTGTCATAAAGGAGGTATGTCTATATGGGAATATATATGCGGTAGGAGTCTCTCGTATATTCTTTCTACTTATCAATTCCCTGCTGAATTCAAAGTCGGACTCGAAGAAAGTAAAGTAAAAAAGTACGTATGGCGTGACTTGTCATACATCCCGCATAAAAGTCAAATTTTACGAAAATCTTTTCTACGTACGGAGAAAGCAACACGAATTTCTTTTTTTTCCCATATTCATATAAAAATGTATGTGCTTTTAGTTTAATTACGCAATCTTGTAATAAATCTAATTGCTTAATATTTTTTAATTTACAATTTATTTTTTGTCATTTAAGACAGAAGCGTGTTAAGATTTGTGCAGTTTTTATCGCGATATTGATTGATTATCTCGAAGTACCGAGTTGTAGTAATATTATTTTTAATTATATATTTAATTAATATATAATTATTAAAATTCATCATTAATTTAATATTGCCTATTGTAAAGAAAAAAAAAACAAATGTTTTTGACTCACCGTTCGATGCGCAGCAGCGGAATTCTGCAGCTACGACGATTCTGTAACATACAAATAAAAATATTAATGTAGATGAGTTAAATAAAAAATAAAAATAATTTGCACCATTAAAAAAATTAAGTTATACACGGTTCTAATTATATTTTCAATTAAAAAAATTAGAAATAAAATTATCTGTTAACGAAAAAACAAAGCTAGTGTTAATTTCGTGTAATAAAAAAATAATACTCACTCTGGAGTTGTTCCGCCGATGCAAGATGCCTCTTCGAGGCCTCCTCCTTCTCTCAGACGTCTGGGATGCCGGGGTCGCGTTCTCTCTCCACATGCAGAACACTCGCGAAACTTCGTCCGGATTAATTAAAATTACGCGAACTAATTATCACTTGAAATATTTTACGCGGCACTGTAGTTATCACTCTTTCGTTTGCAAAGATAAAAAAAAAAGAAAGAATCTATTGCCCGAATTGATTGAACGGCACTCCCGAGAAAAACGGCCGACGAATCGGCTACGGTTCGTTTATTCACTATCGGCGGCGACGATGCGTAGCTTCGGATTTTTATCTAAAATCAGAACAGAAGTAATTTATTTAGATAATATCCTCTGGGTTTATCTACCGCGACAAGTTCGTATCCGGGGAATTACTTTATAATATAAAAGAAATCGAAAGTATATTTTCAAGAATATTTTCAGATAGAAAGACTTAATCGAAGCTTTCTAAGTAGTTATAAATATTCCGCGCGAAGTGCTGGCTACGTAAATGCTCTCCGCGTGCAGATCACTGATCGCGAAGGTGAGGGAAAGTTAATTCGTGTCAACCGATACCTTCGTTCGCGAGATAATATGTATATCTCAATTTCCCTAAATTTAAATTTACAACTTCGTCGCGCATAACATTCAGCGGTTAACGAGAAATGGTTTATTGACCGTAAATGGCCAATTTCCTCTAATGTTAACGAAACTAATTACCGACAACGTAGTTTAAACGTAATTAGAAGTAATGTATCCCGCGCGATCAGACGAGTACAATACGCCGCGGTGATTTTTACCTCCTTGACGTCAAACCGTCGTAGAAATAAGCTGGATCGATCGAGCCAGCCGGCCGATGAACCGTGACATTTTGCCGAAGTTCATTCGTACAATCCTAACCCGGGGACCCAACTTTTGCGTCCGTGCTAGCTAGTCTAGTATTGGCAAAAGCATTTCCCTCTAGCTTTGCTGATCTCAAAAGGAGACTCTGCTAATTACTTTATCAGTTTTTCAATACGCTGAAGCAGGACTCAACGCGGCGTGGAATTTATAATCCACGTAACACGTCGGCGTTACATCTCTAAAGCCTAGCTTGGTTATTTTTAAAGCTTGACACGGCAGCTTAAAGTCAAGGAGTTTCTGATTGCGGAGCACCAGTCCCACCCGGCAATCAACTGTCAAGGGATGTCAACCTTTCACGATTGAGACGTCTCGCGCGCGCCGCTCGGATCGTTACGAGCGATTTAGATTTAATAAAATATGTAGTTCGTTCTTTCGCAGGGCGTCGCCAAGACGTCGATATCGCTATCGCGCGGTGCGGAAACGGGAACGATTAATCGAGTGAGTATTTTTATAAGAAGCGCTCTAAATATTAGAATAACGATCACGATGTGCACCGCGTCAGGATTAAAGTACCTCTCGTCCGGTGACATCTCTAAATCACGACAGCCGGCGTCGAAATGTTACGTACGTCGAGAGCGCAGGAGAAATTCGTCGTTGACCGTAATTTGCAGAGATCGCGGACCAAGCTGGTGGAACACGAAAGGCTGCCCTCTACGTTACTAGAGACCAGGGAGAGAGAGAATGAATGCGGGGGAGAAGGGCGAAATGTCACGCGGGGTTGAAGCGCATTACCATACGGTACGACCATGAAGCATACATAAGGCTTGGTTGGACGAAGGGCTCAAATTAATTATTCCCTAACAATTCCGAATGAGGTCCTCTTTCCGCTCTCTTATTCTCTCTCTTCGGTCCCTCAATCTCACTTACTTTGTCCCTCTTCGCCGATGCCCGCCGGTAGCGTAATAACGGAACTTTCGATTTCCTACGATCGTTGCAACACAGACGAGGATTACGTCGTCGCGCCCATCCCGCCGCGAGATAAGGAATCTCGATGGCTTTATCTTTAATTCGTACGTTTTTAACTCGGGGGATATTAAATCGAAGGAACCCGGCGATAAACGGGGGGGAGTAGCGCAGGAGGAGAAGCGGGGTAAAGGAAGAGTAATGACGGTAATACTCCATGGAACTCCTTCCGCACGGGGAGGTCGAGAGCAGCACGGATAGCAAATTTTGGCGGATGGAGGGCGAAACGCTGGCAAGCCGAGGATCGGGCGCGTTTGATGACGTCATCATCTGCACTAATGCTTAGACATTACCGGGTTTAATTATTCGGCCCTCCCCCGGCCCACCGTCTCTTGCCTTTTCCTCGACCTGCGCCGTTCCTCTCTTCGCCTTTTGCCGACAGTAATCACTCGCACCTTTGCTTTCAATGGAGAAAACGAGAAAATCGGGAGATAAAGGGTGGAGCAGGTGCAAGGAAGGAAGAACGAGTGGCGCAGGCGAGGAGGCTAAGTTGTCTGAACGGTGAAAAGTGGACGGAGATGCGACGAGGAAAGATGAGAAAGGACGTGGCGCGGCGTGAGATTTTTTACGACGTGTCGATGACGAGGACGCCGTCGGGGCGACGTTGAACGATTAACGTCAGCGTAATGCTGGATTGTGTCGAAAGCACCGTGATGGTTATCTCGTTTTATGACGCGTGCTCACTTCACCGTAAATGTCGCTCTTCATCTCTACAGGCGTTATCCTTGAACGAGCGTCGACGAGTTGAGCTTCTGCGAAGGAACCTTTAACGAATTTTACGAGTCACAACAATAAAACGGTGAATCGAATTGTTGGAAGAGTAAAAAAAAAAGGGAAATATCTCGATTTTAATGTTCTGTGAATACGGAGAAGCGAGTCGCTTAATGCACGGTCCGATGACGCTGGATGCGATAATCGCATTGTTCTCTCGTCGACGAAAGCTTAGAGGTGACGGCTATGGCGTGTGACGTGATGATTTGTTGCGTTGTTTCACGGTTGGAAAAGCTTATGTAGAGATAACATTTACGGCCAATGACGTGATAATATTGAACGTAATAATTTTATTACATTGTTTCACATCCGGCGGGAGAGAGGACGAGCTTAGAGATGACATCTACGATTGCCGTGCGAATTTCCGCGCGACCATAATCTCTTCATAAATTACATCGGCAATCTGACAAATTTGCCGCGTTAGCCCGCGTTATGCCCAATTAAAATAGTAATGAGTAACGTTTTACATGGCGCGCACGATCGAGAATATTAAACATAAATTCCCTTTAATACCGTTACGCTAATCGACCGCTAATTAACGAAGTGTTGCAATTAATCGTTGAGCCGATAAATCACGACACTTTTTGCCCACCTGCCCCCACCTCCCGTCCTTGGCACGAGTCCGCTGTTGACGTTGAGTCGCATAAAACGTGACTGGAGGTATTCGTTTAAATTGCCGATGCTAATTTATTCCGTGGGAAGCGACGCGGCGGCGTTTGTGATGTAAGTCGATTCCCCTCTCGATTTTGGTGAGTTGAGCCCCAAATCTCCGTCGTGTCCCTCCACGTCTCCCGCCACTCGCTCGCCCTCGTCGGGCCGCGTAACATCGACGTGACATAATATCTCCCTCGATAATTCTTATGCCGAAACTCGCAAGCGACCTGGACACCTTTCACGGTCATAAATCCATCAGACCTAACATTTGGGATATTGATTCTGGGTCGTACCTTGGTCAGACCATCGCATCCCCGGCATATGTAAGGCGCGTGAGAGGGTGAAAAGGGGAAGCGAAAGAGGAGGGGGGGGGGATGAACGACCGGAGGAAAAAGGTTGTACGTGCTCGATCACGGTATTATCTGAGGCCCCGTTCCGACGATTGAATAATGGCGCTCTCGCGGCCGCGAGAGAGCTCGTGTCTGATCGCGATTCTATTCCCTGCCCGTAGACACGTTGCGTCGCCTCGCGACGTAGAACCGTCTCGTTCGCGCGTATCGATTAAGATTACATAATATATTTGAAGGTGAGCTTGCGCGGCAACGGGACGCGCCACCGGGAACGCCGAGGGAATAATTTACCCTTAGGATACCATTTTGCGACCGCGGCCCGGAGGATTTCATATCCGTCTGAGACGCCTGATAACTGCGAGCAACGTCGTCGGGAACGGGAACGAGGAGAGGGCCGGGGCGGCCCTCTCTCGCATAGAGACGCGAACGTCAGCCCCTCCGCCGCGAAATATTATAGCGCCCACGCCATTTCCGCGCGCTGATTGGAAATTGTCACTGCCGCGGAACTATCTCTGCTCCATTGCCCGCGCGGATATTAGCCGGAAGCGCAACCGTGTCGCGGCGCGAAAACTTTTTGATTGCGTTTCGCAATCCGGGAGGAATCGTCGGCGAAATCGCGAGCTGCGGACGTGCCGCGGGATGCGCGCACGCAACGCGAATAGATGCTGCATGCGCGTATCTCGGCGCCGCTCTTTCTCGCTCACTCTTCTCTATTTCTCTCTTTCTGGCTCGTTACTTTGATGAACTACTCTGTACGACGCGTCTGACGTTGCGGAAACAACGTGAGCGTTGCTGATAATAATGCACCTCATTGCGAAAGCCAGCGGTATCCCCGTCACCGAATGCTTTCGGACAGTCCTTGTCCGCCGTTCTTCTTTCGACCCTTTCGTGAATTTCACAGTCCGGCGATAACCCACCGTAAATTTTTTTTTTGCGCGTTCCCAAGAACATATCTGCCGTTAAAAATCTTCTCCCGCCGAGCGATTTAACAGCGAATGGACTCGTTTGCGTTTGTTGGCGCAGTCCTGTTTTAATAATAATTTTTTATCCTGCACTATATGTTAAATATTTTTGGCGAATAAAAGAATACGCTAAATAAATCGAATAAGTTTTTGCGATTCAGCAAAGAAAGTATGATTTCATTCGTCGGAGTTTCAAGAACGTCTCACAGCGAAAGTAAAGCATGAAACGCTGGAAGGATATTTCGCATCCCGGGCAGATTGTATTGTATAAAACGAAGGCGGGAACCGTGTGCCTCCTGAGCTTTTTCTTCTGCGAATGTATAAAGCATAAGGCATTACAAAGAACGGCGGATCTAGGTAGCGACTATGTTGTATCTACAAGTGTTTATCAATATCTCCCTGGACTAAGTTATACACGATAAAATCACATATTCGAGAACGGAGCACGTGTATGAAAGATTCATGTATTCAAACAAACTCTTTTAGTCACGACCCTATTTTCGCCAAAGACAATCCCGAACACAATTCTCGTTATCTTCAATGTGCAACGGCGCGGAATCAGGCGGCGGCGTATTACACCGAGCCGCAAGACGATGAGACCCATGCAGAAGAATTTAATATCGTATCATCTACATTTAATCTTGCCCGGGACCGACGATAAATTCGAATAAAATCCCGATCAGAATTTCACGAGGCTGGGGCGAGGAAACGCCGAGGGAGAAATGTTTCTTTAATAGCACCCGCCATCGAAACAGAGGGCTCGCCGCGGTTCGCAACACGCGGCCGCGTTCGTGGAAAATAATATAAATGAGGAACGCAGAAAACAAGGCATTAACGCGCGGTCACAAAAACGGACACGATTGGATTCTAATTGCGTGTGCGGCGGGCGCAATCCATTCGCGTGGGTTCCGCCATTGATTTTCGACGGGCGGCACAGAGAGAACCGAATTCCAAACGCCGACCCCTCTGAAAATACTGCGCGTATGTACTTACGTACACATTACGGATGCAGCCGGGCTGCACACGTGCTCACGAGAGGACAGTTTGAGTAGGCCAGCTGCATTTGCGGACGAGGTGGTGGAGCATATCCCTGTCGAGGTACTCATCGTGAATAGGTTTCGCAGTGCGCGATGGCGAAGTTTTATCCGCAGAAGTGTTTTAACGTACTAGAAAAAAAAAGAAAAAAAAAGGAGTTAAAAACAATTGAATCGTTTTAAAAAAAGAAATTTTAAACATTAATGATAAAAATTTTTATTTTGCCGTGATCAATAAATAAATGTTTCAGTATTAACTAAATGTAATCGACCAGCTGATTTTTTTTCTGGCAATTTTATAAAGACTTAAAAAATTGTATTTTTATATTTTTTATTTTATATGTACTTGTGTATTTATTTCGCGCGTTTGCAAAACGTAAATAAATCTCTGCGTGTGTCCGACCATTTTTCTATGATTAGCGATTCGTAGATCAGTAGCCGGACCATTAAACTGAGCGAATGTAATTGCAATCGTTGATCAACATAAAGGTTGCAGATACGACGCTGACGTCGCTCGTGTCTGTTTGCGTGTTGACAATTCGTGAGTGAACCCGAACGGCTGTTTAGATCGCGGGTAGTAACGATCACCCGCCGAGGAAGAAGGAATCAAACGGAAGCTAATCAAACGAGCACGCGCTGCGATTTAACGCGATTATCGTTATCCCCCGTAATTGCTCGCTCCGCGAATAGCGTGATGATCACGAGAGGATCCATTTCATGCATTCGATCGCGGCGTGTTTGATTGAGCTTCTATTCGAACCATCTTATTATCACGGTAGAAATACCCCGCGATTTCGATAAGCTCGCAAACAAAAGCACTTTAAACGCCCTGGAAATTTTACCTCCGGCTATTTTTACATTTCGAGATTCAGCAAAATAATTTTACGAAATGTGCCCGACCGATTAATTCTCACTTCCGCTAACGCCCGCGAGAAAGTTGTCTCGCGTTCCTGCTGCGCCGAGTGATCCAATTAGCGCGAATGCGCCAAATTAATTCCGCGTCATTGTAACGGAATTATCGCTACAATTATCTCCGTTACGAGAATACGAGAGGGGCGATTAGAGACGACCTGAATTAGCGCGCTAATTCGCTCCAATATTTTTCAGCGCCAGGTGTAGCGCGAGCAAGTGCCCCAAAGGATTCGCAGGGTACGGGCTCGCCCTCACTTCTGCCCTCCGTTCCTCACCGCTCTGAAACTGAGGATTTATGACCCCTCCCGATAATCCTTCGTTGCTCCTTTTTGGAAATAAACGTCTCCTTCTCTCTCTATCTCTTTCTCTCTCTCACTCTCTCCTGCCGGCTGCGGCGAATCGAGAAGCGGGATGGACGTCGGTGGCGGCCCCGTATTAATCACTCCGCCGCAGACAGAGCGCGTGGCAGATAACGTTATCGCGTCGGTTTCTATTACGCCGTAACACTTTCCGAAGCGAAGGGGTCGGACCGATAGCGGCCGGTAGAAACGCCCGTTGGTTCGTCTAGTTTGCAATTTATGAATACAGTCGCTTACATATTTCGCGTAGCCGCGTTCCGTTCTTTTCGCGCGGTTTTACTCGACGAAACGTGACAAGGGAATATATCTAGATACAAAGGGATCGTATGGATCACTTCTCTTAGCTTTAGGGACCCGAGGGGGCTGTTGCGGAGTACATCGTCGCGGATCGTAACGCCATAAATACGACTGTGTCCGGTCTCACTCTAAGTAATACTGTTATACAATAATAATTGTTACATCTGTATGTAACAATTTTTAAATATGAAATTAATTCGTATCCGCAACAATAAATAAGAATTAATATTACATTTTATTAAAAAAAAAAAAAAAAAAAAAGAATTTTATTACGTGAGTTACGTAGTTTATATGACTTTCGTGTTGATTTTTGGAAACACTATTACTTATTTTTCTTCGTATATACAGCGAAACTGATCGCATCGTCGCGACACGGTGAAGATATACTCACGTCCTAATGCACCCGTTGCCGCAACGACGACGAAGGGCGAACTGCGAGTCGTCGCGTCCTACACAGGCAGCGCGGAATTTACACCGCCGAAGATATTCATGGCTCGTTGGCGAGTTTATTTTACTCATAAATTATGCCAAAGTATTCCGGCATGGAGTCGTTCGCGCGGCGCGAGAGCGGCCACCGGGATCTTCGCCCGTGCAAAAGAGAACCGCTGACGGTTGCGCGGCTCAACAAATACTTCAAGCCCGCGAGAGAGCCACCCGCCAGACTCGCCGAGCCTATAATTTACCACCTTCGCCGTAGTCCCTCCCAGGAGGGACGAGGTATCGTGTTATGGCCGGTCGATCACGAGTCTCTACTACTCGCCGCTCCATCCCCGTGACTTTATCTTCCCCTCGGCGCGATAAAAGCCTCGTTCCTAAATAATCCAACGGGGGGTTTTTTTCCTCCACGCCGGTAGAGATACTTCTCGGAGATGACTCTCAAGAACGTCACTCGTTCTGCTGTCGCATCGATAATTGAAAAGTTCGAGGATCGAAGCGGAAGGATACGGAAAACTTCCGCCACGACCGACTAATGTCGCTCGCGGGGATATTAATGTCGCGCAATCGCCGAGCTAACACCTTCATCTAGCACGCGCCCAGTTTACGTGTTTTACTTCCGGCAAATATATGTGTTCGCGATATTAATTCTGCACAGCGACAGATATGGGATTCAAGCCCGATCGTATTAATTTGGCGTTGTACGCGCGCGCTTATAGATATTATTTAATTTTTCGTATTATATTTCCATAGCTATCGAGTTGTTCGCGTTTTGAAACTACCTGCCGTTTATTCAAACATTGATATCGCGTATTAAGCGCTAATAGGCGAACTGAGGCTGCTAAGTGAACATAGCCATTTATTAAACAAAGTGAACAAAAGGGGAAAATTTTTGCTCGCTCGCCAGGTCTCACGTTCGTACGTGATTATCCCGGAATAATTGGACACGAAGCGATTTTACGTGTTAACTGAGAAGGCCGGGGAGTCGGGATGTCGGCGAGGCAAAAAGGAAGAAAGAAGGAGGAAAAGGTGGCTAAGGGGGGAGGGAGCCGTGGTAATAAATCGGCGGTTCTCGAGTGCCCCGCGGGAATGAACTGACGAAAATATAGCGGCGGGCCGCAAACTACGAATTGTTAGTTACTGCGCGCCGCCGTAAAATATATGAGCCGGCGGCCCCGTTCGCGAGAGGTGGAATATACCCGCAAAACCCTGGAGGGCCGCGCAAACGGAAGCCTACGTCGAAAATTCGACACCTCGGAATCGCGAGCCTCGAGTATAAGCGCTCCCAGGCTGCCGACTACCAGACGTACCTAAATTGCCGGCCACGTGAAAGTTGTACGCGAAAACCGTATTTCTCTCCTTTTAACCACGACACCTCTTATCTAATTTCTCGGCCCCCACGTTAAATCGTACTTCGAAAATAAAGTTTTACCGACGTCTCTACAAGAAGCGGAATTTATGCGGATTACAAAGTAAGCGGGTGAGATCGGAAGCCGGTTCCTTGGTAAACGCATTTGCAATTTGCAAATGACAGATTTACGATATTCACGTCACACGCCGGTCTCGTTGCGATTCGAGCGTTTGTGCTGCGAGCAGGTGGAAACAGAAAGACCTAGTTCCTTTTGAAAAATTTCGGACAGTAAAACCCTCGAGGAAGCTCGGCGATACAATAGCGCGCACCGACCTGTTTTTTTTTCTGCGATAAAAACAAAAAATATGTATATATAGTTACGTGTCGTTAACAGCATGAAAATAATTTAAGTGAGATACCATGTCGAATGTAAAAGCTGGCGAGTTTTTGATTACGGGACAATAAATAAATCACGTTGTTATTTTCGATCTCTACACGCCAGACACATCTGCTGATAGCTAATCATCGAAATAATTTTTTTTTTTTTTTTTTTTGCACCCGTCAGCTTGCATGAAATGTCAAGATACGTGACGCAACAGCCGGCGTAATAAGCGAGATACTTACCGAATACAAAGTATACGAACAAAAATGAAATAGATAAAACGATAATCAAACCTTGCAGAGATATAACTCTATTATACATATACCTGTTGCTATATTTCGTGAATACAAATTAATTTCACCTATAACGAATGTGATAGTTGGCCGTATCTAATTACCGCAAATAGTAAATTAATGAATCTTCTTTCTCCTGTAAACGTATCATTAACACCGTGCGTATGTTTTCGCAATATAATTATATAATTGAGAAATCACGTGGTCTAATAAATGTATCTACTGTTTAAAATAAAATGCAAAAAGATATTTCGAACATCAAAGTTTCATTATTATGATAGAAAGAGAGCCGACATTTTCCCACTCGCGATGAAGAAACAATTTTGTCTAACGAGAGCTAACACGAGCTTTTTCGCAAAGCGCTGGGCAGTTTAATCTCGTACGCTATTATTTCGTCTACCGCCTTTTCTTTTTTTTTTTCTTCCCTCCTCCTCCGTCTGAACTTTTCGCGCCGCTGCTCCCCGCGCTTTGCTACCAGCATTGTACAGCACATTAAATGCACTTACTAATTATGACACGGCTATGTTCGCGGGAACGAGAAGAGGGGGAAAGGAAGGAGGCTGGCGCTCGCACGCCGCGAATAGCAAGGGCATCTCGCGGAATGATAATGGCCATCAGAATTCTAGCGACGTACCATTAGGGTAAATTGTGAGAAATGCCTTCGCGCAGTCGAGCCACGTCCGAATTCTCAAGAGCGCAACAGAGAGACGGCGAACTCGCGCCAATCTGATTAAATCGCAGATACTTAATCAAAGAGGATGTTAATGCCGCGTCGTTACGCGCATCGCTGCCCGTTCCGGTCAATAAGACCGTAATTCGTAAGTTCCAACTGTCGTCCCATGAGTACCGCTCACGAATCGCTTACGTCAATGGCGCGCGCGTTTCTGTTAATTTTCCTACGGAGTTTCGATGAATATTTAATCCAAAACGATAAAATATACCTTGCCGGTAATAATTTTACGTTATTCCCGTGGTAAATTAGTAACAGGGAATATCGTGCAATTTATTCCCTATTATTAACCTGGTACTGAGCGCAATAATCACATTGCTCGGCGAAGAGCCGCTTTGGGAAAATTTCTCATCTCGTGTCCTGCAGAAATGTCTCCTACGATTCCTACAAAATTTACAATTCTAGCACTAACTAGTATATCCTCAATTATGCACGTTATTCGTGGTCCAACATCTGCGCCGCAAAGCTATGAGCGGGAGTCCGTCCTTAAAAAAAAAGCTCGTTAAAACATTAAATCGCTCAGTCTCTTTCCATCAAAAAAACGGCATCGCGGTAACGGAGAGTTCTACACAGGGAGAGGGAGATACACCGGCGTGGACCAGCGACAGGAACTCGCGTCCCTGTTTACGTGCAGCTCGTTGACTGTTTTTTATTTCCCTCCCTCACTCGCTCCCACACACACACACACGCACACTCTCTCTTTCTCTCTTTTTCCCCGCGTTTATATTTCCGATCTCGATCTGTATTTCTCGATCGTTTCACTCGTGCATCACAGTGCCGACCAGCGTGGATTTCGCGGTCCGTCGACACCGACCAGCCGCCCCGCTGCCACCACGGCTGTCACTGCCGTCGTCCGACTCAAAAAGGGCGGGCAGCGTTATATACAATGTCTATTTATTTGCGACAAATTCAATGGAAGCTCGGTTCCAGAACCGCCACCATCACTGGCGTGTGATTTCTGCATTCCCTCCTCTCTGCCGCTCGCCCCTTGCTTCGACCCTTCCCCCCCTTCCCACTTCTGCTTCTTTCCTGAATTTTAATATATATATTTTCTCTTTATATTTTTTCGCGTGCACATATTGTATGTTTTTTTTCTTTCTTTTCTATTTTGTGTACCCTCTAGAGAATTATTTACCATACGCAAAATAAACTTAGAGAGGTGACCGATGTGCACGCAGATAAAGTAAACCGCGTCAAATACTTTGATAATTCTATCACTTTTCTGTCTTTAAGAACACATCGATATTTAAATCGAACGAGCAACAAAGGAACGTGTTTAACACTCAAGCTTGCTCAAAAAAAAAAAAAGTTAGTCAACCAATTTTCTATTATTTCCGCCTGTTCGATCGCTTTCGTGACGCGCATCCCAAGATTTTATGACAAAGATCGGTACCGAGAAGAGAGCGAGAGAAAAAGCGAGAGAGTGAACGACGCGAGAGTGTTTTGGACAACGCGTGATGACCGGAAGTGCGGTCCGATGTCTTCTCACGTCGGCTACGTGGAGCAATGCCCTTGGCGTTGTGTGGAAGGTGCTATTGCCGAAGTAGCCCGGCCACTTGATTTCAGTTCGAAAGAATCCAATCGAGACGGCGCATCAGACGTTTCGCGTGAAATTGCTGTCGCGAGAAATTGCACTCGAACATTTCGTTTTTGAATCCCGCAGAGAGCCTTCAAATTCAGTGACCAGACAATAGGTTTATCAAAACGAGAACACCAGTGAAAAAGCACTCATTACTATTATCATCGATCGAAGAAGCTTTAAACGTTCGATATTTAAGGTACGAAATAAATGTCTTGCAAAGTTGAAATATAATCTAGCGATTATTGAAGAACGCCGATGACACATTGATCTCGTATTCTAATCAGTAGATTTCTAATTAAAGAATTTACTATTTATACAGAAAAATTGAAGATAAACGCGACTCTCGTGGCGAGATGGTCAGAATAGAAATCTTTTCGAGTAAAATGACTACGCCTTTTCGCGAGAGGGAAACCTCGACCCCGAAAACTTCTCGCGGCAAAATAAAATTCCGGCATCGAAATCGAATCGAGGATATATGTATAATGGACCGCGCGTGTCGGGCCATGCTTCCAAAGTAATTGCCTCTGGATCGCGAGCGTCGAAGGAACATGTCAGCTACTGAAACCTGAAACTCGCTCATGACATATATACGCCCGGGCACACACGTGGAGGTATACGAGGGACGCGTGTTCTACGGGCATACACGCGCACGCACACACGGGGCCGGTACGACGAAAGTAGCGATTGCACGCGATACGCGTGCTGAAACGAAATGGCCCCGACGGAAACGCTATGTATCACCGACCGCCGGCCATATCACCGGATCCACGCCGGTCACACAAAATAGAACAAATTTCTCGGCGCGATAGCGGAGTCCCGTGTAGAATTGTTCCGCTCTGTTTGCGCGTTACGCCGTTATTTTATACTTTTCGCCGATAAAGTTTAATTCACCGAAAGCATTCTCCGCAAGATCCATAGGCGGCCAAGCGCGATAACCGGCACGATCTGCGATACGCCGTTATCTCCTAAACGTAAAAAAAAAAATAAAGTACAATAAAATAAAATAAAATAAAGAAATGTCATCGACCCGCGAGAGATGGTATTAAAAAAAAAAAAAAAGGGAAAAAATGTGGCGTGATAAATTTTTTGAACACTGACGAAAATAGATCGACCACGCTAAGTCCGCCCTTTCTTCCGCCGCGCCCATTACTCTCATTGCGATTTACGCCGGCCACCGCGCCGTAATAAATGGTTGACTCGAAAATCACCGTTGATGTACTCGCGTTTCGGTTCCACGGTTCATTTGTCACGGAGGTGCCGGCGGGCGGTGGTATCGTGCGCGCCGCCGTTTCTGCCTCTAAAATTTTCAGAGCCGCCTCGAACGCTCGAATCCGCTCGATCTTGTCCGCGGCGGCCAGATGTCACGCGTCTGCTTGTGTTACGACGGCCGACGTCCTGGAATTGTCGTTCTTCCCGCGTCTCGCGGGCAATTACTAATTTTGTAACGGTCAGGATATTTCGACGAGCAAAATGCGAGCGATATTCTCGACCCGGGCTATAATTTCATTAAATCTTGATTGAGCGCGGGCACGACGTCTACGTCATGTAGCGCTTGTTCCACTCTGATAGTTTGACAGTGCGGCGGGCATGTTAACTCGAAAATGGTCTCCGAACAGATTTTCTCAGCGGCTATTTCGAGCGACAAGATAGACCGCGGCGGCATTATGGTCCCTCGCACCAAATAGATTATATCTCCTATATGCGGAACACCCGTTTAATATACTGATTAAACCGCCTATTATACTCCTTGATCACAGAGGTTATTTACACGCGAAAAAAAAGAACCCCCCGAATCGTGAAAAATAAAAAAAAAAGTGTCAAAAAGTACACACAATTTTCCTGATTGAGGCAAATACAAAATTTAAAAAATATTTCCTTTTCCTTCTCGCATATAAATTGACACAAATCAATTGTACACCCTGCATCGTTTGCGGGGATTGCCTCGTCCAGGTGGAATCAATTTCCTAACGCGCGGTCACATGCGTGCGAGGCATATTCGCGGGCGGCGTAATCGAGTCCCGACATTGTCGGAGGCGCCTGTAAACCCATTCGGGAATTCTTCGGGGGTACCCCTCGGGGCAAAAAGCGTCCAGCGTCACGGGTAACAACGATAAATCCACTTCGGAACGAATTTGATGGTGAGCGCCGCGGGGACAGGTCGATCGGGAACGGAGGGACGGGGGCTGTGAGACGCAGAGAGAATGACGATGGCGATGGGGGATGCTTCGTGTCGAGGCAGGCGTTAACGGTTCGGTTGTTCGGTCGCGATAAATCAACAACTGTCGACGCTGGGCCCACGGCAAACAGCGCGCTGCAATTTCAGCGGCGATGGATGCCGAAGACGACGGCGAAATTAAATACGACGTCGCATTGTGTACAATGTCGCAAGCGCCGGCACATAGACACAGTAAGTCGTATTCCACCGGCGACGCTTCGAAAAGAATGTTACCCTCCCCTCCTCCCGCCAAACGAAATAAATTGATTTTTCCCTATCCGCCGTTCTTGAATCGGCCGTACATTAAATATCGTCGGCAAAGTTCGCGATACGGCCTATCTAATGGAATTCGCGTTATGCATGATGCATCGTTCCATTAACGAAATTATCATGTTTCGTTTCGTATACTCCGAGGAACGATCCCTTTCGAGCACGAGACGGGACCCTCAGAAGACGACTGAAAGCTCGCCTTGGCGCTTAATCAGAACTGTTGCATTAACTTAAGGAAAAGTTTATCCATAAATACAAAACTGCAAATATAAAATTGCATGAATAACTTAACGTAACGCAGATATAAATCTCATTGCTGTTAAACAACGGTCTTACTTAATAAATGAAACAGCACGGCGAAACTGATTTCCATTTATGCAAAGATATCGCGAGTTTTTCTTTTTTTTTTTTTTTTGTGCTCGCGAAGCACCGGAGTTTTCTCCGCCAAGGAGAAAGAACAGAGTAACTAATAGGAAAATAATCAAAAGGCATAATTAATAGAAGTCGATCGAGTGGGAAATACTGATGTTAACCAATAATACTGAATTTAAATTCCTCGGTACCTTTTGAAATTAAATTACAACATTATATATTCCAATTATAATTTCCACATTCTCGATCGTTTTGTCCCGCTTTTACATTTTTATTCATTTATTTCATAAATCCGATATAATCTACCGTTCATCGCCGCGCGATGAATCTTCTCGGACGCCGCGGAACTTCCGCCGGACTGTTAGCGTTGTAAATCACAAAGTATCAACGACCGGCCAGTAGATGCTTTCTTATTTTTTTCTTTTTTTTTCCGTCATACCTCCTACGTCTCTCTCGATACATTCAATATTCTTTGTGCGATCACCGCGATCGTTTGTGGACGTTTATAATTTATCGTTCCTCGACAATACGGCGACAATGAATATCGAAACAATAACGACGACAACCAGGACGAGCGCTTCGCGCCGATACACACGTAAACGAGAGAGAATAGCGTTTCGTTTTTTCGATCACGACGGATACTCTTTCGCCGCGGAACGGAACTTCCGGCACGTTCGGCGACCACCCGATATTACTTTGCCGATGGACGAGGAGCCCCGTCCATCTACCTAGCCTGAATCGCAACGTACTTCCGCCGAGAGCCCCTTTCAACGATCCGAGAAAGCATATCGAGTCGAAAGCACGGCGGTAAAAAGCGTGTAATGAATTTTCAGACGGGTACAAAGTTAACGTTCCGAAGAAAATTTTATTCCAAGCGCCTCGCTTTTGTGTCTAGTTCTTTCTTTTTTTTTTTTAATATACATATATATAGTTTAATGTTTCACGAACGTATAACACTGATTCAGATTAAGACTTGAAATAGATTTTTCTTTTCTTTTTTAATAGATAATACACAGCGCGCGCTTTGCGCGTTATTTACTCTTGTTTTTTTTTTTTTTACGTAAAGAAACGGTTTTAAATTTAATAATTTTCAACAAGAAACTACGGTTACGGAATTTTCGGGGCCATACTGTATGCATTTGTTTATCGCGTTACGCTGTGTAGCGGGCGGTATTGTGCGCACGGTTTTTGCATCAGGCATGATGCCCCAACTCGCCGGCCACGCTGCAGTTGAGGTAGGTCAGCGAGCGGACTGGTGACTTATTTAATTCCTACTCTCACGCCTCTGCCTGCGACCGAGCAGCGGGCCGTGTGCCGCATGTGCGTGTGCGTGTGCGTGCTCGCGCGCGCGCGCGGTTTGAGGTCATCGCCCGGCTCAGCTGGCCGATCACGATACGACTTACAGCAATTTCGGCGGCGTGCGCGGCTCGCGCGCGCGGTGTTCCGTCATCGCTTCGCACAAAATATGTAATAATAAAATAGATATTAAAATTAATAAAAATTAATAGTTTCGTGGTACAAAGTGAGCCAGCGAAAAAAAATATTAGCATCACGGAAAAGCGGTAACAATAAATTTCGATTCGATCTAACACAGATTTTTTTGTTTAATAGGAGAAAATTCAAAGTTTCATTAATTTTAAGCAGTTTCGCTTTACAGTTTTTATGATATTAATATTTTTATTAACAGAGAAATTTAGTTCTATTTTTTTTTATTTATCAATAACAATAAGGGAAATATCGACATTTATTTTATTTTTAAAAATACGTTATCAATCCATATTGTTTATTAGAGTAACAAACATTTATAGGATAAAATAACTAAATTGTAAAATAAATTGGACAACAATACACTATGATCGGTTATCAAAACTTAGGTAGAAAAATTTGATTTCCAATAATGTACTTTTTGTTTGTTAAGCACTTTAAAGATATCTCAATATGTTCGATTGATTTGTAAAAAAAAATGATATTTATTTTTACCGTGAATAACTTTATGTACCCGTTGATTCATTCAATTTGAACTTATTTCGGTTTTATTAAGAACCAAAAGAGATCTCGTTTCCGACATTTGACTGACGTTTCCATTTCACGCCGGCTGAAGAATTCCAAATATTTCACGATCATATGTGCATTGATTTTTTTTTTTTTTTCAAAATTTACTCGCATTGAAAAATTGGTTCTTTTTTTTTTTTTCTTTTTTTTAATTCATCTTTTCACTATTTTTCATAATCGAAGTTTTCTCATCTGTCGTTACATTTTTCAATATCTTCTTTCGTTTGAAACTAAAGCAAAATAGAACGGAACTCAGGAGCATCGTTTTCTAACGTTCACATCGAATAAGTTCATTACGGTGTAATTATACCGCAGGTCTAAGAAATTCTGCTGCGAATTATCTGCGGCAGCGACAGCGATATTTCGAGCAAGAATCGTGCCAATATGAGCTAGTGTTCTTCCGTGCCGGATAGCACGAATTAACATCCGCATTTGCATCCAACCGGTTGCACAGTCTGCAGTGACATAAACGTGGCACGGAGCGGCTTCCTGCCGGTTTATTTCCCCAATTCCGTGCGCGGAAAATATCTACGAACGTAGTTCAAGCCGAACGTTCTTATTTAGCAGACAATTCGCTAAAAATAAAAGAGACCGTGGCTAAACGGCTTGGAGAAAAGCTCGATTAAAAAGAAAGAGCCCGAGCTACCCAATAATCAACTTTGATTTATCGTGTACATCGGTACTCGGTCTCGTGACGTAAATTAAATTAATTACGTCTCTTTGAAAATCTTTCGTTGTTGTAACCGAAGGAACTGCATTCTGGTTGGTAAGCGTTAATTAACACCACGAGACAAAATTTAATATTTCAGTGTAAACAGAGAGAAGCCTTTGAAGACACATTATTTTACCATCAGACTAAATTACGTAAGGAATTCCGTGCACTGATGTATTCATCGATATGCATTTGGAATACTATAACTGCGGAGTATACGTATTTACGTTACGTCTCTCGCAACATACATTGTTCACATTCTAGACAAACCCTGTCGTGTTTAATTTATTGCCTCATTCTACTGCCATATCGCGTTAGTCGTTGTCTGAGGCTAGCTTTGCCATGTAAAACGGTATTAAGGCAATTACCATCCTACTGTGCGTAATCTTTCAGTAAACATAAACCCGGCCCCGGGATTGTCAGGAAGTTTCGAAGCGGTGTATACTTAGCAGGATTAGCGGAAGATTAATTAATACACTTGGAAGGTAGTGCTCCCGCTATTATACACTTCAACTTACTTGGCCTACGGACGTTTTCGCGTACGAAATAAAATCACCCGCGACGTTTGCGGAGCAGCGGAACGTACAGGATATTCGTGACTCGGCATGTAATATTAATGTTACAAAGATTGACAAATTTCTCTTTTTTTATTTAACAAAAATCGTTTCAACGAGTTAACTGATTGTAATGTAACTGATTGTAATGTAAAATATCAGCGTGAGAGTAGTCAGCGAGCATCGAATGTAATTTCGTTCCATTACAATACAAAATTATATCCAAAGATTTCACTCAAGATTCACCAGACGAGAGACAAACAAAAAAAACTAAGATTATTTTGCGCTCGTCGCAATGGTAATTTTCCCCCTCCCGATTGTTCTTCAAGACAGCACGAGTAACAACGATCTGCAGACTAGGCTGCTCCGTGATAGTTTCATTTACGGCTGGACACTCCGGATGTTCCCCGAGACGAGAGGTCGGACGTCAAGACTTCCGGCGACAGTAAAATCCGCGGAGCTTACACCGGCATCGCATCGTAAACCGTCGCTGTTATATGGAAGAAGATCTGGACTAAGGTACTGCGAATATTCTACTACGTGTCTACGCTCTCCGTTATTTGCACTCGAGTAAAACGGGTGTCCCCGGCGGGTAAAAAATGCGATTCAATATGCATTATATGCGTATCGTCATTAAACTTTGATGTGTTACTTTTTCTATCTTTTTTCTTTTTTTGTCCTTGCGTAACAATTTTTAAGAGACACTGATATCCTATATCGATGCATTATGCGCGAATAAAATAATCATGCAGGAAATATCACGCTTTAAGATCGATTCCATAAATATTAAACTTTAGAACTGCAACGCCTAAAAGTTTCGCTCTCGAGAACGGAGCGTGCGCACACTCGAGAGCAACTTGCCGAATAATAACGTCTGCGTGCGCGACGAGACCTATTTTTGCCTTGGAGTTGATCAAAATTCACGTTTCACCGTGAAACGCAACGTTTCTCCTTTGACGAGTCTTTCGCGAACGTGGCTTTCACCGGGTGGAAAAAAACGTTCAAGTTCAGCGAGCGAAAGAGAGCCCTGTATGTAGGCTACTTCTTTTTTTTCCCCCCTGTCGCCGGCTTTCCGATCAAACTGACCGACGGATGCTTCCGGTTACTCGCGCAATTATTTAGACACCGCGATTGAGGACCGGAAGAGAAAGAGAGAGAGAGAGAGAGAGAAAGAGAGAGAGAAAAAAACGTGTTCCAGTTTTGCGCATTTCCGCGCTTGCTAGGCCGCTCCATCGCTCCCCTCGCGCTTACGCGAGAACACAAAACAAGGTATATATTCGTAAAATATTATGTAGGATAGGAGGCTTTGGCGCGAGGCCACAATCGATAGCAATACCAGGGAGTCTGGAAAGTTTATCCGGGCAAAGAGCTTAGCGTGGCTGTGGCGCGCGTTGTGCTCGGCCACGGAAACTTCCTTCCTCCCCCTCCTTATAAATAAACTTCGTCACGACCATCCTGGCCCCTTTATTCCTATGTGTGTCCGGCTTAAGCGATCTAATCCGGCCGCACACGCCCAGCCGCGGGCACATTGAGCGTGCAAACTTACACACTTCCGGCTGCATCGCTTTTGACTTGCCCCGGCACGACCCCCATTCAAAACGCATTCCCGATCTCGCGGCTTTTCTATTCCGCGGCCCCTTTTCTCCGACCTGCGAGATGTACGGATCGATTCTCCGCGTTCGGTCCTGTAAGCATCATCGAATGGATGATCGACCATAAGGATCCGAGCCGACGATAAACGCTTGAAAGAGGATTGGCATACGTTTGAGATTTTACGGGAAAGAATTTTTCCGATACGGTATAATATGCGAGGCACCTATTTGCAAAAAGTATTATTCCCTTTAAGAAACATTTTACATTTTCATAAAACGTTGTGCACTTTGATTCCGAGAAAATTTCAAAAGTTTAATTTAATTCACGTTGCGATACACGTAGAATAAAAAAAAAAAAAGAAATTAATATTGTTAACAGTTTTGTTATAAATTTTATATAAAGGTAAAATATTCATGAACGAATAATAACATGGCCTCAAAAACAATAACGCGTTGTTTTAGAACATGGTTTAAAAATTCGTAGACATCGACGGATATTTTGCAATGATTTATTTGCTATTTTTTTCTTTTTATTCGCAAATAATTCAGCACAACCCTATTTTTAACTTTTAAGACTCGTGAAAACTCTTTCTCTACAATAATTAATACTATTACAAATAAACTTTCTTTTCCGAAATTTCTCTTCTTAAATCATCCCGTACATAACGTGCTGGTGCATTTTTGACGCCGCAAGGTAAAGCTTGGATTCTCCGTTATCACAAAGTTACGAGGTAGCATAGTAAACGTCTTCTCGCGCAATGTTATATCCTTGTGTCAACGTGTCATGTCGCGTTCCAATTTATAGTGCGCGCATTATACAATATCCGCCGGAAGGAAGCGAAACACATTTACAAACCATTGTTACACTCGAGAAAAACAACGTTTACAATTCAATAAAAATTTGTAATATAACACTTGAGGTATTTTTCATAGACTGGAACCACTCATAAGTTAGACGCAGAAATAATTTATAAGAAACGATTTTCTTTGTCAAATAATCGACGCGATGAGCAATTAAAATTAAAAAAAAAAAGATTAATAACTTTACTTTTAGAACAAATTTCTTTCAATCTCGATCTTTCTAAGATTAAAAAAAAAAAATGGATAAAACTTGGTTCACGGTCAAAGTCACGACTCGGACGTAAAGAAATATTTTTATCTCTTAAAGACGCACAGTTTCCTATCGCGAAATCATCAATTTGCAACAGGTTATCCTGCGTGATACCCACTTTATGCACACAATGCGTGTAGTCGATGCAACAAATCCTCGTCCCAGCAGTCTTGTTATGCAGCGTACGAGGTTTACGAGGTAGGAAAGAGTGCGCCTCCGCTCCGAATATCCATCATCCCGCGGGCTAAAGCGATTTAATGCGGCTAAGTAATTTCCCCTTAACTTCATCGCGCAAACTTTCGTTCTGGGAACTTGTTATACTGCCGCAGATGTGTAAGCTCCCTGAATTATCCTGTCGACGCATTAAGCAGTATCTCGTGGAAGTGCGAGGTGAACCAACAAAGTGCCGAGCTCGGCGAAATCTCGACGGTAAGGAGAAGAAAAAAAAAGAGAAAGAGAGAGAGAGAGGAAAAGAAAAACTGGGCTGACGCAGAGAGCGAAAGAGGCGGGCGATATAATTTATCGCACTCCGAGAGAAATTCTCCGAAGCAAATAATAAGACGCGACGAAACAATCAGCACGAATTATCCACGGGGAAAATAACTTTCGCGAGGCGTTCACGTTACCATTCATAAAGTGCTCCTACGCGACGGCGAGGGTGAGGCGAAACAGATACCCGATTTCCCTCGACGAGATATACGAGGGTAGGGGAGAGGGGAGAGGAACCGCGAGGAAAAATAAATAGGAGAATAGACAGAAAAGGGAATATCCGATCATTTCGTGTTTCGATTATAAATCTCGATAAAAATGCTCGACGCGAGGGTATTCCGCGAACGAACGTCAGTGCACGTCACGCAGTTCGTCACGTCACCGCACGTCACGATAGTCCTCCGTCACGGCGGGTCCGGCGTGTGGCGGTATTGTTTCGCGCTTTGCGTCGATGTCAGATTATACCGGCAGGACTCTGTCATGTTCACGCTGACTGCGCGTACGTATGTAGGTACGTGCCGCGCACGTCGGCTGGCAATACGCTGTCCCTCCGGCTGAAATCGCGGGGAGCGACGCGAATGCAATTTCAACGATTCAGACGGGACACCACCGCGAGAAGTCACGTTGCAGCGGCAGCGGCGTCACAAAAATGCGCCACGAAGCCCTACGAATCGTCCCTTTTTTTTTTCTTCCTCCCCGCCGCCGTGTTTTAACGTCGTGTTTCCATTTCGCAGTTTCAGAGGCGAATTCACACGGCCTGCCGGGACGTCGGATAAAGCGGGCGAAGTGAAGCAAACGGGATACGAAGCGCGAAAGGAATATATCAATATCGAATTAGCGAGACTCCACTACTGTCCACTGCCGAACGGCGTGCAGCGAGCTGGGCCAAGTGAGCGTAACGACTTTTTAATAACTCCGTGTGACTTCGATTAAAATTATCGATTTTTCATCACCCCTGCTGTTATAAACCGCGCGAAAATAGCACGCGCCGCGATTAAAAGATGTATTTGCTTTAAAAACCTTTCGCGCGTAATTTTAGCCCCGAAATTGAAATCCAATCGTCGCATTTTTCCAAGTTAAGCGGACAAATATTCGGCGTAATCGCGAAAACTCGTCGCGCGTAAATGGCGGATTCGATATTCATGAGACGTGTCGCCGCCGCACTTTCGCCCCGAAGTTCGATGTCGCGGTGGATAGAAATTAATTTTCGATAACGACAGTTCGACCGGCCGAGTGCGTACGATAAATAATCGCGCGCCCCGCGGTCAACACGCACGGCTCGCGGTCGTATGTATGCACGTTGTTTAATCAACGGTCATTGTGTCGCCCTCGTGATATGGTCTGCTGCAGCGTTATACGTGAATTACATGCTGTAGATCGGTCGTATCGCGTAAAACGACGCGAGCTACCAGTTGTAATCTACAAACATACGGTGATCTGGATAATTCGCCCGGTCCGCACGCACGTGAGCGTTTCTGCTTCACGGCCAGCCGATAATAGCGCGAACGCCGACCAAAAGATTGCACCCTCGCTCGAGAGGGAGGGAGGGAGGGGGGAAGGGGGATTATGCGTAGCCCGGTTGAAACGTGGCCGAAAGCGAGATTAAGATTAAAACGTCGCGATATGGTGTGCAACGCGTACAGCGGTGCGTTTAATTAATTTACGGCTGGCGGCGGAAAATCGCGCGGCGGATAATTGAGTCGCGTCGAATAAATCGGTCGGTTGAACCGATGCGTATCTTGAGCATTAAACCGGTTTATTTCGCGTAATTTCCCTTCTCTGAAGAGGACGGGAGAAGATTGCTCTCGCTCGTTCGCGAAAGTATCTGGGAATTCGCGCGTCATCAGAAAGGCTCGTTAGATAAACCCCGGGGAGACGGCTGCATCTCGACGGCGCAAACACGCAGTGGAAGTCTTCAGCCGCGTTCGTCGCGGAAATGCCTCTTCGTCTGCCGCGCGCGAAAGCGGAGAGCGAAATTTATACATTACGCAGCGTCATCGTTTACTTTAGCGGAAGAACATAGTGAAGCGGCATTAAAGTTAACGCTTACATCCACCGCTAGTCAAATTCTCACGGAATTAAACGGGCACGAAACAAAGCGACGGTAAATTGCTGGGGAGCGTTCGTCAACGGACGGTTCTTCTGACTCGTTGTTCTTCTGTGATAACGTGTATCTGCATTGTCAGAATTTCGCATGGCCCGAGAGATGAAAAGTGCAGTGGTGTCGCTTAAAAATTCTAATGGAAGCGAACGGCCTGGGAAATTTCACAAACGTACGGTAAGCATTGCATGAATAATAAGTTTATAATAAAGCTTAACATTCGCCGTGCATTCGTCGTTTTTGTATCTCTTTATCCGTTATCGAAACATTTTTGTTCCACTCTATTCTGCATATTTACGTAAAAATACAATTACGCTCGCGCGCACATTAATCAAATTGAAATGATCGCGTGATTTTGCACATTTCTGATTAATATGCCATGAAATCTAATGCAATTAATAATAAACATTCAATATATCAGCTTTCCGTTATTCGATTATGTCTGATTAGTTGTATGTACCTCTAGAAACTTGATACTCATATATTTAATCATATATTTAATTGGAAGGTTTAATTAATTGATATAGATATAGATATAGATTAATAATTGCTAATCATTCGTAAAAAAAAAAAAAAAAAAATTCCTGGTATCGCGAATAATTCAATAATGAATATATAGTAGCTCGGATTGCTCGTTAAAATTTCCGCAGGCATATTAGAAAACTACTGTGCGGTAACAAAGTGCCGTTATACGGAAAATGGGAAGTGCGGAGGGTTTAAAATAATAATAATATAAAATATATTACAGCGAGTAATAAGCGATGCGGCGAATATTCGTGGGGTGCATGCAGTAACTCCTAACTTTTATTAAAGTAAGATCCGGCTCGAATTAAGCTACGTCACGAAAATTCCGGCACGTTCGTCGTATGAAGGACCACGTCGAGGAGCAGAGTTTTCGGGTAGACGTTTGTAAACGGCTTTAAACGACGTAATGGCGCGAGCGCGAGCGAGGGCTGAGCTGCTTGATGAACGAGCTTAACTCATTTAACATCGCTTACTGCTAAACTGACGGTCAAACTGAGATACCGTGAGGCTTTCTGGGACACGTGCGCGGGTACTGCGAAGCCTCATGCGGGCGTTTGTGTGCACAACCTGCCCAACTGAGAGAGCGCACCAAATCCCGAATGATGTCCGTGTCTTAACTGTGCAAATCCGCGCCTTTCCCCTCTTGCCGTACTCCCTATCTCTCTATTTTTTTCTGACTGCCTCAATCGCGTCTTTTACTCGTTTCATAATCAGATTTGTTTCTTGAAAGATACATTCAGTAATTCTCTCGCGGATTCTATATCTTGAGGACTGTGAATAACAATTAATTAGAGCCGCAGGATTTGTATGTGCTCGAAATTCAAGCGAGGATTTCAGAAATGTTGCGCGTTGTAAATGAAGATTTAATGTGCACCATCGCGATAGATATTAAACGCGAAATGATGTCGAGCGATATTTATGGAACCGGTGCATGGGTTGTTTAGAAATTTTGAGGACTCTCACTGCGCGAATTCAAATTCAGGTCGCGATGCTCGATCTCGTATAGCCGCGGTTACTTTTCCGGCCGGCCCTTAAAACTTGACGCGAGAACCCTTCGCCTCGTAAAATCGACCTCAGGTATACCGACGGTCGCAGTGGATGTTCGGTGAGTTATGTTAAAAATCGGACAATTTACCGTTCCTTTCGAGACAACGGCCGCGAGAGCCGGCGTGAGCGTGAGAGAGTAATAAATCGTGAGATTTCGACGGGATCATCCTCATTTGGCCGATATAATATCGCTCGTTTGTCACGCATATTAAGGCCAACGACGACGAGAGAGGCGAGTTGGCGACGGGCGCGAAATTTATCGCGCCTGTACATTCTTATGCGAACCCTTCGCCCTTCAGACAACGGTGTGCCGGCCCCCAATCTCTTAGCACCCTTCTCCACTCGGCGCGCCACTAAATCCTGAGTCCAAAGTATGCCTTTATCTGCGTTCCAATTTCTAAGCGACGTGATAATTTTTGCGCGTCGTCGTAATTCGCATCTCATCACATATAGCCATTCCCAAGGATGCATCGACCGTATTCGTGAAACGTTCTCCCATATCGAAGTTTCCGCCTACGACACGCCAGCGTGAAAGAACGAGGGATGGAACGTCGGTGATCGTGGAGCAAGTGCCGAAGGAAAGGAGTGGGATTCGATCTTACACGAGAGGGTTATTGGTAGGACGGGATTAATCGCCTTCCGCGGCCGAGGTCGCGTATAATTAAATTAAACTTCTCAAGAATTTCACTTAGCGGCGGCAGACAGGACGCCGATGTGTTACCGATTCCCGACAATGAACGCGCAACGGAACTTGGCGCGTACATCAGGTGAGCCACGTGTCCCGACGTATAAAATTGCGCGCGCGACGGCCTTCTTACTCTTCCCTTGCCTCGCCTCGCCGCCTTTGCCCGTCGCTCCCGGACGGGAATATTAATGAACTCGAGATGAAATACCGTAGATGTCGACCGTCCACCGCGCGCGGTAATAAAGAGCGACTACAGACGATCGTTAAATTACAATCACCGGTGGAATGTTACCTGTCTTGTTGAGGGCGAGTCCTCCACGGCGATTAAACTGCTTAGCTTTTTCCCACCCTCCTCCCGACTCGCTCCCATTTATTTCGACGCGTTCTCATAGCGCGCGGACGCGGTTATAAAATTTCGCATAATAATTGACCATGTACAAGCGGTATAAAAGTAGCGGGTCCGCTCGTTTCAACAGCGGGACGATATTTCAGAGAACATTCGACCGTAAGCACCCAGCAGACACGTTATAATTGGCAAATTTTTCGTAATAGCGTCATTACGGTAGCGAATTAGCGCGCGTGGAAGTATCCCGACGTGAAATATCGAAAATTGCAACGCGCCGCCCGCTAATTTCGCGACTAATGGAAACATACTTGCATACATTGTACCGCACTCACCACCGAATAATTAAATGACCGACGGGGTCGAATTTTTCCAACAATTCGTATTTCTGCTTGCCAATATTATGCACCAGCTCGACGCCGCGTCTCGTCGGGAGCCCGCGTCGACTCGCTCGTTTCTCGTTCTTTTTTTTTTTTTTTTCTTTTATAGGGGCCCTCCGTTTTCTATCCGCCTCTTAAACTCTCCATATCAGTTCCCGGAGGATAAGTGGCACGGCAATCAGTTAAAGTCGTCTTAACTTCCGAGCAATTTGTTCGTTATGTTCGTAGATCGAAGCAGAAGGATGTCGAACTGGCTCTGGACGTAATTTAACTTTGGCACTGGACGGACTTCCGCGATATGCACGCTCCGGAGTACCACCTGCGGCGGGTTCGGAGGTTTGCTACTTTGCTGCGCCGAGCGAAGTGCAATGTTGCGCTACACCGCGGTCTCTTACTGGAACGCTCGACTCGCCCCGATTTTTATTCGCTTGCCATCCAGCGGTTGAGTTTGAGATATTCATCGAGGTACATAAAATAAACTAAAGTTGCGCAAATGGGTCGAATTAGAAAACTTTTGGAAGAGGATTATCGGTGTAACGTATCTACGGAAACTGATATTTTATCACAAGCTAATAACGTACAATTTTATGCATTTAAAATAATATAATATTTCAAACTTCTACTTCAAATATTGTTTTTACTAAATAACATAAAGGAGCACCATTTCGTTTTTGTATATAGGCGAAAAGATTAAATAAATATATTATAGTCAGTAATACCCGGACTTTTAATTTGTCCTATTTCCTGTGTGTTTTATTTCTCCGTAATGAAAGGTTTATTCCGTTTATATTCCATTTTCCGAAGCGACAGAGAAGCGTACCTTTTACGAAGATTTTCCAAGAAAGAAAATCTCTTTGAAATTTCGTTGTTTCATCGCTTGTATCCTGCTCTAACTACACTCCGGAGTCACAAACTTGCGAGATAACAGCATTCGTAGCGGTGCGCTGGATCGGCACGTTCTGAGACTTTGCGGAAACTTTGTACGAGTTTCAGACGTTGTACTAGCTTTTTAAAAGATGTCATTACGAGATCTTGTTTTTGCACATATAATTTAAAATGTTACATAAAAATTATTCTCACAATTAATTCTCCAAAAAAAAAAAAAAAATTATGTAAATTATGTTCTTATTAAAAGTATATTACGTTTTCAAAAAAAAAATTCGTTAATTTACTTTTCCGCAATAAATAAATTGTTTTCTCAAATTATGTTTAAGAAATTAATCTCACAAAACAAATGTAATTAAAGTACATTAAAATATACATTATTAACTTTATCGCCCAGCTAAATATTCAAATGTAAGCTCCAAAAGGATCTAAAATAGATTAAAATTCTGTACCAGAAAAAGATCGTATTCGCTCATTTTTGTATGCGCGTTGGGGAAAGAAAAGCTGCAAATTCTCTACAGAAAATGAGCCATAAAAGAGCGTAGTAGCATTCTTAAAAGGGATTCACGGACCTCTTTTGCAGGCCATCTCTTCAAAATCCATCATAATAATATACGAGCGGTTATTTTCATAATTACTGCTGCTCATTCGTTAATAAAAATAAAAATAAAAAAACTGCTAAGCTTTTTCATCATCGAAAGAAAATTAATTAAACGACGTTACATTGTTAACATAACTATTATAATTAAAAAAAAAAAATTATAATGCTACTAAAATACTTTAACAATAAATAAATAATGTAAACATATAAATTTAATTTAATATTAATTTTAAATTAATTAATATGATTATACGATAACACGTCAGCGTCGACTGTTTCCGTTAATCGACAGCTATTATTTAATTTGCGTTCGGTTTTCACGTCACGAAATTTCTACCGTTATCCGTTCGGAGATAAATGTGATTGTCAATATATCTATGCGCTTCTGTCATCTCCTTGACAGGTTCCTCCGCCAATTTGTCGAATATCAGTTGTTATACATACACATTGGTTCCGCCAGCCGCATTCTGGTCAGCCCGTGTCTTGGTCCCGTGACACCTTAGCTCGATATACCGAACGTACGTTGAATCTTGCCAAGCTCGCAGGATAATTCGGATTTGCAGACGCGTACACGTTTTTAATATACACGGGGAATACCATATAATAAATATCGATTCGATATGCGTGTGTTTCTACCCACAGACCATGCAAGCGTGCTATCAAAACACCGCTGTTTTGTCTACAAAAATATCGCGATGACACTAAACCATAAATGGAAATTGTACGCTTTCGCGCTAATCCCGCGCAATCTCTCGCTGAAAAATCGCTGACAAGTAGGACGTTTTATCTGGCGCGGCTTTAATGTAAGTTCTCAGATGACTGGATATAGCCGACGCTGGTATATATAGCGAACGGCGCGCGTTACGTCGTACTGTAACGCGTGTTTGCAACGGGATCCTAACAATAAGTTACGTCAAGCACGGTGAAATAACGCGCCTGCACGTCCGCCTGGCGATTATCATCGACGGCGGAGAGCAGCCGGCCCATCCTTTAGAGCCGATGATTAAAGAAAACCTCGTTCGCGCCGGCGCTTGTATGTTATTGTCGATCCTATCCCCGCGTGCGAGCCGTTCGCCGGCGAGATAAGCTAATTTTAATTATCTCGCGGTGGGAGCGTGCTATTCGCGAACGGACACGTCCGTTCTAGATAAGGCCGAATAAATGGGATTCGAGGCATCTACGGTTATAACTATGTGAGAATCGTCGGCGGTACGCCACCTTCTCTTCCTCTGGTTCGGCTTACCGGCACCCGCCCGGGAGTTTATTGAAATTCTATGCGGCGTAGGATAAAACGTACTGACTTCTACTAATCGCCGCCATTAGTCCGACGTTACAACTTCACGGCGGGCCATTACGGGGGCCCGTTGTTACTGGCGGCTGCCGCCGCAGCCGCCCGGCCGCGTTTATTGGCCACCGTCTGACTATAGCGCGACGTTTACCACTGTCCGACTTTATTCCTACGATCGCGGAAATTCCCCGTCGCCCGTCGATACCTATTATCGATTACGCTTAATACCCACCGCCTAGTTGCACTCGCTTGCTTTTAAGCGTTGGCGTAAGCGTTCCTACTGGCAAGCCAACAAACCGGAAGGGAAACCCCGACGCTCATTTCCCGTAAAAGCTTTTACCTTCTGCAACGGCGGCTCGCCGGTATTTTATGTCATTTATAGCCGGCAGTTTTGATGGCCTACAAGAGAACTAACTCGACGTGACGTATTTTTTTTTTCTTTTTTTTGAGATAGAGTAGCCGTCCATTCAATTATTTTACATAATTATGTTAAAGTGATGTCCGTACTTTTACGTGCCAATAAATAAAGTAAGTTTTCAATCGCTTCCACGTACGAATGCGGTTTCTTCGCAAAAATCGATCTGGCGTTTTAATTAAATCAATAAAATCAAGTAATTAAAGGCGCGTGATGTGCATTCTTGAATATTGACTGTTCGATGTGAAAGAATTGCTATACCTTGCCTAGTGGCAAAGGGAAACGAGAGGGAGGGGAAAACTCGGACGAAGCGATTTATGAAACGATCTCGTCGTCAAACTTTCCTTCGCAACTTCTTCGCGCCGTATACCTTGCCGCTTAATGAATATAAATCGTAAACGCCGCGCTAACTCGAAGTACCTTTGATTAGTTACGCAGGTATGCACCTGCAACGAAATGAGTAAACACCCTTCGCCGTAGCAAACTTTATTCTCCCCCCCTTCATCCGCGCCCGCGTCAGATTTAAATCCCAAACGCTGAATACCGTATAAATTTCACCGAGATGCGCGAAACACTCGGAGGACGGAAAATTATTGACAGCACCGCGAAACTATATCCGTAATAATAATAATTAAGTAACGCGGCGGAGTAAAATAAAATTATGAGGAGTAACGAATGGAATGATTAGAAAGAAACAAAGAGTGGAGTGCAATATTGGACTTCGCCGAAGGTTCTAATTGTCTCGTGAAGAATAGCGAGTCATTAATTACCCCGTCGAAAAAGCTTTTCCATTGTTAACCGTCGTCAGTGCAGTCGCAATGTCATTGCTCGTAGGAAAACTCTTAATTATCAAAATGAATAACGCACGAAAGAGGATGTAACAATTGAAAGAGCAGCGACGCGACTGATAGAACGAACGAAGACCGCTCGCTGATCTGCGAACAACGTCACGAGGCATCGCGAAGACAAATATGCAAAGCGTCCGATATGGTAGGATATTAATTTTAATGTTGGTTAATGAAGAAGCGTGGTGAGAGTCCATTCGAGTCTCGCGCATGGAGAATGCCCCGGTCCGGAATTTACACCGGGAATTTGTCATTTTATCGATCTCCTCGTTTCGCGACGCTCGTTTCGCGGCGATACAAAATGCACGGTAACGCGTGTCCTGGTAATGGGTCACAGGATTTTGCGCTTTTTTCTTTTCTTTTTTTTTTTTTTTTTTTAATTTGCCGCTTAACTCGGAATATTTCATAATTCCGCGTGTATCGCGTGCGAAACGAATTATCGAAAATCCCGCAACAGGCTGGCAATTTAATAAGAATTACTTTTGCCCCGTTTGTTTTTTTTCCGTTAACAAACACGACACGATGTCAACTGTGCCGTTGTCGGGTATATTACATCATATTTTTTTTTTCTTTTTTTTTTTTTTCTGTACCCGAAGTAGCGCATAATATCAAAGCGCCATGCATTTCACTCGCGATATTTCAAGCGTGAAATTAAAATATCATTCCACCTTTAGCGTCCCTATTTTTTTGCCTTGCGTACTTTTGTCTTGTGTACTTTCTAATATATACTGGTATATATGCAGTGCATCGGAATCTGCATCCCTCATTTTAGTAAGATTTTCCTCTCTCGCTCTTTCAACGTAAAGAGTTTTTAAATTAAATTCCTCGATTGAAATGGATGGGTTATAGGTCATATTTATCTACTTAGAGCCGTACAAACGCGAGAGTTAATGCCATTCAGCGAGTTCGCACTAGGCTATCTCCTTTGTGACATTTAAGAAATGTATTTTCTCGCTTGTGCAATTAACAGGGTAACTCAAGTACCCCGTTCCGAAGAAATAGTCAACGGCTCTTGTTGTATGTTACACGGTAAATGCGAGCGCGTCTTGCGACATCAACATCCCCGATTACCAGCCCGCGTTATATTCTATTGTCAGAGATACTACATTTCCCAGAATAAAATAAATTTTTATCCCACTTCTATTTTTCTCTTTTCCCTCTTCCGCGTGGAGCAATTTCTCTAACGAATGACTTGGGCCGCATGACGCAGCTACGTATGAGCGTTCCGTGTGCGGCAGTCGGAGTAAATTTTCCGTAATATTCCGCGTCGCGAAACGTCGCCGTGTACCATGTCAGCGGTCCTACAACAACATTTAATACTGTAGCAAGCCTCACAGCCTCGGCTCTCCGGTACCAGGCTCAGATCAATATCCCGTAAAGGTCATCTCACGAAAAGCTACTGTATTTTTGTTCTATGAAATCGGCGGTATTTCGGCACCACTGTGACATTAGTCCGACTACCTAACACTCCGAGCCAAATTTTTTTTTAAGTATTTCGATTATTTTCGTACGAGATCAATGTTTCTTCGCCATTTCGCTCGACGTCTACCTCACGTCGTCGATTACAAATTTAAATATTTCGGATATTTGAATTATCGAAATTTACATTTTACGGAATAATCGAATTACGATGATACAATTACTCGTCTTTTAATATTCTACAGATAAATCAATTTTAAATAGGCGATCGTAAAATTTGATAAATCTTTTCTCGTGACATGTATTATGTATATTTTATGTTAGTCGCATATTAAATATTTGTAAAAATATACTTACGCGCTATTCTACGCTATTTTATCTTTGCGTCGTAATGAACGTCTATCACGGTTCCTTAAATATCTCTTTAAGAACGCACCTAATTCTAACTTGAATGAGCAACTTGCTGAATAAGTTCGTACATAAAATTGAGATTCACAGGCCGTGAAACCAAAGGAGCCCACTGCGTCAAATTAGTTCCACTGTAACTTTTGCTGCTCTAATATACATTTTCAACCTGGTCGCAGACACGTCTACGTCGTTCCGCTCTACGTAGAGATCAATTTTCAAACTACCGTAATTTTGATACTTAAAGTCATTACGCAACCATTAGAAAACTCGACGTCTGTTACAATCGGAAAATAAATTTTCGGCGCTATACGTATACCCCTATTGTCCCATTAATGCAGTTTTGGAACTGTAACAATTATTTAAAACTCCATTTCTCGTCAGCCACAATTTTACTAAATAATATATGCGCATGAAGGATCTATTAGAAGCATTTCATCGTACCGCTGATCGCATTAAATTGTCGAGTACAATTTCACCACGAGTTACGTTGTTTGCGGGGAAAAGCTTCAAGCAAATGCGGATCCCGCTCTCCTCTCTTTCTATCTCTCTCTCTCTCTTTCTCTCTCTCTCTCTTCATTCCGCTTCCTCTCTCGATGTACTAAAGAGCAAGATCATATTCCAAAAGCCGGGCAAGCAGGGCGCCGTGAATCTTGGCCGTCGGAACAATGGCGAAATGGCACGTATACCACGCGTCCGCGGTAGTAACTTAAATGTGCGTACATTTACTTTCCCTCGTGATTTATGCCCTTTAACTGCGGGGTTATAAATGGCCGAGTATTACCGCGAATATACCGAGATCTCGGGATAAGCCCAGGCTAAATGCTCGTCCGCTCATAGGTCCGCATCATGCAACGTCGATGTTCATTCGCCGTGGAAGTAATATCGATTGTCGCGGTTCCTTCATCCTTCGTTCGTCCAATTATCATAATGTTCACTTAATTGGTTGTTAGTTTCTACGGCTTCGCAAACCCCGTTCCGTAGTGCCGTCTCAAATATATCGTTAAAATGGAATCTATTTTTCAGGATATTGTTTTATTTATTTTCTCGTTTGGTTCTTTTTATTCTTTTTTTTTTATATTTATTGTCATTTTGCTAAAGTTTTTTTTTTAGTTAAAATACTGGTAAAAAACAGATCTACGTGATTACAGTTGAATAAACCAATTAACTAGATATTAAGTGCAAAAAAAAAAAATCCTGAATAATATTTATAAATTATCGGGCCCTGCATCGTTCTATTTTCGCTCGCTCGAATCGATTTCTTCAGACTATCCAGGTTAAGGAATCTCATCGTGCTTGCTCGTTCTATAATGCCGCCAGCCGATTGTTCAAAGGGTAACTCGTTTAGTTGTTGAACAAGGCACGAACAAGAAAAGACAAGGAGAGAAAGAGTAGCAGAAATGAAAGGAAAGTAAGGATGCGGACCTCCGATAAGCCTCCGGGGGTTCTAGTTTTCTCAGAATCAATTTCGTCCATCGAAAAAATACTCTTCTAGATTGCCGGACGTGGAGTCTGAAGGGCGATGTTGGCACGGTAATTGCGCTCCTCCAGGAGCGATAAAGTCGTTCGCAGGTGCAACCGAATTTCTTGCTCTGCCAAGTAAATTCTCTCTATCTTTCGCTATCTCCTTCCCACCCCTCTCTCTTTCTGAACACGCGTTTGTATTCAATTTTATGGGATTTATAGAACTCAATCAAGTCGGACATTTTCGTAATTTTATTTGAGATTGCTTTCTTATGAGCGAAGCATATCCTGCGTGGTTGAAGACGCATTACAACGTGTTACACCGGGATGTTAGATTCCACGTGTTAAACGTATTTTGATAGTAAAACAAACTTGGGATCAATATTTTGATAGAAAGCGGTGGGACTCAGCTCAAACGAAAGTTCGGAATTTGAGGCTGTGATATCAAAAAGAGAGAAGATACGTCTGTTCGACAATTATATCGCTACTTCTAGCTTTGAAGCTGCCGCCGAGGCTTACTTATACACAGCTATACATATACGTAATCATAACACTACGTGAGACTTCAATAAAACGCCGCGCTGCAATGTTATACGAAGTTTCGTCGGGACGAGGGTTTTCGCGTAAAGTCTCGCTCGGCGAAATCTCCGGAAGCGCTCTCGTCTTCCCGCTGCGTGAACGAACACGGGGACACGTTATGCACACATATACACGTATGGGCCATCTGTAACACGGCGCGGTACTCTTGAATACGACGAGATGGTGCAGGAAGAGAGCCCGAGTCTCGTGGCTCAAGGATGCGGAAAGAGTGACTAGGTACTCTCGCTTGTCGAACCGTAACGTCATAAGTTGCAGGTAACCGTACTCCTACGGGAGTACGTTTACGCCTGTCCCTCCCTCCCTCTGCCCTACCGCTCTGTCGTCGTCCAGAATCACACCGGGGAAACCCGAGGATAGCGGAGGGTTTGGACTTCTCCGGGCGAATCTCGAATATCTCGAGGAGAACGTTGCTGCTGCCGTAGCTTTCGACGTCGCGTATTTTTTTTTTTCTTTTTTTTTTCTTTTTTTTTCTTTTTTTTCCCCCGGCCACAAAAATTCCTCCGCTCATCCAGCAGCAACGTTAAATGAGATTACTCGTTCACGACAACAATATTGCGTGACGAACTGTAACACGCACCACCGTCATGCTCTCTTCTCGTTCTGTCCGTTCCTACGAGACAGAAATTTATTCGCTGCAACGACGATTTATGGCCGGAAAAATCTTATACAAAATTTATCTTTAAATTTATTTATTGCACGAAAAAAAGAGCACGTTGATAAAAAAAAGGAAATAAATAGTTTTATAAAATTGTATAAAGTTGCGTGATTACCGGCGAGTGTCTTAGTTTGCGTAGAATTTGGTTTTTATTTTTAGAAATATATTATCCGCGTTTGTCTAGCTCCAGCAACAACAATCTCTAAGATGCGTTTAGACGCGCTCGAACTGCAAACACGGTTTTTCAGCATAACTACACATGCTCGAAGAGTTTCGCATTGCTAGAATACCAAAATCCGCGTGCAATGTCTCGACGATGCCGCGCGATGCGTTGCGGAAGCCGTCAGGTATTCGGCAAAGCGGCGGGCGGTAAATTTTCCCGGTGAAATTCGATGACCTTTTCTATATAAAAAAATAAAAAAAAAAAAAACAGCGTGCATTCCTATTCGACGGGATTGTGTTGCACGATTCGTTTGCGTCGCATTTTCAAACATTGCGAAAACGCTTTCGGCTCGCTTGTCATCGTGACCGATGACACATCAAAGCGTAATTCAATTTCTCCATTGCGACTTACAATTGGCTAATCTTAACGCGCTACCTCGAAGAATAAAATAGAAAACGGTAATCGTGTTAAAAGAGGAAATGCAATATAGTATTAATTTTATTTTAGAGTGAAGCAGTCGATATCAGACGCGCTAAATTTTACCTTAATTTTTCGTGTATGCTTTTTCTGTTTATGTACTTTAAATGAAGCATGGTACATTTCTATCACACTCTTGCTAAAGGATCACTTTTAACCAAATAATAAAATTAACTTATTGACGTTATTTGATCAATCTTTCTCTCTTCGTTGCATTATTTAAACGCGATGCAAATGTAATATAAACCTAATAATCCTTATACATAAATGTGTGTAATCATAATTGATTGAATCGCGAATTTCGAGGGAATTCAAAATAACAAGTACCCGGCAGCTGTTATCATGTATTTCGCGCAATTTATAACTGTGAAAAATAGCGAACCGGATTTGTTATAAAACGTTCTTTGTTGCGCGCGCACATTTCCGTCGCATTCATCCGGTGTCGGTGTCGCGCGCAAAAAAACAAAAAAAAAAAATAAAATAAAATAAAAAAATAAAAATAAAAACCAAAGAAAAAAAGATATAAAAATCCCATTCTGCCACTCTCGTCAGGGATAATGCGGGCGTTGATGAAATGAGCAAGCGATTAAATAAGACTGTTGACGCGCCAAATAATGTATTGAATTTATTATTGTCCGCGATGAATTTATCAATCCTTCGTGCGATATGCGACGTGGTATCAATTATGAGTTCTAAATTAATTATTAATCCTTATCAGTAAATGAGGGTTTAAACTATGCCGGTCGCCGACCACAGTCGCGCGTGGTTGTTTACACGGAAACGTACGAATGAATGCGGCGCAAATGTGATGCACATTCGCGAGCGGCCGCGGGATAACGCACATTTCAAGCGGCAGAAGAGGGGAAGCTGCATACGTTACCACCGCGCCAGATCATTCTGTAATAAATTGAAAAACGGCAACGTTAGTAGCGGTCGAATTGCTTCCGTCGCGTTGTTCGAAATTCGCAGCTTTATAAACTAAAAGCGCGCCGCCGCTTCCATTGCCGCCCGGCACCGATAACATCATTACCGATCGCCACGCTCGTCACAGAGCCGGAACGTGTTTTTGTTCCGACCTCACGCCGGATAATGTTAATACATAATGCATCACCAACGTATATCTTCATTTACAAGCGAAATTAATCATTAATTCGGATTCAATAATCGTTCTCGTTTGTACGTACGTCGAGAGGTGTCAAGTGCGCCGAACGAACAATGCGCCGTGCATTTATGCACGTGGCGTCACGGTTATATTATACATGTCAAAAATAGCTTCACCCCATTATGTCATAATGTCTTTTTAATATTCGACGAATTTGCAACGGAGTTATTAAATCAAACGCGGTAATGAACATTAACAGTTATCACGCAGGCAAGCTCTGACGCGCCGCCGTCACGTTTCGCTTAAATCACCTCCAGATATACTATATTTATTCGCCATCGTCAATTATTACGATTTTTATCCGTCAAATAAATAATTTCCGCGCGCCTAGCTTTCGCATGGTGAAATAACGTCACAATTGTGAGGTTAAGCGGTTACACGGTGTATTGGCGTACGCAAATATCAGGTCACAGCAAAATTAAACGTCTGGCTAGAATGGAGCATTGTTCGATCAGCGCTCCCGGCGTCGGGAGTTATCACTTTTCAAGCAAATTTCAAGAATCAATCGTCGAGGACCGAAACATTCATCGAGTTGATTAGTTATAACGGGACGGCGAAAGATTTTATTTGCCTCGGGCGGCAGCGGATCGAGATATCGGGACGGCGGACGAAGTGCTCGCATCGTCGTTGGTTCACGGTGGTAGTAGGTCGCACGTGTTCCCGGGCGCAACGAGCGCACGTGTCACAAGTATTTCGGAGTCGGGAGCGGGCACGTAATAATTCGAAAAGTGGCGATCGCCGTTGCCGTTACATTCGGGGTGCATCGTCCGGGTGTAATTGCAACGCGTGGCGCGGCGTTTGCCAGTGAAATCGTTGAATCGTGCCGAAAGTTTCGCCGCGCAGCTAACCCGGTGCGAGGTGCGGCTTGCAATTTCGGGGCGCGACAATGATTGCGCTTGCAACTGCTGCGCTTGCAGGCACACACGCATACACGCCTACACACTGGCGGAATTGCGTTTAATTACACCCGCGGCCTGTGCATGACGAATCATCGGCGCGACGGTCATAAATAAGCACCACCAGCCCTTCCTCCCCCCCCGTGCGCGCGAGAGAAAGTATGCGAAAGTGACGCTGAGATATTCGCGTCGTTTATCACGAAGAGGCGGCAGCTTCGCTTATTCCGCTGCTCGGGGAATGTTTGCACGCTTTCGCGGAGTTATCGATAATTTTTTTTCATAATGTATCTTAACTTTTCGAAACTCCATGAACACGTTTCCAAAGACCGAAGTTTCGAACCCCATTTAAAACTTTTCAGTTTAATAATTAAGTTGTTAAAAATCGAACTGTTTCAATGTACACCGGGAGTTTCTTTCACAGTTCAGTAAAATTGAACACTGAATATACTTTATATTTATTACAAAAATTAATTACGTTAGAGTAATATTAAAATATTTCGTTAGCTAGTTCACGCTAAATTGTTTATTTCTTGGTCTAACTGACCGACTATGTCGATCACTTTTAAAGCCACCGCTGCGAGAATGGGTGACGCTAATTGAGACAAAGCATCACGCGGGGCGCCTCGTAGTACGCGCATTAATAAATCACACGTGAGAAAAAAAAAACGTAAGCGCGGACGCGAATCGATAAACGTGAACTCAGTATTGATGTTACGGAGAACCTCTTTAACCCGCAAAACAAGGTATTGACGATCCCGAGCGCCACGAATCGCGGCGCCCACCGGAATAATCTTATTAAATAAGTATTCGAACTTGTCGAAAATCCAATAATAAGCCGCGGGTGAAACAGCTTCCAAGCAAACGTAACCGACGGGCCGTAAGATCATACCGTATTCTCCGCAATTTCTAGGCAATTTCCGCACGAAATGCTTCGTTGGGCAATTACCTGATAGTACGAGTATTATTGAGATTTTCATATGAGCCACACTTTTACAGTATCGAGCACACTCGAGCTTGAATCGTTCTTGCCTTTGTAATAATTAATTTTTAGTATTACATAATAAATTTAATTAAATCAATTTAATGAAGCAAAGCTTGGCCATGTGAATGTCGCATGTATAAATGGGAAATTATTAACTCTGTCAAAGGTAGCATGCTTCAGTGATGAAATTAGTAAAGTGCCGTCCCGCGTTGAGAATAATTTTTAAAAACGCATATTAATATAAAAAAATTTCATCGTTTATTGATCTGTATATTAAGATTTTTTATGTCATTAATGCCATGCGTATATTAAGATCCGTGCATTTTTCGCAATTTAATTTGAAACCGATTTCAGACATTATTAAAATAGAATAATTATCTATTAAAGTATCCATTAAAGTAACACCAAAGATAATGTAATGTTGAGCTTTAGTCGGAGATATATTGACGGCTCATGAATAATTAATCAATATAAAAAAGATATCTTTATTTATCTCGAACGGTAATGCATGATGAATTGGACGAATTTTCGTCGCCGAGAGCTCTATAAATTTCGCTTCTTATTTTATTTTAAACCGAGGTAAAGAACATGAAATGAGGCGCCCGCGAGGTAACCCCCTGGCATAAAATTTAAACGCAAACCGTACGCGTGCGCCGTGAACAAATTGTGGAGGGTAAAGGCTTTATCATTCTTGAGCTAGTTTCTGGTCTTGCCACAAAAGAAATCCACCAGTGACACGAATAAAGCGAAATTTTCTTCCGACTCGATTAACTTTTTAATTTAATAATCAGATATATATATATAATAAAACGCACGGTGTTACGTTCATACGGCGAGCGTATCAGAAAATTATATTATCCGAGTCGCTGTACAATTATTACTAGCTAATAACGAGCTTGAAAAGCTAGATATCTAAACGTTTTTCGCCGCGAAACTAGCTTACTACGCATACTTATAATATGCGTGTACTTATAATCTGCGCGATCTAACCAGCTGTAAAATCAGAATAACTAGGCGATATTCCACTCGGGTATATTGAAGGAAAAAATTTTGCATCGATTTTTCTACAAGAAAATTTCAATTTTCGTTTGTATTATGCGCGTCCAAAAGGCTTCCCTGACAATATGTTGAAGCTTCATCTTCGTCTTGGATCAATATATCCGGACACAGAAGCCGGCGGCATTTCGATGAGATACGAATGCTCAAACACGCGCAAGCGATAGCTACGCTGCGACTCCGTTCCCATAGTCGAGAACATAATCACAGATTTCCTAGACAGTCGTAAAATCCTTATTAGGTATTCGGCCCAGCTCGGTGGCGTAATCCACGGTGGGACTATAATATCGTGCTAATATTATGCATGGTGAATCGCGCAACTCGATATTCGCATGCCACACGTATTACACCAGCGCGGCGGGACGCGCGCCCTTGTCCGGCCATAAATAAGGAGCGAAGTAGTATTAGCCAGTAATAAGCTCCTCGAGTTTTACGAGGGAGAGGATACACTTGCGAATAAACCGATCCGAAACGGCTAATTCATTTACACGAGATTTATACCGGCGAAATCCTGTTCCGCCGCGAACCCCGCATTCGGCACGATGTCTATATTACGGAGGCGTACCTGTTCTGCCGAGTAAATAGTACCCCCGTCGTATAATTTGCAGTACATACAGATCGGAGGAAATAATTTTTTTTTTTATTTCTTTTTTTTATTTTCCGAGACACGCCAGCGCAAATTTGTTTTCATACCTCTGCAAATGCGCGGTAGTCGCGATATCGACCGGCTGACTAATTGCGAGGAGCTTTTCCAGAACATTCGTAGAAACGCGATAATCACGAAGAGCACGAAATTTTCGCCCGTAAATGCGTGCTGGATATAATTGGATGCCCAGAAAAATGGCAATGTTACCTCCAATATTTTATAGAAATCGGTCTCGACTCCTCGACGCCAGGACTGCAAGAGAAAAAGAGAGAGGGAGAGAGAGAGAGAGAGAGAGAGATAGCAACATAAAGACGAATTTCGCGAAACGCGAATATAAATATTTTCTCATCGCGTGATACTCGCTATTATACTGATCGTCAACTGGATCATCTGTCACCGATTATTACGTGCGCTAATTAATTGAATAAGTTTGAAACGGAGCTCGAAAATCCCGCGGCAATGCAGAACTTGTTTCATAAGTCGTTACAAAGCCCAAACGGAGCTTAATTCGTTACCATTTTCAATATGATTATCGTCACAAATTCAATTACTCAATTAAAATTTTTTTCGGATATCGCACTTAAGCTAATAATCCTTCATTAAATCTTACCATAATCGCGTATCATATATCGCTTTCGTCTATATCGTTTTTCAACGTTCGCCGCGGACGCGATCAATTTTTAATAAAATATAACGCCGTATCTCAATTATTCCACTCGTACCGCGCAACGTAATCCTAAAATATACGCATAACTCCCTTGCGATAATAAAATCAGCATTTAAACATATTTTTCCCCCGGGGGGACTTCTCGGGGTTTCCCGTGTGGCTAACAATAAGATAATTCTTCGGGGGAATTTAATTTTCAGAACACGCGAAATATCTTCACCTATCCGTCCGAGCTATCTATCCGGTCGACCTCTATCCGAAGCCTTCACATATGCGCATATCCGGCCCCCTCGTGCCGGGAGAGCTCGTGGCCTTTAGTTCGGGGCGAACGTATTAAGCGGCGAATTCTTGGCGACGTTCCGGGGGCTGCATGGCGGCAGTATTTTCCCTCGCCGAGCGACGAGTACCTGTCCGCCGGCTCTGCCGCCGGAGCTCGACGTGGGACGCAACCGTAGGACCTGCGCGTTCCGCCGGCCTGGCGGTTCAGTCGCTTCTACCAAGCGGCACTCACGTTCCGCGTCCGGACCGCACGCGCCTTTGCCGCGCGCGCGACTCCACCAACCTCTCCTCCTCTCCCTTTCGCTCTCGTTCTCCCGACGACCGCAGCATCCCGCTGCGCCCGAGAGCACCCGGATCAATCGTGGGAATTCTCCGCGGGCTGAATCGCCCGAGAGGTATCTCTCTCCCGCCGTATATCGATAGATCTCGCCCCGGCAAGCGTTCGTAGAACGGCGGCGATATGAAACGGCCGGCGAGGGCCAACAGTGTTGTGAGAGGAACACCAGCGTGGTGACAAGTGATCAGTGGGTAGAGATTTTCCAGTTTTTAGTGCTACGCCAAGGGGGTTCTTTTCGTAAGCGGCGACCTAACAGGTGAGTCCCTCTTCTCTCCGTGCTCTATCAACGCGGCTTGTTTTATTTTTTTTTTCTTTGTTTTATTTTATTTTATTTTTTTTGCATCTATAAGCGTAATAGCATCGACTAGAAGATAAACGTGTTTCGTAATAGGCTTGACAAACTTCGTGTACACGAGCGGGATACGTATGCAGTAAAGAGCGACGTCGGGAAAGTGCTACTTCCTACGGCGGTTCGTGTTGACGTAAACGAGCGGGCTGACTCGACGGATCACGTGTATTATATCTTCCCTCGGTAGTCTTCACGCGAATATATATCTATATTTATTCATAGACGTGACGAATGAAGACCGAGGGAAGATTTCCGCCCCCGTTACAACCCGGTGACTTGTTCGGTAACATTCCATAATTATACAAACTTCGACGTATCGTCGACGTATAAGCTGGTGACCCAATTACAAAGATTGCTTATCGCTTTGTAAGTCGCTACACATCGACGGACATAGAATTAATTTAGTTAATTACACGGCGCGATGTGTACAAGTTTAACATTCGGGGGAGGGAGAAAAAGATCGCTGCTCGAAGATAAACGCGATCGTAACGTCGAAAAGCGATTCCAAGTGGCCAAAGTCAATATGTGCCGTCCTCCTTTCGCGGTTGATGAACGTGATACGTCACAATCGATCATGGCGTGTCGCGGCGACGTCATTCAGAACGGAGGCGCCTTTCTTTTTCTGTCGCTCGTGAGTAACGGGCCGCGCATCCGCAAAACAATGCGCTCAACCGATTAATTCCAAGACGCTGCTTAACGTCGTAATTAATCTCCTCGCCGATCGGCGATTCACGCGCTAATGACTGGTACGAATTAACACGCGGTTGTGTACGCATCGTTTCGCGATGCACTTCTAATTATCGCACCGCCGTTTCCGTCCCTCAGGAATCGCGTAAGCTTTGAGCCGCGGGACGCGCGTCATACATTATTCTCGATCTTCGTTCGCCGGCGAGGCGGTTTTAACCCATTCCACCCCTTAGTTATGGCAGACTCGGTCGTCTATTAATAAGGACGGAGATCTCCGGGCCCGCCTTTGTTATCAAGCATCATGTCACAGTATGAATTGCGGCGATGCGGCTCCAGAGCCACTGAAACGGTTTCAGTAATGAATGGCCGATAGTTATGGTGCTTGTAGAAACATCAGCGCGTTTCATTCCGACTCTACGACCCTCTTTCTCTTCCACGGATGTCACCACGTTTCGTTACGCAAATTAGTACTCTCCCTCCCTCGCCCGTTTCCTCATTATTTAATGTTAACTGTAATTTATTCTAGCTTGAATTTAAGCGTTAAAAAAAATATTATTAACTTGACAACAAGAGCTAAATACGTTATTACGTTGTACATCAGTTTAATAAAAAATTATTTAATTATGCGTTTTAAATTCAAGGTAAAATATCAAATTTTTTTTTAAATATATACTTGCGAATAGCAATGTGGATTGTTACAAGTTTAAATTTATACGAAACTCAGAGTAAACTAAAAAGATCCGTAGCACGCGTAAGACTATTTGCAACATCATATACGTTTGCATCGAATCAAAGATCATAAATCTGATAATCGGGATTCTAGTGTGATAACAATGGAAAGTTTTGCGGCGTATTAACCACTTGATAATTAAGAGCATGTGTTTTGCAACAATACAAGGCAGCTAAAGAGTCGAGCGAGTTAATTAACACGCGATATGAACGCATTCGTCAGGAATACACATCCAGTTTGAAAATCATCACTCTCAGCAGAGGAACATGACGTTCATCCTAATTACGTTATAGCTGGCTGACTATAAACGCGGTTCATATTCGATATTTTGGATTATCGTTACGCATTAATGTCGAATTGAGCGATTCTTGACGGTATACTTTTTTTTTCAATCTTTATCAATTTATTTTGAATTATATTTTAAAAGACATCATAATTAGTAGCAGCGGGTTAAACGTAATTAATAAATATCGCGTTAAATTGTTAATTTGACTTTGTCGTTGTTAGCTCATAACAAAATCCGTTATATTAATATTACGTATGTACATTTGTAATATTGCTAATGGAACGTATAATCTCAAAATTATATGCATATTGATTAAATATTTAAGACTTTCATAGCACAAAAATTTATAATTGAACAAGGTTAGATGTAAAGCGAGGAATATATGAATGAGTTAGGGGAAATGTCTTTCTTTCCGAAAACTGTTCACCTTAATGTGGAAAAACAGAGAGAAAGAGAGAAAGAGAGATCAAGGGGTTAACAATCGATCTTCTAGGATCGACGAATAGCGCTTAAAATTCAAATGCCAATTCAATGGCTGCGTTGCAGTTACGACTACTATAACGATGTAACATCAGCATTGGGAAAAAGGAATATAAATGAGAATTATAATACATTTAGATGCGAAGAATAAGAACAAGGAGCGCATTAAACCTTTCACATTTCAACAAGAAAACGTTTCTTTTTTTTTTTTTAGTTCAATATCATTCGACATTTGAATCGATATCTTTCTGACAGATGCGCATGAGAGTGAGTCAGCGAGAGAAAGAAAGGGAGAAAGGGACATTTAAATAAAATAGAAGAATATGAAAACAGGATATTGATCAGATGGAAGAAGATATAAATTTTAAACGTCGTGCAAGTCATGTTATGAATTCTGACATATTGCTAAAACAGCGCGCACGTTGTTATTTATGCAGAATAGATTCTCAATAAACATATTTATTTAAACAGACTGAATATTTTCCTACCCGACGTTCTACATGTACAACAACTATTTATTAATCAAAGGGTTTAAGCGGCACGAATAAAAACCGCGTCGCGTAACGGAAAAGGATCGAGTACGCCGCGCCGTCTCATCATTCCGAGCATACTCGCCACGTTGAAATGAGAATAGGGAAAGACGGAAGTAGGATGCATACAAAAGATGACTTACGCGGCACGTACGGCGGCGTGCACGAAGATTCATGAACTGATTTCGAACAAGCGCCGACAAGGTAACTTCGGTATTACACGTCGCACACGCGCGGCATCCGAGCCGTGCTCGCATTTAAAACAATCTCACATGACGTAAGTCGCCCGTCTAGGGCGGAGGGCGAAATTCACGAGAGACGTATATGAGATTGCATCGTGGCGGAAGAAATACGTACCGCGACCGACGACTAAGATGACAATGGAAGCTTGAAATACTCGCCGCTCTCCCCCGTGCACGCGGGAGTCCACGAAAAAATTCGATAGTTTCATTCCATTTTTACGGTGCCGTAACACCGAAGATTTCATCATCGCGGATACGGACGAGGAAAAGACGCGGTGGTCTGAGATGGAGGGACGGCGGCGGGGATCAGCCGAGCGGAAAGCTCTTTCAGGGCGAAATACACGCGGCTATGCAAATACCCGGGGGAAGGGGAGGGGAGGGGGGGAGCCGGGGCATTCGAAAGGAGTGGGATATGCATCTGGGTGAATGCCGGTACCCCATCGACCTTATACGCGGGGCTACAAGTAGCTCGTCTAGGCCGATCGACCTGCATCCATCGTCGTCGATATTTTATACGATCGGGCGAAATCGATCGCATCGATCAAGGGGGCGGTGGTTGGTGCAAAGTAAAAAAGAAACGAAAGCGAGCGAGAGATAAATCTCTGGGCTGTGAAAAGTTAAACAATAAAAATTCCTCAAGTAATATTGTTATCGCCGCATTGAATGCGTTGGTGTACGCAGGGCAGCTTTTCGAATTTCGTTCGTTGAATGTTCTTTTTTTTATTTTTATAGCTAGCCGCGATAATTATGGAAATGACGCCGATATCCCGCGGACGTGTTTGATCATATATAGATCAGGATAATGCGCCCGAGCGGCGGCTGCGTCGGTCGTTTTTGCACCTAATCACGTATTCCGGGGAATTGACTTAATGTCGATTTTCTATGTAAATTTCTGTGCCTGGATTCGTGGAACGCGTTTAATCGCGATCTGCATAGGTCTTTCTTCGATACGGCTTTCGAATTCGTTGTCGGTCGTAACTTTGGAAATGGTCACATCGGCAAAAGTAACAGCTCAATTTGAACTAAAGTACTTATTTTACATTTAATTCCTATAACACTGTTTTATTTTCAATTTCTATTTTTATTTAAATCTACTCAATTAAGAATACGAAAATCTAGACAGTTATAAGTATTCGGATTACTAACGTTTTCGTTTTTAACAAAAAACTTGTATCGTGGTTTAATAAATTTCAGCGTTTATGTTAGATTGATATAAAACGCTGATATCACTTTCCTGTGTTAGAATAATTAGCTCTCTCTATTATGCAAAAGTTTCAATTGATTATTCTTTAACAAGAGCTTTTTTGCTTACAGTGCGGAGTTTACATTTTCGAACTTAACTGCTTTTTCTTCCCGGCTCTTTAATTTGCTCAGCATTCTCGCGATTGATTTTTTTTTTTTTTAGTTTGCTCAGACGGAAAGTTTCTCTATAAGTCTCCGGATACTCCTCGTTTATAGTAAGATTCACTCAAACAGCGGTATAATCGCCGAGGAGAACGATACCGCCATTAGTTCAGCACGCTCATCAGAACGGAAGCTATAACAAGTTTCTTGTAATCATCCCTGGCGTCCAATTGTCTTCAACTGCACGTTTGCCCCTAATTATATAGTCGCACGCGATGCCTGAAGTATGAAAATCGCACGGTATGCTGGTGTGTACAAAGAGCACATCGATAGAGTTATATTATAATTAGTGGCCGGCGAAATGATCCTGTTATCGTATAAAGTTCATCAATGGAGCTAATCTCTTTGCAAGCTGTCCCTTTGTAACAGGTAGCTTAAATCCTTACAACAACAGGAAATATTAATATAATGGGCGCTCTCTAGAAGATATAAGCGACAGTTTATAAAGTCTCGAGACGATTCTACAAAGTTTTAACGACCGTCAAACGAAGCTGCGAGTCTCAAGCGAGATCGGTTTATAGTTAAAAAAACAAATAAAAAAAAAAACTTACGGATTTCTCGAGAGTCACGAATCGTACTTTTCTACATGTGCATTGAAGCAGTCGTTTGACAAAGAAACGATGATGTACACGATGATGACGGATTCTAGCAATTTTGCAAACGTGTATTCGCAGCCCCGCGCGAGATTATTTAGCGATAAGAATTTTTCGAGAAAAGTCTCGAATGGTGTTGAGAACGAAATAAAAAGTCTGCAGAATGAAACTTATAATAACGGCGAAGTAACTGCTGGCACAATACAACATATACTCCTATAGCATTAAAAGTAACTATTGTACCAAATATATTTCGTACAGAGCTCGTTTTATACGGACAGCGTTACGTTATCGAATTACGTTGGAATATTGTAATATATTGAAAATAATAAACACCATCGCCTAAAAAAAAAAATATAGCATACGGCTACGAGGCTTGTTTATAGCAGGACATATATTCGTTTTTGCTTGTTGGGCAGTGAGCGACGATCGTTACTGAAAAATCGGTCAACGAGCGGCCGTAACTTCGCAGACGAGCTCGTCGCAGGAAGATAACTTCGTTGATATGTGCGCGTGTGTACTCGTCCGCGTTTCCTCGGCTTTGGCAACTGTAAAATTCTTTTTTTTTTTGGGGGGGGGGAGATCGACAGGACGTGTTACATCGGTAACGCTCGTAAAACTCTTTCGCTGGCTTTCTCTCGCAGAGCCGCCGCACGCAGGGCTGAGTAATTAACGACTTGTAAAAGCCTAAAATCGTTTCGCTAACTTTCTTTGGTGCTTCTTCCCCTTTTTTTTCTCACCTTCTCGCCGTGATACGCGTCCGACAATACCAATACGAACCCCCCGACTGCAAGATTCTTTACTGCATGGCTTTGATAGCTACGACGGATCTTCTTCCTCTTGTTACCTCAGCTGTCAGCGGTGACTTTTTGCCTTTGGTCTCGACTTTCGTCTCTCCGGATGACCCTTAAAGCCTCTCTTCCTTCGGATTCGCGCTCTTTTCTTGCCTGTATGGTTTCGCCGCGGCCGAAACGTAAACGACGACGACGACAATGACAAGGACGACGAAAGTGCTCTAAGGGGCCGTCCGTGCGCCGCAGGCACCGATGGAATCCGAAGCCCCCAGGCTCGGAGTCACCTCTCACTTGGCTGGAATGTGTTTCCCGAATCGACGTCTCTCTTCGTCCGTGTTATATGTTGCTGGAACTCTGTTTGGCGTGATATACCTCGATAACTAAGCGCCGTAGAGAACCGAGCTTTCTAGGAATGTTGGCCGAGACGCTTTGCGCAAGATAGGCCGCCGTCGCCACATCCCTGCCCCGATGTTTTGAACTGAATAGAAATCCGAGAGTCCCTTTCCCACGCTTGTACAGACGCTCGAAAGGTGTAGGATTCTGACCTCACAAAGGGAGGAACCACGTCCACCCACTTAACAGAGCGGGTTACAAGTAAACGCTATGTACGAACAAGCGAATTCGCTAATTCACATTGTAAAGTTTCACATATATTTCGGTGAAGTACATATAGATAATATACTATATTGCAATATACATGTAATTACATATTACTGGGTCAGAGGTATTTTACAAATTAACAGCAAATAAAACAATAAATTAACGGATGATCACAATAAAGATAATAAACAACGCAAATCGTTTTAACAATTAAAGCAATTAACTATTATTAATTACTAAAATAATTTCGCCTATTCGTCAATTACTTTCTACTATATTTAATTTAATCGAAATAATTTATTGCGTTTAGAAAGTTTTACTCAACGAACGAAATTTCGTAGATAAAAATAAAGTTTCCCTAACAAATCTAAAATTTATTTCAACGGTATTTTAATCCGCCCGCTAAATGGACGTTCAATATCGAGCGCCGTTTATGAAGTATGCATATATCGTCTTTCGCCAAATTTGTCTGACGCAACTTAGCATGCTATTTGCCCAAGTCTTACATGCCCTAAGCGAACTCTCGGTTCTCGGACTACATCCATTGCAGCGGTCATGCGAAACGGAATTACCCTCCCGGCGAAAGGGGGAGAGCCTCGGTCTTGTAATATACGCACTACTCGGCGCATAGTTACAACCGGGCACAACGGAAGCGAATCTATTCTCCCCGTCACCCCTCAAGGCCCGCCCCCCGTACCTATCTCCTCTCTTGCCGCGGTAAGAGCCACGGCCGACCCTGCAAATGCATGCTCGGCACGCCCTACGTCTTGGCCGAAGTATTAGCGCTAATGGCGACTACATTTTCCAACCTGGAACTCGTCCGACGTCCGACGTAAACAGCGCGGCTTGGTATACGCCCCGACGCTACTTTCCGTACTCGCTTCTAATTGTGCTCGCACGTATCTCGCGATCTTGCCTACGAGCTCGCAACGAGTAGGACATACTATGATAGTTATGGTGCTCGCCGTCCCGGAACTACATCCCTTTTTCCGAAGGCATCCTTTTTTTTTTTTTTTTTCCTTCCGAGGCATCAAGTAGCTACCCCGCTGATCTTCCCAAACGTCGGAAAGAAGCCATTCTCCGACTTCTGTGAGCTTTTCGAACCGGAAACATCCTGCGGTATTCTATATTCTAACGTGACACCGACGAAAAATTTCGCTCGCCCTGAAGGAAGCGCGTTCGGACGCGAACGTTCGTAAAATACGCTGGAATAAAATATCTGCGCCCGGAATTTTTGCTAATTAATCGAGCGCGTAGGTAGGACGCTGATGCAAATCCTGTGAATTTTATAGCATGCGTTTTAATTACCAGGTATAATTACCGTGGCCCGCCTCCGCTGAGATCTAGTTAAATAAAGATTATAGGCGAGGCGCATAGTTTTGTTAACAGAAATTGCTGCATTATCTGCTGGAATTTTTTTAATAACGAACTATAACCAAACTCCACGCCGTCCCGTGCTTTAAGAGCATTATGTCACGTAACAAGATTAATATAAAACAACATTTTTTTACCGATCTTTTGGCGAATATATTGTGTATCACGTGCGGGCGCGCGCGCGCACGCCCGTCGTTGTAAAATTAGGAAAGAAAATTCCGGGCATGGAAACGGGGAAGTCATGGTAAAGTAGGTCGTGGCTACGGCGCGAGATCAAAGGGTGCCCAGCTTTTTTCCCGCGAGGTTGTAAACAGGAAATTTTCCACGGAATAAAGCCAGCTTGAGACAAACGCGAACGGAGCAGCACGCGACGCCCCCTTGTTTGCATATGAAAATGTAATATCCTTAGCAAATTTACTCGGGGACGATATAATCTACGACAAAGAAGCCAGGGAGAAAAAGTTGCTACAACGGCATCATCGAGAATGTAGGGAGTTGTATAAAATTGTGAAAAACGCCGGCAAACCGTCTCGAGAAGGGCGCGTAGCTGGCAAATTAGGAATTAGAAGCACATTTAACGCTCTTTTACAAGACGTTATCGCGTTCTGTTGTTTCCGCGTGCTCGAACGGCATTAATTTCCCCACTCCCTCCCCCCGAGAAAGAGAATCGCAAAGCGGCGGGAATAAAAAGGCCCTTCTGCTCCTCCTCTTTTCCTTTTCCGGCAAGGCAATGTTAGTCGGATGGGAATTATTCCGGGAGCTCGACGAAAATTCCGCTCTAAGCCGACTATTCATCCCGCGGAGCCTGCAGCTCGTAAGTAAGTCGCTCGAGAGTGCGGCAAAAATGATGAGCGCGTCCCGATATCAGCGAGTCACGCTCCGCTTGTAACGAACGTCATCCGCGGCGCACGCTCGCGTAATTTCGCGTAACGGTTCCAAATCCTCCTGCGAGTCCGCCGACCTTACGAGCTATTTCGAGGCAAATACTTAGCTTATTAGCCGCGTTTCACGGTAAATTTTGCCAGCCACGCGGGATATACGCTCATTTCCCATTGCGTCGCATCGCCTCGCTACACTGCCGACGAGCTTGAATTTGCGTAATTGGATTTCACGTTTCTTTTTTTTTTTTTTTTCTCCCGTTCGGCTTCCATGTCCCGCCGCTAAATTACCTGCACCGCCGGGTATTGAATTTACTTCGGACTTTTCTTTCTCTCCCTCCGTGTTCGCTATTCCTTGTTCCGGCGACTGTTTATCGACTACCATATTTCGGAGAAAGAAACTCGACGATTATACGCTCGAATGGGCGAAAGAACGCCGGGAGTAACATTAAATTTCACGATTTTACTTCGGGATTCGAGAAAGGAATAATTTTCTTCCCTGCTACGGCGATGCCCAATATTTACCCCGACCGTTTTTACATTTTTGTGTAATTACTAATTTGAAACTGTGCCGCGATATTTCCCATGTAAATCGAATACTCTTTCGCTCTTCTAAAATAAAAGGGAGATCTCGTGTCCCGCCTAAGTACCGTATCATCCCGCGTTTTACTTGTTGCCCCCCTAACTTCTTCTTCCAACATGCGTTTACTTTGGAATTACGTTGTTTGCGATCGGCTTTAACGCAGCGTGAGATTTATACTGCACGAGATATCGCGCGCATCTATCGCGAAAGCACAAAGAGACCAGACCCGGCTTAGATTTTCATTCGGCGTCTATTTGAACGTGGCGTCGCGGAGAGACAAGAAACAGCCCGGCTGAAATCCTCCTTCGATCCGTCGTTAACAAAAGCCTCTTTCGACTGCTCTTCAAGAAACACGGAGCCGCGCGGGAAAAAGACAGAGAGAGCATCCTTCGTGCGGATAAACAGCCGCGTATCGAGTGGAAGCCGACCAGATGGAAAGCGCGGATCTTCAAATATTTAAAGTTATCGTCGAAATCCTCTGCGAAACTGCGGGAAACGTCGCGAGGGAACGTCGACGCGAGTCAAGTTTCCGAGGGAAGTTTGCCTTCGCCCTCCCCCGACCACGACGGTGGTAAATTCGTTGACCCGTGTCTCCTCGGTCGCATCTGCACGCGCGTTCGCGCGTGTGCCGCGCACGTACGGTACGTATATACATACATGGGCGTGCATACCCCGATCGCAGAACGTCGTCGCGGCGCGTGACTTGTTCGATTCCGCCCGGAAAATTGCGATCCTTCTTTTCATCGCTCGCCGCGTGTCAATTGACACGGAGTGCACTTCGGCACGATTTGTACTCTCGCACTCGGCGACGATGCATTTTCCGGTGTCGCCTCGAGGATTAGTCGAGACGATTTCGATATAGCGCTATCGGGCACGAGTCGCAGAACCGGGACGAATATATACGCCGGAGTCAAGAGCGAGTTTGCTCGTGCACTCGAGAATCTCCCCTGACGTCCCTGTAATTTCGGCGAGCGCGCGGCGAAATTAACGCGGTGTCTTGGATGCTCCATTTATCCCGTTAATGTAATTTAGCATAAAATCAAGCGGAGGATTACGCGCCGGATCATGCTAACATCTCCGACCAGACCGCTGCGTCTGACAGCCGGAGCGCGGAATTGACGCCAAATTGTTGCGAGCTGCGAGAGGAAATTGCAGATTGTACCAGAGATGAACGATGTGGTTTCGCGTCTAAAATCGAAGTGTTCCGCGTCACAGATCAAATATCAAATTATTACCGAATTCTAAATGAAGTTGATACTTTTGGGTGAACCCTTCAGACCACGTTGATTAATGATTCGCGCTCTCGCATGTTTACCTAGACGACTATTTAACTTTGCACGAGATAATTTACTAAAACCTAACGTCTACTTCTGTTAAGTTGAACCGTAACTCATAATTGGGTTACTATTAGTATATCACGCGCTCATTAAACTCTGATCAAACTATAAACGGGTAAGATTCCACATACATTGACTATACGACAGCCGTGTCGTTACGTAAGCAAGTAATGAGAAAATTTGTGAGGCTGACTCCTCCCTTTTTTTTTTTTCTTTTTTTGGGAAATTTAAGGAAGTAGTTGCAGCCGGGCGATATGCCAGCAAATTGTTTACGAGGCGACAATAGGACGGAATGCAAGCGCTCGTGGATTCACGGGTAAAAAGATGCAGGAAAATGAAGAGAATATCTCGCGAGAAGGACAATAGCCGAGAACAATGCATCATTCTGACCTCTCATTTCTGTTTTCACTTTTGATTGCTCCTCGGCCGTTCCGAGAATGTTTCGGATCTGTAGGCAATTCGTTTGGACAACCCGGAGATTGCTTCAGCCAATCAGAAATCGCTTTTATGTTGCAGCTACAAGTTACTAGTGTGGTTAAGCTTTAACAGATTATTTTACAGTACAAAAGTATTTAAAAAAAAAATAAAAATAAAAATAAAGCAAATAAATAAATGTAATCGACCAACTCTACTCTCCCTAATTTCCACAGCCACCGCTTTATATCATTACGTAATATCTCTCTCGTTCCAAGTTTTGTTTCTTTTCTTCTCCAGCAAGTATGGCAAGCAAAAGTTTAATAATTTTACAACGACTACGCTTTCGTCCTCTGAAACGTTACGTTAAAAGAACCGTCTCAAGACGCAGCTTCAAAAGTACACTTTCGGTCTAACAAGTTTGCACTTTTATTGAGTACATTCGCGTGGCGTAAGTATATTCGGCGCCGAATACTTTATATTGTCGTCCGATGACGGCCGGACATTTTTGAAAGGAAACTCGGTTCGTTAAAGAGCATGCTCGGCGAGATAAGAAAAGCGTCTTCCGCCGAAGCCCGGGTTCCCTCTTTGAGAAAGAGGGTCGGTTGCATGCAAAAGAAATGAGCGCATGCAAAACGAATGCGTTGAAAAGACCGGAGATAGGGCAGCCTAGCGCGCGCGCGCCAGGCGAGGAAAAATGTAAACGGCTGTTTAAGATACAGTCTGTACCCTGAAATTTATGCTAAATACGTACTTCGGAATTCTTGATATCGTGGGATTCGCGCGGAAATGCGTCATGGTTCGCGCGTCAATTTACAAATTGCATGAACCCGTCGCGCGGCGTTTCTTTTCCGCGGGAGTTTTCGCTCGCGGAATTTAACGTATGTAGGTATACGAGCGGCGGGGCCATAACGGTACGCAGTTTCGCCTTGGTATTTTCATTCGAGCGCAAAAGTCGGCGCACACATACGCGTAGCACGTGCGTTTCCCGGGAAAAGAATGTAACTAGCGTACTTTAAGTGAAGAAGCGTTATGTTCTCCCGACGTAAAAGAAAGGAAAAAGAGAAACGAAATTAGCACTTGCAGGGCTGTCCCGCGGAGCTTTCAAGCACACAGCTGCGCTGCGACGCTGAAAACTTTCTCGTTCTCGTTATGGCTGTTTATCTTTTTACATACGCGACGCGAACAAGCGCGCCGGCTGCAATTACGCTATGAAAGAAAACGAGTTGAAAAGAATGGCCCTATTATTCTTCGAGCCCGGCATCTCGGTGCTGAGATTCCGTGAAATATTCGTCAATCGCGGTACAGATTCCTTAATCGAATTGCTTTCAAAACGACACGCGGTATAAAATCGACTACGGAATATTTCTACAGCGTTGAGATTTTGTTTCTGGATTTCTGTTCGAAAAATATGTAAGCGCAAATGATTTAGCAAGCTGTATAAGGCACTTACAGTTGAAAAGCTTGCGTTTAATAAACAGGTTGTATTATAAATTAAAGTATTTCCGATAGAAATTAATAATTGAAACAACATAAACTGTGTTTTATTTGCCATAACAATGATAAATAATTAAAAATGTCCAGTTAGTTAAAACCGTTTATATTAGCTTTGAATCTCTGGAGAACACTAGGCAACGGAAATCAATTCTGTCATGGAATCAACTTATTATTTTTTATCTACGAGATTACGCGAGGGGTTATACGCAATAATTTGGTCGATTATAATTGAGGTAATTAAATATAACATAAAAAATAATACGCAGAGCCAAAAAAAAAAAAAAAAGCGAGTGAACGGGAAGAGAACGATTCTATGAATACGGATGATCCGAAAAACTTTTCTATGGACCCGTCACGCACAATATTTGTCGTCCTCGTTGTCGTCGCAGTATGCGTCACTATAACGAGTTACTTGTTTATTCGTTAGTTTTGATGCCGCTTTGCATCACAAAAGCAAACGCGTTCACATGCACAAAGGCCTTTCGGAAGCAGTGGCGGAAAGGTAGTGACGATTCCGGTTGATTAAATTCACGGCCGCCTATACATATAATCAACGCAAGAATATAAAAGAAAAAAAAAAGACAAAGATGAAAGAAAATACTTCTCGATCGATACCGAAGAGAGTTTAAATGTCGGATTAACGTGACGAGGAAATGAAACTCAAGGTATGACAACGCGAAGACGGCTTGCAAGAAGCCGTAACGATAATGGCGGTTTGTGAAACGATGGCAAAGGAACAGCGTAAGAAAGGTTGGCAATATCCTGCGCGATATCTGAGCGCCCCGTTCACTGGAAAAGAATCGAACTTCGGTAACGCGGGAAGACAGACTTGGCACACAAGATGACATCTCGCAATGCCGCATCGAATGGCGGATTTTTCGCCCTTTTCTGCGCTGCGAGGGACGAGAAATTTCCGTTCGATCTTATTGCGCCAGACTCGAGAAAGAAGGCGCAAATTTGCGCTATCACATCGGACACCCAGTCCATCCATCACAGCTGCCACTGTTCTTTCTGCGGAGATGAGACCGCGATACACTCGAAGAATCCAACGCCCGGCCGGGTCTGCGGTCGGGCATGTCGAAAAATCTTACGAGCGGGACACCTGTCAAATTAACCGCAAACAATTTGTACCGAAGCACAAAAGCGGAATCGAATCGATTGAACCTAGTGGGAATACCGCGGTTGTAGGGCATAGAGAATATTGACAGTTAAACTCGATAAACGGCTTTTTTACGATAATCGCGAGCTCGCGATTGAATTAAAAAATATGAAGTTGTGCGATGTTAACAAAATTAAAACTTTGAAAGATCGGCCATTAACGTCTTTCTTGACGATTATGATTGATCGACGTACATCTGAAACTCGTTTCATCACCGTCGATCACGGGCTGTGAAGCCACAAACTTCGGAATTTATACACGCTGCGGAAACTAAATTCTTTTTAGAAAGGGAGGGGCGGGGAATAAAATTTATTTTCACCTCGCGCAAGAAAGGACAGTGTCTGATGGGAAAAAAAAAATTTTTACATCGCCCGGATATAGCTAAGTAAATAAATTAGAATTGTCATTGCTAAATCGTTTAATATATTTTCCAAATAGCGTGCGGAATTGTAGTTTATCGTGCAAAATAATATTCACAGTATTCATTTTACTCCCGTGTCCACTGCCATTATCGTGTCCTGCAAGCGCGGCGTATATTATTATTGTCCTAGCCCCCGTAATCATGCGACGCAAACGCACGCTTTGATGTGGACGTCCGACACTGTCAATAACGTAAGTGCAGCAAATTGCGATTATATAGAATTCAAAGGGATGCGATTTATCGATATCTACTCTTATACAGATTCGTTAGTCGATCGAAACGGTGGACACACGATTTTACAGAGTCCCGTCACGTTACGACCAATCAATCACATCGATGGAATAAACTTTGTTATAACGAAGCCTTTTGTACCTAACACGCCATTATTTTATTAACGATATTAATACCCTTTCATTGATTCCTCGTGGAAACGAGCGCTCGCCACGAATTGGATCAGCGCAATTAATTTATACTCGTCGACATTGCTGCATTGTTATATTTCCCGTCAGAATACTTTATTTCTGAGAGAACACGGCAACCGATCGTATTCTTATTAACTCGATTGCTCTGTACCTACGTTAGACAATTATTCTTTTTCCCTCCCGATTTACGAAAATGTTCAACAAATCGATCCTAACGTTACGCTATTAATTTATACCAGCGCAACCGTGTATTTCCGCGTGTACGCGGGGCAAACAAGGCGTATTTGATAGCGCGCTCGAAGAGGAACGCGGGGTAACTTGGCTGGATCGCGTGATCCCGGAGAGAGCGTCTTATCGATTGGTATATTAGCTCGACAGGCTCACTGCAGGCTGGAGGATGAGAGGATCGGCGATGGGGAGGGATTTGAGAGGGACGGCACCGTCTATATGTCCCTGATACGGGCCCGCGTGTACATACGTACATAATATTCGAGCCACCGTAGGCGTGGTCACCGGACGGATAATCTATGTCGTGTGCGAGAAGCCTCGTAATTCCGCTCGGACGCACCGCTAAGTAAAGGGTTATTGGCAACCGTCCTCGCCCAACGGTTCACACGAACGGTACTCGTAGTAACGCGAACTGCCAGATACGACAGATATAGGGAGAGCGATTACACTATGGTTATGGCCGGGTCTGGGTCGGCGCGCCTCCCGTTTACAGAGCGATACTATTTACCCGGCGCATGCAGGCCAAACCAATTAAGGCTTATGTGCTTTTGTCACCTTGCGACAGGATAAACTTCCTTCGGGCAATATGTCGGCATTGTGGCGTCTCGAATCTATGCTTTCTTAGCATGCGTAGCGTAAACTCGCCTATTGAGTTGGTATTCCATGAAATCCGAGCTCAACTTTACGATGTATTCGAGCGACGCGGAATGATCTCTCGCGCTTTGCGTTCGACACTTTGCAAAAAATAATAAAAATTTTGACCGAAGGGAAGGTTTAAACGCGTAGCGGCTGCGTCGGGACGATATAAAGATTTAGTTACCATTGTAGGTTTTTTTTTTTTTTTTTTTTTTATAGCCAGCACCTACAACTTTTCGAGTAAGCTGAAAATTTTACTGCGCCGTATCCCCATTTACAATCACTTTTATCGCAATATCATCAGGTGTGAAAGCCGGCTTGCCGGCCAGTTCGGCCGAAAATAACAGCCGGAACATTCGCGTGACTTTTAACTGATAGATCAATCGGCGCGATTTGCGGTCAAAAAAGCTGCGATCGGCGCAAACGAATTCGGGAATGTACGGGGCAGCCGACCGCGCGATTTACGTTCCAGCCAATTAGCTCCTCCCGTCGAATCGTTCCAGTCGGCGCTATCGTTGTGGTATTAAGTCGCGCCGCGTTATGTAGTCGAGGTATACTGCGAAAGGATAGGCGCCGCGTATAGGCATGCATCTGCTATTGGCAGGATCGATATACATGCGATAATAGCAGCCATAGGACACCTCTCTCCTCCACGTTCATTGCCTAATAGGTCATACGCGGCGTGCAGCACCTGAGCCACCCGCCGTTCCACGGGCTTTACGTACTCCGTCGCCGCGTCGCGTCGCACCGCGCGCGTTAATCCGCACGTGCAAATTCGCGGCGAGTTTGTATCCCCCGAGCGTGCCGAGCATAGTTGTCGACGAGCACGCGGCTCACGTCGACAGCCCGACGACGACACGCTCCGATCGCGAACGATAGCTTCAGCCCGGATTGACCTTAATTTTTTATTTGCCCGCGATACAAGCCACCGCGTTCCCGGTGAATCTTTAAAGGTAGATACGTAGCTTTATCAATTTTTGAAGCGCGCGCGATAATTAGAGGAAATAAACTCGAACTCTAATACCGCTTGAAAAACGATCCACGCAACGCGATCCTTTTTAATCTTTTCCTTCCGCGAGAAGAGAATTAACATACGAGATTTCCAGGTTTCTTGAAAAAGAAAATTCGTTTTAACGAGATATTTGTACGCAGCTCTGTATTAATAGAGTAAATTCGCGCAGAATCGCCGGGGGATTATTTTTCCGCGGCAGCAGAAACGTTATTAAAGCATCCCGTGCTGACCCGTACACGAGTGGTCTTTTACCCACCACGCAGCGACACATGTCTCACGTTCCTCGCATTTATACGCGTCTTCAGAAAGCACGCGACGCGAAATTTTGTGCGCTGGAAGCTGAGGGAGAGAGAGACCCTAAAGAACAACGCTTTCATGTCCTGTTTTTTTTTTTTTTTTTTTCACTTTCGCGCAACAAGACTCGACGAGAACATCCTTAACGTTAATAATAACGTTTCTTTTGTCCAATCCGGCAAGCTAATACTAAAGTTAAGAAAATGTGCGGCAGTGCGATGCGTCTTTGTTATCGGCGCATCGCTGGGGATTTGTCGGAGTCGAGAGTAATTGCGAAACTTCGATATTCAGCGGGACATTAATCATCAACTATGACTGCAATTTCATCACGTAGATAACGAAGTGACCATCCGGATTCGGTACACCGGCTCGCGTCCAAACTTTTCTTTCTCACGTGGAGGTGAGGGAGGCATAAAGAAACTTTTTTAATTGCCAACTTTTCGGGCGCCGTCGCGATGCGACGGATTTTTCTTGAGCACTTAGTATATTAAATATATATGTATATATTTGTGAGTTATTGACGATCGCGAATATTCCCGATTATCCGATATTAACTGCTTATCGACTGTTGACACGCAATTTCCCTCCTTCCCCCCCCCCTTCTCCTCGTTTGCTCGTTGCGCAGGTGTGCTTACATCATTTTTATTGCAGAAGTTACGCAACTGAGGAACTAGCAATAGCCCCGGGAAGTATACATCGTAAACGGTTCAAACGCGACATATACATGTAACCCGTCGCAAGTAATAGCTTGTCTTCATGAATGTTAAAGAGGATGATACTTACGCGGCATCTTGAAGCGTTCATCATACCAACTAAATGCATACTACGTTTCACGCGACACTTTCTTGAACGTACTATTTCCTGGAAGTTGTATTTAACAAGAAAACTATATCCGTTAAATCTACTTTGCATAACGTGAGTCGAAAACCAGCGTCAAATTTGCATCGTATAATTTTGATTGGAGAAATAAATTAGATTTAGCAATCTAATACTGAAAATTATCTTCGAAATTAGAAACAATAAAGAGAGAAAGGGAGAAAGTATTAATTTCAATATTGATGCTACCGTCTTATTAAAAAAAAAAAAAAAAAAATGTTCTACCACAAAAGATCCGCTTTCTTTGATGTATACATTTTCTTCGTGACCCACATAGTGCATCAGTCGAATAAGTATCACAAGCTGTCGATACATCACGAAGGGACAAGGACGGTAGCTAGCGTGAGCATGTCCGCCGGGCGATATCTCTGGCCGATAACCCGAGGGCCCGAAATCTGGACGTGAGCACATCGATGGTACGGTATGGCGGCTGGCTACTGTGGCAGGGAGGAGCCAATAAAACACACGTGGCGATAAATCGCGCGTGGTCGCGCGGGCGTCGCCGAGCGGGCAATAATGGGCGCCTCGTGGCCTGGCCGAGGGAAAGAGAGCCCGAAAGAGAAAGAGAGAAAGCGAAATCCCGGAAACAGTCGGAAACCGAGAAGGGTTACTTCTGGTGCTACATATAGGAGGGTCTCCACTCGGCAACCGTCCATCCGTTCGTCCGAAAGCACTCGTGTACCGTGATCTATCGCCTTAACTCCTACAATGTGCAGTTCTCAGTCCCGATTGTCGAGAACCGTCTCGCACCCGGTTTCGCCTTGCTGCCGATGTTATTGCGAATCACGATTACGCGTTATTGCGAATCACCGATTATCGATTATCCTTAAGTGACATCAATCGCATTTTGCACATCGCGGTCTTTGAACTTCCGCTTTGAGAATACTCGCGAGTAAATTAAGGCTCGTGATTCAATTTTCGTTATTCTGTTTATTATAAAAAAATAATAATTATGAATTATATAAAACTAAATCTTTTAAATTTTAATTCGGCGTAAAATTTTTTTTACGATTTTTTTTCTGTTCTCTCAGTTGACGCATATATTTTACTTTTTTATGTTTTTTTTTTTTTTGTTAATAATCTTTCGCACGGTGATTTTGAGTACGGCCATTAGAAAATAGCAATCGACAGCTGACAGTTTCTCGTAATGATCCTCTTTAGCTATTCCGAAACTCGTTCGATGAAATTAAAAATGACGTTAAGCTTTCCAGACGTTGGAAAAGTTAATCTGACAGATTGAAATCGACGTCGCAAGTATTCTACCTATCGAGTTATATTTTATTTTTTCCAAGCTGTTCTAAAAGCGTTGTAGCAACCGGCATTACGAGACGGAAAAACGTGATCTCGTAATTAAAAGATTTGGTTATTAATTACATCATAATCAATGCCTAATTCCAACTATGCTTTCAGGCGGAAACTTTTACCCGTTACGTCATTCGGCATTATTAAGCGACGCGATAAATTATCAACGTAATACTATTACAAGGATCGAGTCTCGAGAACACTTCGTTATAATCCTCCTTTGATTTTCTTTAGTCTCATCTGGACGAGATAAATTTCTAGATAACAAGTAAATAATCTCATCGAATAAACCCGACGGATATCCTCCTAAAAGCAGGTCGAAGTGGTCATTTCTTATTCTTTCTTCCATCTAAATATTTAATCAGAAAAGTAATTACTTCGATACGTATTGCATTTCATTTTCTTTCCCTTTATTCGCGTTTATAACGTAATGTTTAATTCAGTCAAAACAATCAATCTTTATTTTCTTATCCCACCCGTATCACAAATTCAAACTAATTTTTGCTAAGCAAAATAATTTCAATTGCAAAGTAAATATTTCGTTGTCACCAATAACCATTTGTTATTCATTTGTTTCTCAATACTAACATCAATGCGCGCAACCGTTAACATCATCGTGACATTTCCGAGAGAATAATCGAAATCGAGATATGAATTTCAAATAAATTCTTTGACAGTCTGATAAAAATTCGAGCTTTATTACGGCGCGAACGTTACGGCTCGTCATAAAGTGCGTTCGTAAAACCAAAAAGTATCCGCGTAAGCTGAATTTCGAAAATGCCTTTTGTATCGCGCCTCCTAAAGAGGAATGTTACTTTTTGTACAATTGTACGGTACGATCATATCGTACATGCGATCGCTACTGCTGCAGGTATTCGACCCCTTTCGGGGTTGCATATCGTGTATCATAAAACGAGCACACATGAAAGAAACATTGTTGAGGCGGACCATCATTCGTCTTCGAAATGTGAATCCATCATAAAGTATCATATTGCACTTTCCTACGTTCCAAAAAGTTGTGTATTTATGATATATGATATAGTAATATACGTTACGTATGTACGGTTGACATGTATTACTTCAGATATTGCAAGATCTTCGACAATTTTAATGTTTCCTTTCAAAAAAAAAAACTTTTTAAAAGAAAAAGAAAAATAAAAGGTAAGGTAATTTAATTTTCCGTCATTCGCCGAACGAATTAATTTACAAATAAAACGAAACGCTTTTCTTTCTTGCGATAGTAAATTCTCGCCATCGGAATTTGTTGAAAATACTTGACGACGCGTGTGAGAAATGCTCCATTTGTTAAATTAACAGTCAGGATTTCCAGAGAAAACAACCGTTTCTGTTCCGTCGTCGCGGTTTCTGCCCGTAACGTTATTAACTCCACACAGAGGAGCGTAATCACGAACTACTTTCCAGTGGCTACACACGGCTATTATCAGCGATCCCGACAGAGCTCCATGGGAGGACGCGTGAAATCCGCCCAGGCTGACGTACGACGATCGATCCCATGTGCAAGCTTTACTTGTAACGATCACCTGGCGTATCCCTCGCGCAGAAATGGGTCGTCTCGTTGGGGTAATGACTCATTAACAAAGCTGATCGTGACAGATACGCAATACTGCATGTTGCGGCACGTATGGTAAACATACCGAACGTACCGGTTATCTCGTTTGGATCTATTGCCCCGGTGCGATGACGCGGAACTCGCCGGAATCGCGGCGATCCTGAATTGGCGGCACGATTCATCGCCGCGACGCGTTATAATTCGCAAAATAGTTTGCCAACTGAATAAGTAGCATTAAGCGGGATAAACGCGTTTATCCCGCGCACCGAAGAATAAGACGCGAGATCCGCGATAACCACGTCGGTTAGAGTAGAAAGTTTAAGAAGAATTTCAGGTACAATCTGCCGTCACTGCCGCTTGCACGTTAATGCCGCGCAGCGCGGAGAGCTAAGTATCTTGTAATCCTTCGCTTAAGATCAGGAACTTCCGGGCGCTAAACGCGACTTACCGTTAGCGACGGCTTTAACGTCATGTGAAAATTATAAGGGGTACTTCGACGGCGCGTAGATAAGCGCCGCCCACGGTAAAAGCGACGGAAGAAAAGCCCGGCAGCGTGGAATTTAGTAAACGCGAATCAAATATTCAATTCACCCGAGAATCGACGAGTCATCGCATATGCGAAACCGCGCGCTATCGATTCTTCCCTAACTTCCCTTTCGAAATTTTACTCCATCGAGAAACTTTTTCACCTGCGCAAGACTAATCCGTCTCTAATTTCGGAGATATTAAACATGAATGTGGATAACATCCATGTGGTTTGTACAGTTTTAAAAGAAGATATCAAATAAATTGCGAAGCGACGGAATATCTTATGATAGACAAAAAAAATGTAATATAGCTTTTCTTGTGCAAGCTAATCGCCTTGCGATGGCTCTATATAGATTGAGACTGACAATAGAGATACCGGCATTTTCCGCTATGGGCCCCGTCGTGTATATTTTATAGGACATGTTCTGTTGGATACTAAACCGATGTCTGAAGCATCCCGACCGCAATGGATTACAGCCGCGTCATTATTCATCCCCGCTTTATACATTATTTCACACTTCGGCAAGCCTCTACCCGCAGCACCGGCACCAAGTCCCCCTTTTCCTTCCTTTCTCCTATGTTTACGAGCATTTCGGCGGAAATGGAAAATGTCGGGAATTCGCTGAAGTGTCTCGGCACAAAGCTCGCGTTGCTGAAAGCAAAAGCAATCTGCGATGCTCGCGTTGCATCGGGAATAGCTTCCGTCTTCGTCGCTTGATTCTGAGCAGTTTCGCGGTGAAATACGGGTGAGATGACGAAAAGCAGAAAGGAAGGAAGAAAGGGACCTGGCTCGTGAAAGGCGAATCTAGTTAACTTTAAACTTGACACTTTGGTCGTTACTGGGTCACTTCATTTTTCTTTTTTTTTTTTTTTAAATGTACCGTGAATATTCGATGCTGAAACGATTGTTTAAACGATCGATCGCGAAAATCATTTTCGATTTACAATACCCTTTTGGCACTTGTAAATCATGCGATATATGACGATGTCGAAAATTACGCAAGTACAAAAAAATATCTGTATTTATAAACCTCATTTTGTTAAAAATATTTTAATCCAGCTAATTCATTAAAAGATTAACGTTAACCTAATAAAGAAAATTATTACAATATAAAATGTCTAGCAATATTTTTAATTATCCATCATTTTTAACAATGTGTTTTTATCTTCGATATCGAGCTGCGATGTCTGAGGTTCATACTGACTTTTTCATTATCGAAGGACTCGGGATTTTTCTTTTTCTTTTTTTTTTTTTTTTTTTTAATAAAAATCTTGAGAAGCGCAAAAATATTTTCTTTCCATTATTACCATATTAGATTCATTTCAATTGTGGATGAACGGTTCGTGTCGCGGTTCGCGTTTTTATCTTACGCGCCCCAAGTTTTCATCGTCTATCACGGTCACTCATTGATATGTGTGTCGGCGTTGGAATTGCAGCCGACTCGATGGAAACGACCGTACATACGTGTCGTTGAAACAACAACGACCGCGTAATGCAAAGTAAATATAGCGGGCGGACGCGCGTCGCAAATTCACAATCACGTCATAACGAATCGAATGTTATTCTGAACGTTGCTCGCGCGAAACCCGCTTGCTAGTTAAATGGCTCTATATTCATGCCGCGGGATCCGGCGCGAGGCGAGAGGGAGAGAGGAGCAAATAGCAATAAATTTAAATTGAATTGTTATATTTACAGGCGCATCATAAATAATTGAAGTAGCTGCGACCGCATCCGGGCACGGTCCGCGAGGCCAAAAACGCGTGCGGAAAGTACATGAGACGAAAATTGCAATTTGCATTTTCTATTGGTTGACTCGACTTAACGATTCTTTCGCCGGCTAACGAGCATTACGTTTATATTATTCGACTTAACGACTTTCGCGTCGACCGGCGTGAGTATTGACACTGTCCGATTTCATTTCAGCCCGGGCGACAGTCGAGTGTAACGAGAGTTGCTTCCATGCGCGCGCGAAACGAGAGTTTTTTGGAAAATTCGCCGATATCGTAAAGCTTTTTTTTTTTTTTTCAACTTTACAAATAAACGCGACGACACGAGACCAATTATGCGATTCTATTTAACTGTGAAACGTAATCCGGCGTAAAGCAAATTGCTTGCGAATAGTCTGCTTCTTTTGAGTTCCAAATTTATTTCACGTTCGCGCGAAATATCCCGCTAAGCTATTCGCGATAATGTAGTCGCTTAACAGCTCATTAAGCACAGTCATTAAAAATTATCCGCACAGATAAGTGTGATAAAATAATTTGCGTCGTTCGGTAACGCGCGAGCAAACGCGCTCCCACATATAGCTTAGGTAGATTCATTTAAATTACGGGAATACGACAGTTTTAAGGCTGCAAACTGTACTAAGCGGCGATTACGGGCTCGTCGCTCGGCGGAATGACGCTAAACAGCCGCCTGCACTGCCATCACTGCCTTATGCACACCATACATCGTTTACGGAATGAACGAAGACATTCTGCGCAAATTATGTAAATAATGTTAACGAGCGCAGTAGCCGCTCTTTATCTGCCGGATCGCTATCCCAATGTGAAGATACGGTAGAAAAAATTTTTAATGAAAATGTATGTAAAAAATGTAATAAAGCTGTAAGAGCTTTACGGTAAAGTTATCTTTTTACTTTTTAAATTAGGTTTGCTTTATTTCTCCTTATTTCCCTGCATTTAATATAAATTAATATCCATCCTTCGATATAACAAACTGCTGAGAAGCGGATTGGTGTAACTAAAAAATTTTTTACTTGAAATACCACCACGATTATTCAATTACTTTTTCTTTTTTTAATGTAAAACATTAACAATTATTTTATAGATTTTGACGTTCTCGTTAATTGGATGTTCGTTTTAGCTCCTTTTCATTTCGTATTTTCTCGCGTCTTGGCCTTAACGGAGTCACGCATTAGACGAGTCACTAACCAGCGTAGCCCGAAGTAGTTAAAGCCCCTGTGCTTAGTCGGACGGTCTAGAGCCACTGATTGCAGCCCCGATTTTCTGCTCGGGCGTTCATTTCTTCTCGCGGCGCGCATAAACTGTGCGAATGCCTGCACGCGCCCGCGGTCGGTTTCGCAGGATAAACGCGGCCTGGAAATTACGCCGCAGTTACACTCGCGTAAACGTTTTTAATCTCGTGTCAGCGGCAGTCGCCGCAACGCAAAATTAAGTACACTCGTTAGTGTGGGCGATGCCCGCTAATGCGGAAAAGATTCGGGCGAGCCCGTTCTGGGCTTCTTATCTTTTTCAAGCGCGGCGACTCGCATTAATTCGCGATCTGCCGCGAAAAACCCGGCGATGGCGTATTTCGCGACCGGGTTAAACGTATAAATCCCCGCGAAATAAAGCCGGCAATAACGCACCGGCGAGCCGGGACCGCCGCGAGGGCCGCAGCGGCACGAAGCGGCACCGTGATAAATGCCTCCGCGAGAATGAAGGAAGGAACGTTTCGCGAGCGTTTCCGCGCGAGCGCGGGGACCTGGGATTACTTAATGCGGAGATTACGGTCCGTTGAACGGAGAGCAGTAACTAATCTACATCGCGTACGCAATAAATACGAGGCGTAGCGCGCCGCGGGACGTTATCGCGTCCGAGGCCGTAAAGTTCTCATTTGTAACGGCTAAGCGCCGATTTTGCTGAATTAACCCCTTCGCGCCTAGAGTTTCGTAATTAAATTTTCTGATTTGCCACGCAATATGCAAACCGCGTGCGGCTTTTGGTCTCGATGAATATATTTACAAAAAATATAACTTTATCACGCGTGACTATTTTTCTCGAGTTAGACGAGCGCGATTCGCGACTCGAATCGAATGACGCCACGGTAGAACCGCGCCACGTTCGTCAACGACAGAACTACTTGACGATTTCTTTGGGCAAGTGTATGTAAATCACACCGGCCATTACGGTCCACTATCGACGCAACTGGACCGTCACCATGGGCGTGTCAAGCGGAAGCGTTATCCCTGAAACGCGATACGGGACGAGCGTGCGAGGCTGCGCGCGGTGTTGATTATGATCGTAAATAACAATCGCGTACCGCCATCGACGTTTACCCGATGTTACACGCGCATTGTACCGTCTAGGTGTATCCACCGCCATCGGCGCGCCGGCGACGGTTAGATCGACGGGCGAGCGATTATCTATCAATCATAGGCACGCACACGCGCCCAATCGGTTTCTGATTCGCGTCGCACGGCTACAGTTTATTATTCGCGATCGTACCCGCTGGGCCGCCCTGTGGATTTGACAGGCCGGATTTCATTAACGCGGCGGCGACAACGCGAGCGAGCGAATTCTCGCGAGTGCACACACGTGGCGCGCCCGCTCCCGTTTACATCGCGGCCTCGCACCCGGCACAGTTATTCGGATACCCCGGATGCTCGTTCGATGACCGTTGCACTCGGTTCTAATTTATAATCGTACGCCCCGAAGTGTCGTCTACGACCGATAGTATATCTGGATCGCGACGGCAGCTACCGCGAATAGTCGACGCGAAATTTCAACCCCGTTTATTATATGAATGCGAATAATGTATGTGTTTATTCCCATAATATTCCTCTTTCTGATTAAATTTCCGGCGATTTTGATTATGCATACTGCGTATATTATTTTAATCAGTTTAGCATAAATCGATGAATATCTGTCAAAATATATCCGCGTTAACTACGTAGACTACATTAGCGTTGATATTAAAAATCTCGACTTGGTGTAATGACAAAAATATAAGTAAAAAAAAGAAAAAAAAAAAGAAATTGGTTAATCGTTAAGAATTATGTAATTTAATTATGAACGTTAATGTAGGGAATAAAGTAATGAAAAGTATTCGATATCAAATAATTGGCAAATTCTAGTAAGTAATTGCAATAGTATAATGATGATACTATTTCGATATTATTACGATTAATTTCCATTGTTATTTTTTAAAAATAATTACACTCGTATATGTACAATTCCCTTTTAACATAACGTATTAATATCGATAGAGTCCAAAATGAATAATAATATCTATAGTCCGTTGTATCTAATATAATACTCGATCCACGTTCGAAAAATATGACGAATCGTGCTATTACATAGATAGAAGCGCCAGCTATTCGAGTGATAAAATAATTGCTAATCGAGATGTTTGGCGCGCAATAACGTGTTAAGACCAACCACTCGGTTCAAATGCGATTATTGGATCAGCTCAGGTATATATTCGTTGAGTGACACGTTATTAAGCAACAATGGTGGCGCCGAGACTAATTTATAATTTATGCGCTGAAGCGTGATCGTGATCGGGTTAGATTAACGCGATAGAACTCCCACGTCGTGTGCATCAATCAGACGGCGATGCAAATTCGTTGCATGTGCGTTAACGAGAGCTATATCGTTTTCCTGATATTAGCTGAAATGCATACAATGCCGCTTGATTAGCAATTTTAACTGCGTCGCGTACTAAGTCAGCATCATCGAATGACATTTCGGCTCTCCCATCAAATATACGCCATCAATTCATTACGACGTTATACGTAATTGTTAAACTTACATTTCGTGCACGTAAGCGTTATAAATTACATTTCTGTTAAAAGATTTTCCGTTAAGAGCGCACGCTCAAAGAGTTACGTCTGCCAAATGGAGGTGTTAATTAATATAAAATTTCATTTGCAAAGTGAAATGTATCAGATAACATCGTTTGATGCGTTCCGAGATTAAAATTGAATTTTCACGGGCACGTGTGAAATTCGTATCGCGGCCTCATATCGCTGCAATATCCTGGCAGCCCTTTCCTCCTTCTAGCACACACACATTCTCTCTCTCTCTCTCTCTCCTTTTCTCTGTACCTCGTCGGTTTTCTCTATTATCTAAATTCACTACCAACTACGAACGAAGATATACCGTGAGCCTTGAAGCGATGCAACAGTTTGGAGACGAACGACTTAATATTATTCTTGATATTATGCAGATTTCTACGCAAACGGTTCAAGCGTATGCATATATACATATATACGTGAATGGATAGCGCTAAGGGTGGTTGAAGGCGCATACAGCGTATCATCCCCGCAAAAAACATGCACCAGAATGTTTAGCTGGAACCGTCGAAAGTTCTATGCGGTGGTTCATAAATTCGCCTGTCAAACCCCGGAGCGTGTTTATGACAGTTTAAATGCCGCTTACGCCTCGCACGCGAGCGAAGGACCTTATCTTTACGAAGCGACGCTTTTGCGTGAATAATGACGAAATAAAGAAGTCACTCAAAATAACGCGGCGACGGGGCAAGAAGGGAGGAGGGAGAAGAAAAAAAATTGCTTAGCGCTATAAAACGCCCACGAATAAATAGGACAAACACGGAAACGTTACCCAATGTATTTGCGCGTAGATATTGTAAACAAATTAATTTCGCCAACCATTGTGCGTTGCATATAGAAGCTAGCTAGCGCGAAATGGTATCTCTCGCGAATCATCGCGCTTTAAAATTCATGAGCCTGATACGGTACAGCCAAACGAATGGTATTGTGTCATGTATTTGTGCTATGTTATTGGGATAAACGTTACGTGATACTTGTATTTGCGATAACTGCGGATAACTAATAGTAGACTTGATAATTCGGTAGCTTACGATTAAAACATCGTGCGCAAAGCGCGTAATCTGATACAAATTAACTGTTAAAAAAAAAAAAAAAAAAAAAAAAAACAGATAAAGAGAAGTAAACGCGTATAAGTATAAAAGCCTCTGTAAATAATTTGCAAAGATTTCTATGTGTACAGATGTGAAACTTTTTCCTGGCTAACTTTCTTTTTAACTACACGGCATAAATAAGTAATACTCGTTGAGACTAATTTGCTGCGACTTAAAAAGATCGTTCACTCGGATAAAAGAAAATGAGTGTCTAACGATTTACGTAAACCAGACCGGTTCGCTTGGAGCAATTCGCGTGGTGTGTGTGTGTGTGTGTGTAAAACTTGTATATCCTTTCACGTGTGTCGCGTATCATTGCATAAAAATATCGCGATAAAGTTCGCAAAGTGAACGACTCTCGTTGAGACTTGCTGAGTGCGTGGAAAGTTTCTTCGCAATGATCGATCGAAGAGCGCCCCAAAGACCGAAGATTTACCGCCTCGTCGGTTCCAGAGCAAACGTTCGGACAATGCTTGGATTAAGTCCGCGCGATGCTCTTTTTTCAGGTCATTACGGCACGAGTTCTCTTCCGGCGCAGTTAATCGTTAAAACGCAGACATTTTCTAGCGTGAAACTTTACTCTCGTTTCAAGGTAAATTGCTAATTTATGTCACCTATTGTGAATTAAAAGGAAAAAGAACAAGGCAATGAAATTCAATTAATCATACGCCTATTATAAAAATACAAACTTTGACTGAATTCAATTTTAAGGAATTTATATTAAAAATCGTACTCAAAACTTTTTGACAAATCCAGATTTTTACAAATAAATAAACGCCTACAAAACCGGTATAACGATTATAATATTCCGAAAGTGTTTACGATGTTGCTATATACTTTTTCAGACGTTCGAATAAAAAAAAAAAAATAAAAATAAAACGTGAATTTTAATTTACTGCGCGCAATTATCCGACGGAAATGGGATCGCCGTAGTGTTTCGATTTATCGACAAAACCTCTTTCTTGTCCCGGTCGAGTGGATGCGTACGTCGTTTTGTTCAATGCACCGGACAGTTCGTTCACACAGCCGCCAATTCGCGCGTAGGATGTCGAAGGAAACATAAAACACTTCGTTAGTCTTTCCAGAAGCGAACGACCGTAAATGCGAACGATCGTATAAAAAGGCCGCGTAATTGCCATGGTAACGGCACTGACTCTGAGACTCCATTCAATTCGGAGTGCAAAATTAAAACTGTCAGTCTTTAATCCTTGAAAATTTGTCAGATTCTTTCAATTGGAATTAATGCGCAATTTGTTATATTGTACATTAAAATTTATTTGTATTATATTTTTAAATTATACTTTAACCGAGTGATTTTATATTAAAAATTTTTAAGTTTGATTATAAAAAAATTTAACTCCGTAAATAATATTTTGTTCTTAAATAATAATGTTCAAATATAGTAGAAAATATCGTATTTGGAAAAAAAGAGACGTAGACGAAATATTAATTTTTCACGCGTTACTGCGACGATTGATTTTATCGCCGGACTTATTTCGTGCCGCGAAAAGTAACGCAATGTACATATATGCAATGTGTAACCCTCCCGTAGCGTTAGCGACGCTTGTAAAAAAGAAAAGTATTTTAAACTCACCGGTTTGATGCGCAGCGGCGGAGTTACAGCAGCGGAGAAGTTGCAGCTACGATGATACTGTAACATAAAAATATAAAATTTAATTAATGAGGCGTTCAAAATAATATTTACTGTGTTCAAAATTAATTCTCACGCGCTTTTAATTAATTTTTCAGTTGAACAACTAGAAACAAAGTTATCTATTATCCATAAAAGATTTATAAAAGACTAAACTTTTATAAATTAAACAAGACTTACAAATATTTTCTACACTAATTATTAAACTTAATATTTTTACTAGTTATATTAAAAAGATTTATAAATCACATTTCAAGAAACAAAAGACGTTTAAAATATAAGATAAATAAAATAAAATATAAAAGTTGTAAATTTTATTCAAAGTGTGGAATAAATAATCTGATACGCTTCTCATTTTTCGCGTTATGTATCGAGAAAGAGGATCGTACCTCAAATTGTTTCGCTTCATGCACTTAAAAACGAAGTACGTGAGATATTATTTTCATTTTAAGTTTGTTGTTTGCGCCTTGAATTTATGATCTCGTATCTTGGAAGGTTTCGATTTAAAAAAAAGAAAGAAAAAAAAAAAAGCGTTTAATATTTCAGCAGAAGTTTCCGCAAGAAAAGATGCGGCATAAATACTGAAAATATAAAGTAAATAGAAAATAAAATTATTGCCAGTTAATATAAAGTTTTTCTCAACGTATGCACGCGTCGAGCTTGATATTAAATATATATACATACAATTTATATTAACAGAATGGGATATACGCCACGCTTTTATCTTTTATGTGTATATGCCAGAACGAATATTATATTAAAGTCTAATTAAAATTGCATAAACACAAAACGAATATAACAATAATTACATTTAAAAAATTATGCAAAATAAATTATTAATAATTTATAAAATCAATTACAAAGTGCAATATCATAATAATACTTTTACTTTACGTTGTATCGCACACATGTAATTTAAAGCTAAATTTTCATTTAAATATTAAAAATAATTAATGTCAGGTGCAAATATTAATAGTGAATTTTCGATCGAAGTGCAGCGGGGCGCCACGTCAAATATAGTTTTGACGGAGTTACGTCATAATTTGTCACAAACTAATTCCAAGCAAGATCGACGTGCCAACGTGGAGAAATTTAATTTTCGGTCAGCGTGCATCCGCCGTTTAATTACGCCAAGTTCGAACGTCTGGCTTCTCTAATTCGTCCAAATAGAGGAGCACGCATGTGGACAGAAGCCAAGTTATATTAGGACGGTCGTGGGTCAATTAAGCGTCGAACTTTGTCAAGCTCTCGACATTAAAGTATACGTGCCGCCTAGAAGCTTGCAAATTACTTCGGAGATGCACTTCGTACTCGTGCGCATTCCGAGTCTTGTATTACACACAGGGACATAACAGATCTTGAACTTTGTCGGTTATCTCAGTTCCTTATATCACCGAGAAATTCTTCAACGAAACGTGAAGTAGCGCCGCTTGAGTATTTTTAATTGCCGTCTGTTCCACCAATTTGTAATTACAAGGCAGAATGCCGTGAATACAGCTACATTTTTCAGCAACACTTTTACAATCATTCCAATGGAACGCAATTTCGGCTAATGGGTCGTACAATTTTAGAGATCGTTCTTTCGCCGCATACGCGCACGTTTTTCTTTTTTTCTTTTTTTTTTTTTTTTTTTTACGTCAGCAGCAAATTGCAGCTTGCAAAAAGACCGGCCGCGAACACGAAGTCATATTTGCTCGGTCGACAGATCTAATCGAGCAACGCAGCAAACTCGAAGAGTAATGATCCTCGGCGACTGGCCTCCGCGATTTATCGACACGCCTTGACTGACGTTAACAGACATTTAGCTCGAAGACGAGCGAAACTTCGATGCTTCTTATGAAAACGTTCTCGTTTTCCCGTTACCGCTTGTCAGAAAAATAAACGCGGTTGAAGCAAGACGTATATTGTCCGATTCAATTGCAGACTCGACGTAAAAATGGCTGCCAAAAATACGAGATAACACAAAGCAATAAATCTCGGAAAGTGCTGTTCCCTACGTATCTATCTGTTCGAAGAGGGGGAGAGAAAAAAAAAGCTAAAAAAAAAAAAAAACTCAATTGCAGAAAAGATGCTCTTTATATCCGTAGGGAGCTATCGAGCGAGCGACATTGAAATATTCCTGACAAAGGGTGGGAATGACGAGATAACTCGTCTGTAAGTACTAGAGGGTTCAACGGAGCATCGCGATTCGAAGGGGCCGAAAAAGACCGGGAATCGCTGTCTATCGGCTTACTAAAGAAAATTATTGCGCCAGAATAATATATCCCGAAGATGCCGCGTCAGCGGCAACAGGAGCCTTACTGCGGGGCCCGTTCACGACGTGCCGCCATCCTTTACGATTCGACGTGACGTCTATAAAAGAATGTCGCCGCGGATGAGTTGTGGCGCGGGATTTCGCGGGATAAGCCGGCGCGATATTATAAAACTGTCGTAACACGTGGCGATCATCCCCTCCGTATTAAATCTAACGTCGCTTTTGAAAGATGTAGCCGAGTAGACAGACGCCAAGCGTGGCGGCGGCGATCCCGAGGCGTTTGTCACGTCTGTCAGTCCGCGGAAATTTATGTCCTATCGGAGATCACCTACGCAAAACTTCACGCCGATGCACGATGGTTGCCGTTGGCGTGGCGTGGCGTGGCGTGGCTCGGTACGGCATGACATAGCGGCGCGGCACAATCGTCTCTCGCGTGTCTCGAATCTATACTTTATGCCAATCTTACCAGCGGACGGCCCCGGGCTTTCAACCGGAGAATCCTTCCATTTACTTAGGCCGCTTGCCTCACTTTCTCTCTCTCTCTCTCTCTCTCTCTCTCTCTCTCTCTCTCTGTTTCTTTCAACCCAATCGAAATGACTATGGAACAGCGCGCCGTTCGCTTCCTCGCGTTTATTCCTTGCCGCATTGATTCGCGGCACCGCGGGTCTATAGTCCCGGTTTTCGTTTCCTTCCCCCTTGAAATCACAGTGATCGCGAGAACGAATGACTTAATCAACTTCCCTGCCGCTCGTCGCCGGGCAGGCCGCGTTGAAATTACCCTCATTAATCCCCCGCACGCCATAGTCGGATGCATAATAGGATCCAGCGTCATCGAAGAATTACATACGCGGGGAGGATGTTCCTCGGCGTACGGAGTGATGTATCTTGTACAAGGAGCGCGGGTAAAATACGCGCGCGAGTATAGATACCGCAGACACGTACTGCAATCACGTGCCAAATAATAATCCGATTTTATCGGGGTACACGCGTGCAAACAGCCATTGTGCCGCGAGTGCAACGCAATCCGCGTTCTCAATGGCATCGACTTAAATGTGAATTATCTTAGACGTGTAAATACACGCAATGTGCACGCGCTCGACAGAAATAGCACCGCGAGCTGGCTTTTTAATAGGTCCGTAAGTTATCGCTCGCTACGACGCGCGGCAATAATTGTAACTTCTGAGATAAATGTTTACCGTGCAAAAATGATAAATTGCCGCTCGACATGTGGAAAGCAAATTTAATGTAACGTGTACCGCGATGGAATTGCTCTGACGTCTATATTTTTAATTAACTTTAGACTGCATGGAAATGGTTGTATAAATCAGGCAATACTGCACAGATATGTGAGTTATCGGACGGCTGTTACGAGACTGCTCGCGAAATCAGGTCAAACGAGAACAGGTTGTTATACCGGCGAAAAGTACACGACCTGTGTCATCAACTAGCGCATGCGTGGCCAACACGCGTATATGCATATCGGACCTTTCCGAAAGTACGATGCCTTAATAAATGAAATCAATAATGCATATTTGAAAATAACGAACGAATGAATAATATCGAAAATTATTATGCGAGCATTTAATAACGTTCGACGGTATTCGAAATTGTTATCTTCGTACGTAACGGTTCGCAAATAATACAAGTTCGTCGAAGAGCATCGAGAAGTTCCGGAAGAGAGAGAAAAAAAAAAAATCTTACGCTCTCTTGTACAATGAATTATAAAACGTTCTTTTCCGAACAGATATTTCTAACTTTTCACTTAAGCGCACAAGCGGAACCAGGAAGGGGTTTCACTCGATGCTATCGGGCGTTGGCGAAGGGATTGTCCACGTAGAAGTTCCCTAAGGCTGCCGTAAGGATGTCGGGGAAACGGCAAGAGGAAACGAGGAGGAAGCTCGATTTGGGGATCAAGCGCGGAAGGGAGGAACAAAAGTAAACTTATTTTCCCGGTAATGCGAAAAGTTTGAGAGGTGGAAAAATGTTCTCGGCGGTGCTTTTTGTTCTAATCGATTGCCAGTTTGCACGATGCCCGCATTTATCAGGAGGGGAGGGGAAGGGCGGGCGTTGCGCGAGCGAACGAGTGCCGATAAAAGCCCGTCCCGAGATGTAAAGAAACGTCTCGACGCGCTGTTCACGATAGAATTTTCGATTGGCCCTTATCCCGTTTTGCCCCGTTGCTTTCTAATCGCCAATGAGGAGTGCCGATGAAGAACAACGCGGAAGGTTTTATACGTCAGGAACACCCCCGATGCCGATTCGGGAATTAAACGACGAACGTCTACATTTCAAATAAAAATTTCGGACAATTACGAAATTAATCGGATGTCTCGAAATCAGTTTATGGAATTTATGCAAAATTATCAAGTAATACATAAATTATAAGCTAACAAGCATTACGTAGTCTTTTTCAGAATGTGTCAAACAATATGAAAGAGTATGTTCAATAATCGAATGCCAATAAAATATGTTTAATTAATTAAATTATTCCCCATGCACAAAAGATTAAGGCCCGGGAAATTTCACATTTTCAATAATTACATGTATTATGTATCGCGCAATGCTGTCTGAATTCTATTAATTGTTTATTGTGCGCGTGACATATTAAAAGAACATTCAAACTTTCAGTACAGTCGCTCGTTTATAATACAACGTACACGGCTACAATTATTATTTTTGCCTGACATAAACTTAGAATTATAAATTACAGAATGTTGTCACGCGATATATTTGATTTCCCTCGATATTCATCGTTAACAGAGGAAGATTTAATTTAATGCACATCAAGCCTAGATTTTGTATTGTTGAATTTTTGACTCAGTCACAATACCTAAATCCACGTTACGATTTATTGAGATATATAAAATTAAGAATTCTATATTACTAGAGAATGCAGACCGCGCGCTTCGCGTGTTATTTATTTCGAACATTTGTTAATTATTCATTTCTTTGGTATAATTATAATCGAGTGATGTACAGTCGACGGAGTGTTGCCAGTTTACTTACATTTGCATCTTTCGATTAGATTAGAGTAGGGTAGGTTAATTTCCATCCTTCCGTCCTTCCTTCCTTCCTTCTTTTCTTTCGTGGCAGTACTCTGGATTATCCTGACGTGTTGTAGTACTCGAAATCACTTGACGTTATCACTAACACTCGAGAGACGAACGTCCGAAAGACGGTGGATTATCGCGGCGATTTTTTACGATTCAGAAAAAAGCGCGACAAATAATCATGTGTTGATTACATTTACACTCTCGATGTTTTTAGCGTTGCTTAATTACTTTCTTCGGCTTTGCACTCGAGTCGTCCTCGATCTGAAATGTTCTTCGCGCACTTTATCTTCTTCAAGTTCCTCAAAAGTCACTCGTTCGAAACGGAATGAGAACCTCGGTCGCGACGAAGAAGACGGGCGAGATGCAGATCTTACGTTCTGACAATAACAATCGCCGGAACCAGCTGAAGATCGCGGCGAGCGAATCGAGTAGGTAATGATGGTTGCCGAGCTCGATGACGTCACGCGGCTAATGTCAGGTCGGAAGCTCCGTGCACTCCGCCGGCACCATAATCTTGTCTTTCCGAAGCATTTTTTCGAAGAACGAAACGAGGCACAAAACGACGAGTGGAATAACTCTGAAGTGCAAAAATTGATTGCTCGCTTCCGAGTCGACGTCGTCGACACTTATTCGTATGCAGCACTTCCTATCCGCGGTCGAAAATACGCGTAGTTGCGGAGCGATTAGCAACACGTCCGCGCGCCCGAGTCTCCGCAACTAGACTAAAGTGTCCGTTAGAGATTTCGGCCCTTGGAAGAAAAGACTATCGCGAAGAAAGACTGAGACGGACGATAGGCTCGATCAGCAGTTGACTGCTGTCCTTCTCGCGCCGAGTTCTCGGAATCTCCGAGCTCGACGCCGAGTTCTCGGAATCTCCGAGCTCGACGCCGAGCTAGTCTGTTTACGTTTTTTTTATGCGCTCGCTGAAGTGGAGGCATCGTCCACCAAAATAAATGAACGAGATTTCAATTCGCGACTCCGAAACACAACCAATATTTTCAAGCTCCCAAATCGTCGTCGTTATAAAAGTCCTGTTGGAGCGATTAGCAACACGTCCGCGCGCCCGAGTCTCCGCAACTAGACTAAAGTGTCCGTTAGAGATTTCGGCCCTTGGAAGAAAAGAGACTACCGCGAAGAAAGACTGAGACGGACGATAGGCTCGATCAGCAGTTGACTGCTGTCCTTCTCGCGCCGAGTTCTCGGAATCTCCGAGCTCGACGCCGAGTTCTCGGAATCTCCGAGCTCGACGCCGAGCTAGTCTGTTTACGTTTTTTTTATGCGCTCGCTGAGGTGGAGGCATCGTCCACCAAAATAAATAAACGAGATTTCGATTCGCGACTCCGAAGCACAACCAATATTTTCAAACTCCCAAATCGTCGTCGTTATAAAAGTCCTGTTGGAGCAAGCCTTAAAAATAGATTAATAATCCTAATATTTTTCCATTTGGTAAAAATTTATATTTCTTAAAAAATCACACACGGTAATATTGATAGATAGCTAGACTTTTACTTTCGCTTAGCGACAATAACAATAAACAGCTATATCATGCAAAATACCAATTTTTTTTTTTTTTTTTTTTGATAAAACACGCGAGATCAAACGTAGCTGTTGACGATTGTACGCTATTGTCCGCCGTTTCTATAAAATATAATAAGATGCATTCCGATGTCCATACAAAGAAATTGAACATTCCACGATATTTCATACAATTTTTCAAACGTATAAAAATTATTAAGTCGTAAAACTTTGCGACTGTTTGCGTAACAATCTCGCGTCTTTATTGAAACGAATAATTTTGTTAGCACTCGCACCCTCTAATTTCATCGCTCGAGAGAGTGGTCGTTCAAACGAATGATTTTATTAGCATTCGCACCCTCCGACAATAAGCTCAATCTCACCGCTCGATAGAGTAGCCATACAATTGTTACGACTAACAAGACCTCGTGGGAGATTCTTGACGCTGTGATTATTTTTCACAGTCTTTAATGACGCGTAACATATGTTACTAACCCAAGTTATAACTATAAATTTTTTTTTTCCTCCCACAATTTTATAAAAGCCTGTAAATTAACGTAAATGAACCGTTATGTCATAAATAACTCGGTGAACGAGTTTCATATTAAATCAAGGGTTTTTTCTACTTTTTTTTTTCACCCATTCTTGTTATTAATATTTCATGCTTTGCATTATGTATTTTACAGATGCTTTTATATCTTAAAATTATAAATGGCATATAAACGACGCCACGCCGCATTGCTCAATAGTTAAGATGCCTTTATCCAATTGTATTCGCCGCAAATAACATCCGATGCAAACAAACGAATTCTTAAGTAAACGAGCGATGAGTTTGCACGTGACGCAGCGATTGTGACCGCTCTCCTCTCTTAGCTCTCATCTCCGTCATATTTTACAGTAATTCGTACCGACTAATCCCTCCGAACTGTCGAGCATTCCGGCGTCTCAGCTGGCTAACGGTCTTATGAATACGCGACATTCATCAGTGCAAAGTAGACGGGACAAATTGCTCTCTGGAACTCGAAGAATGAAGACATACCTCGCGCTATGCGGCGGGAGACCTTCCTGTATAGGCAAAGGGTTCTGATGGCGTTCTTCTTTGTAAAGTCTAAACGAGATGAAGGGGCATGAACTCTCCGAGCGACAAGAACACTTGAGCTACAACGCACCTCTACGCAGCATTCTTGTTAAGAAACGACCAGAAGTAGGCGAGGAAAAAAGAAAAGGGAGCGCGTAATGTAATTGGCTAACTAACCTACGCGTAACAACCGATGAGAAGAACGCCGAGAAAATAAAGCGTGTCAAGTGAAAAGATGAGTCTTTAAGTTAAGAAATGAGATTACTTTACGATATTTAAACGGTTAATCAGAGCCTCACGTTTCGTGTTACGTGAACTCACGTTGATTCACGTTACGAGTAACGCGCGGGCGGAGATAAATTGACAATGAATCCGGCGGTGTACGTGCACATTTATTCAAACGAAATGCGCGTACGGCAAGGTTGCGGTATATCGTTTCTGAGATACCGGAGCTAAAAGAAAGTGTGAGAAATGACGGGCAAAAATAAGTAGATAGTCGCCGCAGCAAAACGACACGCTCCATACCGTATTGTTGGCCGCAAGAATAAATGTTCTCCGTGAAAGTACGTGTAAAGCGAGGTGAAGAAATCCTATAGAGCCTTCGGTGTAGTTACTTCACTCTTGTTCCTTGGCCGGCGAGGAGTAATAAAGTGCCAGTGTCCAAGCTACCGGAAATTAATCGTCGCAGAGAAAACTGCAGCGCACTCGACGGTTTTCCTTTCCCAGAAATACAACCGACCTCTTACTTTCTTGTCTAGAGAGGGTACGGGACTATAGCGCAACACGCGTAATTTCGCAAAGCTGAGGGTCCAATAAGCAGCCACCCTCCGAGTGCCGTCACAAAGCTGCCGCATTCAAATGCGAAGTAAAATAGGGCAGTTTTGCTCTGTCGCAATTAATTTACGTTTTTACGATTATTTCGCGTCAAGGAGCAAAGACACTCTCGGATGAATGTTGCAATATTAATAATTGCATTTTTAATTAATTACGAGACGTTAATATACTGCAGAAAGACTGACGTTAAGATCTCCATAAGAGATGTGTATGTAAATCGTAGAAATAAAAATTCTTGCGCTGCTGCGTAATGAAAACTACTTATAAAAAAGGCAAGTAAATATTTTTATCGCCATTAGGGCAAATCAGTCGCGCATTATCGTATAATTTACTTAAAAAAGCGGATCTAAATAATATTTAACAATTAATAGGCTATTAATCATCAGACTTATCGATTTAGAATGTCATTCGCATTACCAGCTCGGCCATAATTTATCATCTCCTCTACGTAGATGTATAGACATCACAAATATAGGACTGAAATTCATGATGTTCGTCGCACCGTCCTACTGTCCTAGAAACATTCCACCGTCGCGAGTAATTGAATGGGAAATGAAGCGGTAACGCCTGCGACGATATGCAACTCTCGTTCCAGATTAATATCCTCAGATATCGTCGGATTTAACACGCTCATTGGCTACCGCGAATGTTCGCGATAAATGTGCCGTGTGCAGTATTTTATTTGCGCGTACCAACCCCGTTCACGCTCGTCCTCACGTAACGTGCCGATAAACTACGCAATAATTGCAATCCGCGCTTTCGTTACGAGAATTACATCGTCGGCGGGCTCGACGAATGCTTGCTATAATTGACAAGCCACCTTCGCGACACCCGTAACTCGGTGCCAGACGGGGATTTGTTGGCTTATGCAAGTCTTGTGTGCAGTCGTTAAGTAACTGCGCGGATCTACGGGCGTGACATGCCGCGTCTCAGTTCCGCCGGCGGTAATGAAAGGGCGGAAAAGCAAACGGTTGGGCGAAGATATTTTGTTGACGTTGAGGGTAAAGGGAGAGGCGCGGTTTCAGCATAATGTCACTTCGAAAATGCGACCTGTAATTTCTATAGGCGCGTCCCGCTTGACAAGGCTGCGGACGCAACAGTTAGCAATTTATCAGAACAATATACAGATAATATTATGGTGTACGCTTATCAGTAACGGGGATCCACCTCACTCGGGGATAATGCAGCCTGTCTCGCAACGATGGAACCAATCCCCGGTGCGAACTATTATCCGGCTTTGCAAAAGTTTCGCAAAATGCAACATTACGAGGGTGGAGGAAGCATCAAACGCGAGCGGCGGCGCGGTCATAATAACGCGGCCGCAATAAAATTCATACGTAACGTGACTATGAAAATTTTTACGCCGCATCGGAAAACCTATCTCGCCTTCTTTGCGTTCAATGGAATAACTGACGCTGAGATACTTGCGAGGCGCATTTATGACCGAAGTATCGGCAGCTCGAGAACCCGTAAATTCAAATTAAAAACTTTTGCGCCCGCGGGGCCAGTCAATAAGAAATCGCCATTTCGCGAAATCGTTAAACAAACAACCGCGCGTATTTATACTTCGTTATATGTACGGCGGCGGGCAGCTGCAAACGTTGCACGTAGTTGAAGGATAACACGGAATGTGTCACGTCTGCAGATTAAACAGATAGCTGGATTAATGCCAATACAAATGCGGCTGGTCGCGCATGCTGATACTTCGGTCCAGTTTGCGAATAGCGTACGCGCAAACTTACATTATCATTAACATCCCCGTCTTGTACCGTGCCGTATAAATATGTTTGTCCACGTCCAATGTCTGGAGGCGAGAGACGCGTGAATGGATCGATGTACATGCGTGATAATAGCAATCGTATACTGTTTACCGTCTAATCGTGTTTGCTGATAAATACGGATAGCGTAATTGACCATTGTTACAGCGCTCTTACGATCACACCCACGAAAGTAAGATATACTAATTGAAAATCGTTGAATAAAACATACAATACGCCCTGTGAAAAATTTTTTAAACAACTGGGCTGTTTGAAATAAATATAAATTCAGAATCAATTTCGTAATAAAGATAAAAATGATTTTCATTGAATTGCGCGAAAAATTTTTTTTTATTGTATCAATTCCAACTACTATACAAAGCAAAATGGTTTGGTTCTTTTATCGATAATATCAAATTATTAAAAAAAAATAATATAAAAAAAAATTAATTGATCAAATTGTTATTACATGTTTATAATGGCAAAATAAAAAGTATTTGATTTGAACAAACAGCGAGAAAACAATTTATTCATGACACATCTCATTCGTAGTGTGCAGATTAAAATTGAAAAAAATTTTCTCAACCTAAAAAAAAAAAATTGGTGTTACGTGTAAATTGGTGCCGCTCTTCCGCGACGTTGATTGGTTTTCTCGCTTGGTTTGCTTCGTGTTAAGCGAGAGTCAACGTTAGCTATCAATGTTACTATGTGTGATTTTTTTAAGAAATATACATTTTTACGAAACAGAAAAGTATTCGGATTATTAATCTATTTTTAAGGCTTGCTCCAACAGGACTTTTATAACGACGACGATTTGGGAGCTCGAAAATATTGGTTGTGCTTCGGAGTCGCGAATTTAAATCTCGTTTATTTATTTTGGTGGACGATGCCTCCACCTCGGCGAGCGCATAAAAAAAACGTAAACAGACTAGCTCGGCGTCGAGCTCGGAGCTTCCGAGAACTCGTCGCGAGACGGACAACATTCACCTGCTGATCGAGTCTATCGTCCGTCTCAGTCTTTCTTCGAGGTTGTCTCTTTTCTTCCAAGGGCCGAAATCTCTAACGGGCATTTTAGTCTAGTTGCGGAAACTCGGGCGCGCGGACGTGTTGCTAATCGCACCGCAACTGACGCGTATTTTCGACCACGGATAAAAAGTGCTGCATACAAATAAGTGTCGACGACGTCGACTCGGAAACGAACGATCATTTTCTGTACTCATGTGCTATTCTACTCATCGTTCTGTAGTTCGTTTCGTGCCTCGAAAAAATGCTTCGGAAAGACAAGATTATGGTGCCGGCGGAGTGCACGGAGCTTCCGACCTGACATTAGCCGCGTGACGTCATCGAGCTCGGCAACCATCATTACTGACTCGATTCGCTCGCCGCGATCTTCAGCTGGTTCCGGCGATTATTATTGTCAGAACGTAAGATCTGCATCTCGCCCGTCTTCTTCGTCGCGACAGAGGTTCCCATCCGATTCGAACGAGTGACTTTTGAGGAACTTGAAGAAGATAAAGTGCGCGGAGAACATTTCAGATCGAGGACGACTCGAGTGCAGACCCGAAGAAAGTAATTAAGCAACGCTAAAAACATCGAGAGTGTAAATGTAATCAACACATGATCGTTTGTCGCGCTTTTTTCTGAATCGTAAAAAATCGCCGCGATAATCCACCGTCTTTCGGACGTTCGTCTCTCGAGTGTTAGTGATAACGTCAAGTGATTTCGAGTACTACAACACGTCAGGATAATCCAGAGTACTGCCACGAAAGGAAAAAAGAAAGGAAGGAAGGAAGGAAGGAAGGAAGGAAGGAAGGAAGGATGGAAATTAACCTACCCTAATCTAACCGGAAGATACAAATGTAAGTGAACTGGCAACACGCCGTCGACTGTAGATCACTGAATTATAAATATCCCCAAAAAATTAATATAATCAATTAACGTGCAAAGCTAATGACGCTCGCAATGCGCGCGCTCTGTAATCTCTAGTAACAATAAAAAAAAAAGTCACGCACATTGGTATACCAACTCTACAAACGAATGACAAAATCTGCCTACAGCAGGTCTGTACCGGCGTCGTGCAACCGTGCGTTTCGATTTTGGACAGGTCGCGGTGCATTTTCGGCCTTTTACACGCGAGGGACAGGCAGGTGTGCATCGATCGGCCCAATACGATAACGCGTGCCAGTTTCCTCCGTAATTTTTTTTTTTTTTTTTTCTCCCCATCCCGGCACCCTGCCACACTCGCACGCGTTCAAAACCCACTTTTATTCTGGACAATTTCGACGGCTGCTTTTGACGTTCCTCTCTCTTGACCGACGCGTGTTTCCACCTCGCATGCGCGCGCAATCTCCGCTACCAGTTATGCGATACATTTTTTCATTTCATACGAGGGTTTTTTTTCCACCTCTCACGCACACCTCATATCATACACCGTTAACCACTGCGATGTCAATTATTCGGATTTTTCGTCGCGTTGCAGACCCGCTCTATCCTAGATCGTACAGGACAACTGCGTCGTTGGCGCGGCAATTGGCGAAGTGCGTAATAACTCGTTTATTAAGCTGCATGTTTTAATAATTGAGCCATTGTTTAATTAATTCCCCTTTGTATGCACAGCGTTTTTGTGCGTAGATAAAGCACGTACGGTAATTTTATCTGATATTGCACTTTTTGTGTTTTTTTTTTTTCTTTTTTTATACGCGAATGTTACACACGTAATTTTAATTTACAAAAATTGCATCGTTACTGTAATTGAATAATTTTATATGGAGCATAATATTTGCAAATTAATAGAATAATAAAAGCTTTATGCTTTTGCATATCTCCGTTTTTCTTCGTGAAAGTTAAGTTTCAGAAATTAGGCACAAGAATGCAATTACCGAGTAACTCCTTTTTATGAAATAGGGATATGTGCGACCGGTAATAACCATTACCCTGCCGATTGTAAGATATTTCTTACAGACTTTCATATCTGTTAGTACGTAAACATTTTTCTGCATTTACGCGGACAATGCCGTGACCGTGTCATAATTTCATTCTGTACCGTAACAGTATCTATTCGAAGCGACGGGGTTGAGTATGTGAGCATTGTTAGCCCGATACCAGCGGCCGCGTAGAAGTCCGCTTGAAAATCCGCTTGTATATTCCAAGCGAAATACATTAACCATAAATACAGGCGCGTTTTCTCTTCATGCCATTATTGTATTATTCAATTGTTACTTCAGGGTATGCCTCGTCGGTATTTTTCAATGCAATTTCCTTTTGTGTTCGCGTACATCGATGCAATTATTATGAAAAGTATCCGCCGATCGTCAAACGGAATCATATTAACCGTTAATGAATCAGCATTTCATTATTTCTCTGACAGTGTGCTCACTTTTTTATTTGCGTCATCTGCCGGAATAAAATCCGCGACTTTTATTACGAAATACTCTTTCGCTTTCGAGAAATATGAAGTCGAAATGCCGATGCAAATATTTAATACAGGATCCTCGACATTCGAAACACGGTGTGGCACTTGAGAAGCTTACGGGGTTAAGGCGCCTTTCGGCTCCACGCGTTTCGGTGCTATAATCTTGTATAACGATGGTTTGGCATATGCGAAACGGGTTCATTACGCCACGAGAATTTGTCGCATAATTCCAAACTCGGCAGTGCGCGCGCCAGTGAAAATTACACGAGCGGCCGTAATTATTTATCGAAAACAAGAACGATCTCGAACAAGAGAAATTATTCTCTTTAGCAGCGAATCTGATTACTCGCTGCTATTCTGAGAACGATTTCGCCGCGCAGAGCATTTTACAAGCAAGGTAATGGCTTTACTTGTGCTGCTACGTCAAAATATAGCGTAATTATTTACACGTTCAACGATTAACCTTAGTTATGATTAACCCGAGCACGTTTGCATTAACTTATAAGATACATTAGAACGTGCACATTACATATTTGACGTTAAATGAAATGAGACCGAATTATTTTCTTCTAAACGGAACCAGCCGGGTGATATTTGTCAATTTATAAACGCGAGATTAATTAATTACATACGTGTGCGGCTTGAAAAGTTCAAAGCATAGGTCTTCCCTGACGCAAACAGAAACGGTATTTATTTATAATTACCGCAGGACACGTAAAATAGAACAGTCGATTGACGGCATCCAATACGTGAGGTAGATAAGTAATTAACGACAAGAGCAGATAAATATCTAGTCACCGGTCAATTTAAATTAGGTAACAAAGTTATTCGAGCGTCCACCGGTGTCAATGACGATTATTAATTTTCGTAAATAGTAAACGCGCTTTAGATTTCACTAAATATGCCTTAGGATAGATAAATTTTGTATCATTATTAGCGTCGAACGTGGATATATTAATCGAACACTATATCTAATCAAAACAGTGCAGTATGATACGTTTGTCAAAATTAATTTTATTTTTTGCTCAAAACTATTACTGGCTTATAACGAGCTAGACATTAGATAACGATTAGGTTCTATTTTCACTCGGGATTTATATTAAATATATTGTTAATCAAAAATTTTTTAAAAGATCGCTTTTTTTTAAAAGACTACAATTACAAATTACGAAAAAAAAATCATGCGACTTACCAATCTGCATGAGTTTCAGGGTAGTTCTGCCGGTGACTGTAACATAAAATAAAACATATTAATGTAGACATATTAGTATTTCACTTAACGTAAAGGTAAAATTTTTTTTATAAAGATTTTTTTTTTAATTTATACTTACTTAAAAGTTGCTCCGCCGATGCAGGATACCCTTCCTGGGCCTGCTCCTCCTCTCAGATGGGACGTGTCGAGTCATCCTTCCGCGCACAAGTCACTCGCGAACACCCCGACCGTGATTTTACAATCGCGAAAATTACCGATCACTTTCGCGTGTTCCTGTCCGGCACTCGCGTTTAAAATAAAACCAAAAAACTACGACCGAATACTAAGCGGAACTCCCGGGACGACCGACGAACCGACTGCGGTTCGTATATATCTTAATATCGGCGGTGACGACACTCGTTGACGACGGCGGATGCAACTGCGTCGATCTGTAACATAAAGAAATATCAAGTTTAATCGTAGTTATCGTGCTGGAAGGGTTTTTCGTTAAACGGAAGTGCGAATTACTTTCGGTACGGAGACATGTGCTTGCTGTGCCGTGCGTAGTACGTGTGTGCTCGCGCGACCGCTGGAGAAGGACAAAGCGAGAGTGGGAGTAGTGGGGGAATATACCTAGGCGCGCGGCATGTAGGCTCGCGCTCGCTCTCACCCTGTCCCCCCGCCACCCCCCGACCCCCCGCGCCTATCTATTCGTCACTCTCGTTCGATTTAATTGTAATATTTAATTAGAATGTCCAGACAAAGACGGTACTTTCATCAGGTCGTTTTCGATCTCGAAAATCGCGAAAACCGTCTTTGCCTGGACATATTAATTAAATATTAAAATGAAATCGTAACAATTAACAGCTAATTTACGCGTCACACCAATTTTTTAAGATAGGATTATAAAATTTAATTAATTTTCTTATGTAAGTTCTGATTAAATAGTGTTCATTTAATATATGTATGTTCGACGCTAATAATGTATCACTGATTAAATAATTTGAGAGGTAAAAAGAGAGAGAAGAAAAGAGAGTAATCCTAATTTAACCTCTTTTAACGATACATTAATATTACTACGGACTATTATCTCAATTCAATAGACAATCGTTCATTAATTCCGACCGGATATTAAAGAGAGGTGTTACACGTGCGTTATTAATTTTTTCCTTTTGCGATATTTCGAACGTAACATTTAATCGCTGATAGATATTCACGAATCTTATCTCGACATCAGCGCATTACGTGTCGTCATACCGGGATATAAATGTTCCTGTATAAAACGATATTTTTGCAGTAATCCCTCGTAATGATCGCTTCGTACATTGTCAAATACGCATCGAGCGGAAAAGTCGAGGAGGCAGAAATCGGTAAAATAATGTCGTCGTTGACGATGAGGCATGTTGCTAAAGAGGGTTGCCTGAAAAGAGGATACGGTGGATGTACGTTGGGGACGCCGGTGGTGAACTTCTCAGAAACGGAAAACGCGGAGTTAGACCTGGGTTATAATAGGCAAGAGACGAAAGAGTCGGGGGAGGGGAGGTGGGAAGGCTAAGAACACTCCACTTTCTGGACCGCGCCGGGCCAGGTGGGGATAAGGTCGGGTTATGCGAAGCAAAACGATACGCTATCAAACGAGAACACTCCACTGAGTTAGGCGGAGAGGTCGCGGGAGTATCAGCGGAAAATACAGCGCATCATCAACAGATAAGCTGCTTAGGTCGGGTCTTACGCGAACGTCTCTACGATCTCTCTGAATTTCTCATCTCTTCGCGCTTCGTTCTCCTCCTCCTCCTCCTCTCATTTTTCCCATCTTTCTTCCTTTCTACCCCCGTCCACCCTTTGGTACCTATCTGCCTACCGTGTCTGTCTCCCTAACGCCGTTATCTACCGTCACGGTTCATCGACGCGAGGCGACAACGTGCTCGACGAAATATTGCGTTAAATAAACAGACGCCCGGCGTCGAGGCTGGATGACTCTGTGCACTCGATAACTGTGACATAAAAGCGTGCCCGTGTAGTTTTAATGCGGCCGTCAGAAGCGTTGTTGTCTCATACCGCGAGTTTTTGGCGGCGACGGGTTAATTAAGTAGCGTTGCGCTCGTCGGTCTTGGTGATAATTCGCACGCAGGGTGAATTTAAATTACACAGGGCGAACATCGCGAAATAAAATTTACGATTGTTATTCCGGGGCGTAGTATTAAAAGCATGCTCGATATTGATTGACGCGTCATAATTCGCGATACAAAACATTGTGATTCATACGTTAAAGCTCGCTGCAGTATTCGCGGGACTTACGGAGATGTAGAAAAGTTCTGAGGATTCCTCGGCGCGTCTCTCTCGCGGCGGAGTAAAGTTTGTCAGGAAGCAGCGGAAACGAAAGCGAGGAGAAGGATTTATCGTTTGCGAATACTTATTGGCCGTAGCGCTGTGAGACGATACAAGCTATATCGAGTTTGCAGGGCAAACAGTGAAGATTCGCCAAGTTTCACAAAAGTTATACGCCCGTCGTGACGCACCGATAGCGACGGCTAACAGCACTTCGCATGATCGTATAGCAGTTCATCATTATTTTATCTTGTAGTTTTTTTTTGCGTATTTAATAACAAAGAAGAAGTCAAATTAATATATTAATTAAATTAAAACGTCACGGTCTTCTTTCCCAAATATTAAGCATTATTTCTCTTAAAAAATATTAAACCCGTTGAAAATAGAAATTAAATAAACTTAACGGAGTTTTCGTTATCAAAATTTCGTACGTTAACGCCGTTGACAAATTTCATTCGCAGACTACACACACATTATACGTTTTGATTTATCAAGGTGCGATATATAGAACGTAACGGATGTGAAGCGTCGTGGCGGACGCGTCATGACTTCCGCGTGGCGCCACAGCGCCGTCTTCGAGGAGGCAGTGTGCAATCAGAATTTCTCTCACATGTATATTCGCGCTTCTGGAAACATGTGCGCGGGCGGTCCACCGAGCTAAACGCGCGAGGAAGTCGGGCATATACACATAGCAACAAGGGAAAACCGAAAGACAGTCAGAAACGGCGATGCAACAGTCAGGAAGGTAGCGAAGCGGAGAGACTTAGTGTAGAAGTTGCCCGGTATAGTAACGGCCGGAGGGAGACAGGTGGCATCAAATTATTGCAAACAATTACGTTTAATGAGAAGGTTAACGCCACGAGCCGAGAGCTGGCGCGAACGTGGATGCAAATGTGCCGACGCCGAGTAATTAGCAAACAGAGTAGTCCTCCGACCTACCGCCTCCTTTTCCTCCTCCGCCTTCTCATCCTCCATATTGCCGCTTTCCTTCCACGACGGTGAAGGGGAGCGAGAGAAACGAAGCAGCTCATACCACCCTTTTGTCGGCTACGCTGCTGTTTATGTGCACGTTTGAACGTATGGAATACTCGAGGCGGAGGTACGCCTCCGCCGCCGAATATTCCGTCGACAATAGATAAGTTCCTCGGTACAATTGAGACCGAACTTGAACGTCTATCGGCGATACCGAGGTCATAAATTTGAAAATTATATATTAGTAAAATTGCCCGCTCCCCTTTTCTTTTTCTTTACGTCACGTCGATTTGCAGAATGCGTTCTGTTTTGCGACTAAAGAATTCTCGGCGAGTTGAGGGAAGTTAAGGGAACACTTTTCGCGCAGTTCAGATTGAAAATAACGAAATACTAACACCGTCGGAGAAATTTTGAGAAACTTTCAGAGCGGAAGAGTAAACTTCATGTCGTAAGGAAGATTATCCAGAAAGTATCCCGACTTCGCTCACTTTATAAGGATTGCTGGACGTGACTGTGGAAATCGGGATCTACATTGAATGACGCTCCCAGGCAAAGGGCGAGTACAAATTCTTACTCGGTCTAAAAGAGACCAAGATGAAAGTGTTCTCCGAATGCTTTGAAGGAGAAGCAGTAATCATGTCGCGAGACAGACGGAGAACTTGTGGTCAAACGCAGCATTGTACGCGGAGCGTTTTACTCTTAAGAAATAGTTCGCTATGCATTATCTCCGCGTCCGTGCTTTGAGCGTTAAAACAAGAAAACCGCCGAGCCTGTCGGCTATGTTCAGAAACGTTAATAATTCATTAGCCGAACTAGCTGTTAAAGGCCAATTAAAGCTCGCGGGTTCTCTCAGATAACTCATTTTTGACTTACAATTAAGTAAAAAGGGTAGCCCACAAAAAGAATAAAATAAAATAAAAACAAATTAAAAACGGTAAATAAAATATTTATCTCACGCAGATATTTATTTTTCCGATCTTTCAAGCACTTCGGCGTGTATGACCGACGCGAATAAAAGCCACTCCCGAGCGAATTGGTCGGGTAACGCCGGCGCGATGAAAAATATGTAAATATATTTGGATTCTACTCGCGCGCGCTTTCCGATCGTTGCCGGTCCCGTTGGCTCGCTGGACGGGGACGTTCATGATTATTCATGCGCAGTTTCAGTTCCTTCGCGAAAACGCGCAATCAAAATTCCCTCTTCCATCGTCATCCTCGCCGGCACGGTATGGCGCCATTAGCGAAAACGATACTAATTGAACCGGCGTGTATTTCCATCTAGCAAACAGTGACGGGGCTGCGCCGCGATACGTTTTCAAATCGATCGATTTTAGACCGGCAAAAGAAAAGCAAGACATCCGTGATAAAGTCTCGGCAAGCGTAACTCGGCACTGCGCACGGGTGTTAATAAGTGTAGGAGTATCAAACTGCTTCGAGCACCGAATGCACTCGCAGCTCGCGTGCGTCCCGCCGCTTTGTCGCGAAATGATATCAAGATTACCGGAACGGTGAATAAGCGCGATTGCTGCGCGCGGCGACTAACATCCAACATAATTCCGCGTTGCACTCGATGGCATTTAGATCGCGACGCGATTAAAAAGTATGCTTATAAATACATTTTTCTCTGCCGTACAGGTATGAATTACATCCGCGAAGTCAAGTGAAATTTTCACATTTTACGTACCCCGTTATATAAAGCAAGCACGATTTAATAAATGATATATTTAATTGCGTGTAAAAGATCTTTCTTTCTTCGAGCGGCTGCCGGTCGAAGGAAAAATTCCGTTTTATCCCAAGAATTTTTCCCTCGCTCAAGTCAGTTCCATGTATTTTTTTTTTTTTTTTCCCAGACGTTAAAACATCAGACGTCTCATGCGGCGGGGAATTATGTCTGATATAACTGCAGGAAGTTCCATTATCTCACGTCGCTTGCGCTTCCGCTAACATTTGCCTCGCGCGCGCGATTGTTCTGTCTTCGCCTTTTGTAGAGAGGGCCACCGGAATTCGAAATGGATTAAACGTCGTCGGCAGGGTGTCCCGGCGCTCGCGATGCCGTCGCCGGGGATACACGCGTCGTAATAAAAGCTGAAAATTCATAATACGCCAGTAGCAGCCGCGTAATGCATCACTTCGTACATATTCGGGTCACTCTGCCAACGGCCGTTCCGTAAATCTGCGCGTCCGCGTCCCAGACGCAAGCGAGCAGATGCAGTAGTTTCTTCCACGTGTGCATACTTTCCATACCTTTTAGTGCGCCTGACGTGCCGTTTTGTGCTTGCATGTATACGTACGTGCCGTCGTAGTCAAGCTGCGTATGCGGCAGCGCGTTTAACGGCAAATTCTCTATCGCGGCAAATTAAGAAACGCGATTGCCACGCTCGAACACGCTACGCGGAAAAAGAAAAAAAAATCCCCTAACGCCGTTAACATCCATTCACGTATTTCCATCCTCTTTAAAGGCACGCTACTTGCTTTTTCTTTCTCTCCATTTAAACAGCCGCGAGATAATTAATTTTTCTTTTTATCGATTATCCAGATTTACAGTTTGTTTTCCGTGTACAAGAAGAACGACAATAGTTTACTTTATGTTGCAATTTTTTTTTTTTTTTTTTCTAATAATTGTTATAAAAGAAAAATTGTCGGGAAAGGACGAAATCACTGGGTTGAGTCGGTAACGAAGCGAGACGAAATAAGCGCGAGTTTTTTAGAATATAAATAGCACGTGGACCAATTTTCTCATTGACACAAAAAAAAAAAAAACCGTGCACGAGTGACATAAAGTTATTATCAAGACTGGCACAAACTCGAGTACGTAATGCGTATGTGTTAGACGGCGAGCAGAGCAAGCATGACCGCTTCTGTGCATTGCAAATTGGATGGAGTTCTCCTCTTTCTCTCTCTCTCTCCCCTGTCGTACCCTTTCGTCGGACTATCCAATTTGTCCTTCGGGATAAAAGATACGGTGCAGACGAGCGGGATAAGTGAAAATTTCACGGAGACTAACCGCGCCGGACATAAATTTCGTACCGCTTCCGGAATAGTAATAAGTTTCCCTAACGATCTCGCGCAGGACCATTTCTCTATAGGAAGAATCACGTTAACCGATAGAAACCGATTCTCCTGCGTTAACCTACCCTCGCCGTAAATAATTGTGATTTCATACATCTGGTTTCTGAAAAATTTTTCAATTGAAACGATTATTTTCGTTTTGTCGCAAGAGAAAAAGAAAAAAAAAAAGAGGAGAAAAAATTTCAAACTGAACTTGTTGTTTGAAACTCGACGGCAAATTCGCCAATAACAACATTTTTACGTTGTGTTATGTCGCGTTATATTCGGCTCATATAAAGCAGAATTGAACTGCGTGAAAATTGATAGCTTGGCAGGTTTTGTAGTTCGCTTATTTTCTGTTTGTCTACTTTTTTTTTATTTTTTTTTTTTTAACCGTAGCAAATAACGCAGATCGCCGAATGTTATGACTCTCCGGAGAGAGCTGAATGTTTATTGCGAAGCAAAAGGATGTGTATGTTTATCGAGGGGGAGACGATATTGAGAGGCTCGGATGGAGATTCGCGTACAATCCGCGCGTATAGAGTAAACGGAAGAACTAGGGCGTGTATTTTAATCTCCGCGTATTTTCATTTCTATCGCCGTGAGTAGTTCCGCGCTATGCTTGTCTTACGCCGGGTACACTGGACTTTTCAGCGACACGGTGCCCTGCGGTTCTCTTTCTCTCTCTTTCTTCCTTCCTCAATAAAGAAAATTGTGACTCGTCTGTGAAACTCATTGTAAAATGATAAAAGCGGAAATCCTTGTTCGCGCGTGTTACGGATGTAACTCGTATTTTCTCGATTGATTCTCCACTCCTTTTTTCTCTCCCCCTTTCTTTCTTCCCCCTATTCATCAACGACCGTATTACGTCATGACAGTTGGTATTGAATTAAATTAAGAGCTAATTAAACCAAATTGTGCCGCGCTTCTTAACGATGATAGATGCTATACGTAGGAAGCGGAGGAGTGTCTCGTTAAAAAGCATCCCTCGGGCGTTTCTTCCTCCCTCCCCCAACCCTCTCTTACTCTTTCTCTCTCGCGCGCGTAGGAAACAGCTAATCGCTCCCGGAGTTTCGGCTAAACCGTTCTCGGCATTCGGCACGCATTTTTGTTTCCGTCGGTTAATGGTGCATTTGCATTTATATCGTCTCAAATTTATTGCCACTGCGCAGCAACGCAACTTCGCGCTCCACTTTTCGCGTCTGGTGGTACTTTCGAACATTCACGTCGAGATGCGTTCATGACACCGACCTTATCGCTCGTTTGCATTCGAAGAAAATAAAAGCGCGGCCGTAAACCAGCTTACGCCGATCGCGGTCACCGCGGTGTGTAATCGCACGCGCGCGCCCTAATGTTAATCCGCGGACGGATGAAACAATGCGCATCGGAACGCGACGTCCATCAGTACGCCGCGAACGTACAAACGAAAATCTGTACGCGTGACGAGTATTTGTCCGTGCTAGACACATGGCTATTCAGAGAGCAAATAAATGAAACGGGGTCACCGTGTAATATCGTCTCGTGGCAATGTGCACGCCGCGCGGTTTTCCATATTGTCTTCTCGTTACTCTTACTAAAGACTCGACCATGCGTATCTTCGCAGCGCGCACGCGACGCATTCATCCCGAATGCACAAACACGTATTTTGTTCCTCATCTTTGCGGAGTTCAATGCAATAGAAGATCGCTCATTATTATCGTTAACTTATATCGCTCGTCTCTTCTTCCGTTCTGATTCTTCATTCCCTTTCTTTATAACGAATAGTTATTTTAATGGCGTCTGGTGGGAGATGCAATGCCCACCAAAAATCGTGTCTTGTATTTTTTCGCGGTGTCCATGGAACGAGTTGTACGTACCCCGTTTACGCCGTACCAATTAGCGCGCGCAAACGAGCTGACACCGACGGCTAAGTCATTACTTTCGCGAAAAATACGTCAACGACGTACACGAAGCTCTCGATACGAAAATATATAACTGTTCAATCTTGTATTTGCATTTCACGTAACTGCGTTTTTATCGAAACGATAGAACGTGCGCGCATTGAGTTATTAGCTCCATCACTCCTTCGAAAAATGTGTTCACGATGTTGCGCAATAACTTCGGAATAAATTGCGCGGCTTTGTCCGCGGTAATCTAACTTTTGGTCATTTTCCACGTTTCACGAGTGTTGAAGGCGTGGTAGTTACAACCAAACTATTCTCCTTAACGTTTGAAAGCGACAACGTAACACGTAACGCAAAGCCGAATCTTTACACAGTCACGTTTTCGTTTAAATTACGATTTTGCTTTCATTATATAAACTTAATCATTTTTTTTTTCTTTTTTTGATTGATTATGAAAGTTAGTAAATTACAAAACAATTAAAAAAATGTATTTGTTCCTAACTCATTCGAGAAATTAAAACCGAGTATTCAAGGCGGCATTGCAGAAAAACATTGAAGCGACAATGTTATCAGGACGTAATGACGATTTCACGTTTTGTAATATCGCGCTATTATGGAGAATCGGTAGATAGATACGGAGTGAGAACAGAAAGGGATGAGAAAAGGTTTGGGAAATGGGGAAATAGAGAAAATTGTAAAAGCAGAGAGAAAGAGAGGAGGAGAGAGAGAAGAGAGAGAAAGAGAAAGAGAGAGAGAGAGAGAGAGAGAGAGAAATATCTCTCATTACCTGAAATTCCAGGAATGAATGGAAGCATTAATTCTCCAAGAGGAAGAGAAAACTACTAGATGGAATGCAGTGAATATATGCCGTAAAAGCCAGTGGCTAGTAACAAATGAATGCGACATTCCGAATAGATGATATCGCCAATAGAGCGATTGCTTTAAAACCGTTTTCATTAGCAATTAGTGATCCATTATTGTGTTTAGATCTAATATAGTGACCGTTTCCTGTAAAGTGCATACGAAGCTCGGAAACAGTTTAATATAAAATCACACGGCAGGATTCAAGGCGGGAGATATTTTTAATTAAGTGAGCTTGCAAAAAAATCGTAAGAGTTTCGAGTAATTTTAAAGATTACTATGGAAACTAGTGGGGGGGTACTTTTCGTTGCGCATCAATAATATTAATTAGCGTTTACGACGGAGCAATGTTTTATGCATAGAGATACTTAGATGAGTAATACATACCTAAAGTATGTACTACTAGTATATACTAGTCAGAGGAACCGTCCAACTACAAACAAGGTGGGCTATTCCCAAGAGCAAAGCCGCTCAACCGATCTAATATTTATGCCTGGATAATATATGCATGTGTATAAAGATATGTTTGAAGTACGGTTATTGAGGTAGTGGTGAAACGAAATTATTTCCCATGTGCAAACTAGGAAATATGTATATATAAATATGCATGTATATATATTCGAAACAATGCAACTTTGTAAATTCTCGGTTGGCCCGAGAAAAAGCGATTATGATAATTTAATTTGAAAGTGATGTAAATTCAATTCCGAGGCGTTACAACGTGCACTGTTTAAGCACAAACGTACCGATTTTTGCCGAAGTTTTCGAAAGGGAATTATTTTTAAAACAAATGCGTTTAAATATAGTACAGATTCGTGACCGCCGTGGCTGCGTTACTTTCAATGATCAAATGCCTGGGGGATGAATATTTCTAAGTAATCATTCCGCTGGCTCTCTCAAAGAGCTCTCTCAAAGAGAGCCAGCGGAATGATTGAATTAAACGCCTCGCGCAAACTTCCGTACCGGTTTTGGATTGTCGCGCGATCGTTCGCGAACTAGAAACTTTACAATCGCGTTAGCTTTTGTCATACGCGAAAGAAAGGGCCAAGAGCACACAAAGCTGGGGGAGCTTTCGCGACTTTGAGAGCGGTAATCATCGTCGGCGAATAGATCGATGTAATAGCTGTGGTAGATTTATATATAAGTCGAAGTTGGTGGAGGAGATGAGGATAAAGGATATCATTTCGAGAGCCACCTATCGCGCAGGATTCTAAAGAACGAACGAGTCGTGCATTTAGCGACAAAGCCCGATTGGAATTTATGTCGCTGCCCGTACTCGAAATTGCGGTTACGTGTAGAGAAGCTTGTGGGGTCAATTGTAACAAGGGACAATTGTAACACTCGCGATAATTCGAGCCCTCGGTCCTCCCACACGGCGGCAGAGGTGGTATTAAATCCTTGGCGACAGTAAGGTAAGATCAAGCGGTGTAATTGAGATTGTCGAGTAAATGGGACGAGGCAATGATTTCTCAGCACGCCGGCATAAGCAGCGTTATCGAAAGTATCTTAATTGTCCGAAACACGAAAGCGTTACGTTGATGGAATATAAAAAAAAAAAAAAAAAAAAAAAAAAGAGGAGAGACTCCTTTAGCCACGATTTACTTATCCACGCAAATTGACCGATCGAGGTTAACACGACGTCATGAAAGAGCAGACCGACTCTGCGATTCAACTTTTAAGCGACTGTATGGTAAATGGCGTCTGTCAGGTCGCGATAATCAGTGGCATTTTATCTACCTGTAAACAGCTGTATAGCAGGCCGATAATGATAGCGGTTCGTTCGGCGAATCAACATTTTCAATCTTCGTGTTATCCGCGTGCGGTAGAGTAAACATGAAACAAAGAAAAGATGCAAATAACCGACGTGTGCGATAAACGACCGAGTAGAAAGGGTCGAAGCGAGACAAGAGGAAGAGAACGCGGAAGGGAGATATAAAAAAAAAAACGAGGAAAAAAACCGGGAACAAGAGGGCGCATTCTGGAGGATGACCGGCGGTCGCGGTAAAAAGCGAATGAAGTCATTCGTCAAAGTCTGACGCGACAGAAAACGCACGGGAAAAGCGCGTGTCAAATGATAAAAAGAACGGCGAGGCAGTGGAATGCGAGTCGGAAGATAGAAATCACCGGAGACGCGATAGGCTTGCGAATATTCTTTTGCGAGAAAGGGGACGTATGTACAAGCGTACTTTTACTTAGAAAACTTCATTGCATATTTAAACGATTTCAACGACGTTTACAAAGACTCAAATGACGGAATAGCTATTCTTTTTTTTTTTTTTCATGTAACACCGTGTATTTATGACACGCGAAAATAGGTATCTCGCGGAACTTACATTTATTTATCTAGCAAAGAAAGTGAGAAAAAAAAGAAGGAAACTGACCTCCGTAAAATGATAAAAATTTCACAATTAAATACTTAAAAAAAAAAATCGTGTTTTATATCATTAACTCCAAGCGTACCTACCAATCGTAGCCTGTTTCCATTTATTTTACTTAATTTTATCACATTTAATTTTATTTCTTTGAAATAATTTAACTCGTGGCATTAAATATAACGAACATTTAGATAATACATCAAGACATACGGTCCATTGAATTTGCTGTACTAATGCCGACGAAGAGCAACTTATGACCATTTATTACCTGTCCAGAAAGCGGCTGCTAAGCGCGTTACTTCTATGACAGTTCTAGCTGACGTAAACTCGCGGAACTTTCGGTATATCATCGGACAATAAATTAATTCGCGGGTCAACGTGAGAATGCATTTTAGCCAAGTCTTTCGTAGCGAAATTCAAACACAAAATTCGATGGCCAATCAGGGGGGCGTAACTGCGTCAAGATACTCTCGATACTCCCTTGTTCGTTTTTTCACATTTATAAAAGCAGCGGAAATTCCTATCACGTAGAGTAAACGACGTTACCACTGTACAACTTTTAAGACGCAGTCAATTCGGTCCATTTTACACGAGACAGGTCGGTGACTCGTACCTCTCCGTCGTTGCTAATAATAGCCTTGATTGAAAGTCATAAATTTGCAAAATCTTCTTTTATCCCGACCTCGACGTAGTCAAGGGGTCGTAATAACCGGGGAAATTACAGACACGGAAGATAGCATCCAGTTACTGGCGTTTTCTAGCTGAGGCGCAATTTCCCGGCCGCCTTTGAGGTAAACAAGCCGATTTAGCGGCGAAATAAATTTTGCTACGTCCGAAAAAGAAGTCGTCTTTCGTCGGCATTTGCGGCGCGGAACGGGCGGCGACCGAATTGCCGCTGCTTTGCCGCGACCGCCGGCACCGCAGTTGCTGCCGCACGTGCATTTATTCCATCGGCGTTATTAATTGCCGGCTGTGCAAACATTTTCGTTCGGGTTACTGTCGAGCGCACATATATCCCGTTCGCATTTCCCTGCCCGCCAACGAAGAACGCGATACGATTCGACGGTCTCTCTTTCAGCGCGAGCGGGGCAATATATCCTGAAGTGCTCGCTATATTGCAACGAGCTGCGAGCGGGTGTAAAAAAAGGAAGAAAAAGAAAGGAAACAAAAAAAAAAAAAAAAAAATATAGGAAAATCCCTTTGACGCTGAGGCGTGGGCTCTGGCAGTTTTCGTCGTCTCCTTCGTTCTCGGATATCCGCGTCTCTACGGCGACAGGATTATCCCCGTCCACATATACGCCTTTCAACTAGTTACCGAACCATCTAACCGAGAATTTTCTACTTTCGTATCTTTCGAAATAGATTATCCGCCGTTAGTTACAAAGTTACTCTCACCGACTCGTCGACTTTACCTGCTTCCTTTACTCGAGATCTGTTGTCAACGTACGGTCCTTTTAATGCGCACAAAGAGTCAGTATTTGATTAAATATCCGATAATGCCAACAATGAATAACTTTTTATTAAGTTCCTCTTTTTTTTTTATCACCTATTTTTTCCTCTCAGTGAGATAAAATTTTCGGGATAATTTTTCGGCTTCTGCGGTACAGATAGTACATATTCATTTCGAAAAAAAAGTCCGCGAGATAACCAATATTCAGGATATTTACCCGGGGGATTTTTCACCGCATAAAAGCAAAATCGTACGAAAAAGGTAGCGCGTAAATCCAGAAATGAGTGTATTCGGCAAATTATGACGTTTCGGCCTAGTTGAGCGTGCCCGGCGTGTCTTCGTGATAAAATAGTGCTTTTAATTTGGCCCGAATATTTATCCGGCGCAGTAAAAGCGTCCCGCTGTTTTATCGGAGTGCAAGCGGAATAATATTCCAGGCGTGCGCCCTTCGTAAACAGCGTACAATTTCCATTTCGTGTAACATTCTCGCCCTAACCCCGTATTATACGGTTCACAATCTGGCCGACGTAAAAGCTGGCAATGCGCGCACGACAAGCGCAGAGATTTTGGCTCCGCGGCTCGCATTTTCCTTGTATGTACTCTAATGTAATTTACCTTAACAAAATGTATCTCTGCTGCGAACATTCGAAACATCCCGTTTCCGCGCGATCATAAAACACCAGATGCATAAAATACTTGATTTTTGATAACACCGTAATGCCATACTTTTACGAGGCGTAATAAAGATGAAAACTTTGTAATATTTTTTCTACCTATTATACCGCGTGGAGACAAGTTATTGTTGTCGCATGGAATATTTATGAGCGATAAAATAAAAGCTATTGCGCTCATTAGACAATTTCGATGACGGTTCTTGAGTACTTTTTGCGAAACGCTTTTAAACGGCGGATAAAAGGGCTGTAACTTCTATCAGCGTTCGAAACAATGAACCGCTGCAAACAAGCGAAACCTCGCAATTAAGCGTCACCTCTGTATCCTTCGGCGTCGCTCGATTCGAGGTTTCATTTCTGCAGCTCGTTCCTTGCCGGTAACAGCGATTCTTCGATTTCCAATACAGTGAAATAGAGCGTGCTTGCATAAAACGACTACGTAAGTTCAACTCGGTTAGCGTAATATTTCCATACATTTCTACTTCGTGACGTCTTATCTCGCACTGAATAATTTTTTCTGCATCAATGGCATCAAATTTTACTTTATTTTATCGCCGCGTAAAAATGCAATATTATAATTTAATACCCTCAAAGTCGCAGGCGGAAAGTCTCCCTCCCCCCGTATTGTTAATCGATAGAAAACAAATTTATGAAAATTGTGCAAACGTTGTGCGAATTAAATTACTAACGAAACGATCGTCAGAAATCTGTTTTGCGAGCCGACGAGAAAACAATTATAATGTTTAAATATCTACACGGTAACGATGAAACATACGTGATAAGCTTATCGAAGCAAGGCGAGACATTGGCATCGCGAAATAATGTTCTGCGCTTCGGAAATAATACACGTGGCACGGGGGTCAGGGCCACCAGTCCAGCCTCCTATATCGGAAACAACAATTTATCCCGCGAGTCGCACGGCAAATCGGCCAATAACATTGTCCGAACGGCCGAGCACGCTTTCCGGATGAGAATAAATTTATCATCGGGACTCGCGATATTTGTGCACGATAAACGGAATAACCTGCAGCAACAACGGCGCGAAAGCCATTTGCGATTCATGCACGCGCGGCTACTCATCCCTTTTTCCTCCCTTTCTCTTTCTCTCGCTAAAGTGGTTTACCCGCGGGAATAAGCGAGGCAGTGCGAATCCCGGTAAGAAAGCTCCACGCGGCTCCCGCGTACGTGACATTCCAGTCGCGTTGTACTGGCACATTGCCACTGTGCTTTATGCGATTCCGTCATGCTCGCAATTGCGAGCAAGTGTCGCACAGCGACGACCTACGCCCTTATTTCCACGACATTACTGCCATGACGAAGATTGTTCTAACTCCCGTACTATTCTCTAATCTTCGCGACTCGGAACGGTAAGGATTCCACAGCAACGGGATATTAAATCGTTTCTACCGACAGTCGCAGCACCATGCCTTTCGTAATAACGCCTAATACATTGAATATAGTATATACCGGTGTACGTACTTTACTGTAATTAATCAGAATGCACGTGAAAACAGGATTCGAATTTTCTGCCTACTGTGACAAATCATTTACTCAATTTTTTTTTTTTTTTTTGAAATCCCTGAAGAGTTCTTCGTTACTTTTCACTGTCGGATATAACAATAATCTATCGTAATCGTAATAATATATAAAAAATGCATTACGAAAGCCACTCGTAATAGGCATTACGTTTCCGCAAGTAGGTTAGCGTAACCGTGGTATCGGCGCTACCATAAATTCACGCGATACATTGGTAGCGTTCAGCGTGTACACGGGTTTACCAAGAGGTGGGGAGAGAGGGGGGTGGGTGGATGGTCTGATATCGCGCCGTAATAAACGGTATAATTTATCACAACGCACGCAGGGCGGGTGGCGGCGGCGGTACGAACGCGGCAATGTGTGGGTTGCGCGTCACGCAGGCAAGCAGTCGGGGCAGGTATGCAAGTACGTATGCGCAATGTAACGACTTTTCCCATACGAGAGAATACTGGACCATCGCCGCGTCGGGTTTCAGTTATCCACGCTGCATTATGACGCTTATCCTACTTAATGCATCGACTAACTACTGACTGGGATATCACTCCATAAACTAGATCGCCGCGTAAAGGACGCGTTTAAACGCGCGATGAATTCGATTGCGTGAACATACATTTACGCAATTGATGCGGGAGGGCAAGTGATAAAACGCAAGTGCTGTACATTAGTTTCTTAATGCAGCGAGCCTCGCGTGTAAACCGACGCGGTGAAGCGTAGTGAAAACTTGGATATACGCCCGAGTAATTTTGATTATTTCGTTACTTTTTAATACGCAAGCACGGATCTTGTATAATTTATCGCGAACGTTTCTGCACGAGTGTTACATGCTCGCTAATTAAGATAGCGTGCGTATAATTTATTGCAACCTAACTCGGATAATTGCGTGCTATCGCATGCGCACGCAGCAGCGTCTAAGCCTCGTCAAGAGACAGAGCTTCTGGATTTTCGGTTATCCGCGCTATCCGATGCTCTTTCACCTTCTGCATCCCACCGGCGCTTAACTATCTACTCAGTACAGACTTCACGGTGCAAACTAGATCAACGATACACTGCGACGTATTGCAGCATCTGACGCGGATTTGATTATGTATTTTCGTATCCAAGTTTAAGCCGGGACATGTAGAACGTTCAGGCAACGAACAAATTTCATTAAACGAACTTTTCAACCGTTTTAGAACGAAACGTTTCTGGCATTATACCAATTTCGAAGAAAACCAAAGTGACGAGCGAAACTTACTTCACGCTTGCCGTTTAATTTATGAAGATTGTTTTTAATGTTAATTAATATATCGTATTAATTTCCGATTGTTACTCGAAGAATTTCTCTAAACGGCGGCGCGCCGCGGTTCGTTAAGATGTTGTCTAAGAGGCGCATTCACGTAATGCTAACGCAGATGCTGCAAAGTCGTGCGTCACGTCAACCTCTGAGTGTTGCGGAAATGGGCAGTCGTTGCACGTAATAAATGGTACAATTTACCGCGGCGTAAGTGACCCAAAGCCGTGCGGTGCTTACACCGCGCGACGCTCCAACGACTTTCACGTCCGAGTGTACGTCTCGCCGTCGCGGATTTCCGTCTTTCGTTCTTGCATCGCGCGACGGTTACTCGGGATAATACCGCAAGCATAAGTACCGACCTGGATATCGCTCCATAAAGCAGATCAGCGCGTAAAGGCTTGGCGCGCGAGCGCGAGCGCGCGATGAATTTCACGTTTGTGCATATCGCCGCGGCGGAATTTTAATTGCAAACTTGGCTCGGCGTACACGACCGCACCTCGGAAGCATACGCTCGCTTTTTCCGTCCCGCATAAACATTTCGGTAATGTTATTCGGGCAATCCGCGCCCAGTTACGTATTACTTGCCACCATTTGTTCGCGATGGTGCGATGCACCAAGCAAAAAGAAGACAGATGTTTACGACGATATTATTCTTTGCCGTTTTATTTCAGTTTTAAACAAATTAAAAAAAAAAAAACCTCTTAAGTAATTAATGTAAATTTTTAATAATTTTACCGAAAGCAAATGTCCGGCGGTATATTTACATCTAAGAACGAACTTTTTTTTATAGTTTAACTTTCAATGTTTATCGTATATCATTTGCTAGTATTTATTTTCAAAATATATCCGAACGTGTATAAAAATAACGATGCCGCTTGTACGGTATTAAGCTACGTTTGCACAGCGTTTCGATATTTTAATTTAGAACGATGGTAAAATTTCTGATACGGTAATCACGATTTTAGCAGAGGTGTACCACTCATCTCCCTTGGTGGCCCGAGTGTAATCAATGGAAACGGACGCAGAGGAGGAAGTTTAAGCGCAGTTTCGTTGAATACTCGGCCTTTACTAGTTCTAATTGCTCGAGTTTCGCAGCATTTCCTTCTCATCCGTCTCTCTATCTTACGCTCTATGCCTTTCGCTGTTTACACATGCCACGGACATGCATTACCGCTCGCCTTTGACGTACGTGCAAATCGAAGAAACATGTGACCGCAACTAATTTCACGAATAACACGGCGGACTCGAGTGAATCGGTGCCGTACGTTCGATATGTTCAACAACCGTATAACGATAGCTTGAAGAGAATCAGGATTCTGATGAGATTGATCACTGAAAATCAGCCGGGCAGTGAAAGGCTCTATCGGTCATTTAAATGTCAGAAGGTTATTTAAAATTCTGCTGAAACGCTTGAAAGGACTTTTAATTTGATCAGTAACAACGACGCCGAGATTAAACAAGCAAAACGCTCCCGTAGGTGAGACACTTCGTGTCGTGTTGACGCCGCTCGAAAAAGGAACAGAACAAGCGAGAGACATGACCGTCCCCTCGAGGCGCTTCCCTGTCGTGGATCGCCATACAACGTCATCGCGAAAGGATAAAGTATCTTTCCCCCTTCGTGACTATAGCGAGTGATGTATCGCGAGCCGGCCCCGGTTTCTGTTATATTATGTATGCCGTTACTCCGCAGGTCAGATCTTTCCTATCCCTCTTCCTTTTTGTCTCCTTTTTCTTCCCTTCTCTCGGGAGAGAGGGGGATGAGGGTCCTCATTTCCTACGAGAACCTCGTCGAATATCCTCGCGGAGGCTGCATCGGCGCGGCATATCGGCAAACGCGGCTTTCTCGATCGCGAGGGCTGTGCTCCGCGAGATTATCATTATTGCAGTGTAACAATGCGGCCTCGTACACGTTATACTCCGGTGTAATAATTCGGCCGAGGCGGATATACCGCGCGAGGACCAGTCGAGAGTGCATCCGAAGCTAGGGGGAATTATTACATTCGAATGTACACGCGCGCGTTGATTCGTAATCGGGCGTCGGGTGGGGCGCAGGCGGATACGTACGTACACGTGCAACCGTGGTAATCCCGAAATGGCATATCGTTACATCGACCGATAATACGTCGCGGCGCTAATTTTCCGGATCGATCCGGGGCGGGCGCGACGTCCGAAATGGCCGAATATAAATTATGATAAGCCGCGGTAACCGAAAAATAAGCGGGGGTGTTTAGCGCGGCATACGGCACACGCAAATCTGTAAAACCGCGAAACGAAAACAAAGGGACCGGCAGCCACCGGCGAAGGGGCTATTCATTGAGCCGGACAATGTAATTAAACGGAGATTACAACAATGGATTTCCCTGGATCCTCACCCGTGGCCTTTTTACCGAACCCGTTGCGGCGCGGTCGGCGTAAAAAGCGCACGGCCGAGCCAAGGATTTCGCCTCGCTTTATTCGTACGCTATTTATTTCGATAACCACACGGCTGCGAAGGGACGACGAGAGCTTATTGCGATCCCCCTTTGTCACACTCCGATATATATATATCTCAGTCGCGCCCCCGCTCTAATTCCGTTCGTATTTATTTTTTGCTGTGACCAACGTAGCGGTGTGCACACGTGATGGTGCGTGCCGCCGCCAGTTGAAAATATTACGAAGCTGCAAGGATATAGCGGATTTTGCGGAAATATAAACGATGGAAATTCGCGGGGATCACGAAATTGAACAGCAAATCGCCGCCGGGTGGCGGCTTGCCGACGTTCCCTCTCATGATTTTCACAAAATTGGCGTCGAATTCGCCGATCGCAATCGCTCGGACACGCGCGTGGATAAACCAGCGATTTAATAAACGTTGCAAAATGCGGCGACGTGGCGCGGCAGAGGGGGAAAATCGCGCACGCGAGACAGGAGTTACACGATGGACCAACTGGGAAATATAGGGCGAGTTAGGGCCAGTGGATAAAGCTTCATTGCGACGTGGTTAAATATCCAAACTGACGATGTAATATCTCAGTCCAACTGTATCGCTATCGCGACGCTCGGCTCGCCTCACGGCATAAAAAAATCAAGCTTAAAAAATGTTTACAAATCATTATAACTGAACGAGGTTGTAAATACGTCGAGAAAAAAAGAAGTTATATGCATATCTCAAAAACATATACGCTTTAAAATAAATATTTCAAAAATACATCCCGTTTCTCATAATTATTTTCAAACAAATTTAAATTTCTTACGTAAAAAAAAAAAATTTTTGCAGCGATATTTCAATACAAAATGTTTAGTTACGATCGCTAAGAAACTGACCAATTAAGAAAATCATATGAATTACGTCGAAAGCACCGCGCGTTAAATTAAGAAAACGTATGAGATATCGACTAAACAAAGTACACAGCTCGAGCGTGCATTTCTCGGGGGCGTGCTTGTAAATGGGAAACGTTCGCGTTTTCGCGATGACGATAAATATTGCATCGGAGCGGGACCATGCGATTTTCATCGTCGTTGAGCGATACGGCCACCAAGAGGAAATTTACCCCTGGCACTTAAAGGTTCCTATTCAGCGCCAACGCGGCTCCGAATATCAAGGCTTTTGGGAAACCCGCGAAGCTTTATATCTTATGCATTCTTTGAGCCGTGTTCGGAATCTCGTATTAGAATAAATCGAATATATGGGTTAACTCCACGCGAGGTTCGTGCCGTTTGCGAATGGACCGCGGGGAGCGATTAGAGAGCTCGTGAGAAGCAACGAAACGACGAGCACGTTATACATATAGCTGTCGACGCATACGTATCGATTCGCCGGAGCAATCTAGCGAAATATCCCAACGAATGTTAGCCATAACAGACCTGACTTTTGCACATACGTCAACGTTTAATCGAGACATTTTACGTGAGCTTAGAATCATTCGAAAATCGTTATAAAGATTCAATAGAATGTGTGAGAAAAAAATTGTTAAAACTTTTTTTTTCATTACTTGGTTATATAAATATCAGTATTCCTGCGCGTCATATCGTTATGGATTATTAAAAATGTGAATTTTTTTAACACTTTAAACTATTTTGTAAAATAATATAAATACAATTTAATATTTAATATATATATATATATATATATATATATATATATATATACACAGAATATAACAATATTTGGTATGTTTGTATGCAGTTTGACTAACTGCTAGTACGTGATACTACTAATTACTCTAACTTCTCTAATTGTATAACGTAATTTGTTACCGATGAGGTTGACACGTATTGCCGTAGGAGATTGTGTTTCTCTTGGTATTTCCGAACCACTCGATCGATCGCGAAATCAAAGAGGAGAGAAGAAACGCAAGTTAAAGTTTCAACCAAATTAAAAGATAAAGTATACTTTAAACGATCCTACGCAACCAAGCACCCTTAGAAATTCATTTGCACGGTCGTAATATCGCATCGCGTAGCGTCATAAGAACTGAGAGAAGCAGGGCCAGTGTTGGAAGTGAATTTTAGAGCGTAGCGCTTAAAACGTGCATAGGGACTTCCGACCGCTCAAACCCATGAAATTTTTTACGGTCCTTTATCCCCGGGAAAAACTTTGCAACCATCGCTGAAGCACTTTCATACAGCGAGCGGGATAAAGCTTATCCCCGGTACGGCGTACTCTGGGTTATTCGACTTTTTTTCATTTAATTAATTCCGGTTCTTCATCACGAGAACTATAGATAATAACACAAATTATATAATATACTATATAAGAATGGTATTTGACAGCTGACAATATCCGCGTCCAAGTACTAAAATTTTACTTATTAAAATTTTACATTTTTATGGGATACGAAAGAGATAACTTCTCAGCAGATTAGGACCCGACTCGTCGCATTAGAATATACATGCCGAATCACCCTTATCTATTACTTCGCTCTGAGAAAATTGCCTCCTCATAAAATGTGTAAAGTAAATTACGAAGCCACTTCGATTTAGAAATAATGGAGGGACTGCCCGAAGGTGATGTGCCGCGGTCGGAGCGTCTCGCAAGGATTGGCGGCCGGCTACTTATCGAAATTGATTTTGGCAAGAAATCGGTGTCTTCTGCGAAAAACCGGAAGGGGAAGCGCAGCGGAGGAGGGAAGATAAACCTAAATGGCAAAGAACTGCGGAGGGTGGCGAAGAAGTACGGGGCCCTTTCGCAACGGCGTTCTGACGAGAACCTAAGGTTATCAAATTTCATATCGGTTCAACTTGGCGCGGGACTCTTGGGAATCGAGGCGACCATGGTACTCACCCCCAATTCCCGGGGACGATTGCTAGCAGCTGTTGCTGCTGGCCTATCGACGTTGGCCACGTAACAACACATGCACACGCTTACATGCCAGCCGGCTCCGACAGTATCGTCCATTACCGTATCGAAATTTCTTACTCGTGTACCGATACATCCAAGCCTTTAGCGCGAATCATGACCACGCGACATTTTGTGACTTTTTATAACATTCGCCCGTACGAGTGAACGGCCAACCGGCTTCAACATCGATTCACAGCGCTGCAACCACCGAGAGTCGACAGCTTGCCGCTGACGATTCGCAATTGTGCCCCGAATTGCATCAATAAATCATGTTTCTCGCGAAAAGACCTCCGCCGCGTCTCTCGGTAAAAGAGTTAAATCAAGTTGTCACGCTAGCGATTATTGTTAGGGATGTGTTTTACATTTTTTTTTTTTTTTTTTTTTTTTAGACTTGCTGCTTGACTTTTGCACCGCCAGTGTGAAAGCTGATAAGATTATATCCCACGTTCGTTTTTTTTTTCTTTTTTTCGTTTTCAGCTTTTCATGATAATAAAGACTTGTTACCGAACAGATTAAATATTTCGCCACCGAGTTTACTAGAATTATTTCATAACTTTAAACAATGGCTTTTAGAAATTTAATACGCAGATGACTTTATACGTATATATTATATGCATGTGTCAACGCAACGTTAAAATCAGACATTTACATTTAGCTCGGAATACGCGAAACAAAGACGAACTGTTATTTCATATTCCTTTACGTATATTTAGAGAACATTTATATTTGAATATGGCCGTATAATTTTCATTTCACGCTGACATTAAACGTAATCTTCACATTAAATCAATAAAGCCCAAAGTTAAAAGGTCGCCGAACTCGCGGAATGAGAATATAAGCTAAAATGTTCATCAGCGATCGTGTAAATTAACAAGTTAACTACAAAATTATCGCAAATGATGTAAGCAATAATATATTAATAAATTCCCAAGCATTTAATCTTGATATAAACATCGAAAAATGTGCTAAAATATTAATAACGTCGCGATCGATAGGCAGATTGTAAACGGGGATAACCATTTTGATAACAAAACGTTTCAGTCATTTTTATCGCATTTGCGATCGCGCGAGCGTATTTAAAACTAGTACAACTTCTTTCTCGTCGATCACGTGTTGTCGAATAAACGTCATTACTCGCTTGCGGAAGAGAAACTATTAATTTTTTTTTTTTTTTTTTAACCGCTCTATTTGACGAATATAAAAATACAATTTACTTCGTCCGAGACAAAAACTTTCATACGATAGTTCACGCGCGCACACGCTATTGTCTCGGCATCGACGATCGACCGATTTCCCTTATTTACTCGCCATTTTATATTTCGACGTAGACACGTATATACGTATGTCTACACACTTCGAGCGGTGCGTTTATTTACGGCTTCCGTTAGAGAGCGTAAATCCAGTTTTCCAACGCATCAGTACCGTTTACATCGATATTTGGCTACGCTTCCTCGCGCGCAGTAAATCACTATTCGGTCGCGGCAGTTCTCTTCTTCTACATTCCGCTCTTCTTCCCACCTCCGCTTTCCGCGTTGTGTTGCAATTACACGAAGGGACCCGACGCGTGACGACGCCGATGTCAAACGTGAAATAGGACGTGTGCCGCGTGCACGGCGCGTGCCGTGCCATTTGAAAATTGTCCCACTATCCCTCGATCATCGAACGCGCGGCACAGTATCGTCCTAGAACTATATTTATTGCAAAGTAGGACGTACGTAGTACGTTTACCCGAAATAATGAAACAATTTTGCGAAATATGTACATCGAAAATTTTTTAAATTTAATTACAATCGATTAAAATTAAAACATACATCAATAATTATTTTATTTCGTTTTCGATTAGTTAAAAAAAAAGTAATTTAAATTTATTGTCCGTATTTATTAAATTTGCTGTAATGTACAGGTCTCGCTTTTAATACAAAATAATTGGATATTTAATGGAAATTAAAATTCTAATTATGCAAATCTTTTTTTTTTTTTTTTCCATGAAAACGTTTAACGTATTGAAAATGTAATGTAAGATATATTTTATTGGTCCACTGGTAAATTATTATTTCTATATTAATAAAGACATTGTTCTAAAATGAATAATCCAATCAATGAGGAAATAGTCATTGGCTGCGTTATTCACGGAGAGTAATTCGATTTATCGGATATAGCTGGATGCAGCCTTTTAGTAATTCGCAACGTCAAATGCCAAAGAATGCTCCTGATTCCGCGCAATGATACAAAATTAGATTACGGATGCGACGAGAAGCGACGCGTGCGACATTACGGCATATTGAATTTTGCTCAATTCTTAACTAGGGTAAATCGCGATACAATCACTGCGAGTCGCTTCGACGATCCATCACGAGTGAAATATCATTTTATTTGCAGCGAAAAATGTGAGCAGCCCTTATGTGAAATGTTGACGCACATAATTCCTATATCAGAGGGAAAGAAAGAGAGAGAAAGAGAAAGTGCAATAAATACGATTGAATTTTTTTCTTCTGAAACATGCAATATGCGAGCTTTCAATATGAAGCGCGTGCCAGTCTATTTTAATACAATATCATAATAAAAGTTAAAAATGTGCGCGTTATGTAACGTGTATTATTTGAAAATATTTAACGATAAATGTTGCAGGCTTCGGCTTTAAAATTGCACACGTCCGAAAATATTGAGAAAATCATTCTACATCAATTTGCCGAATAATCCGCGACGGATTTTACATAGTTGGTCCCGCCTAGCGGGATTTTAGCGCAGTTTTGCACGTAGTGGCTCTTTGTCACGGAGAACCGAACCGTGGAATGATGCTCTCTACTCAGTCGCGAATTTACACGGAATTGGATTCATAGTGCGTGTACACGCGCGGATATCGCGGTGGATATTGGTTTTCGTTATGTTATACGTCTGGCGAGTCGTTTTCCTATTCGTGCGCGCGATCTCCGCGCGAGCGGAGATACTCAATCGAGGTACTCGTAAGTGCCAATCGCGCCAACGTCACGTACGATTGCAACGTGTCCCGCGCCGGTCCCGCCAACAAGCCGAAGCGCGCGACGCGGCGCGATGGAAATGGCAAAGTCCGGCAAAAATTGAACGGCAAAAAAGGAGGGTGAATTGTTTCGAAACTGTCCTTTTGTTGATTGGAATGCCACCCCCATGCCGCACCGAGATCGAACCGTGTAAAAAATGGAGTATTGTATTCTACGTGGCTCGTTGCGCATGTATGTCAGCGCTGTTTTTCAATTTACATGGCGCGCGACGGCTGATCGATCAGAATAAATCGATCGAATTGAACTTTACTTGATTACTCTTGCTCATACCCGGCATACGTCATTACAGTTTTTATACGGGCCCTGTTTGAATATAGATGTGTACATTTGCAGGTTATATTCGCGCGTACGTTTAGCAATTTATTGTGAAATTACGTCGTTTAACTATGCAATGATCATTTAAACATGGTATCTCATAGAGCATTAAATTACTGAATTATTTCCGGGGCGTTCGTAATGGGCGAAAACCGCGATGTATCATTGATGTCCGTACAAACAATACGGTAATTATTTAACGAAACTGTGTATTTTTTAACACGTGATTGCGCGGTTAATCGACGAGCCATTAATAATTCCGAAATACCAGATAAAATTTCATCTACGGGATAAACGAGGAAGGTCCTTCTTTTTTTTTTCCCTCCGCTTTTCCGTGCGGAAAAAGGACCCCCGCAAAAAGTACACGTTGTAATATCTACACGCCGGATCCGCGCTTTTACCTTTCCGCGACGTCATCCTTATCCACTTACCTGAGTGCACACCTGATGGCGACGTCACAAAAAGCCCTACGTCTTTTTACCTGGCTACTGAAAATTGCGCTTTAATGGCGATACCGGCGTTGCTGGCTGCAGTTGACGGTTAAAATTACCTTCGGATCGGCGATGTACTCGGCGGCGGGATCGCCGAGCTCTCGCCCGTCAACGTTATCACTTTATCTACGATCCCGCAGGTGGTCTGGCGTTTGCCTTAACCGGTGGCGTTAAAAAAAAAAAAAAAAATAGGGGAGACCAAAAAAGGACACAAAGACGGACTACACCTTCTGGAGAAGCGCGTGCAGCGAAGTTGGGCTTCTCAAGCGCAGGCCACCTTCCGTTTTTACGCAAAAGTTATCGAAGATTATAAATCACGATGCAGACGCGCACAGCGTTTTCTATAAGTTTCTGCCGCGTGATGATTGATAAGGCAACTTTCGGCGAGTTCGCTGTATAATAATAAGCGGAAGTTAGGATACCGTATGCACTTCAGTTTCAACATTTTTTTTTTTCTTTTTTTTTTATCACGATCACCCAAAGGTGTGTTTCGCGGACTCGTCGCGCGAAAGTAAGACGCAATATCAAAGGTACACTTACTCGAGATGAACGCGATGAATTATTACGGCTGCGTAACAAACTCGGCGCATTTTAATCTTTCGCTTTATCTAGAATAAAATTGCATAACCTCTCGGACTAAGACACTTTTACGTTTTCCCCGTCCGCCAGGGAGGCGGAGAGATTCGAAATGAAAATATGCGCGGAATTAACTGCGAGCCTCTGTAAAAATTGTGATATAAAAATATTCCTTAGATTTACGGTGGCGCGAGTGAAGCATGGTTGAAACGGACACGGTTGAGAGATACCCGCGGCGCGAGATTCATGCGGATAGATTGCCAGTTTGAAAACTGCGCAGACAATTCGCGCGAGCTCCAGTCATGCGTTACCATTAAGCAGCGGCAAGCTGTCTGCTGGAAGAATACCCTTTGCGAGCGAGAGAGCGCAATGACGAATAGCGATAGCGATTACACGAGTGTAGGTGGATGTTGAAGCTAACGGAGCGGGGGAGGAGAGGATAGAAGCGTCGAACAAACGCCTCGCGGAGTTGGGGTCGAGGGTTTACTTCGCGCGAAGCGCTACTAGAATGGTAGGAAGCAATTAATAACTTTGTCGTGGCAGGCAGGCAGGCAGGCAGGCAGGCAGGCAGGCAGGCAGACCTGTAGGCAGAAGGGAACGTTGGCAGGTAGGCAAGCAGGCAAGCAGGCAAGCATGGTAGCTAAAGCCACGTTGCAATAATTACGACGTCACGCCTCCTGCCCAATCTAATTAACTAATGCAACTCCTTCCTCTCTCCTTTCTCCCTCACTCTCTTTCCTTCCTATTTCCCGTCTCGTTCTGATCTCATTCCTTTCTAGCTCCCTATCTTCTCGCATTTCTCCTTCGCCCCCCTCCCTCCGTTTCCTAGACATTTTTTGCGAACTCATCCCAGCTTGTAAATATTCCCAATCAACGATCGAGAAAAGCTCTTAAACTTTCAATGCGTATAGAAGACATTGTTATTAAGAACGGTCGGGATGATTGATTACACGACACCTGCGTATAGCGAGTTCATAATTTTAAGATTTATTAAACGGAGGAACGACTTATCATTGGTTTATTGTAGGAAAACTAATTGCACGAGTAATTGATAGTCACTGAATCTGATAAATTGCACATTTCTGCTCCGCCGGGGGTAAGTGACAGGTAAATCACATTATCGACCAGGGTATAATTTTATATACGGCCCAAAATAATATATATTCAAAAAAAAATTCACGCGGAGACTCGAGGCGCGAGATGATTCATTGTTACGACACGGAGGCATTTAGACTGTCGAGCCGTGAACGCTCTCACCTGAGTCTGAGTTTTTATTTACGATCGGCCCGCGGACGATTCTAAATGTGGCACTAAAACCTAGGAGAAAATAGCCACACGTTTAACGGTAAATGCTCGCGACGCGGAATATGGCCCATTGTGTCCACTGGATAGACATTACGGCCGTCTTTACGATGCAACCAGTAGCGGCGACATTTTGCGAGAAAAGCTCTCTAAAATCGTCTTGAGCGTATAACATTTAGGACGGTACAATCATTCGCACGGCGAATGTATATCCAGGTGACATTTAATCGACACATATGCGCGATGCAACTTCCCTAAAGTGACAATCGATTAAACATGTCTAGACGTATATCTGGCGGTAGTCACCGGACACGATGAATGAATGGTTCACGTGCTAAACCAGATAAATCTATTTTTATCGAGAATGCCACCCCGAGCCTCAAGATAGATCTATTTTATATTAGATTTACCAGAGAAAAGAGACAAACAATTTGCCTCTAACGAAAACGACTATCATGATTGAACATCCAGCTCATTTGATTTTTTTTAAATACTCCGCTGAATACAGAACAAAAACAAAAATTTCTCCGCTTACTTACCGTCCGGCATTTAAAACTCGCGAAATATATTTCGCAAATCGATGCGTCGGTAACTCATGGATTATCTCCATTGCCATTATTAAATTCAATTGTACTTTTATCCCACAATCAAAATTGGAAGTTATTTCGCGCAGCCGGCAAGTATCGTTTCCAACACACACAGCGGAAAATTAAATTAAAAAAGTTAAATTGTTGATCAACTTAATGAACAAAATTTTCCCTGCTATAAGTCTCGTGTAAATTGGCGTTTTCCATTTTCCGCGTTACTGAGTAACAAAAATGATAGTAATAACGCTCACCGATGTCGATAACAAAGTTATAAAAATATGCGCAAAAATTAACCAAGCGTCCCACGTAATTTTATAAACTTATGTAATTTAAAACTCTCTGTAAATTAAAAAAAAAAGAAAAGAAAAGAAAAAGAAAAATTAATGCATAATTCATTTACGTATAAGACATTTCAGTTTCCAGATGGTGGAAAATGAAAAATAACAAATGTATACAATGTGAAAAAGAATTGAACTGAGATTTTCTTTTAACCGCGAGATCCCCAGTTACTAAAAGGTAAATCTTGATTAAACTCCGGTCGGACAGAAGTGGAGAATGGCGAAGGATGAAAGATTCTTTAGCCGACAGATTTACCTCGTCGCGTGGAGATCAGTGAATTCCAAAGTGCCAAGTATTTCAAGTGCTTCGAAAAGTTTCCTCTTTATCTCTCCCACATTCTCGGTGACCCTCCCTCCTCCACTTCTTTCGTCCCCGTCATGGCCGATGGCCAATAAAAGTAAAAGAAGCGCGAGAGAAAAAGGAATTAAAGAAAACGCTCGTAGCACTGCGGTGAATGTATTACATGTCATAGTGACCGATTCGTCGATCAACGTTGTCGTGAAAATCGCCGAGATTTTCTCGCTCTATCGAAGGAAAATTTTATCCACGTTACCCTGACCTGTCTACAATATCTCGCGCTCAATTTTCTCCGTCTCGTTCATTAATTCCTGGGATAAAATTATTTGTGTCCCTGGTTCCTTACATATTCTACAAATAAATGGCAAAAATAACCGGAGTAGAGAAAAAAAAAAATAAAAACGAGAAAGTAAAAAAAAGAAAAAAATAATAAAAAAATAAAGGAGGGAAAGAGAGAGAGAGAGAAGTGAGAGAGATCTGTGACCTCGTTTCAGCGAATACGAACAACGAATGGTGATCCCTTGTTTGTGCACGCAAATCGCGGACGAATCCGGTTTAATGGGAAAAAACGGCAGCGACGAACTTTCTCCCCTTTGCGAAATAATCGACGTTTGTTAATTGAAAAACCAGTATCATCGTTAGACTACTGATGCAAATACGTTAAATCAATTCGTCCGGGGAAACGTAGCAGTTACCAACGACGGCATCATCTTTCATGACGCTTCGTACGCTACATTTTTCTGAAATGACCAGATACGTAGTTTTTATTGGTCGGTCGAGAGGTTTATGGGCCGCCGTTCTGGCGCATAAATTTCTATTCCCGGTTAAAAGTTCGAGCTTATTTCGCGTGATGGAGAAGGCGTCAATGGCATCTCGGCGTTACGGCAGCCCGGGAGGGCAATAAGACCGCCGCGCCGGCTCTCGGCGATTGCTTCATTTCCGTAAAGAGGCGGACTATCTGCGCTTCCGTTTCCATCGAAACCTGTCAGCGGTACCGGTGTATATCGACCGTGTGGTAGCCGGCGCAACGCGCACTTTTTTACGCTACAATCGTCTCTCCGGAATCTGACAGCAATCCACTACGCGAGCGTATCCTGTATCGTTTTCGCATTACGTCGCGAGACGGATCAAATAAATCTTTATCGCATCCGGCATATAATTGAAAGTCCAATGAAAGCGAAAATCGATGGCTTTTATTATTGAACGAGTTTTCTCCGTGAGTAGTAAACTTCAGATTTTAAGACATATAAATATGTACGTACAATACTGGAAACATTCGTCCTCTGATGTTCGCAAAACTAAACGCATGTGTGTAAGTCGGTTACCTTTCTTTTTCAAGTAATGTCGCAAAAAAAAAAACCAAAAAAAAAATAGCCAAGAAAATCTAGTCTCACGGATAACTGAAAACGGATTGGAAATCCTATCTGCAGTCGGTCGCATACAGCAGATTATTCACATATAGTGTACATAGTATATGTATATGCCTAGCTATCCGATACACGTACAATACGCATACACGCACGCGTTTGTCATTTACGGAACAATATACAGGCCACGGGTGGGGGAGAGAAGGGGGGGGGGAGAGAAAAATCATGACACGGGCATTTTTTTAATCATTTTCAGTCAGTGGACACGTTGCGTTGTGCAATACGATGCGACATACTGGAAAAGCAATAGAGCAAACACGATGCATCGCGGCTATACCTAACATTTGTGTGTAACAAACAACGCACGTAGATATCGGTATAGCGTAAAATAAACCAAAAGGCGGCTAACAGGCGAAAAAAATTAAATTTGCTACGCGATGTAGCTGCGACCGATCCCTTTTTACTAGCCGTTTGGCTGGCAGCGACAGCGGCTCGATTAACACGCGTATCAAACGCACGCTTCTCGCCACGCATGCAGGATTTTCGTTTCGCCCCACCGTCCACGGGCGTGTGACAGAGCAAATTAATTAAAACAAATACAACATCGTGTTGCAAAAGTTTGATGTAACGAAGAGAGGAAGTAGGGGACGCAAGCGCGCGTAGATCGGATGGCGGAACGGAAGTGGCGGACAAATCTCTCGTCGCTCTCAAACGAATATCAGTGAATCGGAATTACCGTAAAGGAAATTGAATCATTAATTGAGCGGAAATTAAAGTCCCAGATAAGTCCAACAAAAATTATTCGAATGTTTTAACCGCGCTCGGGAATTTTCCAACTGAGTTAGTATTCAGTCCGTCTTAATAAGGAACTTTTCGTCCGGCGGCGATGTAAAACTCCGAGCACCTTACAAATCTCTTCCGCTGGTGCTTTACGTATTTACGTATGCGCGTGAATTAACGACACATCGGGGGCAGCTGTAATCTCGAAAACCGGCGCGCGCGTTCGTTGACCTAAAAGTCATCCTTGAGCTTTAATGAAAAACACGAGGCGAATTCGCGAAGTTGTATCAAGCTCGTACATTGATACGATCGCCTGTGAGAGAAGCGTAATGTTACGTGTATTCGCGAGGAAACTTCTGATGGAAATGGACGTCAAAGGGGCCAGGTCGCCCGCATGTTTACGTGATCAAACTCGTTTGTTTCACCGTGCGGCATGCGTAACATACGCGGCGATTACGCTGCGACTTTTCGACTTCAAAGAGCGCACACGCGCGCGCGAGCCCCGAATCTGATACAGCGCGATTATTAAATCGCGGCTGCACGCAGGGAAACAGGGTCCTTTGATTACGCGATAACGATCGCGCCCCCGAAAACACTTTCGAACGAGCGGAATCGGGTGAATTATAAAGAGTCCCCGACACGCCGGGAGAACTTTTCCAGAGACTTGTGCGAAAAGTGGGTCACAGGTATACCGAAGTATTCTTCCTCGGTGCCGGAGAGGACTTAATGGTCAAAGCTGGCGCCAAGTTTTTCATCCCGCGCGCCTCGTGGTAGATGAGAGCGACCGAGAACGAGAGCAGATCTGAATTTTTGTTATTCTTATTCTCGCGACACGCCGGTGTGCCGGCAGACTGTTAATTCACGTTTAAAAACTTCCACGGCGACGCTGCAGCTCGCGGCCGGCGCGCAGCACGTACGAATAATAAAATAAAACGCGTTATCATAAAACCCAGCCCAATCTAGTTAGAGACATCTCAATGTTTCTTTCAGGGCGCAATTAATGTAGCCGGGCGAGCAAATTTGCGTCGGATAAAAACACGCCTCCCTACGACCTCGAATAATTTATGTCATCGTGCCAACGAAAATCCTTCGACGTAACGAGCATCGAAAAACCGTTATTAATTTTATCGCACGCCGGGTGTGTCGATCACGTACACTTTGCAGGAGCATTAGTCCTTTATCAACCGCGTAGGGCGGCCTTTGTATACGCGCTTAATCATAGCTGTACGTACACACTATCTTGCACCTGCTTTGAAACTAGTTAAACGGAAATCGCTAATGTACACGCGAACGAATATCCCACCCCCGGGAGGGACTTTGTATCAACTGCTGTCATTATATTAATTGATTGGACGATTAGTCAAACCTTACACTGTGTGATCACTAGCGTCCATAGGACACGACGACTAATTAATTATAAAATCAATGCTACTCGTATGGCAATAATAGCCAAAGTGATCTTGGCCAGACATGACGAACCGACGAATGCATATCGCGCAATTAAAATAACGATCTCGTCCAATTAAAGGGAGACGCGTGGAGAGATATGTACAAAACAATTAATCAAAATAATTAAAAGTCACGCTTGTCAATTCTCACGCTCACCAAGATGTGTCATTTTATTAATTCGAGCTAACGTTATATCACCTTTAATTAGAAAGAGAGTGGAGAGTTCAAAAAAACCGTCGCAATCTTCCCTTCAAAGGGATTTATTTGCAATATTACGTCAGGCATGTAATCGTGAGGAGGTAAAAGTATGTTTGTAAACTCAGGCCCTTATCGATTTTCGAGGTAAGAATGGAGCGAGAAAAGAGAAAGTAGCGGTGGAAAAGAAGCGAGAAAAATCAACGGAAACGATGGGAAGAGGGACCGCGGTAAAAAAAAAAAAAAAGAGCGAAAAGGAAGAAGAACAGCAGAAAAGTGGTCGAATACAAGAGCACGAAATGTATGAATTTCCTATGCCCAGGCTTCATTTCTCCCTGATCTCTCTTTTTCCGGCCGGGCACATTAACGCGGCGCAAACTAAGAGACATCGTTTCCGCGCCGTCCTGCCCTAGAGATTAATAACTTCCCTCTCGTTTACGCGGCGAGGAAACTTTCCGAAATACCCCGCCGCTGCAGCTCGGTAGCCCCGTTTAATTCCCGAAAAATTGAAATAACCATAAAATCAGCGTAAGAATCTCGAATTAACCGAGACTTTAAAAAAATCATTCGGGAATGATTTTAAGCGCTCGGCAAAAGTGCAATTAAAATATTACTGTATTAATAACTTCAGTCACCCTACTAACTTTCCCGCGTGCATTATTAAATTCTACAACGTGGCTAAATAAGTGACAATCTCATTTTCCGTTTCTCGCATAACTTACGTCAGTTCATTTAGAATTTTATTTCACAATAAGTAATCTATACAGTCGTTTAATGAATATGATATTATTACGATTTTTTTTTCTTTTTTTTTGTCGATGGCTTTAGCTCTTTAACTATTGACTTGCTCGATACTTTGAAGTTTGCTTGCTATACTGGTTCGGGTGATACCATCTATTGGTTATTCGCTTACGTAATAGAATTATATCACGGCAGTGGTCAGTGATATTGTTGAATGAAAAGCATCGACGTAGAAGAAAAAAAAAAGAACAAAATGCAAAGCAATGGTGGTTGGGGCTTTAGACGCGGCAATGAAAAGATAACCGACGGACCACGGGACAACACTGTCTATAATACAGCGCCGTGTTCAAGAACGTCGCTTTACGGAATATTTCGCCTCGCTTGCCGTTTGAAAATAGCCGGCCGTATTAATGGAACGATGAAAATGACGTTCTACTGATAATGCCCGAATATTCGAATTCGTGAAATTTTTATATTGAAAATTGCTACGCTCGGAATTTTTCAAATCGCTGACATAAATTTTACTATGGAGATGGAAGTGTACGAAGAGGAAGGAAGCTGAATCTATCGCCTCGCAGTGCAGAATTAAATGTAATATTAAAAGCTCCTGAATTACGCATTATACGTGAAAAACCTTCATAAGAAAAAGACCAGCGAAGAACACACGACCAAAAGATCGGTGGAAATTTCTAATCGGGAAGCAATCTGCGTGGAGAGTCGCGAGAGAGCAGTTTGACCGCCACTTTATACATAATGAAGCTACAGAAAGGTGAAAAAAGAAAAAAAAAAAAACCCTCGAGCACGTACATGAAGCCCAGCCTGCTTTACCCGCTTCTCTAGCTCGCACGTGAATTCTGAGAAGGACGCGTGTTACTGCATGTGGGCTCGCTGAATAATGAAACGATTCCCGAGTCCGAGAGAGCGCGTTCGTCGATTTCACATATCACGCCGCTGTGCAGAAACTCCATTCTTTAAATCGCAACGCAAGTACCCTCCTGTCGTTGACGCTCGACGATTGCCGGCCGACCTTTCACGAAATCTAAACTGTTCGCGTGTTTTTCTTTTCTTTCTTTCTTTCTCTCTCTCTCTCTCTCTCTTTTTTTTTTAATTACCCTCCATTCTATGGTGCGAATTAATTTTGGAGATGTGCGCAAAGTTTCAGGTCTTTAATTAACCGTAAAATGCACGTGCGGGCTTTATTTGATCTCAATGAATAAATCTTTACGCCTTCGCGAATTCACGCCCTTTAAAGCGAATGAATTGAAATCTTTCCACCGTTTTATCTGATCGTATTCAACGATAAAAAGACGTTGTAGAAATAATCAAGAAAAACTTTGACAAAGTTTAAAAGATAATTGTTGAATATCATTAAATAAGAGATCGCTTAATGAATGTATTAATATTGTTATTTAATTCAAATATCCTTAATAGAAATAAAATATGGAATATTAAAAAAAAATGTTATTAGTTATAATTATTCTTTGAATACAGTTTGTATCAATTGTTCGAGAAATAACGTGCATATTTGTGCACACCTGTCCTGACTTTCAATTGTATACATAGAAACTATGTAGGAAATTCTGCATTTCATTAATTACAGTGTTATCCAAAATCTATTATTATTAAATAAGTGATTACTATGATGTATTAGCGTATATTAATAGCATTAATTGTTCGATCTGCTCATAAATAGATTGCACACTGCAGCAACAATATCGCGTCAATTAATGGTTGTAACTGTTAATTAAACCACGTGCTTACATCGATGACTTGCATTAACGGTTATATGTTCCCTAATTTGCATTCCGCGGAAACGAGGATTCTAACAAACTCCTTCGTGGCACGAAGAACAGTAACGGCACATTTCTCACACTTTAACATAGTTAAAGTGACACAAAGCGAGCGTAAAAAAATTACGTGATCTTCGAAATTGTTTTACCGCTTTCTTTTTAGTGCCTCTTCGATTCCCGAGGTGTATCGACCAAAACGTTGAGCGAAGAATAGAATTTTCACGGTTTAAAAAATTTGTCTAAGACTTAAAATTGCGCATGGTACTTTTTCCTTTCGATATTTTCCATTTTGACAGCCGAGTAATCGGGAAGCATTGCCGTGGAAGGCGTCCGACACGTTGACGATAACGCGCTTTCACTCGATAATGCGATGGTATTTGTTAATTGCTCGCGATCGACGAAGGGATTATTGCGCGGATATTACGAACGCCGTGCCTATCAAAATTGAAATATTACCGACGATTTTTTAATCGGCCCAACGATCAGCCGCCCGTTTCCCGCCTTCTTCCCGTCGCGCGTCCAAAAATGAACCCGCCAACGTGCGCGCGGAGGGTAAATACACGTCGGCAGCGTAATGTTAAATTGCTTGTCGTGTAAATTTGTGCGCGCGATCGTAGCTGATTGCATTTCACGCAATTCACAATTTGCGGGGTGCGCGCCGATGTGCGTCACCGTGAATCGTCTTTCTGAAATTTCGAAGCGAACCAGAAATTGACGTCGATGGAAATAGCGATGCGCGGCCATATGCAACTAGTGAGTGAATTATTTATGATATAATTTCTTTCCCGTACCTTATTCGACTTTCGCGAGAAAAAGCACAATTTAGAAAATCAATTTTTCACGCGAGCCCTTATAATCTTGTCTCTCTCGAAATTTAAAATTCATTAGTCACCGGCGACTTGATCCGTTTAAAAAGTTACACCGCCGTATTTAACGTGAAAATTCGACGTCGGATCCGTAATTCTGTAAAATTCACGAGACTTCTTTCTGTACGTAGGATTATTTCTAAGTATATCGACGTTGCATTATAAATCTGCGAAATGATAAATATTTTCCCCGCTGTCATTAATAAGCAGCGCGTGATATATTTTCGTTTTTGTATTTGAAAAATATAACGGCTCGTGAGACGCGGACGTAATTGATCTCGCCACCTATTCTCTCTTCCCCCTTTTTTTTCCGTTTTCAAAAAGTCAGGGAGGATTAATTGTAACTTCGGACAGCTTTAACCAATATTTATGGGATCGGGCTTGCGGGGGCACTCGCTTCGAGTAAGCTAATGCGTTGCGTTACGCTCGATAATCCGATAAGCGCGATTGCGGATCACAATTTATGCGTCGCGTGCACGCTCGCGTTTTAACGATCACGCGCCGAAAACAAGAAGTGCCGATCAAGTTCTCTTTCCCGCGCGCCGACGGCTAATCACGCACCACTCTTGAAACTTGCCGTATCGCTGGTGTGAAAATTACTGTAATCGAAACCGCGACAGAAAAAAGGCTGTGTAAGTGCCACACTTTCGGAAAATTGTTTCTTCAACGGAGAGAATTTCATACGGAAAGCCGAGAGGGTGATTTGTGCAGAACGGACGCTCGTTGTTAATATTTATTACGCTTCTTAAATTATTTATGAAGTAAAAATCAAACGTATCGACGTTAAAGCGACGCTTTTTGTTTTATTCCACTTTTTCTTTTCTTTCTCTCTTTCCCTACCCTCGGGAATAAGTACGAATTTTTCTCGGTAAATAATTGTTTTCGCGTACAAGCCGTTTTATTTTTGCAACTCGTAAAATTGCTACGGCGTTACCGCGCCTGCAGGAAATTGATTTTACCGTATCACGCGCGGAACGACTCTCTTTTTATCGAGACAAAACATCGAGCGAGCCCTACGCCATTAATAAATTTACTTAGCGAATAATCGAGTGGGGATCGGAGGCTGCACCGTACTGTCTTCGGATATATACGACGACTTTTGTATTCCTAGATCCGGCGTATATATTCGTGGTTATATACATAAAGGATCCTAGGAAAAAAAATTGAAACATTACTCACGCGGCACCATTGTTCTCCCCCTTTCGCGTGTCCCCACATTCAAATGGCAGAGGTCTTCGTCTGCCGGTGTATTTCACGTTGAATTTCATGCTGAAGCGCACTCGATGTAGCTTATCTATTATCTGCGCCGGGAATCTCTTTCCCTCCGATAATGAACCGTCTAGCAGCATTCGATCGCAATTGATTTGCCCAACAATCGCAACTTTCTATTTGGCATATTCGAAATCATTTACCCCGTTGCGCTGCAGCTCATTTACGGGCTGTAAACTGTACGAAAAGTGGTTAATATCTCGCGCGATTCTGTTTTACGAACGGCTTATCTACGTCAGCACGAAGCTTTCGTGCGATAATAATTGCGATAACGACTTAATATGGGGGTAATTCTAAAATTATTTTTCTTTTAAGTAAAATCAATTATTCTTTATTTAAAGTTTTGATTAATCAGCTTCCAACGGAAACTTCTGCAAGACAAATTCCGCGGAGCCCTTTTGTATTTATAATGTTAAATGTATTTGTGAAGTTACAAGGGCCATTTGATTTTCATTCGAAACTTTGTTACTTTCATGTCTGGATTGATTTAAAATGTATAATTTATATTTTAAACTCAATTAAAAATCTGGAAATTGTAATATCTTTCTTAATTTATCCTTCGACATCTATGATATAAAACTTTTACAGGACAGTGCACAATACTTGCATGTTATGCACCTATAATATAAGTGTAGTCTGTCGTAAAAAAATAAATGAGAAAAAAAAAAAAAAAGAAAAAAGCGGGAGAAAAATAGGTAGCCGCGCGTAACGAGACTTTACGGTCGTATAACACGTTGATACTCGAGGTTCACGGGATACGAGATTCCGGGCAGGAGAGGTAAATCGACGATTAAACTTCGTACGTCGGTGGTAGTCTCGTCGCTTAGGGTTTAACTCGGTAATAATAACGTCGCTCGAGTCTGGGGGTCCCGAAAGTTAACGACGATGTTACGCGTCTGCAAACGGAACGACGGACTTCGCCGCTCGCTCGTTTTAAAATTAATCGACCGACCGATGTTCATTGGGGAACGACCGAACTTCCGTACAACGTTCTCGGATAGACACTTTCGGAAAATTCCTCGGGGGAGAAATGAAGGAGATACGGAGAAGCGGCGCGACGTGAAACGACCGTCCGGGTAGAACCGTTCAAATTTTCATCAACAATGCCGGGGAGAGAAAGAAAGAGATTGCCGGCTCACTTTCTGAAAAGTTCGCTTTCTCCTCGCTCATCTTTCGCACGGTCGGTAGTCGCGCCGCTTGAAGACCGTCAAGAAGCGCGCACGCAACGAATCTTCATGTCCGCAGCTATCGCGTTTCCTCTTCATAACACTTCCGTGCATTTGTCTTCATTTCTTGCGCCACTCTAAACGACGGTACGTAGTTATGATTTAAAGCCGTAGTTCTGCGGCGAAGGTGAAGAAGAGCCAGGCGAGTGTAGTCGTGAGTAAACCGAACTTTCGTCGTCGGCGATGACAACGACGAGGGCACGGGGTATGTTGCTTATATTACCGGCGAAATCGCAGGGAACCGGCGTAATCCGTTCTTGCCCGTTGTAACGTCAGGTGCGGCGGGCAGGTAGACGGTAATTAGACTATCGCGTGACACGGGAGTTGGCAAGAAGTAGGAAATTTCGATCGGATAGAGAACGTCGCTTGCGTTTCGTATTGATAATCGCGAATTACGAGCTCGCGAGTCGTTTGGCCGGTCCGCGAGTACAGAAGGTATCGCTTATCTGCGATCTCCGTTCCAAGACCGTCGCGGAAAAAGTCCCGATAGAACCACCGGGGAGCACGATCGGCCCCGTTTCATCCACCTTTTGGATTGATCGTTATCTCAGAGTTGCCTTTTGAGACGCGTGGCACGAGTTAGCGGCGGAGTGTCGTTTAGTGCACCCAGGAATCTCGTCGCCGTTATCATACTCGGGGGCTGTTTACAACTTTCCAGTCACGACATACCTTATTATCGCCAGGTGATTCCGTATACCGCCTATCGCGCCTCACCGCAGGAAAATAACAACCGACACGTAATCTCGTGCATGACACCACGCCCGCCGTTACTCGAGCGTTAATAAATGCATCGTATGTACCGCGCGGCAGTGTTAAGTCGTGACCAGCTTTCTTTCCCGTGCATGACGGTTGTCACAAGAAAAAGATGACAGATGTTCTGCGGATAAAAAACGAAACAAAAAGAAAAAAAGCAAAATCAGGTCGATGTCAGACCAAGCAAGCTCGAACAAATGTGAATGAATTACTTATTAACCAGTATTGATGGCCTTTGCCATTCAGGCAAATTTATGTGCATTTGCAGTTTTCTTGTTCCGTTTAAATCGATACACATATTAGTAACCATGTTAATTATTAAAAGAAAACATGAAAATTTTAAAGCCCGACTATTATTATAGTTTCAATTTTATTTATTATTTTGCTTACGTTACATATTAAATTTAAATGTTACGCTGATCGAATCTTAAATTCTTAGCTTGACAATTTCAATTTGTATTATTAAAATGTTTTTAAACTTTTTGTCTCTATTTTAAGATTTTAAATTTATGTATTTATAAATCTGAATTAATTTAATCCGTTTGTGTGTATTTAATAATTAGATTTGTCATATGTATTATTAATTATTTCCTATTAACGATTATTAAAACATTTAATGCATGTTATATTTTTTAACGACATTACATTATGATTATAAATTTTACAGCTATTTTGTAATAAATTACGTATACGATCTCAATCGCGTTATCCCATTTTTATCGTATTATGATTATTTTAATGTAATTTTAATGTTCGCAAAAATAATTGATTTATCTCGTCTGATAATATTGCATTTTCATTGCGATGTAATGTAAATAATTTTATTCGCTTTAATTCACACTGGTGATATCTCTCGGCGCAAGTAACTCGATTTAACATGAAAATAATGCCACTGGCGGACTTAATGATTACCCCGAAGCAAGTGAATTCGCCAAGTTAAGAAACTAATGGAGATTACAAAATGCGCATCCGGATAAACGCCAAGACGAGATAGTGCAAAATAATCTTAACGTAGGTTTCGCGTCAGCAGCGGCGCGGAGATTTTTTTGCGAGTCGTCCTAGCGCCCCAACGATTCTGCGAGAAGTGCGGTACTTAACGTAGTATTAAAGGCCCGATAACATGATGCTCGTCGGAAAGTTGTGACGCCATTAAGATAATCTCTCGCGGTGGTATTATGCAGTGCCGCAGAAGCAGAACGACAGGGTACCGTGGGGGTTGGGGACGCATCACAGAAATAAGGAGGCGCGGAGCGAGCGAATATAACGAGAAATAGCGAGAGGAATAACGGCGAAGAAAGTCTGATTATGAAGCAACCGACTGGCCTCCTCTTGAGAAAATTGCGAGCGTGGCGTAATTAGAAATAAAGTATAAAACGCCGAATTTGCTCGGGTTTAATCTCGTATAATCTGTATTCGCACGTTTCACATCAATTTATTATAGAACTTACTGTTTGCACAGCGATAAAAAAAAAATAGACACTGAGGGATTTTAATGAAAAGGGACTAATCTCTGGTTTTTTAAGTTACGTCCAATTTTGTTTAATATTTTAGAATAAATTCAATCTTTTTTTTTTTTTAACTTAACGAAGTCTGTTTTAGTTTGGTGAAACTATATTTATATTTTAACTCAGTTCCGATAATTCGAGATATTTTTAATTATTAACTAAAAAATTATTTTTACTAACTTTAGCAAAAATTATTCGTTTTATAAAAAGAATAATTACATTTCCCATGATCGTATTATATGCATAAAAAAAAATTAGATTATTAGAGTATTTATAATTATAGATTATATTCATTATATTTGTGATGTACCATTATATATATCTCAAGCAATTTCGTACATTAGCTATGATTTTTCAAGCAATGTTACTGATAAGTTAATAAGCTTTTTTACTCCTGGCCGCTAAAACTTAAATGGCAAACAAGAGAATTAACTTATCCGTTCCGCTTCAATTTGCAGTAAGACAGGTAAAAAATAAATAGGAAAAAGAAACAAGGATAACGGCTTGCGTGAGAAACGAAGTAGGTCAGGGAAAATCGAAAAAAGATTAAATTATACTGTTTACAGTACAATCCTTTACATAATCCAAGATTTACTCGCGAGCCGTACTCGCGACTTTCAAACGGCGTATTGGCGAAACATCTCGCCGCGAAGTTTTTGACGAGGGGAATTAATAGAAAACTATTTGTTCAAAAGTTATCGTACGCGCAATGTATCATTGCTCAAAACACAACTGTTAGCGGCGCGATTTAAAGTTGCATAATTGGAGTTAAGAGAAATCTTCCCTCGCGTTGGAGATTTAATCTGTTACTATAGAAAACACGGGCGTGATATCCTCGCTTTATCAACCTGAGAGAATCTCATATCGGGAATTGTTTGCTGCGGAATGAATTATACGGTACGAGGTTGAGGATAATGAAAGAGATACGAGAATCGAATTATCCGCGAGCGAAATCGATGCAATTAACACTTAAATGGCATTTGCTGGTTATCGCATCTGTTAAAAAGAAATTGCGATCGATTTTACGAATTAATTTCGCATGTACCTGCTATGCGGCTATACGTACATACACGGATATTAATATGCCTCTGCACTCGTATGTGTATAGATAAGCCATTTATTTTAAAGTGGCTGTACATCCGCAGATAAAAAGAGAAAGACAATTATTTAAAAATATATCGTGCACATATAAGAAATATGTAGCCATCAATTTTTTTCTATATCATAGTCCATCTACTTATATCGTACCTGTCTATATGCACTATTTATTCTGTCTATTAAAGATGACTTAATTTTATAACGAGTATTGATTTTACATGTAACGTCACCCACATGTCTAAAATCCTACGTACAATAACTTCTTTTTTTTTTAGATATAGTATATATAATATAGAGTATAATAATATAAAGTGGAGACAGAGTTAATTAAGTATTTTAATTAGGCAGTCCTTTAATTAGAAATAATCCAAAATCAGACAAATGCATTTGAACATGTGGGTGCATTATTATTATTATTATTGCGCAAGTATGGGTAAAATGTCAATACGAGCCGAAACGCCAATGTTGGTGTATACAATGCACGCATATAACATTACTGTTTCTGACGAAGCTAGTAATGATTTTAACAAGTATTTTGTCAGGAACAGTAATGCTCTGTATATATACGCATACATTATGTTGGGGCAATACATTGTTCAGGGTAATATGGAAATATCGTGTGCCGCAATTGTGTACTCGCAGGGAAGGCAACAAAATGTAATAAGCTCATTTATCCCGCATAGAATGTGTGCTTTTGGACATAGTACAGACCACCAACACAGCTTGCATAAATCATTTTTCCATAAAACGTTATCAAACGTACTGACCATTTTGTATACAGATGTTTAAGTGAAATATATTGCCTCGAGGAAACCGTTGACAGGAAACATTCATTGAATTATCATGATTAGCACGAATGACAGATTATTAATCGTCGACAATTAATCAATAATTGCAAGCGTAAAATCTAATCGACTGCTATGCGATTGCCGACTGTTTATGCTATAGGAAAGAGATCAAATATCGGTACGAAGCATTAACCATGCAGAACGTTAATCAAAATGGAATCAGATGTCTGTAACGTGCAACTTTAAAACAAATCCTAAAGCACGAATCTGCGCAAAACACTTTATTTTGTTATCGGATATTCAATCATTTTACTTCTGTTAAAATCATGAACATTTATTTGCACACCCACCAAATAATTTATCAAAGTACGACACATAATTTCCTCTTTGACATCTATTATTCATACAAAAAAAAAAAAACAAAAAAGAGAAATTAAAATTGATTCAGAAATTCAATTCTTAAGAGAGCAAAAAGAATAAAACCACCGACACGAATCGAATCGCCCGAGCCGCGAACCGAACTTTTATCATCGAGTTGACGACTCTCGGTTTCAATTAGCATTCGATCTCGGTTTTTTTATTCGGCACAAAGGTGCGCCGGCTTCAAAAAGAATATCACGTTTCTAACGCATGCCGATAATTACATGCGCACGGCAGTCCAAGTACTTTAATGGTTTGTTGCCCGTTGAAAATTAATTATTTTACGCCAGAAGGTGGTCGGCGCAAACGGTGTGAGTGTATCGAAATACCTGTAGGGCTTGCAGGCTTAGCAGACTGGCGGAAGGAAGGGTGAGAGGACAACATGGCATAGGCAGGTAGGGTGAGTCGTCCGGGGTGGCGTGTAGTTGACGCTTTATCGGAAGAGCGCTTTTGTTAGAAAGTCAATACCTGTGAAGAGACCGGGCGCTCACTTCCTGATACGCTCGCGTTAAAGAGTACACTTTAGAGCACGCATATAAAGCCCGTGTGATTTTTCTGGCGGAAATGCTCTCCCCGGGAAAAATTACGTACGTCCTCGGATCTAAGATGACGCTGCGTCGGTCGTACCGACGTAAAAGCTTAAGTGTTCAATTATCGGATTCGAGCAAAACCACCGCCACTCGAATGTCTTTTACGATGACAGGGAAAACAACAGCTCGTATTAAATTATCTCGGCACGAAACATCATTCGATTGACCTTTTTTTCTTTGCCGGAGTATATAACGTTTTATTTCTGATACCTCAGTGCGCGTTCTGTTAACGAAATCAAACGAATAAATCACAGCTGTCAGCCGCGAGATATTTGCCCTCTGATGCATTATGTATCTTCTGCTACCGGTTCAATTCAATTTCGAAAAAAATATTCTGCTGAAGGATCGGTCTAAGAGGAGTTGCTCATATCCCGCTGTTGGATCTTCCGCTGACAATAACGCGTATTTTAAATTCCCCGATGAAATTTGCCGTTTAAATTTCTCAATGAATATCATTGTCAAGAACGTTTTGCGTAAATAAATATATTATCGATTTATCCGCAACATCGCACGATTTTCTCGTAATTGGATACATCGTAATCATCATTAACTATTCCGTTTTATCAAGTTTTAAACGAAGCGATTGCTAATTCCGTAAATCTATCATTTTTCCGTACCTCGGTAATACCATTAATTGATGAAAAAATATGAAGGTACATTTGATGCAATTAATCCATGTTAAGTATCTTAAATAATAAAACTACAGCTTCGGTAAGCTCGCGATGTTTGCTTTTAATTACAATTTACCATATGACTTTGCCTCTTTTATCGCCCGCGACGAGCTGAAAAAGTGCTTCGGGATGTCGTACGCGAAACAGACACACCTTCTCCGGCATTAAGCACTGTCGCCGAGAACGCTAATTTAAATACGACAAGAATTCCAGATTTTCTCAGTAGAGGGTGAGAGTCGAGCCACTTTACTATCTAATACATAGAGAATGCAGATACGTATCGGACAGTACGAACGGGGAAGCAGCGGCGTGCAGAGAGAGGCAATTGTTTTTGTCGTGGGGGCAACGGAAGCTGGGACATGGGGTGCGAGAAAGAGAAACGTACGACGGAAGAGAGAGAACGGTGAGACGGTTAGGGGAGAGAGAAAACGGGGGTGGATTCGGTTACGCAGCGCTACCGCGGCCGATCCGGGAAACTCGTACGGGGTTGGTCCGAAAGCTCTCTCAGTCGCGGGCAAGCCGCCACGTAGTGATATCACCCTATATATCGCCGGGCAACTTAAATCCGCTTCGCGTCCAACGGCTAAAATCCCGTTCTGATAAGAGCGTAAGTTTGTTAGTGAAAATACGGACGTCTAAATTGAATTCATCAATCGGAATTACAAAGTTGAACTTGTGCTAAATAAACGACCAAAAATTAAACGTTAGATCCACGTGGTGGATCGAGGATTTATAACATCGAAACATTTCTTTGGAAGTTTCAGTATTTAATATTTAAATGAGTGTCATCTGCTTCGCATAAAGTTTCTTCCGGGGAAAAATTTTTTTTTTTTTTTTTGTTCTCTTAATTATTTCTCGCGACAATTTTGTGCGCGCGACAAGTACAAGCGACGAGAAATTGTATTAAGTAAGAGCCATATCGCGGTTTGTACCAAAAAGCACTTCGTCGCTGACCATACAGTAACGCAGCTACAATCGCAACTAACGAGAAACCGTACTCTTATTTGCACCATCGTTATATCGTTGTTGGGATACCGCGGTTCGTGCCGCACTATCATCTCCGGCGATTAAAGTAATAAACGTGCATACATTCGCATCGTATTTCGCCGACCTCAGGTTTATTATATCTATCTCTTTGCTTCTTGTATCTACAATTTACAGACATATTTGAGCAAAAAGTAACGGTGTAGTTTTATAATTTTTAATATTTTAACTGTTGCAAATATTATATAAAAATATATTGCAATATTTAGCATTTATTTTATTTTAATTGTTTTATTTAAAAAAAAAATCCAATTTTAATGTAGCGTGATAGACTGTTTTAAATTAATATAAAGAATTTTTATAATAAGTCTTTTATTATTTTTTTTTTTTAAATTTGAAATTAAATAAAATGTAAAAATGAGACTGATTCAAAGAATTGGGAAAGCACAATAGTGACAAATATACATATAACGAAGCATGACAGATTTCCTTAGACGTACGAAATTCTCTTTGAGCTGACCGTGCTAACGATATAGCGGCTTGGTTTTTGGCAACCGCATGAGCGGTTAGTTTCCAATTGACCGTGCGAAAAGGTAGTTACGAACTTTATGATTATACAGCACGAGAGGATTGCTTCATTCGTCGATTACATGCAAGCTCGCACTTCGCAGACATAATTCGCGAAGTGTTATAACGAGAAACGGATTGCGTGCTGCGATATCGCATATCTTGTTTTCGGAATAATTTTATACGCGCAAAAAATTACTTTGACTCATCGTTCCTTGCCAAATCTCAATGTGAAACTGCTTTCTTTATGCGATCCCGAAATACTGGAGAGACTTTCATCGGTGCTGCAAACAAGCTCATTAATTTACGCGATGGCCTCATTGAATAAGCCAATAAAAATAATTTTTCCGAGAAAGTGAAAAGTTAGTGCACTTATCATTTGTAACGTTTGGGTCGTTTCCAATTTCTGGCAATTGTGGGCGTTGCGGATAAAAAGGAGGTCAACCAACGCAAAGTGCAATAGCACGGCGCGAACGAGAAAGATTTCGCATTGCGCGACGTGCTTGCAACAGTCGTTAAATATTCATGACAACCGGATGGTCAGATTTGCAGGTGGCTAAGTTATTTATGATTCTTTTCTGCCGTAATTGTGTTTAACAAAGCGAAAGTTCCGTTGTAAACAATGATAAATACGACAATTATGAAATATGTGCGCAAAATTTGTTTGTCCGTTTTACCAATTGCTCTCTTTTTCGGATCTTTCTATGAATAAAATATCCAGTTAATTACACAATTTTTCTTGAATTATACGCTTATTGATAAAAACAAAATTGAAATTTTACCTCACACCGTAACTAATTCAAATTAACTTTGGTTGTTAAATTCTAAAATGTGCTGGATGTAAACAAAAATACTTTTAAAATATTATTCTACATATTTTTAAATAACTTTTCGAGAAATATTCTTTGTTAAGTTTTTAAGGAAAGAGATTACGAAACGTAGATAATTACAGATTTTTTAAATTAAGTTCGCGGTTTACAAAATTTGTTAATTACGTTGCTGCCACGTCGCAAGATTGTTTCTTTCACTCTCCCGCTTAAATCATTATTACGATCTTTGTTTCACCCTCGTGACGAGTTACACAACACAGCATCCAGTCGTTTTCACGTGGCTTGGTTGGTCGCGAGCCAAAGCGGTCAACGTATTCCATCCGGTATATTCCTTCGCAACCGTTGCAATCGTTAGTTGCTTGTAAAGCTGTAACCGCGTGAGTCTTCCGGAAAGCTGCCACGTAACCGTTGAATTAGAGCGACGATGAAAGACCAATTCCCGGGTAATCGAACTAGCTCTCGCTTCCCGTTAGCTTTCGTACGAGACGTTATATTGCTTCATCTCTCGAGTTCAACAGAAATTCCCGAGCTGCTCCAAAGCGGAGCAGTTAGCTTTTTCTCATCTCCCCTTTAACGTCCTTAACGTCGAAATATCGCTCGTCAACTCCGCCGTATCTTCTTTCGATCATTTTTACGTAACGGATAAATGTATTCCTTCTCTCCCCCTCGCAAAGCAACGACCATTTGCCGCCTCGATAAATAATTTCAGTCAATTAATCAATTAATTGAAATTGCACACTTGGCCTAATTATATGCAACATTTATGCGTATAATGATATATTAATTAACGCGTTCGTGCATAGTTACAAAATTGAACGTTTAATGTTTATATTACAAATCTAATGCAAACGGTCATGTCTCTTGCCGTTGGTTTAGTATGCTTTCTATATCCTCGCTTTCGTACCAGCCGAATGTGCAGCGAGCTATTTAAACTTTCGGTCAACGGAGGAGTAGTTAAAGTTTGAGAAATTCGGGTAACGCGTGTGTACTTTAATTAACACGCATACGTATGAAGTTCCTTGGTTATTAAGCCCTGTCGTCTGGAAATTGGATGTACAAATCCTGCAATGCTCATCCCGTGACGTTATATATACTATATATATTTACATTTGTATTCGCGTATATTCATATAAATTCTTGATTTGTCATGAAATATAATTGCGCAGAAATACATTCGGCGAGCTAACAATTCAATAACAAATGGGGTTTAATTATTATAACCTTTCCCGCGCACATTCGTCGTATCGGTGCATATTTACATTTCATTAAACTTTATGTCTCCCGGTAACATGTAAATCCGTTCAAAAAATTTATTTTCGGTATATTAAAAATTTTTTTTTGTAGCAAGCTTCTAGGGCTCTCCGGAGAGATTGAAATGAAGAATTCACTTGGTTAGATTTTAGCTGAGTCGGCCCAATTATCCGTAGAACGGAAAAAGGCTTGAGAGCGAGAGGGGGAGGGAATGCAGCTGATTACCGGGAGGGTGTAGTAAATCCTAAAATCCACTGAATTTCGAAGCTCCGAGGTATGTCGTAATCGAGTCACTCCGCGGTCAATCTTAAACTACCGAGTTATACGAGTGACTCTGCGGCACTCGCGCTCCGGCACTTTAATCCGAGGGACTTGAGAGTGCACCTGGTAGACGACGCTGGTATATCTCTCCCCGGCTGCGAACTTTGGGTTAGCTCGCGAGAGAGACGGGCGTTAGGGAAGCACAAGGGGGGAGAGAAGGTAGACCCAATTACATCTCGTTCGTGCAGAATTGGACGAATACATACAAGATGCTTAAGACGCTTTAACTATCTTGGGATTTGTACCTACATTCTAACTGTCGAGATTCGTTTAAATACCTTACGCCGGACTTTCGTCGGCCACCGAGGATTTCCATCAAACCTATAAATCCATCGGTACAAGTACCGTGACAAATAAATCTCGAATGAAACCTGCGTATTTTTTTTTTAGATTTATTTTAATTTGCGATAACGAGATTCGGATTTAAATCATTTTTTATCTCGGCTATTTCGTACAGTTATTACGATATTAGAATTGTGTATTTAAAATAATGAATTAATTTGTTTTTTTTTTTCAATTTGTTACAGGCCGGTACATTACGAAGACGCTACCCGCTTTCCGGGACAGTAATGTTCGTACAACGAAGTGTGAGCGAAAACAATGAAAGAAATTATACGAAGTTGAAGATTCAAGATTAATCTGCGATTAATTTACATCCTTGCTGCGAGTTAATGGAGCGCAACTCATGGAAAGGTACGCGATGACACGCTACCAACCGAAGACGGAGGTTTCTTAAGCCGGGATTAGAAGCTCGCCTAAAATCCAGCGCTCGTGTCCTCATCTCAGATCGATCAAATCATTGACGTGAGCTCCTTAAGGAGCTTTAAACTTCGCGTACTAGATTCAACGTATGCGGAGGCTGCTTCAATCACGCGCGGCAACAAATCTGAGAGAATCTGAGACGGTGATTCACGTGACGGTGGAACCAACGAAGAAGAGAGGGGGAAAAAACGGAGTTTCCCTTAATCTCCGACGATCAAAGGATTCTGAGGACAAATTTATTCTATGTCTCGCGAACTTTTGAGAGACCGACTGTCGCGGCGTAGAGGCTGTGGCGTAAACGATGAGCCCGCCGACGAATTAAAGCGTGTACCCTCGGCCAGTCGTTCGGACAATCGATAATGCTGGGTCGTAAAACTTGGCGCGCACCGTGTCCGATAAATAATGCAATTCTATCGAGAGGGTCGACGTCTTAAGGTGTGAAGCGGAAAAGCGCTGGATCATTCTCAGTGCCTCGAACAGATCTAGGATACGCCGTCGTGTCAATTACGACACGAAAACTAATTTGTGCGATCTCGTGAAGTGCTTGGATCTCTGGCGGAACTAAGGGCAAGAGTTAATTAAGAACCAGTGTGTTATTCGAAACAAGTGATCGTGCGTGGTACGCGAAAGAGTGCGGATTTCCTTACATTTTTTTGCGGACGAGATCGAGTTTCGTAACGCCGCTGGCGGAAAAAAAAAAAAACGATTCGGAATAGTGTCAGATTTCGTAAATATTTGTCGGTGCTTCGAAATCGAGTAGTTTAACGCGCCGCGTAGCATCTCATCGCGATTCAAGGCTCGTTCGACGTGAATCGGAAAAAAAGGCCTTTCCATATTGACACGCCATATCAAACATACCTCTCGCGTAAAGTCCGGGGAATACGTGCCAGAGCGCATAAATCGCACTGTACGAGCAATTAAGAAGTAAATTGGAAGAGAGGTAATTAACGTAGTATCTAAAGTACGAAGACGCGCATGTCTCACGGTAATTAATTACTTTCAATGTGAGTTTAGAAAAGTCGGAAGATCCCTTAGGTATCATTACACGGACTTGAAGAATGGCACGTAACTCGTGAATAAAAGCGTACGGTGCTAATAATAAATTTCTTGGGACAATCCTAATTGCCGTGAGCACAACAGAGCTGCATGAACTTTGGCACGGTCGCGAATAGTCCTTTGGCGCGAATTCGCGAGACTCTTTAAAGTATAGAAGCAACGAAAAGTCCCGTGAATCGAAGCGGTTCTAAATCCGTGAAAGTCAACCTAGTTTCGCGCTCGGTGATTTTCGGGCGGGCCAGAATGCGGGCGGCGCCGTATGTACTTACTTGAACTGACAATAATTGTCAGCCGCCGTGTCACGAGCTTGTACGTGGGAAAGCGAGTGTTCGCAAATGAAATTCCGGCCGTGCGCGCTTACGATGACGTCCTTTCGTGATTTGAGCTCGCCCGAGCATTAATACACGCGCGAAAAGTCGACCTGTCCCCTTACAGGATTTCGCGATCCTGACGGGAAGTAAAATCGTCACTGTGAGAAAACGAACGAGGTCTAAGATTCGAAAGCAGATTATTCATGAGTCATCTCAAAAGAAAAAAACGCAAAGAAGATTAGGAAAACGGGCATTGGTTCGTTCATTGACGATTATCGGAGCATGACGGTCCTTATCAAAGTAGCACATTGATAGCCTGTCGATTCGTTTGAATATTGGAGACCCGCCGAAGAGGAATCTCCACAAAGGAGAAAAGAATCTCCCGTCATCGGGAGGGAGTTGCCTTGAAAATAAAAATTTGATAGAGAAGTGCGGTTGCGTTCGCGGGCAGTTATCACTGAAAACAATAATCGACATTGTCGACGATCGTCGCTGCGGGGCAAATGACGGGTCTTATCGGTGCCGACATGTGATAAAACGCACGAAAAACGAGTGGTGTATACGCGATTAGATACGAGAGAATGACGGTGATGTGTACGTCGTTCACGGATGTTGTTCAGTGCCGGGATGCTGCAGTGAGTAACTGTCAATAAAAGAGCGGCGAGTGTGACACAACGAGATCAGTTTCGTCGTGTTGTCGTCATCATCGTCGTCGTCGTCACTGTCATTGGCGTTTTCGTCACTCGCGGAAGAGGATAAGAAAAGAGCCGTCCGATATCGTTCATACAAATGCCCAGCATGAAGGATCATCGAGGAGGATGGCTGTGCGTCGTGCTGTCCCTAATAACGTTCCTGTCGCATCAAATCGGTGAGCACGATCTTACAGTAACTATTATTACTTCACGTCAATTGTTCTCTTTGACGGCGAACATGTAAATTTACTTGTGTAAGAAAGAACTTATTTTATGAGCAGTAAGTGAGAAATTTGTTATAAAAATGGCATAATAATAGTGAAAAAAAGTTCTAAAAGTTTTAAATCTTGTATATTAAAGAAGATATTATGAAACGTATTAAAACTTGAGAGAGGGATCGTTCCTCGAAAATGAAATTATAAAGTAGAAAGCAGGAGGTATAATTTTTTTTTTTTTTTTTTTTTTAATAGTTTTAGAATATCGTATAACGGTTCACGCCCTCGTTTTTGAATAAATTTTTCAATTTGCATCAACGCTCCGTAATTTCACGATTGAATAAAGTAGATGATTACATTGATAATCATAATTTAAAACCGATTATTACGAGATGCACGTGCACAAATACATTTTAAGTATTCAAATAAAGTTTGGCGCGTATAATTTAGTGCACGACGGATAAACGAATATATACATATATGTATATAATTTTTTTTTTTTTTCCATTTCCTGATGGCCCAAATAAACTTAAAGCGGTGTAACGACACCCTGTCGCTCATTCGAACAAAGCGTGAATGTGTCGGTAAAATGGGCCACACCGATACGATGTATTGTTTTCCACACACGCGAACGCGATTATATCGAAATATATATCACGAATAAAATACTGTAAGGGAGACCCAATTTTCGACAGAATATTGCGATTTAATGAGCTTCGAGATAACCAGCTTTTATAGGATGCGGTTTATTAACGTATTGAATGTATTGGCATTTTAAATTCAAGTGTAAGACCAAAATTTTTGTTTTCTACTGCGCGACGTTTCGCGATGTAGGTTGATCGGGACTTTCACAGTTTAAAATAATTAGCTGGATATTTATAAGAAAGACGAAACCACGTCTTAATCATATATTTATGCTTCTTTTTAGTCGAAAATACTGTCTGTGAGAAAGTCATGTCGCTATGACATTTCGAGTGATAATGTACAGTTTCTATTTTATACGATGACCAAAAGGTAGAATAATTTCTTGTATATTCTGGTATTCTTAAATACTGTAGCCTGCTATCGCATTTCGATTGATTTTCATGCAATGAATGGACTCATGAATAAAGCGCTTTAAACCAGATCGCTCGAGATCGTTCGACGAAAGGCATTCTGCCAATAATTTCAGAGCGAACTCTATCGACGTACCGAGTTATTCATAATTCGCTATATGTATTCTGAATTGCATTAAATCGAGAACAGTCGGTAGGAGCAATGAACAGTTTGATTGTTGAGATCAAGAATTTCAAGTTGTTCTTATACCAAACTACGTCCCTTTGTAACTTTGTCGTGCAAGTTGCGGATCGCGGTTTACTTCAGTGATCTAACATTTTTCCCGTTAAGAGATCAAGTAACTTTGTTTCTTTTTCTTTCCTTTTTTTTTTCTTTTTGAGTTTTTAAACGTTGAAAGATTCGCCATTTAGCACGTTCCTTAAAGAAGATATCGATCGTATGTCGTATCGGACATGTAACGGAAATTCACTCGTTCGTCATAAACACGCTTCACGAGTAAACCGTATATAAATTACGTGAAATTTTGCCACGTCCAGGAATGATGAATAATATGGGGCCATAATGTTACATATATACAGACACATTGCCGATGCAAGGAAATTCTATTTACGGTATTTTCCTGCATCGTGAAATTGCATTTCAAACAGAAATTCTATTAGGTATTAAGGGCACAGATTACTCAGTTATATTATTGAAAACTTATATGTATATAAAGTTTTATATATAGTTTATAATAATTTTTATAACGCTTGCTTCTTTTTTTTAAGAATAATTTACTTAAAATTATTTTACTTGGAGTTATAGCACTACTGATTTGCTGTAAGAATTTTAAAATAAATTTATTACAGTTAACTAATTAATTTATCACAAGTTTTCTGTAAATAAATGCGACGATTAATGTAAATATTGAGACAAATTATCGAGTTTGATACAAGCCACGTAACTTTATATGTATAATATTTCCATATAAATGAAAAAACTTTAATATAATTTCGCGACACCGTTAGACCTCGAAAAACTACAAACCGAATTAGACATGTTCTGTAATTAACGCGTCTAGGTTCTACTGGCTGTTAGCTTTGGGAGAATAAACATCGCCCCGAATTAGCAGAACAAATTTCCCTCGTTTCCCCAACGGCGTTTCCTCGCTCTTCCGGGTGACTTTCATCGTATGCCACCTCTGGCCCGTAAATCGAGGAATGAGGTGTCCGGAAATTCCATCGAGGAACGCGAACTTTCTTACGAACGTCATGGAAAATTGAATTTTTAACCGACAGGTTATTTGCGAGTAGCCGACTGACTCTGACTCCGTTTTTTGTTGACTTATCCGTGTGTCATTCCGATTTCGTCGTGATTTCTGCACGTTACCGTTGAGCGAAAGTTAATTACGGCAACACAATAATGTTATAACCAAGCAAATTTGAACGATCCTTCAAATCTATTGTTGCGATTCTGCATTCTGAGCTCGTAATTTAAGCGAAAAGTTTCACCTTTATTTATTTGCTAAACGTTACGTATCGCCAATGGAAACTGTATAAATTACAGCTTTTTGTAATAAACCGTGTTTCGAAAATATCGATGAAATCAGAATTTATTTGAAAGAGGTATTTTCATTGAAGCGGTAAAATGGGTAATATTTATTACGATGAAATGAAAGAGTCGATAATTCATCCCACAATGAGAGACATAGAAATACAAATTGCTTTTTTTTATACTGATGTCGGATTTGTACCACTCTATAGACGATTATTTTCATCTCATGCATGTATATGTATATGACTCCGCAATTTTCTCTTATCAACCCCCCCTACCTTCCCTCTCCGTCTCTTGACAAACTGCCAAGAGAATCGATTTCGTAAGTAAATTCACTCGTAGGATATCTCAACGAGACCCGCCACGAATTTCTTAATACATCGATTCGCGCGATACAGCTAAATGCACATAGAATGTAAATGCTGTAACATTGATAGTTCGACGTCTCTCCCGACGAGCATTGCACCACAGAATTATAGATATCGAGCGGACGTGTAACACGTTTGCGGAATGCGGTTGATAGTAAGTTGAGAAGCCAATTTGCCAAACTTGAGCTCGTCACGGGCGGGCGGACGAGACGCCGCAAGAACGCCACGCTGTTCCATTCAAGTTGTAGGGAGAGGAGAGTCGATGTTATTACATGCGTATACGTATAATCTATGCAGAAGCGGGGATGTATCGCGGATTTGCACGGCGTGTCGTCCGTCACCCCTAAACGTCAAAATTAATTGCACGCACGCTATTAACTTCGGTATCGGCTTAACTTTCCATGCGCCCGGCGTACACGTATTATTCCCAAAAGCATTAGATTAATTGCGCAACGCTAATATTGTACGTATTTAAAAATAGTCGTAGTTTACAGACAGCGAGAACAACGGTTTATTTAATATTCGCATTTTAATAGCTTATTGTACAATACTATATCGAGACTGTCGCAATGTCACTGAAGTGCAAAAGATATCCGTGAGACATTTAAGAGACGTCTGAAAAATCGAATAGTCCTTTAGACAGTTAGTTTTACAGCATCATCTGAATGTTGTGTCGCTCAAACACTTGATACCGTCCACGTATCTTTTTTTTTTTTTTTTTTTTTTAATAACGATGACGCGTTTTTAATTTCCTTTGTCGCCGGACACATAGAATATCCGTGGCAACTCTTTGTCTATATTCTACTTTATATCATAGCGAATGCTGAAAAATTGAATTGCGGTGTAGCCGGTCGGCACGACCGAACAGTAAATCGAAACTCCCCGCAGAGATCCCAGTACAATCGAACGTAGAGACGGGCGTAGAGAGAGAGAGAGAGAGAGAGAGAGAGAGAGAGAGAGAGAGAGAGAGAGAGAGAGAGAGAGAGAGAGAGAGAGAGAGAGAGAGAGAGAGAGAGAGAGAGAGAGAGAGAGAGAGAGAAAGCAAACCATTACTATTGAGCTTATCAAAGTGATTCACGTGACTGGCCGACGGTATTATGCAAATGAGCCGTAAAATTATCGTAGCCTTCAGGCTTCACCAGGCAAGGGAATACCTGAACTTTCCATTATACGTGACAGAGTACGTTACTATAACTATAGTTACAACTGATATCAGCTCCAGAAGGCTAAGATTACATAATAATTCTTCAATGGGTGCAAACTCAGTTTGTCTTTGATTATCACTTGTAGACACGTTCTATCTTTACACGTTGTAAACTTTATCGTATTACATAAAATAATCGGCGTTGTAAAGTAATGTAATCAGAAATCGAATGTATCGAATTGATGTTGTAATTGCTAACGTAATTAAAGTAGTAATCGTTAATTTCGTGCCAAGTACTCGCACAGTAAGTATTCTCCGCGTAAAGATCAATCGTAAAAGCTAATTCGCGTTAGCTAATAGCTCGTACCGTCAAATTTAATGTACGTAAGTACTTTTCGACTACGTATTTACGAAGCTCTGTTAAATGTGTACGGCGGTGCTCGACCGCCGACAAAGGAATGCGAAATTGATGATAGCAAAGTCGCGCGAGGCACGTACGCCACTCGCCCGGCCGCCGACCTTTGTTTGTGTATTTCACCCCTACGCAGGTTAACGCGCTGTTAAAAAATTTATATGCCGTGTAATTATGTCAAATATTATATCGAATATTAACTTTGATGTTTTACGAATCTGTAACTGGCGGATATGTTGCGGTATTTATCGATTATTCAATTATTTGCACTTGTAATTAATTTAAAAAAAAAGACGAATATAATTAACGATCGAATAAATATATAAATTAAATTTAGAGGAACGAAACGCGTTTAAATATGTCGTAGTTTATTGCCAAAAATTGTCAAATGTAATAGTTTTCTTTAACGTAAAAGAAACAAAAGTAATGCTCCGTAATGTCTAGTAACATAAAATAAATTTTTAGCGCTAAACTTTATAGAAGTTAATTTGATTTATATTTGATTACGTGTATTATATAAAATTTATAAATCCTCGCGTGAGGATTGCATTATGATTTTATTGGGAGTTTATTAAAGGAGATTGCGGAAATGCTTTTTCTTATTTTATTATCGGGGCGAAGGATTAATGATCTAAGTAGAATAGTTGACAGGCAAGAGGTGGCAGCCTCCGTCCGGTATGCCTTTTAGCAAGCTATCAATGTCTTCGTTCCACTTCGGCCGAGGAAACAGGAAGCGATTCCTTCAATGGCCGTCACGAATGTGTCCGGTAAATTTATATACGCGCAGACAGCTGCAGCTACGGGCGTGCACCTATATCGCTTCCAGAACAGAAAGGGGATTACGGCGGCCGAGGAGAGCGATGGCTCTAAAATTGGATCAAAGATTTTCGACGGCGTTGATCGAGATTGTGCGCGCGAGCGTACGGCGGCAAAAGGATTTCCTGTCGTGCACAGAGAGGGTGGCACACACAGGCGCGAGTACTTACTACCTTAATACAGACTTCGATGGATGAGGATGACTTTCGATTACCGCGCGTTATGACGGAACATCATTTCGCGGCGACGATAATGCCACTCGCGCGGGCCGATAAGTAGTTACGATACGTATCGAACAAGGTATCCCGGTTAATCACGCGTTTAATATCTCGGCGAATTCGCGAATTCGCCCTCTCGAACAAATTCGAGCGAGGTCATATCGCCGTATAACTGACCGTTAAGCAGGACGCTCAAAGGCAGGCATAACTCAGTCCCCCCCAGATAAATTCGTTCGTTCACAGCTGACACTCGTGCAAACTGTAGTTCATTACAGCCCGATGAATCGCCGCATTTGCGTGAATCGCGATGATCTCGAGAGAACTCACGCGTGACGTTTGTAGACCAGTCGCTTGAGATACTTCCACACGTTGCAGTTAAACTGCAGCGCGCACAGCTACCCGCGGGAATAAATACGTGTACACTTAAAGACAGATATAGCGTTTGCCGCGCTCCACTACTTTTTCCCTCGTTCTCGGCGGCCGAGAGAGGAGATTGAAAGGACGGATGGAAAAAGTAGTGAGGTGCGACAAATGCCATATCTGCCTTTCAGTGTACACTCGCAGCGACGACGAGCAGTTGACACTGTTTATATATTCGAGCAAAGTTTTTTTTTTTTTTTTTTTTATTACCTAATTTGGTCAGGCTTAATTACTGGCTGCCTCCCGGCGGGGCACGTTTTTCAACTGGTATTAACTTCCTCCGTAAACGCTTTTGCTGGTAGGTAAATTTAGACGGAGTTCGTTTTTACGATAATATGCATTATATATAGAAGGACTGTTTTTGGAGAATTTTTGAGAATACGCGCAACTTGTTCTCTACTGTTGATTACAGAAATAATTATGAAACTAATTTTCACGATTATATATGTATATAATATTACTAAAATTAAAATATAATGAACAACCTATTTGCAAAGTTAATTGCATAAGTTAGATACTCTCGTAGATAACATAATATCATCAAAGCTGCAGGGTTTAAGTTAATTCGAACTTACGCTCGTTCTGAGTATAATTCACAACGCTATTTATAGTGCATGGGCACGCGGATCGTTCGCTGTGGAATTGATTGTGCCCGGCTTCAAGCCCGTGCTTGCGCCAGCTGTAAAACAGCGTCAACGTTAATCGACAATCGGTTCACGTTAACGTTTTCGAATTACGAAAGTAATCTATGCCGTTCGATCTGGTTTACGATCCCTGATGTGATCGAGGCGGGAATAAGTTAGTCCGTGCACAGTACGTTTCGCGCTACAACCCGACGTCGCTTCATCTGATTGAATCGCTTCGTCTTATCAGCGCGCAGATACGCCCGTAATTCTGAAACATCCGATTCTATGTCCAACCACTTTCGAGTCCCCGATATTTGATTGAGAAGACAAACGTATGGTATGTTACGAAAATATCAAGAGCTACGATATTTAATCATCACGCCAGGATATCGACTGTTCAATAACGCAGGATATATAATAATTTGCTACGAAAAAAAAATCATGCGACTTACCAATCTGCATGAACTTCAGCGGAGTTGAAGAATTCTGCCGGTGACTGTAACATAAAAAAGAAAATATTAATGTAGACATGTCAGTTATATCAGAGATTAATAAAAAAAAAAAGATTTTTTTTTTAATTTATACTTACTTAAAAGTTGCTCCGCCGATGCATGATGCCCTTCCCGGGCCTGCTCCTCCTCTCAGATGAGACGTGACGAGCCATCCTTCCGCGCACGAGACACTCGCGAACGCGCCCGGATCAATTACTATCGCGAAAATTATTAAACACTGTCGCGCGTTATTTTTCGGCACTCCCGTAAAAAGATAATCGTAAAAAAGAAACGCTCGATAACTAACGGCACTCCCGAAGCGACCGACGAACCGGCTGCGGTTCGTATAATTACTGATATCGACGTGCGGCACTTTTTCTTACTGAACGATGCACAGGAGCGGAGTTCGTCTTGATCTGTAACAGATAAATTACAAAATTATATTGTAGATATTAAATTTTAATTAAATAAAATAATAAAAAAACGTTATTAAAAATCTAAACTAATTCAATGAAAATATGCCATCTGTGCGACATCCTGTACACTTGTAATCGAAAATTGTAGTATCTCTCTCCGAGCACAGCGATGCTGTGCAAAGCTTTTTTTGTTCTAGTTCTGTAAATAATATTCTTAGCGAAACGATCGAACTGGTCAGCCACGCGGTATATCGTACGGTAATAATACGCGCGTGGTATGGTGGTATTGCGATTGAAAAATTGCCACTAGCCATAAAACATTTTCGCGTTTTGCGCGATCCATTTCGCGAGTGGCACTACGTGAAAATAGGTTGTGCAGCAAAACGTTATCGAGAAAGACGCGTCGATTACGCGCGAACGGTTTGCGGCGAAATTGTTGCTACCGATTGTCCGTCTTTTCGTTTTCCGGATATATCTAACGTTCGTTTCTCTTAAAAGATCGGTTTTTCCTATCTCCCTCTCTCTTAAAGATTATCAACCGCGTATCGTAAATATCGTCCGAACAAAACTACGTTTCCGATGCTTTTGATATCGGTGCAATAACGCGTACTCCTCGCATGCATTCCGCAAACGCGACTCTTTCCGCTTCTTATCGAGCCTGAAGAATGGTAACAGTCCTTGAAGCATCTTCTCGAATCCTTTGACCCGCATTCGGCCGACTCCGGTCCGCACCACGGCGTAAGATCCTTACTCACCTCGCAAAGAGCGCACCATATTTTGGATTTATTTCCGCACCACCTCGTAGCGACTTCCGGACGCGAACTTTTCGCCAGCGCGCTTTCACGAACTCGATATAGCGGAAAATTGCTTTCCTCGCGAAACTTTTCCCGGAACGTTATCCTGTGAGTGCAGGGGCTGTCTCGCTTTTATGCCGATCCCAAGATCGATGCAACGACTATTTCTATAATAAGTATCGTGAATTATTACGAAAATCTGAAATCGTTTAGACTCTAATACGAATATTGTATTAATACTGTATAGAGATTTAACTTTAATTAAAATATTATACGTTATTCATACATTGACGTTTTAACTAGCGTCTGATTTTATTAATATGCATAAAAATACGTAATCTATATAATTCTACATACATATATCCAACATATAGACATATAGCTTCATATCCATTAATATAAATTGATAGTTTGATAGACATTTTATAGCATATTTTAGCGTACAGTTTGATGAAATAAAACTTTTCGAAAAAGTATTAAAATTCTTTTTTTTTTTAATTTTATCATTTTTAAAAATAATAATATATTGTTAAAAGCAATTTATTGTATAATAGACGATATGAATTTTTAAACAGAATTGCCAATAATAAAAATGGATTCACTTTTTCATAGTTTCCTTTTTTTCTTTTCCCCCCGCGCGTTTTTACTCTCGGAATTCAATACGAACAGAAATTGCTTCCTGCGTGAAGATCTCTCTTGAGCTTTATCATCTTCGTATATGGTTCTTTATTGCCGATTTGCGAATGTACGGTAACGAGAATTCTTATCACGATTCCCATGACCATCGTGAAATTGCAATATGGTCTCAAAGTTGGAACTGTCACGCGTGACGGTGTCTACTATGTCCGGCAACAAAGCGGTTCGTTAGCGCGTAAAATATAGAACATTGGAGATAATTGCAAAGCTGTCTTTCAAAGACATCTACTCCACCCTGGGATTTTCTCAATCAAGAAGAAGAGAGAAAATGTGGATGACAGGCTTATCGAATTTTACAAACAAAGAGAAAGGAGCAGACTTCGTGCTAAAGTCATCTCGGTTCTGAAGAAAGTTAAAAGGGGGATTAAAAAAAAAAAAGAAAACTAAAAAGAAAATTTAATAACACTACAGATTTACTCTTTGCAGGTATATTAGGCGAAACTCACTTCTCGCGAATTTCGTGTTGACACGGCGCGCGAAATGATATACGGCTTTTATAAAGTTTCTGCTAATGAAGACGTGCAACGATGTTTTCCGCTATTTAATATCGCGCTGGAGTGAAAGGCATGCCGCAAACGCGCTTGCATGTGTTTGAAAATAACGTCGGGAATTCACGCGATGTCAATTATCGAGAATTCTCGTCAATATATAAATAGCATCCTCCGGTTGCTAATTTTTATCGCGTTAGTATTGAAACCGGTGATTAATGGAGCGTGGTGCGAAGGCGTTGCACGTTGTAGACTTCATTATAATATAAGTCGATAAGGGGAAAGTAGGTTACTGCCCGGAGCAAATTCGAAATATCACAGAAAAACCAAACGCTATTTTTCACGATATACAATGCACTCATTATTTTGAAGTTTTTCTAATCCATTGTGCTTTGTGAAAAAAAAATAAAAATAAAAATAAAATAAAAAGTAGATCGTACTACGCGCGCGGTCGACACAATAACAAAACCGAAAGTCCAGTAAATTGGGCCGTACATTGGGCTCTACGATCTGAATACAGATACATTTTATCACGAAGACCAGCGTCTATTTTCGGAATAAAACCCGTCACTTTGATGGTACTCATAATAGCGGCAATGGGTTCACATAACTTTCGTAGTTTTTACGACGCCTGCGAGTGCAGGTCCCCGCATTTGTTACGCAGGGAAAAAGAATAGGCTGCATAATAAAAGACCTATGTAAATCAGAGTGTACGTTGAATTATATTTATCATGGAAGCAGATATGCTTCCACTACGAAACACGTAAAGCGCATGCATGCCGTGCATAAAAACATCCGCATGTATCGAGAAAAATGTCGGGCAATTCGTGTCAAGCCGTCGGATCCTTTTAGCAAAACAACTGTCCCTGGCAGTATTGTGTGCACTTTTCTTTTTCCTGTACACGGTACAAATGTCCTCCTTTTCCCCCTACTTCTTTTTTACTTATCGATTAAAGAATATAAAAAAAAAAAAAAACCCGAATGTCTGCATATTTTGATGCACATATGTATAATACATGTATAATACGTATCTAATTAGAATTAACTGCATAACCATAATTATCAGCATACCTTCATAAAAAATAATTCTATTAATTTTTGGCTGGAATTTGCAGCTGATAACTCGCAAAAATATCTGATGACATAATTTTCGTATTCTGAAAAATTTAATTTACCGGAAAATAACGGGATTTAACCTATGTTTAATTAAGTATTGTAGATTTTTGTCAGTTAATTCGTAGGAAATATTAATTTCTACTAAAAAAAAAATTTCTGAATACATATTTTGCTTCACTATGTAATTCAGTACATCAGAGAAAATAAAAGTAATGTTTCTTACAACCGTTTCTTTGAAATCTGCTCCGAGTGTCTGTATTGTGCTCTTAAATCGTCAGCTCAATTGTTAGACCGAACTGACCCGAGCACAATTGATTTTTGTATAACGTGGGCGTGTCGCGCTTTTCGCATTCATCTTGAAAGAAACGGATTTCGTGGGATTGCGTGTAAATGACGAGCCGCATTTTCGAGAGAAGCCACTTCGATCTGTGGTATACTTTTCATTCGCTAAAGTGTGTGGGTAATGAACTAGATTAAGATTAAATTGCACCGACTAGAATGCTGTATTAACCGTGATGGATCGAGATGATTTTTAGATAAAACGAGACACGCTATACCATTCAGAATTGATTTTGCATGTAGTTAATCCCTCAATAGATTATTGAACTCACGTTAATTCTACGTGTTACATTCGATCTTTCCATTTTAGAAACTAAAGTATTTATAAAAGTATTAAAAATGCTTTATTTATAATATATGTATTTTTTATATATTAATTCATTAAAAATTTAATTTTGTTGGAAAATGGTTAGCTCGTTGTTCTGTCAAAGAAAAGAAGTTTTCTTTTTTTTTACCCTCCCGTAAATAAGATGTACTTCGACATATTGAAAAATAAATTCTCTGCCGAATTTGAAGGACAATCTCATCCGTGAAGTTTGTCGATAATCCACGAAATCACGATTTTCCCTTTCTTCCTTTGTACTTTTACCACATCATTCACCTTGCATTTTTCAAACTACTTGTTGACACTTATGCAAATGTTACGACCCCGTGCGCGACGATGCATGCAAGTTTTGTGCTCTGTCATTCTGCAGCAAAAGTTGCCGAGTCGACGAAACGACGTTACATATACAGACGAAGTACGACAGGTTGCCGGACGCTGAGATTTCATTTCGGTACTCAATACCGGAAGTAAACTTTTCACCTAAATAATAAAAAAGAACGATATTTACGATATTTATAAGTCGTAGAATAAAAAAACCCGGCCAACAAATTTCACGTTAAAAATTATTTCCGAGAGAATAATTCCTCATCGACGAAACTCTTTTTGTGGAAATTTTTCACCGATTTTCAGAGTTTACACACAAACTGTTACCTTCGTCGCTAGTGAATGAAAAGAAGTACCATTGCGTCGTTTCGCATACCATGCCGCATTTATAAGTCGACGAATTTTTCAAATTACCATCGTAATGTATTGCTTTTGGCCGACGACCGGAAACGAGAGCTAGTCAGAAACAAAATTTGTTTTTTCTTTTTATTCCCCTATCTCTATTGGAGATTTTTTTCTGTCGTGCGCGGCGATGAGTGCACGCGTGACGAGCGGTGGACGAAAAAGATTTTGCTCGGTGCACCCGCATGTTATGTAAAAAAGAAAGCGAGTAAAAATAAAAAATGCGCGCATGGTGTGTTTTATCATGTACGGTTGGCAGCGTGCCACGACCTCACACTGCGGTATTTGTTAGTTTCCGTCTCGTTAGGCGGAAAATCTATTTCTTTACGTCGGTATTGTGAAAATGCGCGTTGCATCAGCGCGCGACCGAGCGCTGCCGCGTTTGCCATCCACCGCGCGTGTAGCAAATACGACGAGAGCGTTTAGAACGATCGGTTTTTCCTTTTCTTCTATCTCTTCCTCTCTTTTCTTTTCTTTTTTTTTCTTTTTTTTTGTTCTTGTTCCCCTTTTTGCTTCGATCGAGGACCACAAGCCATTTGGATTTTAATCGAAAAGCCGGGATTTATGCTATTGTGCTGCGATCGCGATTGTTCGCGCGCGAATTCTATTATCCGCGCACGCGATAATACACACCAAATATAGTATTCTATTGTGCTAGAGCTGCAAGCATGATAATAAAAGAAATTATCGTTGTCTCAATCGCGCTGCCACTGCAAAATTAATTGGCACAATCGTCATCTAAGGTGCTTTAAGTGTATTTGTTCGCGTATACATAATGCACGTATGTATATTTCAAACCAATTTTTTTTTTGTTTTTTGGGGGGGGGGAGACATTTAAAATTATGAGTTACAAAACGAAGTGTAAAACAAAATTTGATACATAATCGAATTATAACATTTATACCTTTGAGGTTTATTCGCGACATTTATTATTTATATGATTTAGCACACGTTGCATGAATCTAGCGCAGAAATGTATATTTATTTTTATTTCTAAAAAAATCGAAACTTAATGCTTATAATTGCTACGAGGAATATGCTATTTTACGTGCCAGTATTTTTAATGCTTATCGTCGCTATGCATCACATTTCCGTGTTATGAGTGCGCCACAACGGTACCTATCTTCCCATTGAAAATTTATAATGAGATACTGACGAAACACATCGAGCGCAGTCGGATCTTCAACTAAGCGAGTTAGACAATCTCCGCGTCGAAATTCGTAATGATATGCGACCTGGTGGAATTACCACGGGCGCGTAATTGAATTTTCTGCCACGTACCCCGTTGCTAAATTATCTCTTTCGACCTGCAAACGCTACGCGCGACGTGATAACGGGCGAAATGAAAATCACGGTGAAATCATATCACTTTCACATCAGCGTAGGTATTCGACGATGAAACAACGCGGTGTCTCGCAGCTTTCCCAAAATTTTGCACGATGATGCTTTTTATGTATACGCTTCAGAGAACGACAACACAATCAGTGGTTTTAAAAAAAATTCTACACGGTCTCTGATCACGTTTTTACGAATTAAAAATTGCGGATATGGCCGAAACATTTATAACGGTGCACATTTGTATAAAATCTGACTGGGATATTATATTAATATTTCGAATTTTATTCCGCGATGTTTTTAAATTTATATGTATATGTCGACGCACGGAAAAAAAATAAAAATAAAATAATAATAATAAACGAGGCAATAGAAAAATCTCGGATGTACCGCTAGTTTATTACAACGCTGTAAGTCTTAGGCGTGCGATAGTTGAAGTAAATTGTATATACTAACAGGCGCTTTCAGAGTTGGCTAATAGTTTGGCATTAGTTGTTTACTTCGTTGACTTGCGTCGCGCGGCGTTGCGTGCATCGCGCGTCGAACTTGCACGTCCTCGGTGCGGGAGAACAGATTACCATTGTTTACGTGACACAGTATCAGAAATTATATCCAAGCGTCGTAAAGTAACAGACTCTCACGGTGCATAACTGCATGACGAGCGTAGCCTGCAGCTCGATACCTCGCGCTGTGTCCGTTTATTGTCGCGCCGCGTCACGTTCAAAGCAATATGCAGTTCACAGCCGAGTGCATACGTAGGATATGCGATGCTATAATCCCGAGTAGATATCGCTTCAGCCGGTGCACGCGGGTGTTCAAAGGGACAGCAAACATAACGAGCAGCTGGGAGAAAGAGGCAGAGAAAAGATAACGGAAAAAAGGAGAGGAAGAGGGGGTGGCGAGAGAGTAGACGCGAAATTGGTAAGCGAGCCTCCCCGAATTATTATCGGTTATCAATTCGCGACGTCGTGCATGGCGGAAAAGGGGATTTCCGCTGGTAGAACGCCGGCGCGATAGAATCGATGTGGTCGCGACCAGCTCGCGAACTCGGCCGGCGAAATTTCTTTATCCAGTTATTTTCGGCGATTCGATTCATTCGTCATACGCGCCGTGCTCGCGAGCGAGCGAAGCGCTCTACTCCGCGCGCTCTCGTCGCGCAATCAGCAGTCGCCGGGCTTTAACGACGTTATCGAGGAACCGTGATTGAAGTAATATTTGCTCGCCGGTTATTAGCAATTAGTCGGCATCGTGATTTCCCGACCGAGCCGACTTCTCGAGCAGATATTCAATAACTCGAGGCAGGAAAAAAAAAAAAATTGTGCACGCGCATCAAAAGACTTCCGCGTCACTCTATTATCCTTACTTTTAACATGATATCGTCTACTTTTTTTTTTTTTTGAGCTATCGAAGTTTCCTTACAACGAGCTCACATTTTGTTTTATCGGAAAGTTCTTTCTATTTCTCAATATTATCGTGGGGTATTGATTAAAGATATTATTTTGTAAAGACATGGGTAGCTTTGTCATATAAAATCTCAATTTAATTTTTATTATTTTTAATATTTATTATTTTATTATTTTTTAATTAATCTTTAGTATTATTATTATTAGATGTGTTTAAGAGATTCGAAGATCAATTTTGAATAAAAAAATAAGAGCAAAAAAAATATTAATAATTAATATAATTGAAATATTAGGTGCAAACGTCAGACACCGCGCGCGTGCAAGCCGCGTACGCCGCCGAGATTGTGTGGTAGGTCCCGCGGTTGCGTAGGTTGTGTCGTGGTCGGCCGGCTGAGCCAAGCGATGCCCTCGTACCGCGCGCTCGAGACACGACACGCACACGCACACGCGGTACACGGTACACGGCCCATTGCTCGGTCGCAGACAGAGGTGCGAGAGTAGGAAGAAAGTAGGTCACCAGTGGGCCTACCTCAACTACTGCGTGGCTGGTAAGTCGAGAACATTGTGCCCGAAGCGAAAACCGCGCGCGTGAGCCACGACGCCGCCCGCTACGCAGCGTAACGCGATAAACAAACGTGTACGGCATGGTCCCGAAAATTCCGTGGTCATTTATCGTCAAAAATTATGTTATTATGTACATTAAATGTAAAAAAATATTAAAAAAAATAATTCTTTCACATGGCTCACTTACAATTTTTTTTCTATGTGTTAGATACAATTTTACACTTTAATATGTATTTTTATTTTATTTTATTTTTTTTATTTTAGTTAAAGCAAATAATAAATATTCGATATACTATCGAAAGTAATGGCGCTACTGCTTAGAGCAAAGTGTTTTTGGATGGCTATACATTCGTATTCAAATACCAAGAAGCAGTAGTTCTAATCTACAACGCGAAAGTAGACACGAGCTGCATTTCTTTTAAAAGTTTTATACGGTCATTTATACTGCTGCTCGGTTCGCGACGTATCTCGTATGTATTTCCCTTCGTCCGTCCCCTCAATATCGGTTCAAACACTCGATCCTTGAAATCCGTCTGGCATAAATATTCCAAGCTGTGAGCTTCTGGTTTTTCTCACTGCCGATGAATCAGGAGGGAAGGAGGAAGAGGCGGCGAGCTCTGACAGCGCCTCAAAATAAATGTACCTCAACCGCGCTTCGAGCCAGCGCCTCGTCTCTCTGATTGTCGGTTGCTGAATTATAGATCCGCGTCTGTCAAGAACTTATAGGAATAAATACCACGAATATCGCGAGTCCCCGCCACTCAAGTGCCGATCTCGTGAAAGATTAAAGTCGGGGAACGATGCTTCGGCCGCTCACCTCCTGTCGAAATGCTTACCCGAGAAAATATTTCCGGCGACGTTTATCCCTTATCAATCCTGCAAACGAGATATATCGCTTTCACGACGTGAGTTGAGGGGCACGAGGGAGAAAGGTGGCCTTGCATATTCACGCGGGAGATGAGACGCACGCGGCTGTGTTTCATCGTCGGAGCTAAAGTGCCGCGTGTTAGAAGTTTAGCGAAAAGCGTGTCTACTCTCCCATGGGCCGCATAAAAGCGCACGTTCCGTAACGGCGGCGTCCTGGACCACTTGGATCGAAGTTGCGTAATTAATTCCGTCTAGCACACGAGCGGAATCCTTTTAACTTCCGTCTCGTTTGCGCCCGAGCCGTTACGTACTTGCCGCGAGAAGCTCCGTTTCTTCGCCGTCTCTTTACAGTCTCGTGAATGATTAAACTATTGGTTGGCACCGGTTTAATAACCCGTTCTTGTCGCAAGTTCGCCTCGATCGAGAATAGGAAAATAGAATGGCGTCGCATTTCCGCGAATAGCACTTCGATTATTCATACTTGTCAGCTCGGAAGCGATAGATGTATATAAACGTAGCTGCAATATGTATAGTGTCGTTCTACTTGGACATTCCTTGACCCCCTAATCGATTCCCTTTAATAAACTTCTATGTAAATATTGCTATATGTATAACAGGCTTCTGTGATAGCCTTTTTTATCATGCTCACGAGTATGGTACAATGAATGGTACATAGAACAGTGTAAAGACATAGGTACTATTTTTCACTGTGTTCGGAAATATACATAAACCTAAAATACTCAATGGCACCAATAATAATTAAAAACGAAATAATATGAGTATAAATAAAAATATATTCTTTAGCGAAGAATAGAAGAATTTAATTTAAAACATAATTTAATCCACTGGTTTATAAAAAAAATTGCGAAAAATTGAATATTGATTTAATCCAATAAAATTTAATAGTATTAAATTTAACTCTTTGAAAAAAAATTTAATTATTTAATTTTTTGTGTTATATGTTACATTTGTTAGAATAGAATGATTTAATCACTTTGTTTAAAATAATCCGATTTAAAAAAAATTAGTTATTTAAGCATGTGCATATTTTTTGGTTATACGTCTTTTTTTAAAATTCTTATTATATTAAAAAAAAATTTGTAAGCTTAAGCAACTAACTCTCACGTTTATTCACGTTAGTATATGAATTTCTTTATATTTACATACGATTAATTCTCAAGTCGCGAGGTATTTATTGGCAGCCGTTCGTGCCCATTGCTCTGGTTTTCGTGTTATACCACCCTCTCGAAGCGTCGCGTGCTGTCGCCCACACGCACCTGTCGCCCTATTTTATTCATGCGATGGTGCGATGTGAATCTATGCCGAGTAAAGGCAAAAAGACGTAGCAAGATATGCGTACGGTATTTTGGATATCGGGATAGAAAAGTAATGTTTGACACACGTGGCAGTCGACATTTCTATCAAAACATCAAAGATTCTGATCGTGACGAATGAAAGCTCCGTTGACCTTTTCTATTTCCTGACGCAGCGACATTCGGGTACAGATAATTACAAAAATTGTCAGTCCGTATTTTCCATAGATTATAATTTGATCCACGATTATTGAAAGACGAAAGCATTATGGAATATCAATTAGAATTAATAAAAAAATTTTTTTTTGCTCTAAAATATAATACGAATGTTACATAGATACGAAAAAAATAAAATAAAATAAATAAATAATTAAAAATACAGAACGATAATTGTAATTTAGCTGTACAATATAAATTTTTATCTTATGAAAAATTTAACAAACTTTCGGCGCGCATTCTCGTATCGAATTCTTCAGCAGGGAACGCTAGCAGCTGCCAAAGGAAGCCCCGGTCGAAATGTTTCGCTTCTCGTTGCAATCGCATTACGCATTTCACGTTTGGGCCGCAAATCGTTGCTATGTAAGGCCGGCACGGCGAACTCGTGAAACACCTGCGTAGATATGCGTTTGCGTGCGTCGCGTGCCAACCTCTCGACAGAACTCGAGCTTCTTTGTTGCCTCTCCCCTGGCTCTCTAGGAATCTCTCTGACTCCTCTCCGCGCGTACGCTTTCCTATTACGTGCATGCACCCACGCCCGGGATGTCAGCTTTGCCCGTCTTTGCTTCGACTCCGCTGCTACGTCGTACAATGCAGTGAGTTTTTTCTCCGAGCACGCGGAAGTCGAGCTTTCATAGATTTCCATACGCACTGATTTTCCTTGCTTGCGCGTTCGCCGCAGCGCGACGCGGCAAAAATAGTCGTAGCTTTCAGATTTGTTCGATTCCCTACTAGGATATTCTAACATTGTAAAAGGATTTTTGCCTTGTACCGTGTTACAGGATTTTTACCTTGCATCGTGTAAATATTTTTCGAACATCTCTCCCGGCGGCTGGAAGATAAGTTCAAGCGCACAATTGCACACGAAATTGTAAATTTGAAGAGGGTTTACCGTGCGACAAAATTTCGATATTTTTTTATGAAGTTGTTATTTATGCTTTTTTTCAGGTCATGAACTCATAGCCGTTAAAAAATTTATTCTTGATCAGTTAGAAGTAACCATTCGCAAAATTACATACGGGCCATTAAGCTGATTAAGCAGCTTGTATAAAATATTTTATTTTCGCTCGTTCGCGTATTGACTTTTATGTCGTCGTGCGCTTTACTGCGATCCTCAGAAAATTTTGTGTATTTCGCCGATCTGGGAGGAATCGACACGTGTCGGAAGGTTGTTGAATGTCCCATCGATTATTTAAAGACGTTTGGATGAATTAAATGTACCTGTGTATGCGGAGCTCTTGGTATTTTATTGTGTTCGGAAGTGACAAGCTGTTCTGTTTGCTGCAACTTCAATAAATACCAATCACTCGTTCGGCAAATAGCGCGTTACAAATAGTTCTCGATCTACAGCTCTAATGCTTTTTCGAGGACGCGACAGTGCTAGCACGTGAAAATGGCGACATTCGACAACCGTTTGATTACACACAGCAATATATTAGAACGAAACGCGAATGAAATGCATTAATTAGCAAAAATCTGACAACTGTTCGAATGCGCAGTTTATTTTCACATTTTTTTTTCTTTTTCTTCAAGTTTTTAACTAACATAATTTTACCGATTTAACCGAATAAAATTGGTTTTAAAGCAATCAAAACGCGATTACGTACCGTATTACCATCAGTATCGCGAAAATATTTCAGCTGAAGGATAATACCTAAGTGCAGGGCGATGTGTCTTTTGGTTTTTCTTGAAGCACGTCAAAGTATATAGAGAGGGCGCACGGAAGACACGAAAACTTTCTCTTGGGCGTGAGATGAGTGGGCGAGAGGGGAAAAATAAGACGAACTGAGGAACTCAGAGTGGGTTTCCGGAAACGAATATACGCGTCCTGATTCATGCGCCAGCGATTTGAAACTAGTTCATGACGAAAGAGGAGAAACTCGGGTTCTTTCTCTTAGAAGAGCAAATATAATATAGCGTCGAAGCGAGTGCTCGATTCTTGCTTTCGTGGATTTTATCGAAGATTTCATAATCTCGTTTGCTTTGCGTTATTGAAGTCGATCATGCATGTCACGTATGCCCGCATCATTGATCTCCCAATCCAATTGTCCACTTTGTGATACATTATTCGCGTTATTATTCCAGCGGAAATATTCTACCGTAACGATTCTTGTGTAATTTCGCAGCAATACATAAACCGTTGCTTTTACAATTATCTCACAGAGCGTTATTTCATTAGGATATAAACCGGCGTATTTGCAAATTAATAAAATCGCTTCGCAAAATGTCGCGTTGGAAAATGGTACTTGGTGATGGTCGAAAATTAATAGCCCCGCTATAGCGCGATAACAGCGGATCGACAATTCCGCGAGGCGGCGACTGAAGAAGTGTCGCCACTAATGTCACTGATATCACAGAAAATTCTCGATTACCCTCGCGAGGTTTAATGGTACCTGGATGAACTTACGAATCGCCAACCTCTCCGAAATAACCCGAAAGACGTGACGTGCTGAGGCCAGCACAGAATAGAATGTCGATGCAACGATGTGCGCGAACGAGCTGTGCCCGCGGGAAACATCGTGAATGCGCTCGTTTTGGTTTTCGTAGCAATCAGCGGCAAAAATTTTTTTTGCGACACATATTGGGGACGAAATTTCGCGTTCTCTGTCGTCGCCTCAATCTTTGCATTCGCCGGTTCGACTCCATTTGGCTGAAAGTTATTTTGTAAAAGCGCGATTTTATTTTTATAGATTTTACGGATTTATTTGATATTCGTTAATTCAATAAAAAAAAAAAAAAAAAAAAAAAATATGTTGCGCTCTCTGCTGTTTCTATAAAATGCAATTCGCGATTTTTGTGTTGTATTTCTAACAGCATCGGTGTTTATGACATAGTCTTGATTGCGAGGGGTTAAAATAGAGAACCTATCTGCGAAAACTGCTGAGAGGGTAGAAGTCCCGTTTGTATCTGGAACATCACCTGGCGCCATAAGCGAATAGAGGTACGAGTATCGCTTACGTGAAAGAGAGAGTTCGTCTGATTGCCTCGGTCGGACGAAACGTCTCCTAAGGGATATCGGATCGTCGTAGATACCGGGAGATTTAATCCAAATACTTCGAATACGTCGTAGTTCACGTGTACGCGCGCGCGAATGTCGATATCACCGTTATTTATAATAATCTGCACGTGCTAGAAAAGGTTTATTATGTCGAGTCTTTTTAGTGTTTAAAAGCGGAGATAAGGGAGCGTTATGTCTTTATCAAAATTTATACAGATTTATTCGCCGTTGCAGTTGCAACGGGACAAGAAAAAAGTGTAACGAAAAGTTCATCTCGCGGGGATGTTATAAACTACGAAACTTCGAAGGTCGAATGTCATTTGGGTCGTTTGTCACCTCTTACATATATGTATATGAGGTGCGAATAAGATACATGCGTCTGGCAAGTTCTGGTTAAGTTAGAACGAAGTTGTGACCCGTTCCCCGTAGTGCAGAAAAATCGTACCGTCAGAATGTTTTTATGCAACTGCACGAGCCCGAGGGATAATATTATGTGATACGGTGGAGGGAAAACACACGATTTGCCGTCGTATTGGTATTGGAATCGCACGGGTTCCGTAATAGCACGAAAAAACGCCTTCCTAGGCTTTATATTGTATTTGGTCCACCGCGCCCGTTGGCTACACGTCGGCAGTATCATCCCGGTGAAAAGAGAGCTCACTGCAATTGCTTTGGGTAGCAGGCCGAGGCGTTTCCTAACGGCTAAGCCATTTTCTTAAACGACAACGGGAGTCGATTCGGATATTCTGGACAGTGAGATCCGATGTCGGAATGTTCGAGAAGACTCCATTTTCGGAACGAAACGTAATTCGACCTTCTTTGCGAAAAAGCGTGCGAGAGACGTTTGAATTTCAAATACTCTCGAGAGCAATGAGAAGTCATCGTACGTTAATTCGTGTGTGACGCGAATTATTAATGACGATCGAGATAATATTCACGGCGATTAAATTAAATTCAAATGAACCGGTATATGCGAACAATATATTCGCGATGGTCTTTCAAATCAAATCGGATTATTTGTAATAGATATTTTAGCAAAAAAACTAATGTAATGTTATTTACGAAAAACAAGGCGTGACGTGAATATACTAGAGTTATATGTATGTGTCGCGCGATATTTAATCGATGTGCGATCTTTGGCGCAGCCAGCACCTTAACATCAAATATTGTACCAAGAATGGCGAGCTAGTTGAAGGTACAATCGACGTTAAGTAACCGATTAATTATTCGTAATGGTAATTAGACGCTGGCCGGCGTACTGTTGGCTTTTACTGGTGCAATTCAATTTATCACGAATCAATATCCGCGGCATATAGACTTAATAGCTTCCCACGCCGATGCGCGCCGCGCACCGGCCGGGTCAAGAGGTCGGCTATCCGCAACACCACCGTCATAAACGTACGGCTGACTCCGCGTCTTGCGCCAGAAACTTGCTCGGGCTTACTGCGGTCGGCGGCTGGAAACACCGCGCTGCATTGTAGAATCTTAATGGACTAACGACTTCCTTCGACCGGAACGACGGGCGCGTTTCGCCAACACATCCACTCGCGCTCACATGCACACAACGTGCCCCCAGCGTGCTGTTCTAAATTCGGGATTGATAGTCGCTCCGACGACGCCGCGCCCTTCCGGAAACGCGCTGCGTTTCGATCTGTGACTCCGTCACGTAATACATTAAGAATGATGCGTCCTGGGTTTCCTGTTTTGTCGTAGGTCTACACGCAAAGTTTATTGTTCGCCGGGGAAGTTCGGTTGGTGAAACGCGCGCGTCCACTGAGTCGCGAAGTTGAACAAAGTTAAACGCGATTAAATTTAATGCCGGCCCCGGTATTTAAACGCGACAACAGTTTGGTACATATTGTTGCGCTGGAAATCATGTTCCCTTTGTGACTAATTTCGAGCAGGCTTGAAGAAGAGTCTAAAAGAGAAAGAGAGAGAGAGAGAGAAAGAGAGAGAGAGAGAGATGTGTACTTAACGTAGAACGCCTCCCATGATTTTGCGCGAGATGAAGTCGGATATATCTCGTCGGGTCGATCTCTTCGGCGAATCCTCTGCCAGATTTTCCAATTGCTTTTGCCGGCGTGCGACAAACGCGCGGCGGAGGCAAACACAGATATCGATGTCCCTTAAAAGACAAACGATATCTTCGAGCGATAAGGGAGCCAATCCGGATTCGACCGGAATTCGATGGTGGAATTCAAGCCCATTTCACCTTCCCGTCGAAGCGTAATCCGAAGTTCCTCTCGAGGAAGCGCGGAAACTTTCGATCTCGAGACATTCAAGTTCCGGCCGTGGCGCGAGTTTCTTCAAGATGGCTTTAAATGACCGGGATCTGCTAACGACTAAATGGTTCACGGACAGATACGCATCTCGGATAACATACTCGATAAATATTTTTCAAGTTTGATGATTAACAAATTATTTTTTTGATGTAATACATCTTTCATTTATTTCACGCTTGTATTAAAAATACTACTATTTTGTGTAATTATTTTTGAAAAAAGTCATTACACTTTTAAATCTGCATTTTAAAATTATATTACTATATTGTTACGTTTACGTGTCAGTGATGATCGAGAATGGCAGTACATCGCTTTTCTTTGCGATAATGTCGTACGTTCTGACAACTGTGGAGAAAGCGTATATACGTCCTCGAGCCTATGCATTTAGAGTGCATGCACTCGGCTGAAACGTCGGTGGATGGACCATCCAGCGCTATTTTTCTCGTGTAGTCGACTGTCGAGTTGCATTTGCGGCTCGACGACTCTCGACTTTCACCATCCCGGAAGAAGAGACGCACCGCGAAGTATTTCGAAAATTTCAGAAAAACCTCTTTGCGGTACGAGAAAATCAAATCACGAAAAGAAGACGGAGCGATGGGATAACGAGGCCACGAGTTTCTTCTCGAGAAACGTTATAGATTCATTCGCGAAAGAAAGAGAGAGAGAGAGAGAGAGAGAGAGAGAGAGAGAGAGAGGCGGCGATCAATAAGGGAGGAACGAGAAGAACGCGCGAAACAGCGGATGAGGTCGACGGTGGAATCAGAAAGGAAGACAATGGAAAATCGCGGAGAAGAGAAGCGACGAAAATAAAAGTGTCGACGATAGGTAGGCTCTCTCACAGAGTACTCGAAGTCGTTCTACCCTCCGGCCCTCATTCATTCGGGGGAATGTTTCATGGAAATTGCTTCCGCCGCCGACGCGTCTGCTCTTTACGCCCCGCGACGCTCTGGCCTGAATTTGCATCGTGACTTTATTTCGCGAGGAAGCGGCCCGTATCTCACGCTTTAACAAGCGGCCGCCGTTTTCTCCTACCGTCGCGACGGAGGCCGATGAGGCTATTCGTGTCGACGAGCGGACTGTGAAACAACCGGAATAATTCGCTCTGCAACTTCGTTAACCCGCGATCGCCCTTTCCATCTCCGAGCGATCGGCGAACTCCTTCCGCGGCTTAATGACGCTTATTTATTCTTTATTGAAGCCGTGCCCCGTTGAGTTAAGATGAGGAAGACGACGACTGATATTACGAGGCTTCGCTTTTTATGGCTTTCGGCACGGAACGCTCGTATTAATAGCATGCGGCATTTTTCATGTTAATGCCTTTCAGCTTTTTCAATTTAGTATCTATCGTGAACTGGGGAAGGTGTGTCCATAATAACGAAACCTGACAAATTATACCCGCGACGCATACCAAATTGAATAATTTAAATTTAATCAAGAATTTTCAATTTTACTTAAAATATAACGTGGCACGTTAAAGATATAATATTTTATTACATCTACATATAATTTTATTTTTAATCATTAATTACGAATGCCAGAAATAGAACGAGGGGATCAATATTTTAATTCAACTTCACTAAACCGGGCAACGATTTATATAATAAAGAACATTCTTTAATCGAATGTTTCAAGCAATTTATTTATACATTTTGATTGACGGGCGTGTGTTTTTCCGCTTGTTATCCAGTATTTCATTAATGAAATGACTACTCATTAATCGACGTGTCGCTGAACGGAAACGCTCCATATAATTATCAGTAATCCAATGTGATAGATAAATCATGTTTTAATAAAGCATGCGCAATTAAATCGATATGAAGTTAGTGCGTAATTTAACTACCGCTGAATCGTATACCTCAAGTAATTTTAATATTGATGTAAAATCTAAAATTTAAACTCGCACAATAAAACATTTATATGTTTTACCGCACAAGATTGATTCGGACACAAATATCGCACTTACTCATTCATCACAGGCAGAAGTACGAACAGTTTGTTCGAGCGTTTACAATATACATATGAAAACAGTAGATTTAATAAAGTCCGGATGTATGCGCGGGGACGTAGACAAAAATTAAATGGTTAAAAACAACATCAGAAAAAAAAACACGTTGGGCGACTGTAATTTGGCCTTTGCGACACCCGTCCCGTTGTCTTTTGTAATAAAATCGAAATTTCACGGATTTCCGTACGCTCGCGACGTTCCGTAGCTGCGATTTCACGGCACGGAATGCCCGTGCGCTTTAACGAACTCATGGTAGCGGGACGGCATAGAATATCCCGAATGAGGAAAACGTACCGCCGCCTCCTCGCGTACGTGTACGTATGGAACTTGCCGTTGTTTCCCAATGAGCCACCACGCTCGGCATTCGAGACCGACGCGTGTAAGACGGAGGCGGGTGGGACAATTAAGCACGACCGTGTAGAGAGCGGGATTGAACGCGCGCGTGTGCATCCCTCGCGTGATTCCTGTTGATAACGTCGACGAAATTTTCCTTGTCAAGCGCGCCAGCTATTCTCTCGAAAAGAAACGAGACTCTGCTTTGAGCCGGCCTTGCGCCATATCCGTATCTTCGCACCGTGTTTCTCTCGCTAATGAAGCTGTCCCGAGCGCATCGAAACTCCACCGTACCGTTCTCGATTTTAACTCGTGTGGCTTTGGCTCGGTTTCTTTTATCATCGCGCGGTTCGAGACTGACGAAGACACTTTGTGGTCCCGTCTCTTTGATCTTGAAGAATGGTCTTCCCGTGGTTATACAAAAAAAAAAAAAAAAAAGAAAAAGGAAAAAAGAAAAAAAAATTTATCGTAAAGTAAGATACTTAAGAATTATATCTCTTAAAGTGTCCGCTTTATCGTTGACTTATATCACTGCTTTGTATGAAGTTACTCCGGAGACGTTATACTTTAGATCGTATAATTGAACCAACGAACTCTTATAAAAGATACATGTTTTTAACTCGTTATATCTTTAAAGTGTCTACTTTATCGTTGACTTATATCATTGCCTGGTATCGAGATACTTCGGAGACGTTGTTTCAAGTCGTATAATTGCACAAAGAAACTCTCTTATAAAATTCTCTTATAAAAAAATGCACATTTTTTAATTCAAATATATTCTACGTGTATATGAAACTTATGAATTTAATGAATTTTACAACGAATTTTCTCAGTCTCAATTTTTTTTATGCTTCTCGTTTAAATAAGAGAACCGAGCTACTTCTGCTTCTTCTTATTTTTTTCGACACAATTAAACAATCCGCCAGGATTGTATAAGTAAAATAAGTATATAAACGTGTCTCGGATCGTCAAAGAATTCTGCTGGAATCACGGAACAAATAATCTTGGTTAAAAAAGAAATGCGTGTTCGAATTAATGATACTTGTCGGAGCAACAGAATCTACCATCTGGTGTGTGCACTTTACGGGCACACGCAATCGCGGGCACCTATCACACATCGTGCATGAAAAGGGAACTCGTAAGCGCGAAATGATTCATTATGCCGCGATTACATTGCCTTGCAAATGTGTCCGTGTCGCGGGAGTACGTATGAGTTACTTAGCGAGCGTTTCGAAATCGATGGAAATGCGTTCGAAAGGCGCGTATAAGCGGCAAGCTTTACCGTACTGTTTCAACAGTACTGTCACTCTGCGGTAAATTCTATGGCGATATTTGTATGTACAGCGGTTGGAGGGATTCATTTCCGGGTCAATGCATGCGAAAAGACAGTTAAAGCCAGTTTAACTTCAGTCGGTTTAGCAGCAACGCCATTGTACGTACAAGTGTTGGCACGCAAAATGGCTTGAAGATAACCCAATTATTCTATTATTTCGCTAAAAATATGTATGGAAATTTATCCAAATGCTAGCGAAAAGTTTATATTTTTTACGGTACTCTTTAATTTGAAAATATTTAATAGCACTCAATAACGATTGAAAATTAAATGCTAAACAATACTGCAATAAAATATTCCTCCGGGATTGGATAACTTTAGAAATATGGAAGTTTGATGGCTCATAAAAATGCGACGATAATCCCGAGGCAGGGAATGTACTTGCGCGATATGAGTTTCGCACAGCGAGAAGTTCGTTCACCGAGCTTAATTACCGCAAGAGAGTCAGCCGGATCGCAAGGGAGTGCGCAGGATAATAAGAAAGTTCGTTGTTAAAGTCCCAATAGACAGTCGTGTCTCATTCTGGGAGACGACAGGCGAAAAATTCATCAGTTGGAATATGCTAATGTTTAATGTAACTGAAGGCACGTTACATTAATAATGTCATTAATATTGATTCGAAAAGCAAGCATTTTTAATAATCGTAAGTTTGTGTCTTCTAATGTAAAACCGTTTGATGGCTATTATTTCTTTACATTTAATGATTAAAACAATATTTCTACGTCGGTAAATGTTTATTTTTAAATTATAATTTTTTTTTCTTTACTTTTTTTTTTTTATCGTATGCATACACGTGTATGTACACGCTAAATAATGAAACAAGAATATTAAAAACTTGTCTAATTAAAACGTGTATTTAACTGAAATTCTAGCAGCGTAAATTTAATCGCGTTTTGAATAGCATGAGAAATGAGACAATTTGTGTAGCCGAGTTACGAGTATACTAGTTTTGAAATTGAATCAGTTAGTCATGTATACACTGATATCTTATGTAAAACAAGTAAAACAAAATCGATGCGCTTTAGATTTATTATTTTTGAATTACTAAGAGAAACATCCCAGGGTGAAACATCAAACGTTAAAAAAATCTGTTGTAAATTTCGCGAAAACGGTATTTCAAGCGAAGCAATTACACTGCCCTATTAATGTTAAGTTTAATTCCATAAAATTAATAGCGCGATCACGTAACTAATATATATAATAAAAAAAAAACTTTTTTTTATATTAAAAATTTTTTAATTACAAGTCGAGATATTAACGCTTTTCGGTATTATCTGTAATGGATGTAGGGGCTTTACTGCAAATTCTTTTGAGTGGTTCTCTAACGAAAACATTTCAAACAGCAAGAGGAAAAATGTAATCGTAATTGCATTGGGACGCTAGTCGGTTCTTTAGTCAATACCTATTCGAATGCATGGAACAGGGTATTTCCTGACTGAGAGCCCTCAAGTATCAAAGGGAATCGTCTGGCGAATAGACTCTTTCTCAGAAATCGAAGGAGGTGTTACGAGATGTTTTTTTTAATATTGCTCTCGTTTCTCAAAGGATTCGTAAACGATAAATACGCTTTACTACATTTTAGCCGTCAATGTGTTTTAGCGAATAAATAAATAATTTGCCTGAAATAATTATTAGCATTATGTATTGCGTCGTATTTAATTTTATCAAATTAATATAATGTTTGCAGCGCGATCTTTTTTTAATTTGTAATTTCCGCAACATTATCTTACAAAGAAAAGTAATTTGTCTTCATTATTTGCCAGTCAAGACTCGTTATTTATTCGATCATAAGAATATTGGCATTTCAGGAAGATGTTAAATCATTATAGATGCTTCACCATTACAAAGCTCTTTGCGGCATGAAAATCGCGATGTTGTAATTATGAATGGGTTTGAGATTATTCGACACGTCAAGATGATTCCGAACAGAACATAATTTTTCTTTTCTTTTTCGAATAAAACTTATCTTTATCGATAAATCCACCCACCTGGTAGACTAGATTTTAATCAGGTTCAACGAACGTGTAATAACATCTGCGGATCTAACAGATCAAAGATCCGACGAGATAAAATTTTCTCTTTTTAAATAACAGATTTTTCTATCCTCGATCAGGCGCGAGTGTAAAATCATTTAAGCTCGTATTTACTTTATATGACACCGTGAAATTACACGATGACTTTATTTTAACGCAATTGTAATCTCAAATCATTATCAAAATTGGACGCTGTTAGTAATCAAAATATATATATACTAACGCACGATTATTTGAAGCGTTAAAATTATTTATTACGTATCGTTTATTATTATTATACGCGTACTTCAATCGGAACAGGGACATTCTGCCGTTGAACTTTTGTGACCGATCACGTGTCGTAAACATTTTTTGCGTGAACGTTTCATGAACACAGTGTTACACAGTTATCCGGGGACGGAGCCGAACGCGACACGGCAGCGTGGAAAATTAATGTACGCGGAATCGCACATGCTCACCAACACATCCGAGCTCGTACTTACGGTGTCGTATTTTTTTTTTTTTTTTTTTTTTTTTTATGCCTGGCGAACATACGGTGCGCATGATAGGGACACGAATTTATTCGTGCGCTCGCAATTAGTTGCGCGCTCTTTCATTTTTCACGTCGCGCGCGCGATCGATCATTGTTCACTTCGCCGGGTGATCTCTGGAAACTGATAGAAACCTGCATCCATCATCGATCCATCGAGCAACTGTCGGCGAGACGAGGGGGCCGCGTACGTCAGCCGTAAATAGTTTTAACGCGGAGAAAAACGGCCGGCTCGGAACATGCGTGACGCGAGCGGTGCACCTGCAGTAGTTTTTCCCGTTAAAGAAAAGGCTGCCGTGATTTTAGACGGGTTTTGATGTACTGGCGATGTGTATATTAACACCAATATATTATTATGTTACGTGGTAGAGGTATTACAGCATAAAGCATGCGAAGCGAGAAGGATGTCGCGCGTGTGCTTTTACTCCTGAATTCTATATTTATTATATCTATCATTAATATGCTTTTTAAACATACGTATAAAGTGTTATAAATATAGTGAAAAGTATTTCGAGAGAAATGGGATAGTAGCTATATATTTTTTAAATCGCGTTATTGTAGGTACATACGTAAAAGTTAAAAATACACGTTGCTAGACGCTGTCTGTTCTTCCTTTTCTTTAGTTTTTTTGAAAAGTATAAATATATTTTACTTGCACGAATTACAAATATAGCACCCAGGTCTTCCTGTACATACGATTTAACTTTGGTCATTGCCAGAATTGCCGCCCCGTTACGTAAGAGTTACATTGGAGTTTCGCTATCCATTCTATCCCCTGTGCCAAACCTCTGAAGGTGTAAATGCGATCGGATGCAGTGCGCGCCGCAAAGTTTCGGAGTACACGCGTTCGGAGTGCTCGCGAAGGGTCAATTTCGTTCGCGGGTCCGTCGCTCGGGCTCTCACCGAATGCTCGGTAACTCCGGGATTGGGTTATATTGTATTAACGGCGTATAGCTCCGATGGCGACTGTAATGCGATTTTACGGTCACCGAGCCGGCGGATGCGACTCGTCGGTCGCGAAGGAAGAATCAAACCGATAGATGAACTCCCGCTACTTCGCGCGCGGCGCGATTCTTCGGGTCTCTCGTCGTGGACCAAGGGCGGACGGAATTCTCCACTAAAATTCTGACGGGAAACGGTCATTGTTTGCCACGCAATGGCCCAGGCGCGCTCTCATGTTTACGCACGTTGCCGGTGTGCTTGCCTGGCAGCCAATAAAGGCCCTCCTCGCCACTGACTGAGCTCCGCACCGCGCTGCGCTGTCTGCTTTACATACGGAGAATGAGCTTGACGTTGTAATGGATGCGTTGCACCGAGCGAATTTCCAGTAGACGCGTGTATCGATTCGCGGCACAGAATCCCGAATGGCTACTAGCCGTCGTTGACAGTAAAGTTGACCTCTAACACGCGGCAATTTTTTTTTTTTTTTAATTGAAGATGTCGCGCGCGATAATTCAGCCTATCTCTGTGTTCACGTATTTTGTAACAAAAGACGAATCGGAGTATGTTTGCGACGGTCAGCGATGATTGTTATTGACCCAATGACTCGTGTTACTGCTTTCGGAAATTATCACGCTATACAAAGACTCGCAGCTGAACCGGAGAATAACAGAAACGGAGTTGCCCACGGAGGACTTTATCTTGGAAATGTTTTACGAGCGATATATACATAAACTTCTTTATTTCATTTCCGGAGAATTCATCCCAAGTTTATGCCTAGCCTGTTCCAAATTACTTCGCATACGGTGAAATACAATCGCGTGGGAAGCGATACGAACATATTTTACGTCAGGTAACGACATGGGATGCCCGAATGTCGCGCACGTCGCGTGTTAAACAAAGTACGAAAAAGTATTCTATCAGATCGTCCAAATATAAATTTAATTTGCAACTCTCTCAATTAATACTAATGCATTTGCATAATTGGCGACCGCTCGACGTTACCGAGTTAGTTTTGTGCTCAAACACTGATTCATCCGTCCCCAAAAAAAAAAAAAAAAAAAAAACGTAATGTTGCATTAAAGTAAATTACGTCGGTGGCATCCGCGGTCTCGCGGGATGCCACCGTTAATTCCGAAAAGAGTGATTTCAGCGGTAAATCCGCGTTTAACGACGAGACCTTTGATATAGCGCAAAACAAATTTTAATGCTCGCTTTAATCGCCTGACACGATTTCCGACTCGCCGGGAACGGCGACGACCCGCTTCCTCGCACCGCCAAGACCATCGTTTCTAATTATCGTGACGCTCGTTAATTTATCTGCGTCGGCACACCCCACGTATCGCACGCTCTCGCGAAATTCCGACGCGGCAGTCCACTTCTCAGCAGCGAGCCACCTTCCTATTTCGTCCGATCATAAAACGTTAGCCGCACGAAACCACTCCGTGTCCGGCCACCCTCGGGAAAGATAATTGCTTTTTTTTTTTCAACCTAAGGCTTGAGCCTTATGCTTCCGACTCACGCACGCACCCACCCGACGAGAATTACGCCCTCCTAAATTCGTACACCATCTGATTCCGCTTAATTGCCCGGCCCCTAATTAATTGCATAATTTATCGAGTGTTAAGATAAACCTCGGGATTTAATCCGGCAGAAACATCGGTACTTGCCGGTGAGAACGCGCGGCGGCGCCGGAAATCTGAGATCTACTGGCGTTCCATCGATAACGCGAAATCATGACGGCCCTCGAGCGAAGTGCAGACTGATTAATAATATACTAATTTATCCTTATTTCGTGTTGGCGTAGCGTGAAACTATCGCGATACGGATCTCGAAGTGTTTACGGCCGGCATTAATTGGAGTATATCGAGGACAGAATTTTCTCGTACACAACTTCCCAGGTAGATTAATAGCACAAAATTAATTTAAATTGTCACTCATAATTTAAAATATTTCCTTTCTGATAACAAATTTAACCGTCTTAACGTCGCATTATCAATCATGCCGAAAGAGCTGCGCGAAGAAATTACCATATCTTAAATTATTTTTTCTTTTTTTTTCCCAGAGACAAAGAAATTCTTCTTTTTAATATCTCGCAGGAAGAAAATTCACGGAGATGTTAAATCTCGACCTGGACCCGTATAGTCTTACCGGGCTCGTTAAATTTCGCTAGCTCCGTGGAAGGTCTAAATTTGGCAATGCTCCAAACCTATATTTCGGTCACAGCGACCTACGCTTGAGACGACGCGAAACGAAATAACACTATTGGTATAAGTCTCGCCGTCATAAAGCCGTTTTATCGGTAATGATGAAGAGCACTTTGAGATTGTAAAAAGATTTGATCCTGAATTCTTACGTACTCGCAAGTATATAGGTTCCCGAGATAATAACATTAAATTCAGAGATTAAAAAATCATACATGTATACACATGTACACAGAGGTAAATTGTGCTAGTGCACTTCCCGCAAATTACACTTTACCCACAATAAATTATAAAGGCCACCAGCGCGAACGAAAGTGTCTCCGTAGTTTCAATTGACAACGCGATACCGACTCGGTTAAGAATTCCTCTTGTTAAAACAGAATTCACTCGGACTTGTGCTGGAAATTCGGGCCAGTCGGAGAGACGTAATTTGAATTAATAATAAATGTAAAGTGTCGGCCGGGCTAAGACAATTTCGACTGCAATATCGCGTCGAGATTAACGGCGCGAAAAAAATAGAAAAAGAAAAAAAAAAATACTCGGCGGGTATTTGTTTCGTAAAAGGTTTATCTCACAAAGAACTTGACTCGTCGACGCGAATGTGTGCAACGCGAAATTATGATCCTGTTGAATTCACGTCGATACCCGATCTTCTAATATTCCATTACCCCGTTACAGGTTTTGACCCATTTCGTACGACTCGCATGTTGCCCGTGATGCAGCTGCGTGTTCGTAATTAAACATATTTATGGATAATAGGCGAAGTTTCGAATTTTAACGACTATAGTGCAGCAACTCGCTGGCATCTATAATGCAAGCTCACAGCGTAACGCGGACTATTCGTTACCGTACAATCTTAAAACGGTTCTACGGTTTTTTCAAAGAGATGCTTGCAAAAAGTTCTCTAAATATCTTCCCCGACGTTACAATATGTTTAATTAAAAATTAAAATATCATCTTACGTGTATTATAAATTCAGCATTATCACGCGGTGGAAAACAATGCGAGCTGAATTTTTCGTAAGCTCCGTTATGTTTCAACGGGAAAATGTACGTTTGTTGATTAGCGGGCACAATTATATTTTTTGTTATTTTACAATTTATTACTGCACACGCGCATCAAAAGAATGTTGTTGCAACATGGAGCGCATCGTCAAAAACAGAACATTTATTAGTGTTCAAATCATCGAGATGTTTACGTGCGGGAGCTCGCTGGAAAAAGATACCGACCGGCAAGGATGTGATGAGAGTTATAGATTTCTCTTAGCCGGTGAAAAATATCAAGGAAAGAATCAGCTTTCAGTTTTGAGAAATGTTCGTAGGTTGGAAAAGTGGAAACCAGTTATCATCCGCTGGGATTTTTCATTTGTTATTTTTTGCTTATTAAGGATAACCGCTGATAAAATGTTCGCCTCGGTTAACATTATCAACAATACAGAATAATCATAAACTTATGCTTCGCGTAAGGCAGGGTATTCTTTTTCGAATCTATTTTATTATTGACCTTTCTCCGCGGGAAATATCTATCTCACCCGGTGTGTCACGGAGTTTGCCGTCACTTCTGTTGCAAAATTAATTCAGTTCAACGCAACGTCTCTATTTCACGGTGTATTTGAGCTTGAAATAAATCAGGGAATAAAAGTCATAATAAAAAAAACTGCGTTAAATGCACGAGAACTGCGGTGTAATGGCGTTTCCACGTTCAGCGACCGAAAGAAAGTCTCGTTCGTGGAGTCATTCGCGATCCGAGGCGTCGCGGCGTTAAATCACGACGTCTCGGAGTAAGTAGCGCAAACGCATGACTCACCCTCTCTCATTGTGAACGAAGAAGAAAAAAAAGAAAAAAAAAAAAAAATTAGATGAATAAAAGCAGAAAAAGTTCCGCACCTCCGTTTTCCGCGCGCGACACGACTCCGTGTCCCACACAAGGGCCGATTACTGATAAGCTTCGTGCTCTTCGTGCAACGATCACGATAAGGGAATATTCAAGCCGGCTTTAACACCTATCGTAGCCTCGCGAGGGAAGCGTATACACGGTATGTGCCACGGTACATTACATGCAATTCTCCGTTTCGCGGGGGTTGAGGGAGAGAGGGAAAAGTTTATGCTCGCTGGTCCTTGCTCGGCCGACATTTTATTTGTTCAATTCTAAGACGGAGAAGATCGCCCAATCTCAGTAAAAATACGTTTATTCTAGAAAAATTGGTCAACCTTAACGTTTTTGCTTCACCGAAATTACATTACGTGAATAAACCTAATTTTTCGTTTTCCGAATAAAATACTTCGTCGATTAAAAAAAGAAATTGTTGATAAAACGTTTGGTACTTCTCTAAATAGATAATTTAAGAACATAATTATCGAACACCTTATCCGAAACTCTAAAACTTGGGTAGAAGTTAAGGTATTAGCTTTACAGAGGTCAGCCTTTCCTAACCGGAGAATGTCAATCGTGAGGCAGTTATGGCCTCCTTTAAGGGCTCCTTCGCCGTATATATCTATCTTCATAATTATATTTGTGCGAGACAGGTTTACTTTTGCCGGGCTGATGCACGTCTTATTACAGACCGCATTCACTCTAGGTAGCCCGTAAAGCGTAATCTGATCCTTCATTAATTAGAAATAGCTTAATTTACATTTGCGACCTTTATCTAAACGGTGCGATTAGTTGGGAGATATGAATGAATTATTAAGCTTAAGTTAAGCTTAACTTGAATAATTACCGAATTCGAACAATTATTTTTTTGCATCACTTTGAGATGTACTTATATTTAATCCATTTTTATTTTTTTTATAGCGCATTGTCATCTTTATTAATGCACAAACTGTGGTAGGAATTAATGCAGCTTATGGAATGAATAATGCTGGGTTTTTAATCGAGACCGAATAGCTTTTTTGAATCATTAATCAAGTTTAAAAATTTATGAGGATATTTGAATATGAGATATTTAAAACTTTTATCATTTTACTTTTTTTTCTTTTTTTTTTTTACTCTTTCAGATATTTTATTGTTACATCTATACGTTATTCACTATCAAAATAATAGAATACGTTCGTTAAATGTAAATTGGTAAAATAACATCAATCTGTATCATGAATATGCTGAAAAGTACAAGCAAAAAAACATACTCAACTACAACAGTAGTCAAATGTAACTGCATTTTTCTCGCTATTTAACCTGCTAGCGGAACGTTTACTATTCGAAACGAGTGACGGGTATGCCAAGCAAAAAAGAGAGTAAAGTTAGTTAACTAACATCGAAATACCGTATTCTACTCTAATTTGTCTCTATTGTGACCGTTCGTTAACGACTAGATGTTTCGTCTAATTACTTCTCTATGTATCGTATTTCTAAAATGTTTCTCTTTGTACCGTTACCATTGCAGCAATTAGTTCGACATGAGATCAACGAAACATTTTCTCTCAAACGGCTAATGTTGGATTTGCCAAAAAGAAAAAAGAAAACGTAAAAAAAAAAGAAAAAATTAACTTTCATAAAAAAAATACCATACTTTTTAACTCACTGAGTTGAGATACTAATGTACGGTGAAATAAAATTAATAATAATTATTATTAACAGCACAGAAAACCCAGGCTCTGATTAAAAAGTCCGGCGCTTTAATTAATGTGTCATACTTTTTATTTAAAATTAAAATAATCGTTATGACTAGGTTCTCGGCACGTGGACTATGATTAAGTCAACTTCCCTTGCGAAAACATTTCGGTTTTAGCGAGGCAACTTTTATGAGCTCTTTAATTTAATATTATTGGCACATTAACAGTTTCCTGCTTAAAACGAAATCGGAGTAACTGGCACCGGGTATCAATTGTTGATGTCGTCTATCTTTGCCAATCGCTTATTTTATTCGTATGCGGTGAACGTGAACCTCGGGAATGATATACCGTATGAAGGCTAGTTGGATATTTGCCAACTAACGTTCCTGGTTTAGCGTCGAATTGTTGAAATACTGTACGGAGCAGCTTTAACGACTGCATTACTTGTACGATTACGTCGCGGTCGACGAGCGCGCGATGTCGACTACCTTTGAATTCCAGACGGATGTAGAGTATCGAAATGTCGCGGTAGAAATATAGTCAAAGCAACGCGCATGTACTTAATTCTCATACAACAGGGTCCCGATGCGCCGCGTAAAGAAAAAAATAAGTGACGATGAAGTCGAGCAAATAGCAGTCAGGGAAACAGCTGCAACATCGTTTTCTGTTCTACATTTGACGTAACATCAATTCTCACGTCACGATTTCGACGCGGCGCGGTGACAAAACTTTTGTACGAACCGAAGAATCCACTTGATTTTCGCATTGACTCACGAAATTGAGTCATTTGCATAACTAGCTTCGAGCAAATGTCACAAACGTCGCTGTCAATGGTAATATTTTCCAACAATTTCTTTTTAAATTAATTTATACGGTCAGGAATAAAAAAAAAGCGCTCGCTGTTCACAATTAAAACAATTACAACAATTGCGGATGAGATATGCAAACCGGATATCAATGCAGACAGCAATACTCAAATGATGTAACGTGTACGTGGCTTTCTGCTCAGTTAACTAAAACTATTATACCGCAAAAAGAGTATTAAAAGCTGGCACTCCTTTGGCGCGTGAGTAAAATTTTTACATGCAAATTATTTTCCGTATTGCTTATATTACTGCGATCCAGAATAAACGGACGGGGCTTTGTCTCAAAGGCCAACAGTTATTTTTGTGACACGTGTGCTTCGAAAATGGCATATCGTGCCATGTGGTAACAGTAGTAACAAGAAATAAATCCTGGGGCGCTCGGAAAACTGTTCCAGCTTTGTTTCCAACGGCTTGGAAAAATGTTACTAACTGCCGCGGTATGTCATACTGAGCTTGTAATACACCGTGGCAATTACGGCGTTGCCTCAAGCGCGGATTTTTCCTGAATTTTAACAAAATAATCCGGCAAAATTTGTCATCGCTCCGCGACAACCGCGATGAACTATGCTGATTTCGTATAACGTTTACGTTATCATTTCGATCTTTTAAATCATTTCTCACGGTCGTAAGGTGCGATGTAAAATTTGTTAGAACAGACTTCTCATAGTTTTTTTTTTACATTCTCCTTAAAATGTCATTCTTTAAATAGATTTTTTTTAATTTTACTTTTAACAAAATATCGCTTCCCAATGCAGTACTTAAATCTTCTACTTAATACATTTTGTGAGCATCTTTCGAATTGTTTACGATTTTAATAATTTACACGCGTGACTAGAAAAGAAATAAGCGTCAGCAATTCTTGATACGAAAAACTCGGTACGAAAATAACGAAGGAAACATTTTATGACGATAGTACCCTTAGGAGGCTGTCGACGTTCAAAGGAGCAGCCGAAGTCCAACGATACGAATCTATACTACATCTCAGTTCGTCCCATCTTTATACGCTATCGAGAAGAGGTCATATAAAATAGCGGTATTAAAGTCGGCAAAACGAAGGGTATCGAAATCGACTCTTCCCCAATTTCCCGCTGATACGTCTTGCCGAATGTTTCAGTTGGCATAATGTAGTCGTGCTCCTTTGTGTCATTGGTTAATTAACTTTCAATAAAATTTATCGAAATCTTTTTACAATCGGTAATTCATATTGCAATCGAATTTAATGAGGAAGTTAGTTCTTGTCCGGTTGAAAGGCCATTTATCGTAACTTTGATTATCGGATTTCCTCGAAGTCAATTGGAACCACTCAGTATTCGTTGTTGGAAACTCTTGCACAGATTAATTAATGATAAAAATCGCGATAATAATATTATTTGCCGAAATCAATTTAGTATTATTTTGAAAAAAAAAAAAATTACGAGAACAATTATATTAATGTTTACATGATTAAATGCGTCGTACAAGAAGTGTTATGTATGTAATTATTTAATAAAAAAAAATAATTTAAAAAATCAATCTTATAAGAAGATGTACTTTGTTACTATTTCATAAGTTTACGTGACTTACTCGATATTTTATCGAATATGATTATAGAAGCGAGACTAAATCCAATGATTATTCTCCGGTTTTATTATATCTTATTAACTGATAAAGTATTCTCGCAAAATACCGAACATAATGTGGATCTTTATGCAGAGCTTTTGGTAGGAAGCAGAGAATACGATAATGGCGATCTACGAAGACTCGTTCTCTCTTCCCATACACTTTTAAGTTCGTCGTTTAGTTGCGAAGTAATATCAAGTAAAAAGAAAAACGTAGGATATCGATGAAGTTTGCGAAGAAATCGGTGCAACGCCAATGAAATCGATTCTACCTCGACACAGTTATTCGGCAATTCGATAGATCGGTGGTTCCATTTCTTCTTTGTATTGCCCGACGGTATCGAGGTTTTAGATAAAATCGCATTTACGTTAACCGTTTGCCTCCTAGAAAGAGCATTTCGGCGGAATGACTTGCGTACACAGCGATATTATTTACTTAGATTTTGTAGAAAATTGCGTGTGAAGAGGAGCGAAATGATTTGTATCGCAAGGTGTGATAATAATATTCAGTAAAATTATCGACACGGAGCATCTAAGTTTATCTTTGTTTTATCAATTATTTTAGACTGAAATTCTTAAAGTAAACTAGCACCCTCGTTTATTTAATCTTTTAATAAAAAAATTTTTTTTTATACCTAATACATCATGTTTTATGCGAAGTTATTTTTCACAATATTATAATCATTATCGCGATATCAGATTGCGATACGCGGCTATAAACTCCATGCCACTTATTAATTAAAAAATTTTTTTACGTAATACATCACGAGTAATCTTGATTATAATTAATGAGAACCATTATTCTTCATTCTGTTTAACTATCGCTAATCTTCGTGAATTGTCGGAAAATATTAAATGAAAGAAAGTAGAGGAAGATATATGTATATATATATATAGATATATATTTCTCACGGGTTGAACGTGAAAGCGGAGGGAGATCAGAAGAAGACTATTCGAGTCTGCATCGTTGCGATCTGTTTGCGTGATCGCGCCGCGCCCGCCCCTCTCGTGCAACCTTTTGCGTTTCGACGTGCAACGAACGGTCTTATCTACGCCTCGGTTTAAGGATATACCGGGCGCCTTTCGTAAGCGAGGCACGTCCTGAAGCAACTTATAATTGACCGAAGGTTTGTCCGTGACAGTTCTCGTTTCTATATCTCCTTCGCGTCTGTTCTTCTCGCGCGCTGCGGCACCTCGCCTCGCTCTCTTTCCCCGTATCTTTCTATCACACGGCCTTTCCACTCCACCCTCCCTCTTCGTGCCGCGAATCGACGAAATTGCTCTACCCTGGTAGACACGACCCGAGGCACTTTGCCACGGCAATTTCCAACCGCGCCTTTCGGTTCATTTAAAAAAAGCTACGCCGTACGGTCAACTCGATGACCGGCCAGTATATTTAATTCAAGATACGTTTAAGTAGTCGTAATCAATTACGTTTTCCTTTGTCGCTCGCAATTACGTCACGTTCAATTTGTTCAATGGTATAACGTAGCAAGTTTCGAAATTTATTAAATCGACGCGTTGCTCGGTTAAGTGAAAACTTTCGCGTTAGGAAAAAAAAAAAAGAAAAAAAAGAAAAGCAGTGCGTAAACTAGTTCCCCGATACGCAAGATTTGCGGCTGAAAAATCGAAACGGCGAAGTTACATCTCGCAGCTGCGCCGACGTGGAGGATTCCACGTAAGTTATCGCACAGCTTTAATTTGATATCTGCTACACAATACGGTACAATGGCTTGTATGTAATCTTACCGCGTTTTGCTGCAGTGCTAAATGCGGCTGCACATTTCTCATTTCACGTTGACGTGAATTCCAATTCTTTCCAATCATTTATTGGATTAATTAATGGCCGATGTGTTGCGTAAAATCTGTTGTAATTGTGGGACGTGATTTCGCAATTAAATTACGTTTTATCGTAGGTTGATCTGAACTTTTTTTGAGAAGCGCTCTGGAATTTTTAATTATAACGCCGTACAGCCCTCGGTAACGATAATAAGATAATTATTATTGCGATCAGAATTACGCTGTAAAATATATGAAATAATAATATGTTTATACATACGTATATATATGTTTACGTTGCCATTTTTTTACGATTGTCGTGTCGAGCAATCAAGTTCCGCTTGTAAAAAACGTGCCTAGGATTAATGAAGGGTTTTTCAGGTTTTCGATAAAAGCGCCGTTAGTCTGATCGCGATCGAGTCGCGCGGCGACGCGTTTTAGATCGATAGGATTATCCAGCAGTTCGTGCAAAAATCTATATGCCACGCAGTGACAACGCGTCCTCCGGTGTTCGATCATCAAAGACACGCTTTTTTTTTTTTTTTTTTTTTTTTTTACGTTACGAAGATTAGAGCCCACTGATTCGGTAACGAGAAACTCTCGTGTCCCACGCGACTAATGACGCACGACATGCAACGCTTTTGTGGGATTCGATACTTCGGAATTTGCATTGCTCTCGGCCAAGTAAAATTTTATGGATGACTATTGAGGCACGCACTAGTTAGAAACGCGCACACCCTAGTCGCCGTGCATTAACATTAACGCGAGAGAATAACGCGAGAGAAAAAGAAAAAAAAGAAAAATAAAAAAATTAATAGATACGTAAAAATGAAAAAAAAGGTAAAATAATTATCATTATCCTTTACGAAACATTTTTCGCAAATACAATTCCAATGTGTTTGATATTATATTTTTCGTCAATTACAGCGTGAAATAGGATTTCTGCAAAAGTATCTGATTTATTACAAATTTTCTTCCTTCGAGAACAATCATTCTTCTTTCTCGGAGAAATTCAGATTTATTCCCGGCGGAATGAATTGCTGATAGCTTATACTAGAATATTCATCACGTGCGTTTATGCGTGACTTCGGACTTTCTTTCCCCGATCCGTATGAAAGGCGGAGCCACGCGAGGAAACGATTTCCTGCTCGCAATAATACAATTTCGAATGAGACGATATCGTTTTCGTCTCTAGCGCGAGCTCGTTGACGTACGACGCGTGTAACGAGAGCGCAAGTTTACGAAATTTGCAAGGCAAAGGAGAACCCACACGTACGCGCGCATGCCCGCGTTTACGTCAAGCGAGTGGTATTGTAACTCTCGCGGATGCGAAAGCTCGTTTATTAAAGTTCCTTCCGATCGAAAGAGAGCTGGTTGGGCGGGAAATGTCCTCCGCCCTCTGCCGCGTTATTGAAAGCAATATTTCTGACGTTACCCATTGTCGAAGATCCGACTGGAAGTGTGTTACCACGGGCAAGGAACGCTTCTGCATAAGTTCTACGCGCGTCAATATGGATATGGACTATTATACTTAACCCCGCCATTGTCGCGCAGCCGAAAAATGCAATAAATCCAGCACGTACCCTATTATTATTATTATTATCATTGCAACGTATATACACTGAAACCGCGCTCTCATCCGCTGCCTGGCTCTGATAAAACTTCAAGAAAGTCGCCCGCCGACCGGTCCCCATTGTAAGCCGATCGATCGCGAATTTATCTCGACAATATCATCGTCTCGATTACATTCCACGAACGCGCGCTTAAATAAACGCGCATTCTATGTGTTATCAAATTGATTTTATACTTTGGTGGAATTTTTATCTAAAAATCTATATTTTATTTATCGCGGCAATTAATAATAGTATTCAATCAATGTTCTCAGGAAATTCTTAAAAAACGTAACATTGTATTTCGGCAGAGCAATTGATAACAACTCGCGCCGTTGATATACCTACAATAAAATAAACTGTGAATTGTCAGAGCGCGTTCCAATACGTTTTCGCGTATAATGATTGTTTCAACTTGAGAACTAACGTAAAATAAATACATATAACGTATATGTTTGGCAAAAATAACGAATATCACTTGATCTTTTATATATATGTGTGTAATATTAAATTGCGCTATGAGTCAAATCCGCATATCGGATTTAAATCCGTGTATCAATCAAAGTATAAAACTCGCCGTTAAATTTGTAAACAATATTCGCCACGTACTATCTCCAAACCATCGTCCATTTACATGTATGTTTTTTAATGCATAACAAAAAAACGCATTTTTTTTTACGACACGCTAGTTTATGGGATTGTGACTTGACTGTGAAATTACGACGCTCAGTAGCCCGAGGATTATCAATAATTGGATACGACATTTTAATGGTTAAACTTGATCATTTTTACGTAGGCTTTACGCGATTAAATTTACATATCAACGTAATAATTTAGTAAAATGTAAAATGAGTAATTGAATACAGATTTAATTTAAATATTAGAAATCTTTACATAAGCGTTTTGCTACTTTCCGACCCGATCTGGTGACACAGTTCGTGGGAAAGTTGTTCAATCGTACAGCAACAAGGGATTCGTTTCGCAACTCGAAGAAACCATGTTGCGGATTCTCGCGTCTCTGTCGATCTGCGGGATTAAGTAGATCCGCGGTTTCGCACGGCTCGCCTTCGAAGCTCCGCGGCTTTGCGTACTTTTAATTACGGCGGAGAGGCCGTGTTTATCGGATATTCCCTTTGACGCAAGAAATTGGAAAAGTTTCGGCGGACGTTTCTATTCGACAAACGCTCCGGAAGTTTAGGCATCCACGGGTATTCCACTTACTTAAAAGCAACCGCCCCCGTCCTCTGTTTGCGGACGGCGCCGTTCCATTCTCGCGCGGTTAAAACGATCGCTGTCGCGATGGAGATGAATACGGTCGAATCCATTCGCAAAATCGTTGCCTGGAAAAGAATCTCGGATTCGCCGGACCGTGCGGGGGATCGGTCCGGTTGCGACCGGCGTTTGCTGGCCCGCGCGATAAGGAGCTTAACTTCCCTTCGGTACTTTATCTTCGAGGTCGCGGAGAGAAGAACGACATAAGCGCCCGAAGTTGATCGCGCGAAATATCACGAGGCGCGGCGGGCCATAGCGACGAATAGATACGATTTCCATGAGAGTTTATTACGTAAATTCGTTGAATAACTTTCCGTTTCTAAATGTCTATTAGAGGCGCCAACGTTTACGCGGAAACTACCGTTGCACGGTGGAAGTTCCGCGTTCCAGCTTTTACATTCTGTTCTACGTTCGCGGGGGGCGTTTCTCTTTCAGTTGCAGCTCGTTTTCGTGCCGGGGAATCAAGTTAATTCCCCCATGAATGAAACCGAAACATCTTGCCGCCAAGCGTTTCCCCATCCCCCATAATGCCGCGAAGTCACAGGACATTTTAGCTAATACTCGATAAATGAGCGCGACTGGCGGAACATCTTGTGCACCTAACATTCCTCTCATCGCTCTCGAGTCGCACGATGACATTGGCTGTTCTTGTTCCGCGATATCGAGTTAATGCTCCTTGAATAGATGCAATGTTGAAACATCTTACTCGTAACATCTCCCATCTCGATTCACGGGACGATTCTAACTACTCCCGCTCCACGTTGTCGAGTTAATGCGCGCTGAATAGAAGACCGAATATTTCGCCGTTTAATAAACGATGAAACATTGTTACCGCGTCTCTCCCCTTTACGCATTCGGTTAACATTGGGAATATTAGGCCGTTGAAAACGAAAACGAACATCTCCTCTTTAATGATGGATATACGCGCGTTTAAAATTGCCGACGCGTGTCGCCACAAAATTTTCATCAGTGAATCCCAGTCACTTTAGTTGCAAGCGAGCCCGAATCTGCATCGTAATAGGCTACGGTTCGCTTACGGTTAGTAACGACCCTTAAATCGTTGATAGATGCGCGGACATACGACGGATACGAGAGTTAGAGTGCAAGGAGGGTGAACAGGCAACGGCCTATTCCCTGCGAAAATTTATGACAATGTTCATCACGAACGTACGACATATATATTTTCGTGTAATATTTGTTGCCCACCCGCCGATATACTTCGCGTAATCTCATTAATTAAAGATAAAGCAACTCAGGTTTTTTATAAACTTGTTGCTTTGCAGCCCCGTTTTGTCTTGTTAATCACAAAAGAAATGTGAAATAACTCGAATATTCGCTAAAAAGATGTATGTATAAAATGCTTTCTTTACCACGTGGTATTGGCAATTAGTTTCAAATACATTAAGAATTCAGAAGCCGTAAACATTTGCGGGCGTTACTTAAACGGAAGAATTAATCTACCTTCTTCCATTTTACTTTACGCTCGTACTCTCCTTTTAAAACGGCCTGCTATTGCTTCTCAACTCGTCGAACCGTAAAACTCCTGCAAAACTCGCCCGACCGCAGCTTTCGCGAGTTTACAAAATAGTATAAGTAAAGGCCCGTGCTTTGTTTTACGGTTTTACTGGGAGATTTCTCATTCTTCTCATCCATTCTTGTTAATGAAGCGCTTTAAACCGTCCCCGTTTCGCGATGATACCATTTTGTGTTGACATTTATAATTACTTCCATTCCTTCATGGATTTTATTCTCTAAAAACGTCGGATTTGCAATCCCACCTTTAATTCCTTCGCTCTTAGCGATCGTAGCTACAAGCGCACCTCTCCATTTGTATTAAAAACACGTGCACGTGTTGAAGTTACTTGACAAATTTTCCGAACGTTATTAATTTTTATAACGATTTATAATTAAAAATAAATTTTACAACAAACTTTTCTGGAAAAGTTAAGTACAAGTATGTAAAAACAAGTAATCAATTTTTTTTTTTTTAAATAGGTTGAATTTATTCTAATAAATTATAATCCTGTTGCCTAAAGCATGTGTCTAGCTATTTCTCGTTGATATCGATTGCAAAGCTGTGCTTAGAAAATAATTGTTTGCGACTCAATATTTAATACCTTTCACTTGAGGAAAGATGTGCTGCGGTGTAATTCGATGTAACTTTCCAGTACAGTAACTCGATGCAATAAAAGGTAAAAAACGGGAAAGAGAAGACGTGCCCGCGCCTTTCGATAGATCGAAGACGTTCCACTTTCGTATGTTCGAGAACAACGTCGTGGAAAAACAACGGCAAACTATTTAATTTTTTTTTCTTTATTTTTATTTAAGATGCTACATTACGATTAATTAAAATACGTTTTTTGTAATTATTTAAATTTCTACCACGTAGGTTTTCTATATTTAAATTCTTTAATGTTTTCATTAAATGTTATTTGATGATATTTGATTTTACTTAAATTTCAACTTTTAATTCTTTTCACTTCGCGTTCTCGCCTTTGTAAAAATTGTATCGCTACATATTGTTTTAAAGTCAAAATTTACGCTTTTAATCTCTCGAAAGTGTTTCCCGATAATACCGATGACAATTGGTATTCAATTTATTCGATAGATACGCTATTATATTGGAAAAGTTAATTGATATCTTTCAAACGACAGCGGTTTTCCACAACCACGATGTTATTAAATAACTCGTCGCGATTAATATCGGAATAAAACGATTTTTATGAACCTGCGGATAATGAGTTTAATTTACACCTAATGGATTTTTCGCGGGAGAACACGTGTGATACTTAATCAAAAAAATGACCTGTCCAACAAGTTACTAACGTAACAAACTCCCGCCACCTAAAGAAACGTGAGTGGGAACAGTCAAAGGCAGCCCACATTCTTAAATGAAAACTTTTCTCTTAACTTTTTTGCAGATTATGTAGGAAAAATTTTTTGCGTACCTTCCCCTCTCCCCCCTCTCTCTTTCTCTCTCTTTGTCTCTGTCTTTTTCGACGGGGCACGTCCTGAATCCAAAGATACATTGCTCCGTTCAAGTTCTCCACGCGACGGAACAGGCTGAGAGGCCGGGAACATAAGCTACTTGGATTTCAACGAGGAGTGTTGCGTTACTTTCGCGAAAAGCAGACGCCTCGACAACATTCTCCGCGTTCTTCGTCCCGTAATCTCTTCAAACGGATTGCACCCGTAGCTAACAAATACATTTGAGCGACCGTCGCGTTTGTCTTGAAGAGCTAAACAAACAAATCTACTTCGTCCTCTCTTCATCTTTCTCTCTCCCTTTCTTACTTCTTTGTTTATAGTGCTTTTTGTTAATGCAACCGATTTGATTTTTAGTCGGACTTTATCTCTGTGACATAGCTGGACTTTAAACGATACTTTAAAAAAACGATCACAAGCGAAACATGAAGGGGATAAAAGCCCTTTGTGCCAATGTATAAAGACGATTCTTTGTACGTCTTCGCTGTGTCAGTTACATTAAGAACGGCGCAACGACAAAATAGTAGAGATATGGCTTTAGGGTACCTAAGTTTTTTGCATTTCGATCGTCACTCTAGACTACAGCTGCTACTTTGCCTTGAGAAACGGGGAGTTTTGCCTTGAAGAAAATCAAAAGAAAACCTTTTCGGAAACTCAATTTCTACGATTTAATTATACCGTAAATGAAGCGTGATTCACCAAGACGAAAGTTGTTTATTTTAATTTATAATTTATTTTGCAATTAAACTTCAAAGACACTTCCGTTCCAATTTGGCGATCGCGGCTTAAAGCATTATTCATTGTCATTTATTGTTCAATCGAAAACAACTTTTAGCTTGCACGGCGCGAAAAAGCCGAGATTTTTGCGTGAAAATTTTAAATTAAATTTCTTTGCGTCACGTCTTTTCTTAAATTATAAAAGAAATTAATAGCAGCTAGTCGACGTTTGACGTTAAACTAAAATATTTGGACCCGGCGATGCTTACCGGCGGATATTTTTTTTTTTTCACGGTTTAATATGGAAACGTAAGCCAAGCAAACGACGAGACTGATAAAAAATACGTCACGTTTGAACAAACGGGAAATGGAGAAAGACGGCTCTCGACGAATGATTGGTTTCAGCGCCGCGAGCCATTAGCAAACACCTGAAGCTTCTCGCCCCGTCGGAGTTCCTTCGCCTCGAACTTTCAGGCAGAGAAGAAAGAGCACTGTCGGGGTTAACAAACTCATCCCTTTCAAGCGCGCTCTGACCCGTCCTACAGTTTTTAAGCCCTTTTTTTTTTTTTGCCGGCCACGCTCGTCGTGCCGGCTGCAACACGAAAAACCCGATTAACAGTCGGCGATTGGAATCGGTTGCTTTTTGTACTGCATTGCGGAACTTCGCGCGGTATTTCGAGCGGGGAAAATATCGACGATTCGACTCCGCGGTTAGGGATTTCCGAGCGGATTTCCCCTTTTGACGCCGAAGAATTTCACGATTGTTAATTTGAATAATACATCAATCACGCGAAACATACCGAGCGCTCAATGTATTAACGAAAGAGGAAAAGGAGAACTTGTTTTATGACGTAAAATAATATGCGCAGCGTAACCATCGCTACTGATATTTACAGATGCGTATATGCTGCATGAAATTTTTACTTCGTTTATATTGAGTAATGCACTGGAGCAGAGAAAATTTTAAAACCCTAATTACAAATTACAAAAAAAAAATCATGCGACTTACCAATCTGCAGCTTCAGCGGAGTTGTAAGATTCTGCCGGTGACTGTAACATAAAAAAGAAATTATTAATACAGACATGTCGGTTAATTAATGAGATTAATAAAAAAAAAGATCTTTTTTTTTTAATTTATACTTACTTAAAAGTTGCTCCGCCGATGCAGGATGCCTATCCGAGGCCTGCTCCTCCTCTCAGATGGGACGTGTCGAGCCATCCTTCCGCGCACAAGTAACTCGCGAACACCCCGACCGTGGTTTTAATCGCGAAAATTTACTATGATTACTTTCGCGCGTCCCATGTTCGGCACTCGCGTTTAGAAGAAAATCGTATGTCGAAAAACTACGCCCGAATACTTAGCGGAACTCCCGGGACGACCGACGAACCGACTGCGGTTCGTATATATCTTAATATCGGCGGTGACGACACTCGTTGACGACGGCGGATGCAACTGCGTCGATCTGTAACATAAAGAAATATCAAGTTTAATCGTAGTTATCGTGCTGGAAGGGTTTTTCGTTAAACGGAAGTGCGAATTACTTTCGGTACGGAGACATGTGCTTGCTGTGCCGTGCGTAGTACGTGTGTGCTCGCGCGACCGCTGGAGAAGGACAAAGCGAGAGTGGGAGTAGTGGGGGAATATACCTAGGCGCGCGGCACGTAGGCTCGCGCTCGCTCTCACTCCGTCCCTCCCCCCTTCCCCCGACCCCCTCGCGCCTATCTATTCGTTACTCTCGTTCGATTTAATTTTAATATTTAATTAGTATGTCCAGACAAAGACGGTGCTTCCACCATGTCGTCCTCGATCTCGAAAATCGTGAAGACCGTCTTTGCCTAGATATATTAATTAAACCTGGACATATTAAATAAATGCGTAACGCGTCAATTTTTTATAGAGAGGAATTAAAGTTTTCGTAACAACCGCTTCCAGGATATATTTCGTTTATAGAGTATCAACATGAAAATAAAGATTCTTTAGCGGTATCTTCCGTAAATTTTCTCTGCTCGTCTTATAATGCACTAAAGGCTTTCTCGGGAGATTTTACGTAGCCACCAAGAGTATCGTTTTCTCGGAATAAAGTAATCAGTGAGGCGAGTGGTCGAAGAAAGATGAGGACGCGGGTGGAAAAAAAATTGATGAGGGACTGTTGCATGAATTTTACGCCACGCCGGCAGATCGTTACTTTGTAAAACAGCTGCACTCGGGACGATGCTGGAAAATTCTTCCTCGAAGTCTATTAAATATCTTTAATGAGACGACAATTTTGATACGTCAATAATAGTTTTATTTTATTATTATCTCTTTCAGTTCGTATCTTGTGTTTTTATCGTTATCTTTTTTATGAACCGTTGTCAACGGGTTTATTTATATTCAATGTTAAATCTGATCTGAAAAAACTTGCAAAAAAAGAAAAAAAAATAGCATAAGAATTTTTACGACTGCAGTCTTTCGCGCTCCAAATTAAATGTAAAGCGTAATTAAATTCATATAAAAAGGAACAGCGGCAGTCAAGTCGTTTTACGACATTTAATTTTATTTAATGAATAGGCTTTGATCACTCGGCTTTGTAAATCACGCAGTGTCTACGCATAGATTTTCCTTCGAGTGAGAACTTTACGAATATACTTCGCAGTAGTACGTCAGAAATTTTCGAGGTGGTACTCTCGAAGGGTGTCCCGGGTATAGTTCATTCAGTTCATTCGACGTCGTCGAACCGGTTTCGAATTTGAATTCCCGTACCGAGTGAGTTCAAGTCGTTTCAAATTCACCCGGACGAGCTTGGCAGAAACTCCTCCGTAATGAGAATCATCGAGCGGGAAGAATCGATTTCCTTACAAAAGCACGACGTGACCGAGATTTTATATGTGTAGTTAATCACGCTACGTGTTTCGATCAGAAATTCCGCTTTGTACACATCTCGCCGGTTAACGCATAATTTATCCCATTGTCGCGCCGCAATCCGATTTGCACGAGCTCCCAGCAATTATCGATGTGTCATTAAGCTACTTGCTTAATTACGCATTTTGACGATTTCTAATTTGCGCCGGTAAAACGCTTGAATATTACATATACGAATTACCTTTTTACTTATGTAATTCGATGTCACCGTAAATGTCTATTAATTTGGTTAATTACGCCGCTATCGGAGATTCTGCCATTATCGGTATTCGAAAGACTCGATTATTTAGAACGCTTTTATAAAAAGATCTATTTAAAATCCGATATTTCTCACGTAAAAATTTCATTGAAGCGTAAAAGTCGATAAATAAATCCTACTAACGTGCCTTATTGTTTTTGACAGAATGCGCGGCCAAAAACGGACGATCTGTAGTGGAGCACCATCCGTCCTCTTACTGGGATCAACCCTTTAGTCAGCCTTACTTCGACAACACGACAAAGAGGGAGACCACAACCACCGTTGGGCAATCCGCTTACCTGCACTGCAGGGTGCGCAATCTTAGCGATCGTGCGGTAAGTTCCAAGTTTCCTTATCAAGAGCTCGTCGTTGTAATAACAGCTCTCAAGTTCGGGAACGCAATTGCATTTCGCGAGTATAGATTAGGATCGCAAGACTGTTAAATGTCGCAATACTACTTTGATTTCAACAATTATGCTTGTTTTGTAAAACGTAAAATAAATTAACGTAATTATCTCGCTTGAATCTTCGGTAGTAAATAATTTTGCTGCGCGGTCAATGTTGTTCGTGTTTTTATTAGAGATAAAAAAAAAAAAAAAATTTATCAAACCGATTAATCTTCTTATTAAGTGAATTATGCAAAGCTCGGTGAACGTTTTAACGTTCGATTATGCGTCAACAAATTCTCGTGATTAAAGCCGGCCATTATGAAGGGATTCAATGAAGTGAAAGCACAACAAATTTGTTGTTGCAAAATTAAATCGTGCACACTCGTTCGTCGAACGCAAAATTTTCAGCCACGTTATTATTTTGCGCGAGGTGTATTTTTCAAATTCTATCGCGTATCTTTTTCTCGGGCGAAACTCTCCGGCGGCGTTGATAAATTTAACGTACGTGCGGGCGCGTGAAAATCCCCACGATCGAAATCACGCGATTCGAAGTCAAATAAATTCGCAGTTACGGCGTCGGCGAGGCATTAATCCGTGATCGTTCCTCGACAAACTTCGTCGCTCTCTTTGCTAATGCACTTGCGCGACTTGCAATTCGTATACGAGTTCATTCCTCATTTACCCACGCGACATCGCCTCGCACTTTTACAGTAACCTAGTTCACATCTTCGCGCGCCAAAGCTTTTGTAACGCTTTTTTCGCGTCCCCCTTTTTTTTTCCTTCCTTTTTTTTTCTTATTTCCACCTGCAAACTCGCAGAGTAGAGTATGGCTCTTTACGGTTAAACGTGAATACCCACGTTTTCTCGGGCAAATTTAGAAAATTACGAACATGTATTAGCACGTGATTTTGTTAACATCGAAAAATTTTTTTCCTGCGATCGTCGCGCTGAGGAACATTTATTCCAGCCAGAAATAATCAGAAAATGTATATTTAACTGACATCCGTTAAATGGTTACACAATATAATTGTGCTAAAGAAAATTAACTCTTTGTGTGAGGATCTCTTTGATGTTATATTACCAAGGGTATAAAAAAGTGCACTCATTTTTGCGAGAAAAATAGTTTATATTCCTTTTCAAAATTTGTATTAAAAATTTCTCTCTCTTCCTCTCTCTTTTCTTTTTTAATAAACTACTTTTGTACTCCACTGCCCATTTAATTCACGTCCCGTCATTGTTCGACCGTACGAAGTAGCAAAGTGGGGTACATGCAAACGCTATAAAGGGTAGAGTATTGTGCATACTAAACATAAAAGTCCCGGCGCCAATTTTTCAAGCGGTTTAGTGGATTAGCGGACTGTTCGGGCCGCTGTTTAACCCGGTATTCATCACTCGTGGTCCTAATGCAAAGTAATTTCGCGGGTAGGCGCATAGGTCACCCGGGCGAACGGTGACATTACGCGTTATCGGCCGCTGCTCATGCATCACCGCATGACGCACAGGAACCTGTCAGAGTCCAATCACCGATCGTAATCGCCGATAAATCAAATTTCTCTCGCACCCTACCTCCTCGCCCCTCTGCGGATCTCCCTTTAGCTCCCTGCTTCCGCCATTCACAGCCACGCCATCGGCCCTCAATAACGCGCGCCCGCACATGCATCTGGACGTTTATATTTGCGATCCGTAGAATTAGCACGACCGTCCTGATTGCGCTTCGCCTAAGCCTTGATTTTGCCCCGGTGACAGAATCCCGTTCGCCAGGTGTCAATTAAAGATTTCCCTCTTTTTACGTAGGTATATTCGCAAATATATGTACATCCTATCTCAAAAAAGCCGTGTAGATCGAATCTAATTTATTGCCGCCGCTGTTTCGCGATACCGATTCGTTCTCTCGATTGGCTCGTTTTATACCGCGAGAGTAGATATTACGTCAGTTTAATTGTTATTAATTTGTAAGTTTTAATCATTATTACTTTTTTGTTATAAATTAAATTTTTATTGCGAGATTAAAGTTATCGCGATTTTATTATGATGAAATATATTACGATAAATTACATATACGAATTTTAAAACAACGATATTTTTTATTATTTTGCGGAAAATTGATGAAAACGTCGACTGTGCCGCAAGTGGCCGAGAACGTCGATTGTGCCGCAAGTGGCCGAGAAAGACGAATCGTCTCTCTACTAAACTACTTTTCAAATCTACGCTACTTCTATTGCAGGCAACGAGTCTACAAATTGTGATATATTGTAATATATTGAAATGCATAAAAAAACTATAACATTTTATTGTAAATTCGTTACCTCTGTAACAAAAATTTATTACTTACGTTCGATGCGACGCGGGTGGAGTTCAGCTACGAAGACACTATAATCGGATGATATTCTGTAACACACAAATAAAATACTAAGATGAAAAATATGCATAAAATCATAATTCTTGATTTTAAATATAATTTTTAATACGTAACTAATATTTATCTTTAATAAGACATTTGATAATATAATTATTTATTCTGAAAAAAAATCTTTACAAGAAAACAATTTTCTAAAATGTTAAATCTCTTTTATTTTGAAAAAATTCATTAAATATTCTGAATTAATTACTCCAACGCGACGGCAAATTGCACGTTTTGCAACGTTCAATTATTACAAAAAAGGACAACGGTACTAATTAAGATAATCAATAAATTATAAATTTACAAACGTAAAACTTGATATTAATTAAGAAACGAGTTAACGTCGGACGTAATTTTTTTTTATGTTATCTCTAAGAGATTTGTAAAATCAGTTTTAAAAATACAATTACTTTTCGGCGCGGGTAAAGATCCGCTACGCGCAATAATCTTGCTCGATGCGATGACCAAACATCGCGTCTTTCAATGTATGCCGCCGAGATTGTCGTAGGTCGCATCGTGGCCGGCCGGCCGGCCGGCCGGGCAATGCCCTCGCACAACGCGCGGGAGACACAACGCCGTTCTGCACCTTGCCTCTGCTTGTCGCTTGCCCGCTACGCGACGCGATAGCCAAACGCACATGGTCTGGTCGCGGAAATTCCGTGGCCAACAGCATTAAAGTTAATAATCTATCAGATTGCTTGGAGCTTGATCGAAGCAAGTCTTAATCGATAATTCATTAATTTTTTATCACTTAGTTATCACCCAGTATATATAAAATTTTACGTTATTGTTCATATAAATTTATATAGTTGTTTTATTTTTAAAATATAGTTGAGTTTTGCTATTAGTTTTTACATTATGCGTAATGTACGTTTACTGTAACTCTAGAATTTGCGTAGTACAATACCGGGGTTTTCGATTGAATGACCAATTTGGTGTATTTTACTATAATAGCTTGTGTCTCTTGATTGCGCAGGTTTCGTGGATCAGACAGCGGGATTTGCATATCCTCACTGTCGGCATTCTAACATATACAAATGACCAGCGTTTCCAATCGCTACACAGCGATGGTAGTGACGAGTGGACCCTGAAAATCAGTTCGCCGCAAGTGCGAGACAGCGGAATTTACGAATGTCAAGTCTCGACAGAGCCGAAAATTAGTCAGGCTTTCAACTTGAGTGTAGTAGGTGCGTACGTACATCTCTTCTTTTACGACATAATAAAATGTAGTCGATAACTTTAGTTAATTCCGAATTTTGATTTAATTATATCTCAATGATTGAAAGAAAATATTTAAAAATACGAAATTAAATTATAATTAAAATTATAACGTCATAATTAGTATTTGAAATTCATAACTAATTTTACGATAAAAGAACAAATTTTTTAATTCTTATCAATAAAAGTAAAAAAAATAAAAAAAAAAAATTAGAGAACTAGAAAGTTGTATTTTGAAACAATTACAAGTAGCTCCGCTGTGTTTCAATAACGGCTTTTGTGACCGATTGTTTCTTAAATGAATTTTTAAGTGGCCAGTTTCGAACGGTTCGACGTGAGTTAATTGCAGCTTTACGGCGGTTTAAACGAAATTGCGGTCATACTTCTTAACCCGGGCTTTACTCGGCGATCCATACGTTCCTCGGCCAAAAACCACTTTAACTTTGTTCTGTCCCCGTGTGCAGTCTCGAAGGCAAAGATCAACGGCAATTCGGAGCTCTACATCAAAAGCGGGAGCGACATCAATCTGACCTGCATCGTGCTGCAAACGCCGGAACCACCATCCTTCATCTATTGGTGAGTTTGAGCGTTCTCCCTTGACGATAGCGCGGATTGAATTTGTTCCCCGTATTTCGATACAGCTGAGTTTCGCGAAATCCAAATCTACAGTGACCTCCATTCGATACAATCTGCTTTATCGAAAAATTTCAACACGAGCGCGCGTAAAAACGAATCTTCGACGAAGTAAATCTCCACTGGGGTCCACCCTCTAAGGCGGCGGTCTTTAGAATTCACAGCTCTCGCGTTTTGCTCTGAATTCCTCTCGTGTTTCACATTTTGGCGTATAAATATTATACATATGCTCACGAGTGTAATCCCCGTCCCGTGTTTCATTAAATAATTTAATAAAGATACTTAGAATTTGGTTTTAATTAATTTTTTTACATTAGATGGTTACTAATACTTCATGGATCGTCCCGATAATTGTTTAGGTACAAAGGTGATAACGTGATAAACTACAGCCAACGCGGGGGCATTAGCGTCGTGACGGAGAAGCAAACGCGAACGTCACGTCTTCTGATCAGCAGAGCGCTACCAGCCGATTCCGGCAATTATACCTGTGCGCCATCCACAGCCGAATCAGCCAGCGTTCTTGTCCACGTACTCAATGGTGAGTCGGGAATTAAAAAGTCATACATCATCGAAAATCCGCAATATTATCGTCAAACTGTCACAACGTGTCTTCGTATATCTTTTTTTGCAACAATATCGGCAAAATTATCGATTCTTTACGGGACAGTTTTTTTTTTTTTTTTTTTTTTTGGATGGTTTCGATACCAACATTTCGAATAAAATTTCAAACGCATGTAAATATGTCAACGTGGATAAAATGCGCTGTATACGTTAAAATTGCCCGAGAGATACATTCAAATACAAAGCGATATCTACCCGTGTCAACGTGTCGCCACAAAAAGGCTTTGTACTGTTCTCTCACCGCGTGGGTTTTCAGCAAATTATATCTTTTCTGAAATCAAACGCTTTGGGCATGTGAATGTAGAAAGAACAGTGGCGGTCTTACCAATGCAATTGGTTATAACCATTGATATAATGCTATCATTTTATTTTAATTTATTTCGTTACATATATGTGTATGCACACATGTGTATGCATGCATCGCGTGCATCAAAAGAGTAGAATATAATTAAATACGACATTTATCATTAAATTTGATGGAGCTTTTCATCGACTCTGCCAGGTACGCGAAAGCATAAAATCAATTAATTAATCTTAACAACTTTGTATCAGTTTTAATCAAGTTTCCGATGAAACGTTTCAAGTATTACTATAAAGGAGCTTCTCCTCCGCTTCACGGGATGTTGGAGAGAAACAATTTTCAATTCAATCACGTTTGTATAAATAATTCACGTTCGAGCAAAATAGCTGTGCATGTACATTTGTATGCGTACACGGCGAAAAAGTTTAGACATTTGATCCTGATGCTTGTAGAATCGGTAAAATGAAATAAAAGTTTCTGCAGCTTCGACACAAATAAGAAAGCGCAGCTGGAATTTCGAGAAGAAAAATTAAACCCCCCCTTCCCCCCCGAATGTGCGCAGTTTCTTTTTAGCCCGCCCGATCGCAGCATGCTGATGTATTAATATATAATAAACTTTTCATATTTCTTGAAAGCTCGCTCAACGTTTCGTTTTACGCGAACTTAATTTTAACAATTTAAAATTAATTTGACGATTTAACTGCATATTTTCTGCAGCGCGGACACCAATTATTACATGTACTCTTAGACGAAATTAATCTCGCGTTTGCCGTTATTCGTAAGAGATTTACAAGTAATTACTACAGGGAAACCCGCGCGAACTTACCGGAATGAAACTCTCGTCAACTAAGCGTATGTACATATATATATATTTAGTTATATGTATATGTATACATGTATATAAATATATATATAAATATATATGTATATTATATGTATATATATATGTATGTATGTATCTAACGATAAACTATGAAGTCTCCAACTAACTTCTTACCGTTCCCTTCTACCTCTCACGCATATATGCAGAGTCATCGAGATTAGATCCGTGGCCTTGTTTAAAAACTAATAGAAATGATGCCGGTGCCGTCGAAAGATAATCGTAATTTTGTTTATTACATCGCATAAAGTAGATTATTTGCTGATTGTTAACAAAAAGTTGAGAGCTTTGCTCGGGAAACAAATCAATTAGTTTGAGAGCATTCGAAAGTAATTTGTTAATAAGGAACAGTATCCAAATATCTAAGGCAAACTGCGCTTATATCTCTACGGTGTTTATCTTCAAACTAACGTAATCATCACCGTCCCTACTTTCAGGTCAAAATGTAATGGAGCGAGGACAAAAATTACTGAGTTCTGAAAGCCCGGTCACCCATTTCGGCCGCTTTAACCCACTATCGCCCCTCGTTCCGATGGTTATCGCGTTGACCTCAAACTACGAAATCGCGTATGTGCGTATGTATAAAAGTTCAGATATAGCGGTGTGTGAAAGCAATCTTTTGTCGAGGGTTACATTGTGCACTGAGCACACAGACCTTTACAAGTAGCGCAGACAATAGTCGTGTTGTATCGCGCCGAAATGGCTTTTCTGATAATGTCATTTAAACCGTTGTGACAGGCAGAATTACATTTTAGGACTGGGCGACTATAAGGGACGACGGGGAAAGGGAGCGAGTATTTTTACGGCAATTCACTGAGATTGCCGCGAAACGAGTCTACGTCGACATCGCAAACGAGCCGCGGACGAGTCGTCGGTAGACATTATCCGCTGACGAGCACACAGGCGAGCGAAGTCACGACCCTCGATTGCGAGCTCGCGTCGCGATGTTGAACGTCACAGGCGGGACGCGAAGGGGAAGGGGGGGAGGGAAGGGTAGAGGCGAGAGTAAGTAGAGTTGGACTTTACGGGCCGGGCCGTAAATCCCACGAGGGCTCAAGTAGAGGCCCGAGAAAAGTGTTCTACCGATAAACTAAACGGTAAAGGCCATAAACACGCGCTCGCGCGTATTGTCTAACGTGGCGCACGATGCCACCGCGTCGATGCGCCGAAATCCGCTCGGCGCGTAGCGCCCAGTGTCGCGCGTGCTGCACATACAACTGGCAATAAACCGGATGTTCTTGCCATGCAAAGAAAGGAGGTGGGGACAAACGTCTCCTCTTTATTTCTCCGTGTTTCGCGGATACTGCGCGTAAAACTCCGAAGGAATAAATCCTTCGGACTCCGTCTGCCCTTTTCCACCCTCCTGGTCTCCAGGGAATAAATCAGACGAGATATTGTCCCATGCAAATCCCACTCGCCAAAACGCTGTCTCTTTCTTTCCATCGCGCTCACGTTTCCTACATTCGTATCTACGCGTCGTGGCACGCGAGTTGCCACTTGAGATATACACGTCAAATGGCTGCTTGACGGCGAAAGAAATCTTACGGATTGTTATACACGAATAATATATATCTACCTACGCTTTCCCGCGCCCTTTCGACATTCGAGGTGAAACTGACTTCGATTCCTACTACGATAATACGAACTTATCGGAAGCAATACCGCAGCTATCGGAAACTACCACCGCGGTCATCGGAAGTAAATCGCGGCGAGCGCATCGCAGCGGATTTGGAACAAATATTTGTGGCGCGAGATATCCACGAGCGCCTCAATTAACTTTTCAGTTCAATAAACAGAAGGATCTTTCGACGACTTAAAATGGAATTAATTAATTCCAACCGATTTGTAAGCGAAAACGATTTTTCGTAACGCATTTACTTATTTTTGCGACATCTTTCCACGGAAATTATATGCGATGCTAAAGGAATCGTTGAGAGCGTACTCGAGAAATGCCCGCTGGTCAATGCATACAGAAAGCGGCACAGGAATGTAAGTCTTCATAATCTCCGTGGGACTTATCAAAGGACTTCGTTACTGCGTGATGTACTATAATATTCGCGAGTTAAATTGTGGAAACGTGCATAAGTGAGAGAGAGAAAGAGAGAAAGAGAGAGAGAGAGAGAGAGAGAGAGAGAGAGAGAAGTAAATTACGAGAACGTTGCTATACATACATACATAGAATATGCATTATTCTCAAAGTCTAAGGATAGTAGTATATAATAGGGATACACGTGCAAGTAGGGACAGGGATAAATCTCTCTCTCTCTCTCTCTCTCTCTCTTTGAAATTCAAGTTCGACTTCCCCTAGGAAGACTTCCCATCGGAACAATACTAGAAGGATAATGTCGGCACAGAGATTAAAGCGCAAGATAGCACGTATAACGCACGATCGTAATAACTCGCGCGCGGAACTCGTGAAATTTCGGTAACGAGTTTCGCGGTGTGTAACAACAAAGCGGCCGGTGGGCGCATTACGCGTAATTAGCCGCGATAGGCAAGCAACTCTGGGCGATACGTGTTTTCAAGTTACCTTCCTCTGCCCCGCTACCGAACCGCGGAAGTCCGTTTGAATAGCTCGCCAGTCACCGAAATATCTGCCGGCACGTTGTGCGATTCCGCATCGACAAACCGCCACGCTACGCCATACCGCAATCCTGATTAAATTATTTCTACCTTGTTTATCATTACTCATGTGGTCTAATGCAGAATCGATGATTTTGCAATTGCAGATTATACCGTTGAAACGCTATCGTCGTCGCAAGTTGCGATTTTTCATCGCAACGCATCGTCGTCGCTTTTCATATCTTCAGTTTTCCAACTTTGACCCTCTCGTTGCACTAATTTCTCTACCGGACTTTAATATATGTAAACTTTTTTTTGGGACGTAATGTAAACAAGATTAATTAAACAGAATAAAAGTTAACGGTTCAAAGCTTTAATACATGTAGAAGAAGTCGTGTAAGTAATTTAATTTATCAGTTCCAAATCGAAGCGGCGGTGTTTGTATGTTTTTCTAATAAATAGCTATTAATATGTATACGAACGTTCGTCATTAAATTGGCGAGCACGTGCAACTTGCGCGAAAATAATAGCGTGTAATTTATCAGCGGGATTGCAACCGGCCAGAAAATGTCGATACGTCTGTGCAACCTCGGTCAACTTTCCAACGACCTGAAACGCTGCCAAGTTCTTCGACAAGGCGTAGAACGATAAATTACGTTTTCCCTGTAACCTCACTGAAATTATTTATCAATTATGGGATACAACGTCATAAAAATTTTTTTTCCCTATTTTGTTTTCAAATACACGTACTGTGTAATATTTTTTACCGGCCGTTAAAAGTTAACTGAATAATTAACGTGCACAGTGCACGTGAAACAATATATTTTTACTATTTGATTATAATATTATGAAACGACCCTTTTTCATTTTATTATTACTCGCTTTTATTTTAGTAGATTTTTGGTAAAAAAAAAAAAGTATTGTTTTTTTTAGCATCTCTTAAAAATATTTTACATTAATATAATATTCCAAATTATTATAGCATTGCATATGAAAATATTATTGGAAGATATTTCTTTGGAAAAACATTATAAAGCCATCGTCCAAACTTTAATGAAAACATTTATTCGCTCTAAAATATTTAACAACACGATTACGACACGGTATATATTTTTCATTTTGTGTATTAGTTTTATAAAAATATTTCCCTATCTTTTTCCATTTTAAACTCTCAAAACTATATCCGTCTATAGAAGCTTCCTCTAAGATTTGTATATAATAACTGTTAAATTGCCGCGACATAATCTTGATAAATTCTTGCTTATCGGCATAGTACGTCACACCGAGGACCTCGTAAAGTTAAGATTACGACATCGCTATCATTCGCGAGTTACTCGTCGACACTACAATAAAGAGACATGCTTTCTGTGACATCCTTTTCCGTGCAGTTACGATCGAAGTAGAGTTCTACTGCTACTGATGAATTGTTTAACCGCAAATTATAATTATAATTTTATATCTTGCGCAAAATGAAAATTCCCAGATATGAAGAAACGTTCGCTCTAAAGCTATGTAGATTCCTCGCAAACACACGTGCTACGCGGAACGATATTTCCACACGACAGCTTAAGGATTTATCAAGACAACCGGCGCGGATGCCAACGCAAACAAATCCTCAATTTGCCCGACGAGCAATCGAGGCGACAGAGCCGACGCACACGTAAGGCCCTTATGCACACGATCGCGTATGTTCAATCGTGCGAATGATGCGCACCTACCGATCGAAGCTGATCGTTCGGTTCGAGTCCTTCGTAGCGCAACAGCGAAGTAGAACTCGCGGAGCTATAGCCAGACGTGACTCTCTCCCGACAGCGCAAGAATAAGAAAAGTTTCGCGATCAAACGAGACGAAACTAATACAGAACCATTATCGGGAGTTAACGGTGCTCCGTGCCGTAACTGCACACCAGGATTTATTGTCTTCCGTCTTCAACCGAGAGAAACGACGAAGGGGCGGAAGAAAGAGGGGTTTAAAAAAAAAAAAAAAAAAAAAAAAGGGCGCGAGAGAGGAGAGGTTGAAAATTCTCCCGTCACCGTCGTCGTTCCACATTACATTCGCGGGATGGACAACGAGGTTCAAAGAGGTTCATGTCCCACTTCGCTTCTATTTATCTTCCTGAAAGACAAACTTCCGCAAAGGGGAACTTCGCCGCGCCTTTCTTCATGCATCGCCTCGTTACTCATCGGGTCCGCCTCTTCGCGTATCAACACCTCGAAATTCGTCCGGTATCATCTCGCAATTCGAAAACGCGACTGGGATTAATCGACGAATTGTCGAACGTGTCTTGTTCTACGGTCAATTATCCTGAGCTTTCGCATGACCGTCATCGAATCTCGTTTAATCATCCTTTCGAGCAACAGTGATCGAGAGTTGCCGTCGCCTGTTTTCCTACCTGACGTCGATCGATGTCAACGCCTACTTTAGAAACGAATGTGACATCGACGTCGAACAATCGAACTTGTCGAATTACAGAAGGAGAATAATGCGAAAACGATTTATTTGCCATTTGCATCAAACCCTCGTGCCACTTCAACGAGAATCGATGCGCCGTGTGCTCCGTGTAATAATTGGCTTGAACCGATAGGCTGCCTGGGCTTTATTACCAAGATCACAATTATTAGATCGATCCCTCTTCGAGTCATTAAATTAATATCGAGCGCGGGCGAAGTATATATACAAATTAAGCGGTGTACTCTCGCCCTGTCGAACTTGATCTAAAATATTCATCGAGCCTCCCCTTCGATGCCTCGAGAACGACAATTTTCCTAAGCTTCATACGACCTCGCCATTAATTTTAAAAGGCCGTAAGCAAGGTCGGCGAGTGATCTCACTTTCCGGCGTTGAATTACGGGTTATACGGAGACGAATTATGGACTCTTCGATTTACTTTCAGTACACCCCTCCCACCCCTCCCCCCTTCTTTTTTATTACGTCGTGAAATCGCATCGTAAATACGGTCGCCTCGTTTTGAGACACGATACGTGCTGCGACTGACAACGAGTTATTGACAGTTTGCAGAGTAGGGATTTGCTCAGCGCGTTCTGCCACTCGTAATCCCTCATTCTGTCTCGAACTTGATCGACAAGCGACACTCGCGATGTAGTAATAAGATGATCCCAGGAGTTTCTTCGTGTCGAGTTTTCTCTGTTATTTCTTCGGTGCCGAAAGTTTCTATAGACATTAACCATAACTTTCACGCCCATCGTTTTATCGCGCGCTAAAAAAGAAGAGAGAGAGAGACGTTCGGCGGGTGATACATCATTTGTTCGAAAATATCGTGGGAGCCGTGATACGTGCAACTTTTTAATATAAATTTTCTTTGCGCTTTATGATATTGATGCGCGATACAAGCAATCGGGCCAATAATAAACAAGTGCTAAGAACGCAACGTAATAAAGCAAACAATCAATTAACGCGAGCGTTAAAACGCGCTGCGAGAAATTCACGAGGGCCGGCGTATTTGCAAGCGGAATAATAAACTCCTGGGAAAATGTACGAGCTGTTACAGTACGCAAGCATCATTGAATTATAACAGGCTTATATAACGGATTATAGGGAAATGGTTTATTTGTGCCGAACATTTTGTAATCTCTGATTGTGATTTGACGCAAAGCGCGAAATACTCGTTGAAAGAGGTAAAATGATAATATTAGGGGTAATAGAGTTAATTCCAGAGTGTTGCCGTGTCGTACTTTACATTACGATACGAGTTGCCCATTAGCGTAATCCTCTTTTAAACTTTTTTAATGCACCTCTTTTTGAACATCCAATGACTAAAAAGCAAAGTACCGGCGTCATTTGTAGTTAACAATCTGTGACGTCTAACGACCGTTCCAAGATTTATTTCGCTCCGTCAAGGAGCTGAATTATCCGATTATTCCACATTATACGGAAACATTTTTCTAAAACTATATTATAACTAGCCAATTTTTGATATTGCTCTTTTTAAATTATTATTTTTAGATATTTTCAAGTTATTGTCGGCATTATTCGAGTTATTATTTCAGCTCGCTTGTCTCGCCAGGTTTAATACCGATCGAAATCGGGGAGAAAAAAAATAATAAAAAAAAAACGTCTAACGATTCCTAGACTTTCTGGTCGCATTTTATATATATCGGGTATTGATTTCTACTTCTCTTCGTTTCGAGTGGCAATGAAACACGACAATTTCGCAACGGTCGGTGTTGTCGAGAACACGCTTTTTTCATTAGCAGCCTGGATCGCTGCCACGAATTCAGCCTTAGAGTGAGTGCGGCTTACACTTGGTAACGCAATGGGAAAACAATTTGTTTTCCATAGAAGCCTTGCAATCCGCGGATTGCGCCCTGATCGCGGTAGGTCGATCAACATATAACGCGTTCTTAAGCGGGATAACCGTTGAGCTTTTTTTTTTTTTTACTATCTCGCCATTACTCTGTTCTCTATTTTAAGCTAAAACCGATGTTGACAACGAATTATAGGTAGGATGATTCTATGTTCCATTCGCGTGCGCGACAGCCGTTACTGAGATAAGCTAAATGATGGATGAAAAACTTCTCATTGGAATCGACAAATCGAGGTCTTGTCGAGGATTACTTTCATCGGTACACCCGGTATTTTCCACATTTGCATACTCGATCTTCTGATTACTGTTGACGTTATCTTTAAATAATAAAAAAAAAAGTTTTTTTTTTTTTATTTGAATTTCTGTCTAAGTAACGACATCGAAATTCTTTTCACGAGGGCTGAATAAAGTTCTGTTAAATTCACAATCGTAACCGGTATAAATAAGTAGCAATTAATTCTGAAAGTATAACGTTTGCAGTAAACGAGGTGCCAGAGTATATTTACATGCTCCAATTAAAGTTACCTCATTTCGCCACCGTAACGATTGCAGACGTAGTTAGGAAACTTTTACTATTTTAACTTGTCTCTTCGTCCACGTTGCTGAGGTCTTCGTATCAAAGACCACCGCATTATGGAACGAGGGAGGATTAACTGGCCTGCCCTCTCTATCAAACGATCTTAAGACACGGCATAGGTGTTTTAAATTTATGCAGCCGCAATTTTACTCCTAGACAACGGTTCCGGAAAAGGAAAAGGCAAAGAGGAAGAAGAAAAAAAAGCGTTTGTCGATAACACTTACGACAATGTTCTTTTCGTTTCGATAGCGCCGTCCGTTTCGATAATGCTTCGGAAAGGATAAAGTTCTATCCTCCGGCACACTTCGAGGTCGTCCTCGCACGGAAAATAAAGGAAATAGAAGTCGTAACGAACCGTTTCAAATCTCTTAAAAATTCTGGTCGTCAATTTCAAAGAACATTTTATTTTTTAACTTTAATCGAACGAGTTATGAAATATTTTACCCGATTATCTTAGTGACACAAATCAGTAGTGTTAAATTATTTATTTTACATTTAAATTTATTGAAAGAAATATATATCTTTAAAAATATATATATATATATTAAACGTAGAGAGAGCTTAAAGGTACGTTTGAAGAACTTCGCAAAAGTAACGTAAATTTTGTATAAGAAAATAAATTATGGAAATTAAGCACAGTTTCGCTGCGAGATGCACGGATATTTGCCCTACATTTATTTTACTCTGCCGGCTTATCAAAAACATGTTACCGATGCATTCGCGATGAAGCAGTCGTTACTTACGACGAGTTGAATGCAATAAATGACCGCGCACCCCGTGCCGACAGATACGTCGCTCGCATAATTAAGGCCACGTAAATGCAGTGACACGATGCGATAATGCGAAATCGGTCACCGTATTTTGTCGTCGAGAAATGGATCCTGTCAACGACAATCGTGCCACGAAAGATAGGGAGCCAGTTCCGTTCTCGTTACGTATTCGTTCTTTTACTTATTTCTATGCGAGCATGACCTTCTACAACATTAGTTACACCTACAATACAACACGCAATTTCTTTTTCTTTTTTACCATTTTATTTATCGAAATAATTTGCGCAAGCTGATTTCATAGTTTATTCGATTCAACTGCAAAACAAATTAATAAACGAAACGATTTATTTGGGCAAATTTAATGTAATAAACCTAATGATAATAAATTAACGAAAATCTATATATGTTAATTTATTTTATTTGACAAACAGTAATTTAATAAACTTGCGATCTAATTATAATAAATAATACCCCCAAACTTTAAAGAGAGAAAATGCAGCGAACGTTAAAGCAACGGCGACATATATATTCCGTTGATATCGTCACGTGCGTTGCATTTCGTCGTTAACTCCGCGGACAGCACCGTTGATCTGCTTAACGCCCAGCTGTTGGACACGGAAGCAGTGATATTAAAAGGGATAAAGGCAAATGGAAACGGACCATCGTGCACAACGGACGTCCGGGAAAACGACGGCCGGTAACCGCCGCCAAATTGCAGCCTGATATCGCAGTTTGACGTTGCATTATACAGCGGCCAATAAATGTTTCGAGCATGTCGATACTTTGCCAATTAACAACAGCATTCTCATTCGCATTAACGCACGAGCCACTTTTTGATTATATATATATGGTTTATACGTTTCTATCGCCAGAGAAAATATTGCAGCTTTAACAAGTGACACTCGAATCCGTGATTGTCGCTGACTCGTTCTCGCGATTTAACAGAATTTAAAAGACAGGTCGCGGAATGCAGGATTATTTTTAAAACCCCGCCCCCTGCTGCTTTTGTACGACAAATGTGTTTTCAGTTTTTATTCTCAATTTCTTATTCATACTTTTTATGAGAGGTTTTTTCTTTCTAAAAAAAAGGTCTTTTTAAATTAGGTATATTAAAATTAGCATTGATTACCGCCGGAACCAGCAGTGATTTAAATTACCATTCAAATTAAATATGTATTTTTAGCCGCCTCTCTGTTTTAAATTATATTAGTACGTGCGGCGTGTGTCATTGTGTTTGAGAATCGCCAGATGTTCATTTGTATAATATTTAGAGCAGACGTTTCGCAAGGTTCGCACGCCTGGCAAAACGTTGGTGGCTAAAATAATGCGCATCATCTTCCCCTCCCCATCCCCCGTATTTTTCCGCCTGCGAGGTCTCGCGGAAAGTCGTCGGTGTAAAATATGTCCGTCATCGGGTCAAGGAAAACGCCGTACCAGGGGGAAAAGTCGGATGGATGATTTCGAGCGTGAGTTACTGCGGAACTACGCGAACCGGAAAGGAGCAGACGCGGTGCGACTTCGCGAGATTAAAGGAGAAGCTTTGTGTCTCTCTAGACACAAAGTGGAAAACGCGGAGAGGTATAGAAAACGACGTCGATAGTCGGCGAGGCATCGGCTGACGATACAGTTGCCGGGGGATCCGATAACTAAACCAATTATCCCGATGCCGATGAGGAAGTTTTAATCCATTCTCCCGCCACCGCGAGTTTCTCGGCGTGGAAATTTTTCTTCCGACTATCTCACCGCGATCCCGCGCACCCTTTGTCGATATAACTTCCTCTCCCTTTTGTCCATTCTTCGCCTTCAAAACGATTTACGTCTATGATCGCTGAGTCGTTATGATCGACCAAGCGATACCCGGGCGCCTCTTCTATCGCGGATTCAAATGGCTATTTGATAACATGCGCTCTGTGCGAATGGCGCAGCTGAAGAATGAAACTCAATCCAATGAAATTAAATCAGATAAAATCAAAATACGACGAGCGGAGGAGAGAGAGAGGATTAAATAATGTGCTGTTTTGTATTTTGTATATACACGTGATATCCGATTTCTTGAATTGTGAATATTTAATTATAACCGGAGATCTTTGACTAAAAAAAAAAAAGGTATATAATTATTACGTAAAAGGAGCCGAATTATTGATAGACGGGAGTCAGTATATTGACAGATATATTATAAGTGCGCATAATTATCGCAGTTCGATTTGTTAACATAACGAGATATCTGACTATTCATCAATGTAGCAAACGTTCAGCGTCCACCGCCATCCAACATTATCCGCGGAACACGTTCGCTGTTTTGACCATACCGCAATAGCTCAAATTACGCGTATGTGCATTGTGTCATTCGATAACTGTGAATGCGATACGTCGACAGATGCTCTGAAATCTATACCCGAACCTGAGCTACAGACGGCTCGCTTTTGCGCATAAACGCAATATTGTCGAGAGGCGGGAGATCAGCAATAAAAAATAAAAAAAAAAATAAAAAATTGCGCAGGAGCGAGAAGCAGAATGTCGAGTGAAGGGCTTTTATCGTATCGGAATAAACGTGTTTCCACCTTTTGTTGATACTTCAAGTATTCGCGTCATTCGAGTATTCATAGTTGAGCAATCAAACTTTAATGTCACCGCGCGAAACCTTCGACGATCCGGTCGAAATAGGTTCGATGGAGATTGATCGCCCTGGCCATTTGCGGTTTGCGCTAAGTCGACCAATCGGATCTATCTACGTCCACTCGTGGCGCAATGCGCGAAATTAGATCTTCGTTCCATTACATCGCGGCGAACAAAAAGAATTCCGTCAGATGCAGCCACATTTGTCACGATTTGCACGAGATGCAGGAGGTGAATTTTCTCTCAAAATCCTTTCCGGAAATGTCATCGGCACATTTGAAGATAAAATAAGAACGAACGATGGCGATAGGTGGGGGAAGAAATTTTCTATTATTCGACAACATCGTCTGTACGCCTGTCAACCGTGATTTATCAAAATTCTACCCAGTCTTCACTTAATCGTGAATTTAATTACGAACGAGCAATGTTTTCTATATCATTTTTACTTATTGTTAATAATGTCGGTCCATCATTTACGATGGCCTCTGGGCTCGTCGCGAAAACGAAAATGCAGACTCGTGGAAAAATATTTAACTGATGATACGTTGCGCTAGGCAATTTTTCAAGATCACACGTGCGTTTCTCGGGTTTTCGAGCTATAACTCACGCGAATTACCTGGGACGGAACACGGCACCGCTTTACGTGCCGCGATCGATTCGCGGTGGAAACTAATTGCACGCGCAGTTCCAAGAATTCTTTGCGTTAACTGCAGCAATGAGCTTCCACCGCGTCGTAACGGTAGTCGGGAAACCCGGAGCAGCTCTCGTGCCTTCGGTGCTAGACAAAGAGAAAGCGCCGGATTGCGTTCACGTACGTGGCTTTACTGCCCCGCCCGAACAAACTGCACTTCGCAGGGTAATCATTTCTCTGAAAGGATCACTGATCCGTGACTTACATTCGTTTTCGATGTAACGCTACGTTCGCCGAGCCTGGGTAATTTCTCTCGGCATATTTAAACACGGAAAATATCAGTTTTTATAATCAATGGAAACATCACGTCTCTTATGACGGCTCTCTAATTGAGTTTTTCTTATTCAGGATAAAGAAATGTTTTATTATCATGGCGTTCTGAATAAATTTTACATTTTCGCGTTCCGCATTAAAATATCAAGTAAGAGAGCCGCGGAGATTTTGTTCAAGCTCAGCAAAGGCTGAGGCATCGCGGTCTCATATATTTTCCCCCCTCCGGCTCGCATTAATTCCCGGGGCGAATTCGACACTTTGGCGTTTTAAATTCAATCGTCGACGAATAGGAGTTCTTTAAAGTTCGAGTTTTCGCTAGCCTTCGCGGGTTTCACACTTGTGATATACAATGGACGAGCATACGTGCGTACGCCTCCATTCGGGATTACCGCGAGGACGAAGTTAACGGCCCACCGACGCGCTCGGGTTTTCCTCCTTCCTGGACCCTCGCGGTGCTTCCTCCTTTCGAGATGAATAGCCCGGAGGAGGTCGACGGGCGTTACAAGCCCGTTCGTGACGCAGTGTGCCCCTCGTAGTGGCTACATTGTATTAACGTGCCGCCTATTCGCCGTCGGGCCGGATGCCCGCTCGCTAATGTCGCGTAAAAAACGCGCAATAATTCTTGGCGGATACCACGAACCCCCTCCCCACCCTCCTCCCCTCGCGCGCGCTACGCCATGTAAGAACAGTGCTCGTTCTTTCCTTTTCTCGTCCTGGCAGTCACGTTGCCGCAAATAAGGCCGCTTTAATGGGATTACTGCGGCGCGATGCTTCCGGTATAGTAGAAGAAAACTACTTCGACGAGCTTTATGATCGAGATTTTCATAAAGGAGAGATCCGCGGTTGACGACCCTGGCCGGAGGTCAGAGGACCCGGGATAGGTACCTCGTATGTAGGTGGAATATATTTTACTTTCAAGGACGAGGGGATGAGTACGCCCCGGGCGCGCTTCCGGAAGTTCGGCCGTGATTTAAGCGGCCGTGCGGCCGCACTTCGAAAAGTCGCGGAAACATAAAAAGCGGACACTCCCTCGGCGCGAGAGCGGGCTATCTCGCGGTTTATTAAACACCGCCACTGCGCGGAATTATCCCCGCGATTTACGGAGATACGCGGATTATTGCGCCGAGATATTTCGATGACATTTCACGTGGCGCGAGTGTATATTCATTGCGCTCCTCTGTTACGCGAAAAGCCGAACAACAATTCAGGGCGAGAAAATTAATTTCAAATTTACCGCAAACAATTTTCATAAATGTAAAGTAGTTTAATGTTAATTACGCATTGGTGTAAAACTTTCGCATAGCTCCGAGTGCACGTTTGCATTCCCGCTCCAGCGTACCGAGCTGATTGTGGTTTTCGTCATGTCAACGTATAATTTTAGGACTGCGCTCTCAATGGCGGTTAAAAACGATGGTAAAATAACCGAATATTATATCGCGCAAAATCGTGAGTGTCACGAAGTATCGTAGCTCATAATCGACGTACCGTTGAATGTGACAGAAATGTTCCCCAATTTGCGTTCAACGTCGCTCGGTCTGTTTCCGCGCGAGTGAATCCATTTAACTGACAGTTAACATACTTCACGTACGGGAGTACAACGACGAGTGTCGTATAATGAAATCAGCGTTTTGTTTACGCGCGCGGAAGCTGAAAACGATTGACTTAAAGTAGAAATTGCGCGGACCGAATCACCGTCCGGGATCCGCCTTTCGGTGCCTTGATTTCGCTATTATGTATCTACGTCGGATTTGCGCGCTACCGCTGCGAGATATCGCCGCCTTCATCAGTCACGAGTAAACATTGGTGACAGCTGATTTGCTAATTGATCCCGTACATCTGAGCCTAGCCTTTGAATGTCCGCGCATACAATCGCCATAGAGGCGCTAATGCGGCCGCAAATAGCCTCGGTAAATTGCCAATCCTACGATTAATCGAATTTGATTGGATCTTCGCGTGAACCTCGATTATGCTGGCGCAGCCGAAGTCTACTTTTATGATCGATCGCTCGCGAGCATTACAAATAATGTAGCACAAATCTGTGCTCGGCGTAAGGCCCGTGAGCTCGAGCCGGGCGTTAAATTCTGCAAGGTGAATTGGTCGAAAGAGGCACTAGCAGTGCCCGAAAGTACCTCGAGAAATGGCCCCGTAAATTGTGGTCGTTTTAAATGATAATCTATTTTAATTTCTAAACAAGACTGTAGGATGAAAGGGTTAAAGTTTAACTATGTTTAACTATCTGCAGCGCCGCAATGCCGGATATTCAACTTAGCGTTGGTTAGTGTGACCGGGATAATTGCATCAGCGCGCTGCGGTGTTCTGGCGGAGCTAAGGAGTATTTCGCGACAAAAATAATAAGATTTTCGGCAATGACACTCGCCATACAGCGTTAATCATATTATTTGGGTAAAATGTAGCCGAGCGCGCCTCTGAAAAGGCCAAAACCAAATGGCGCGAATGACCAGGACATGTAAAATATTTCTATTGCACACGTTGGGTTCACCGTTCAACAAATGGCGTGCGCGATATGAAAAGTTTCAAAAACCGATCTTACGATAAGCGCGTGTAATCGCGCGAATTTCACGACCCCTGCGTGGGAAAACTCATTATATACGATTTCACGTATCGAGAATTCATGAACGATTGTCATAGTCATCGTATCGGGATTGGGAATTTTCTCTTCGGCTATTACCCCCGGACTGCAGGTTAATCTATCAACGTCAACCGCGTTATCCGTTGTTACTAACGCTCAGATTCAAGAGCTCGGCCAATATTACGTGGCCAATGTTATGCAACTTTGCGGTGACGTGGCATCTGTAAAAATATCGGCGTAATTACCGCCGCCGTTTAATCAATAGGAGAATTTTGAGTGGAAGGTCGGTTTTTACAAACACTTGAGAAAATACACGGTGACGTAATAATCTTAACTCTATTAAAGCTCTCTCGCACGTCTAAACCCAAAATTCACCCACGTTATTCTGGGTAATCTATCTCTTTTTTTTTTTTTTTTTTTTTTTTACATTTAAAAAGTTTAAATGTTATTTTCGAAAACCGCGCTGTGCTATCCCGCAAAAACATCGTCGCATTTCAGTATTTTATTTCATTTAAAAATTTATCTATCAATTTCGACCATCGTTTACATATTTGTTGATCTCGCGACTACGAGATTCGCGTTGATTATGTTTGTTTAAATTAAAGCGCGCCAGTAAGAGTCATAGGAGTAACAAAATTACGGTGTACAAAATGTAATATTATAATATAGTACATTCAGACTAATTTACTCTTCGTTATTTTCTTATTTTTTGCAGGGTGCACGATTAAACAGCGTCCTGCATGCGTTTTAACATAAAATGTTTTAATGTTTTAATAAAAATTATTATTTTAGTAACTGCATTTCTAGTTTTCCATGTATACTTTCAAAGTAAAAGGAAAAGATAGATAAATATGATTTTATATGCACTCTTACGTATAAAAAATTAAAATATCAAACATTGCCACAACACCGCTATGCATTTCGAATTTGCGCGAGCACTCAGCGTTATGTCTTGTTATGTTACATCTCGCGAAGGTGTGAAGTGTATCGTCGATGTCGTCTTTCATCGAAAAGCCCTGGGCAATTTCACCCCCTTTCGTACTTGCTGTCGATTTACCTCCGCGAGTTGTCGTTTCGCGAGTCGCTCTTTCTCCCTTCCCTTTTGCCTCCTCTCACTTTCTTTTTTTTTTTTTCTACCCTCGAGACGCTGATGCTCGTTTTCGCTGAAAAATGAGCGCTTCTTGCGGCCGCGCGGTCGTTCGTCGAATTGCGAGTCGTAAATTAGCCCGCGTTCCAGACGGACGCTGGCAGAGAGGAAAAAAAATGCGTTCCAGCGCAGAAATCTATCCCCCTTGGATGGATGCGCGCAGGGAAAGAGTGTAAGAGGTTGTGTAGGTGAATACGATGTGTAGGGGGCACTAAAGAAATTCGACCTTTTCGAGCTTGAGCGCAAGCGGCCGTTTGATCTTTTCCGTTGATCCTTTACCGGCGCGACGTTCTTACATCAATCTTCGGTCAAGTTTCAGCGTGCCCTCTTAGGCGCGATCAGCGTCGAACGAGCTGTTGCACGGGCGGCAATTTGTCGAGAAATTTGTTCCCGGGAAACTTACGCCCGTTGCCTCGCACGAGGAAAAATTAGTTCGAGAAAATTATTTCAAATTAATTATTAGTTACACGAGTGCTCACGCTGACTTTCATCGTCCCGTTATTTCCCGTTGCGATTTTTTCCCTTCGAGAGTGGTTGTCACGAAATACGAGTCTTGTTAAATAAGCGCCGGGTTCATTAGTGCAAATCTTAGTAAAGAAACTCGTTGTGGCAATATAATCGGTCGCTGCCGCGCGCCGTGCAGTGCAATCCGCTTGTAATTTAATATTACTAAGAAACTGCATAAATAACGCACTTAAGTATCCCCGCGTACTTTGAAACGTATGCCGTGATAATGAACTTTCTCGATACCAGCGCGCAACACGCCGCATTAATAATAACTTCGGTATTACGCTCAAATAAGGCACCTAGGTTCGTCTCGACGTAAGAACTGGGGGAAGAACTCTTGTAGTTCGACAGCAAGTTCGCGCCACCAGTAAGTGATTACCGATACAGCACCTGAGGGTTCTCGTTTAGAAATTCCCGTGGCATCCGCAGGTATCTATACCCGCCTTGAGATTGGAAGTTAGTTGTAACGCGACGTTATACGCGCCGTCTTAACGTTTGCGCGTTTCCGTTATAGCAAATGCACGCCGTCGTATCGGTGACGGCAGTTACGACAAACTCTTGAGAAACGCGCGACGCGGAAATGCCTCTGGCGTCAACATTTGGACGGAATCTCAGTTTCTGAGATTTCGCTGTTTGTTGCAAGCGAGGATCAGCGACAAACAGTGGCGCTATTGCAATATCTAACGTAATGTCCGCTTAAATATTTGATTTATCTGAAATCGATACGCGGAAGATCTGTGACTTCGTCCCTCTGTGCGAACACTTTGGGAAATCCGTATGGTCTGCTACTGCACGCGGAAACTTTTGGTAAAGATGCCGGATTTTTGCGCTGGAATTTTTATTTTTATTTTATTTTATTTATTATTATTTTTTTTTTTTTTTTTTGCACCGCTGTCGTGATACATATTTTATGTCTTTTACGATACCTGTGTCAACGTGATCATTTTCCCTGAATTATTGAATTCACGAGCGATGGGTTTATTCTGAAATCGATACGACAAGCCATGATACCGTTCGTAAATTTTCAATTTAAATGTATTAATAATTGCTTAGTATTAGAAGTTGTAACGCAATCCGAAAATCTAGCACGTTAACCGAATCTCTATATTTGCTTCCCGTTGTGACATTCTCAAATATTTGTTACCGGCAATAATTAATGTACAACCTAATGCGTTTCTAATTTGCGCAATTGCGATTAATTATTCGTGATTATTCTAATAAACATTAGTATTACTTTGATTATACTATGCATGCGTATGCAGAAATTTATTCCAAAACGCTTCCGGCTATGAAAACGAATATACTTCATTGAATGCAATTAATGGTTCATTGTTTAATTAATTTCGTAGGTCCATATCTCTCGAATTTTTTTTTTCCTCTATGCGTTGTCAAAGCACTTAGTGCCATAAGAGTGTCAACGTTAAATTCGTTCAATGAAATTCAAAGATATATCTTTGACTTTTAGATATATCTAAAAGTCTTCATCACAGATTTCGCATTTGCACAAATTTCTCGAAAAGACGACCGAAGAAAAAAGAAAAGCAAAATCGAGAGAAAATAAGAAAAAGACAGAGAACAGGAAACAAGGAGACTGTGATGTAAATTTTCCATTCGCCTCATCCCTGACTGACTACATAGTCCCCGTCTACAAAATAATTTATGTGTATGCGGCTTTCTTGGGTTTCAGGGGAGCATCCAGCGGCTATGCAGCACGGGAACTCCAGCAACAGCGGAGCGGCCACGAGGACGCTCGCGCTGCTCCTGTTGCTCCTGCACGCCGGTTCCTTCGCAAGGTGACTGGTCGATCACGAGGCGCTGCAGTAAGAGAGTAACGGCCGATAGTTTCACCCAAGCGAGATCGGGGCGACGACGAGGGTGGGGTGGACGAGAAAAGACCGAGAGAGAAGGAAGAGGCGGGAAGCACCATCCGCGCTAACCATCACCTGCCAGACTCTATAAATCAACTCTTCTTCTTTCCGTAGTGCGATCGGCTTGCCGGAGTAGAAAAGTGCGCGGATAGACGATAGAGAAGACGACGAGCGGCACCGTTAGCAGCAGCCGCGCGTAAAAAAGCTCCGCTCGCTTCGCTCTCTCGCTTCCGGAGCACGGATCCGGCTAGCCCCTGTCTGACTCGCGTTTCCTTAAAGCAACCTTTCGCGTGTCTTGTGCCTCGTCACATATATGGGACTCGTGATGCAACAATCGCGAAACAACGCCGCATTAACTCGAGACGACGAATTCGGGAATGTAAAAGTCAGATGGTGACAGAACGAGCTCCTTCTCGAGGACGAGCGACGTCCCGAGAAATCGTTTTAACACGTCTCAACGGGAACGAATAGTTTCTCTTACGTCAACATTCGTGAGATTAGCATTTCTTTTCTCCGGACAGTGATCACCTAGACGTGGAGATCTATTACCGAACGCAGCTGACTGTCGCGGATCTCGAGAGGTAAGAACCAATGTGTTTTCGTGTCCGGTCGGACTAACCGACGACCTAGATACGCCGACAAAACTACCGCGTGGAATTCCACTCAATTTCTGGTCGCCGGATGCGGTACCGGTTCTTCCCCGAAGAGAACAAATATTTTTGAGGTTCGTCGTACCTACTTCTCACCCGTGCAAACTTCCTAAATGAGTATATCTACAGGGTGTCCGGTATACGATTTTGCTCCCGAAAACTGTAGGTAGATATTAAGACTAGCAGTCAAAAAGTCACGTACCATTTTGTGAAATTCGCGATCGTTACCGAGTAAAAAAAATTAATTCTCTTGAAGAATGAGTACGGAGAACGCTGTAAGTTGGGCGCGGCAATCGAGGGCGAGGGTATATTTTGAAGGGGTAGGCGGAATCTTCGCATGACAACAATTGCTTAGGGAACGGGGTCAGCAAGTGATTAACCTACAGTTTTCGCGAGCGAAACCTTACACTGAACACCCTGTATATACGACGCGTCATACGAATGTCTCATAAGCCGCAGAATGTTCACTCCAGCTTGAAACTGCGCATCACTGGCTTTAAATACGATTTCTTTTTTTTCTCAACTTCGACGTGCGAGCGCAATTGTCTATGTCAATCATTTAAACTTTATATTTGTTAATATTACTTTTCTCGCTACAAAGATGACAAAATTTAAATACTCATTTTTAATCCGATCTATCTCAATGTATAAAAAAAAACATGTTTGCGTTAAAAAAAAAAACATTATAATATAAATCTGTTATTGTAAATTGCACGTTGTTCTCTCGGGCTGTTTGCAAGACCGGCAAGTTTTCTCGCCGCGGGGGCGGAAGGTTCTTGCGCTCTCTTTCACTCGAGTCGCCACGCGAAAGTTTCGCCGAATAAATATTTCCCCTCGAACGTGCCCGCTGCCTACTACGGAAAACTGGCTAACGGAATCGGCTATGACAATAATCGATTTTCACCTATCGCGAGAGACGGAAAAAGCCACTGAAGTATCTCTGAATTATGCGGCCTGGGCCATGCGGAATTCGTGGCTTGGCAGGGGAGAACGCCTGCAGTTTCGCCCAGCGTTCCATTTGCATCTCAGGACGCCGAATTTACGAGCCCGGGGGTCGTCGATCCTCACTACGGCCGCGAGACCGTCGTGTATCCGTGTGCGTGTATGATAGACTCGATAAGTTATATAACTAAGCTCGACGTACCGTCGTTCGCAAGAGGGAAATGTCGGCTTGGTCGATACGGAGTTGAACCGATCTATTTTCTCGCTGTAATACCGCGTTCCGCCCGCATATTTAATTAACGATATTAATCTCGCGTGATTATTTTCCTCTCGTACCGTAAATCAACTCTGCTCGGTTTTATGCGACTCTATTTTCCGACGCGATCTCACTCGCGCGTGCACTCTTCCTGAAATTCTTCCCGCCGAGAGGACTGTCACAATTTGACCGTCTAACCTATCGCATCTCGCGCGCATTAAGTATGTACTAAATTGATTGCATTCTGATCCAAGATGATCGAAATTATATCACGTCGACGGTCGACCGCGCGGTCGCAGTTACCGCAACCAGCTGACGCGCTCGGAATGTTCTTCGAATAAAGTTCCATCCGGCGTTCAGTTGCGGCATCCGAGGCTGCGCCGGGAAATATATCGGCCGCGGAAAGTGACGGGAAAGTTTATTCTGGGGAAACAGAGGCTCGCGATGGCACGATACCGCGGATACGATTAATTCGACGCGCGTGCTAAGCCCTTGGTGCGGGATTTCGGCGCGATAGAAAGCTCCCCTCTTCCTCCCAGAATCCTTCGGGTTCAAAACGCGCCGATTTCAGCTCGGGTATTCGAAATCCGCGCGTATTTGAGGTCTTCAAATACCTCAATCGCGATTCGATTCCGCGAATCGCTCGCACGTCCGAGTGTGCATCCGGCACGAGATTTTCAGCGTGTCAAAAGTGGTGGATCCCAGCTTGGAGCTGACGCGTCGTCGTATTGTTAAGTGAGTTGATCGACGGGAGAGTGCGGAGACCGCGGCAGCGAAAAATAAGTGGTGTCCCGGATTGACGGCGGAAAAGCGCGAGGGACAATGCGCGCGGATTTGCGCACGCTAAGATAACGTTAAGCTTTAAGTAATTAAAGAATCGTATCGTACTGGTCTATCCGTGTATACGTTTTCATAGATCTCCGATCGCGCGTGGGTTGGTCGTGGCGTGGCGGGAGAATCCGAGGCGCGCACATAATCGTGATTACGGCGCGCGATATGGAACTATGTTGTTCCACAGTGCATTACAACGTGCTATATTTTCAAAGAATATACATCGTATCGCTAACGAAGTATTTAGCCACAAAAGAAAGAGAGAGAGAGAAAGGAAGAGAGAGACCTATCAATAAAAGATCACGAAGCAGATACTCTGATAGCTTATTCCTATGACATATTTTATAAATAACTAGAAAATTATATCTAGTGCTTGTGACATGAAGTACATTTTATATTTGAATTTACTGAAAATTTAGAATACCGTGTAAAGATAAATACGTCTAGCTACCAATAGTATTCCTATTTTATTATAACCTGACGTATTACCTTTTTTGCGAATTAATATTTTTGCCGGTACATTTAGAACATGTTATACAAAGATTTCGGATTAAATTTAATGTATAGAAGTCTATTAAAAATCCTATATGTATCAAAATTGTAATGTCATCGTAACGTTTGTAACTGGATTAATTTATTTGAACGATCGTTCGACATTTGTATGTTCAATTATAATTTTATTACGGTTCTTTTTTTCAGATTTATATTGCTTTTTGAGTATCGGATTATGTATATATAATGCGATGAGTTTTTAATATTGCACGAGCTCGCGTAAAACAAGTCGAAACAAAAGCAGTAAAAAATAGAAAGGAATTTCTTTGACGGTCTTTATCTGCTCTATTTTTCCGTCGAGCAAAAATAGTTTTCGTGCCGAATACCGCCTTAAAGATACGCCTCGGATACGCATTATCAGCAACACGATCGACCCATAAATAGCCGTACTGTACATACTTTTTTGAATGTAATGATAAAAAGCGATCGCTGTAACTCTCTTCGGCATGATTAAGAACCACGATGTAACTCTTACTAATTTACACTCTTAGATCGATTGAGGGCTTTGTCATCTAAAATGCAATCGTTACGCGAGACTTTTATAAATCAGTATCATAGTATCGATAATCGTGGTCCAAATAAAAATTCTGGATGCACTTTGAACGAATGACCTCTTCCTAACGTGAATATATCAATAAGAGTCTCGAAAAATAAAGAGAAAAAAAAAAAAAAAAATAGTGGACGACACAATATAAAACGTGTGATCGCCATGATTATCATACTGAGCAGAATCAATCGATATAGTTAAACTAGAGAAATGATTTCAATCACCGAGCGAGCCGACCATCGCGAAAAAAAAAATTCAGAGGCGACTCTCGACGAAACAGCTAGCGAAAATGCGGCACAATCTTGTAAATAAGAAACCGATTTCCGATCCGCGTTGATATCGCGTCACGATTTGTTCGGTATGAGACAGGGGGTGCACAAAAAAAGAAACAATACGAAACCTCTCACAGTTTTCACCCGCGTCTTTTCTCCCAAAATATATAAGCACGCGCAGCACCGAAGTGCAAACGTATGAAATATTAATCCCTACGTCGCCAAGGATTAACTTACTTTCAAACTGAATTACAGGGAGTAAGGGTAGGTGCGCCGAGGTAATATTAAGAATTTTGCTGAGTAGCAGGTGAGGTCAAATACTCCAACGCGAAGCGCGATGAAATTTTGCGCACCCTTGAGTCTAATATCTGGTGGCGAGAGATCTGCGTTACGACGAGAAGAAGGTGCGACGTGGTTGTATGTTCCTGAAAAAGAGTTCCCGACGAGACACGTTCTTGACGACGGTCGTTCGGTCGGTCGTCGTCAAGCACGAGTTTTGCAGAATCACCGCCGCACCTCCCCTTCGCTCCCACCCTGCCTTTACGCTCTTGGACTCATCCCTCCACTCCGTTCCACCCTCCCCTCCCCCCCGTGCTTTTTTTTATACGCCGAATGAGATCTGTCCTCGTTAGTACTTGTAAATGGCTTTCGCTCACGCGGATGCCGCTAATCCTGCTTCTGTATATTCCGGAAAGATATAAAAAAGCGGCTCGAACGCGGGCGCGATTAATACGCCCGCGTCAGAGTTGCATGCGAATGACTGGTAGCAAATAAGTTCAACCCGATTGTACGAGATCAATTACTTGTTAGCACACGAGCGATCAACCGATGCGCTCTTAGCGACACTACTCGAAGGATGTTAAAGTATCGAACGTACCATTAATGTATATATACGAACAGTACCGACTTATCGTTTATGTTGGATCCAATTGTACCAGAATTCCTAAGACAATTAAAGGAGAAGAAATAACGATTATTTGTGGGAGACACACCGAACTCTTATTCCGCGACTCATACTCCTCTGCCGTTCATCGTCCGCGATATTTCCTATTATTGCCCTATCGAAAATTCGCAGACAAAAAAAACTGGATCGTTTATTTATATAATGATTCGTTTCGGTGACCATAAAATTTTTTTTTTTTTTTATTGAATGATTAAATATTTGATTGAGTTTATCTTGAAGCTCAGCTCCACGTGCACAAAGTGAGAATTAATAACCTGGTTCAACTTTGTCGGTCTCGAAAAGACTTCGTCGCGAAGAAACCGTGGGAATGTGAGATATTTTGTTTCGACGTGTTTTATTCATTTATTTACTTATACTAACGTGGATATCGTGATTATTTTTCAACGGTGAAAAATAACGGCTATATTCTGGCGCACGTATCTTACTGCGACGAGAATGTATCACTGTCCCGAAACGTCGAACGTGTTTCAATTCCGCTCTCTCGTCCTAGTTATCCGCTTCCTCTACCCGCGACTTCTGAATCGCGCGGAAATTCCTGGCAGTCGGTTGCCTCAGCACGTAAGAAGAAGCATCGATAAAGACAACGCGGCGAGGGCGGCCCGCATTTCGTCGTCCCGCCGTTTGCACCGGGGGTCCGTCGTTTCACTGACGGGTAAGTACCACAGTCCTTTGTCTGCCGATGCGATAATACTATCGACGTGACGTACGAGAGTCATTTGCATCCCGGGAGTTGGCCCCGATGCAGCCACTGTCGATAAACAGCGCCCTGAGTAACTGCGTAAATGCGTCTTCCTATGCGCTTACCGATAGGGACCGTCGGGCATTCAACTGCGCGCGGTCAATGAATACATAACGCCGGCCATTCCTCATATCTTACCGTACTTAGTGGCGCACGGGCCAGATATCTCGCAACCTGCGGACGCGATCGAAGGACTCTCCCCGGTCTACCGGTCGCCTGCCAACGGGAATAATTTCGATGTAAGCCCTGGGTCGAACGGGCGCGACCGGATTAGAATCGATCTAGGTCAGTACGTGGACACGCTCGAGGAACAACGAGCACAAATATGATTCCGCTCAATGTTAATCCGTTTAGCGCCGAGTCCGTAAAATCAATCGCGATTCGCAGCGAACCTAGTAACGTCTACAAGTGAGAACTTTTCCGACGCCTTTTATCGAGTACTGCATTGGCGGTTTTATGAAAGCCCCGCGGCTTTTGACGGACTGATTGGGAGATTGAATAATTGGCATATAGACCAAAGAGAAATCAATCTTTCTCGCAATATTGTCAGCACGACCAAGCCTTTTTGCAATGTATATTTAAAAAAAAAAAAATTGTAATCTAGCAAAATTTTTAATTTATAACTAATTATTAACAATAAATATTAAATATCACGTTTTTAGTAATTTTAAGTTTGTAATTATAAAAATATAATATGTAGAGCAAAATACGTATTTTTATTTTATAGTTTATTGCATTGTATAATTTTAATGTTCTCTCTAAAAAAAAAAAGGATTAAAGAAAAAATTTGCATTTCTGTAAAAATTTTCCATTATATTCATATATTCATACTCTTTCATGCGTACCGAGAGAATATAAACAATTCAGATTAAGCCAAAGACAGAATGCAAATTCGCTATTGAAAATATAATCGAAAAAAAATGTCAATTTGAATTATATATTTCGCTCGAGTTATATATTTATATTCAATTGTGATGAAACGTAATAATAAATGTTAATTAAAGTACTAGAATTGGCTTGCTCCAATTTCTCCGACGTAATGCTTTACAGCCGGTGCGTTCGTCTGACTCGCCAGTTTTTATTACTTCCCAGCGCGGCAATAATTTAGCTCTAACCAACCACGAGCGAGAGTAACCAATCTGCGCCGTAGCGCCATTCTCAAATTTTGTTCAGAGCGACAATCGCTTTCGCGATATAAGCGTTAAATCATAATAGTTTATATAAGTGCGACCGTAAACAAGTGTCGTAAAAAGTGAGAACGTTGGAAGGAAAAAAAACGAGATTTTTCAGTACGCAGCAACATAAATCTATCTTTTAACTCGTTTCGTTCGAAATAATATTAACGCGAGAGGGTGCATTCCCAATCCGCTGCAGCACGATACTGAATTTTTCTCTTCATACGGGGAACCTCGCGATGCTATCGTAATCCGTTGCGACAACAGCTTTTTGCAACGTCGCCTCTGACGGCGTTACGTATTGATGAGACGTCGCAATTAATAATTTTCCCGCGAGACGACAACGATACCGACGATTATCGCGAACGATAACATAAGATAACAAAAACGGGCCTTAATACGCTCCCATGATTTATGTTTCACAGCAACGATATTTTTTATTTGCGAATAGAAATAAAACAACAATATTGTTTAAAGTTTAAACCGACGTTTTAACCAGTTGTTTTAAAATAGCTGTCAATTGAACCGCGAAGAGGTTTATTAAAACAAACGCGCGACCTGCACAACTGGTTTTATGTAAATAAAATTGTGCTGCTGGATTTAAATTATGTTGCAAGATAAAAGTTTTTGCTGTAAGCAGAGAGTTTCCTACTTAGATTTCGTCTCGTGTGTCTGTCACGCATTTTAAGTATTCCGTATATACGATTCCTTCGTGTAAAAAAAAAATAAAAATAAAAAAAAATTTACATTTTCTTGTGGTCCTAATTTAAAAAAAAAAAAAATATTGTACCGTAGATACATCGCGATCTTGTTACTCTTGAAGTCACCGCAAAATTAAAAAAGAACATATATTTAGATGTGCGGAGCAAAGACATTAAGAACAAGTAATATTCTTAATGTATACAAGCAACCCGAGAGAGAAAGAGAGATCGCAAAAGTCAACCTATTTTTCACAGTGTAAGTAGAAATGTGATCTCTTTGCAGTTCCGCCACCAAGAACGGGTCTTATCCGTAAAGCATATTTTCTATTTCGCCAAAGTATATTAGAGCCAATATACTACAATTATACATTATTACATACTTTAACGATCGCATAGCTTTCATTTTATTTATAGGATTAATTTACGTCTCTGGAAATTAAGGTGATAAAATATTTTTGAAATTGAATGAAACTCGCATTAATTTAATTAACGACCAACACCGTAAATCGTATATCAACTTGCACGATCATATAATACGTTTGCGCGATATACAGACGTACATGAGACAAACCGTTCGACGGATCAACATATCCCTTTACCAGTTTGCAATTTCAGTTCTAAAGTTAGGTTTGCGGGCTAGGCTACTCCAAGATACAATACCGCAACCTTTTGATCTATCTGATGTGCGTGCATTTGAGAAGACACGCTTGGCATTCGCCATCGAGTTAACACTGCAATAATGGCCGGACGCGCGGTGAGCTATACTATCCGCGTGATACCGTTATATGTGCCTGAGATAATTACACGGACAATGTCCGTAATACGCACGCGAACAAAGGACCGCGCCGCATAGAATTAACGTCCGTTTTAATATAATTATATCTTTGCGTATCGTTGTTCGATGAAACGAAAAAAAAAAAAAAATCGTCGATCTTTGATATCGCAACGGAAATCGTTAAAACTAAAGGCGCAAGTGATCTCGAAGATATCGACGATGTGGATTCCTACCGTCATCGATTGTGCCGTGCGTAAGCTTCTCTCCCGAAGTGTTAGACACGAGTTTTAATGAAGACGCCAATTACGCGAATAGTTACGCCCGCGATGCTCGCTCCGCGCGATGTCCACGCGGTCGTAAATTATTAATCCCGACTGTGAATTCTACTCGGTACTGCGCAATCCTACGACGGTGTGTCTAAATTGAATATTGACGCCAATATTCATATCCATGTCGCGCAAACTCGCACGCGGCGATCGTAACTATGAAAATCCCGCGTATAACTATTGCAATATGATATTTGAAAGTTTGAAATACTGCGATTAATAATAACGATGATATTAATAATAATAACAATAATAACAATAACTTGCGAACCAATTTCGAATTTGGAATATTAATTAAAGATGCAACAATACTCATTAAATCATATTTCATTAATACGTATTAGTTTTCAATTTTACAAATATTTCTCGATTTTTCATCATTTCTACGAAGCTGTCTGATAAATATCTTTGCCAGCAGCTGCTTTTCTTTTCTTTTCTTTTTAAGTTGAAGTGTTCTATTTTAATTGATCGTTTGGTAACAATTTATAAAGACCCAATAAAAGCACGATATATCAGCAGGAATATATAGAAATGCAATTTTACTAGTGGGTTTTTAATTAAGGGGCACGAAGTGTCTGTATAAAACGTAGCTAATAACAAACGGACAACCTGGAATATGAAGCCTCAACAGTAAATTACTTGTCCGGTGTTGTTCCGCAATTGCTTGTGATTATTGTTGGCAAACAGCGTGTAATATTTAAGTTTACCGACGAAAGTGGACGGTTTCATTCGCAATTCAAGCATCGGCGTGTCTGTGAGAATTGCAAATGCAATATAAATTATCTGCAAGTGCGCGTTTCGCCCTCCCCGTAGTATATTGTGTATCAGTGATAAACTATACGGCGTTTGCCGTGACAGGTGTAACAGTACCGTTTCGCGTCACTTGTATAATTCTCGCAAAGGGGAAATATTTTATAAAAGCGTCAGATTAATGGCATAATTAAGTAGGGAGCGCAATCGGGTTGGCATCTGTTGGTTAAATATTTAAGTATTCCATTACATAGGCCAGGCGTACGAGCGCCGGTGACGCTACGCGCGTGCAACGTTCAGCAACATTTTGATTGAAGCCTGGTTATTTGCGATAGCCGTAATTAACGGACAAAAAAAAGGCGAGCAAAAAAAAAAAAAGCACAATGAGTAGTTCAACCGTATCTCGCGAATCGAAATTTCTCCGGCGGACAATTGAACCCCGACGAAACGTGCCTCTTACTCGGCATTCTAATTTCGCTTGCGCTGACTTCTGACTTAATTAAATCTTCGGCGAATGTTCGTATTGCCCACGTCGTTGCGAAACTCCGCGATATATTGTTAATAGAATTTGTACTAGCAGCAGCTGCATTCGCTCTTAATGCGAAACGTGAACGTATTCGATGAATAGATTCGTTGATCGACCGTCCGATCTTTTCATACGTATCCGACGTGTCGTATATACGGTTACCTGACAATAACCGCGTCCCTGCTCGTGGCCTCATTATGACAATATATACCAGTCGCTTGTCAGCCGCTCAAAACGTCGGATCACGCCGCGGTGGGAACCGTCCGTTTCATTCTCTCCCGTCTTCCCGTTCGAAAAATAATTAAGTTGAAGCTACGAAATAATGTTTCGTTCGTGGTGCATGAATATTTTATGTTTCGCCGTTTCAGGACTTGACGGCACACTCCACTACTAGAACATATGTGATTCGGCGCGCGGCCTAGGGCGAAACACTTTTTTCAGCTGAGCATACAGTTTTTCTCGCGCAGAAGGACAACCGGATTTATGTGCCGCATTCCCGCATATGCCGGGAAATAGCGCCTTCACGCGGCTCGTCGTGCTTTTAATTATAAAAGCGTGGTACCTCGCGACGAAACGAGAAAGCGTTTCGCGACGAGCGAATAAAAAAAATTGTAATCCGCGTTTTTTGATTAAGCGCGAAGAAAATGCGAAATTCACCACGGCACAGCAAATAATTTATGCGAATAAAAACAAATCACTCGCCGCGATATTTCTCATCGTGAATATTCTTAGCCATCGGAATTATTGTCGCAGGAATTGCATTTACCTTGCAAAAGGGTTCGCGTTGACTTTTCTCCGAGGATTCCGGATTAAAGGGATCAATGCGCTTCTTTCTCGCGCAAAAATTACGGCGCGGGGTCTCTTTGATTATTTTTAGACGAGCGCCGTTATAATCCATCGCGCTTTAACGTACGCCGCTCATCGGAAAGGGGAAAAAGGAAATAGTGAGCGTATTCGCGATTGCTGCTGGGGAAGCTGCCCGCGGAATATTCATGACGCGGCGGCGTAATCCCGAGCGTGAGAGCCTGAGTGTATTCTCGAAGACTGTAGTATGCATATTCCGGAGACGTTACGGCATTAGTCAGAGTTACGGCTCGCAAGGTAAAGACGCGCGAGCGTGTTTATCCGCTTGTCCTCCACGGCGACAATTTCCGCGGCAGCCGGAAGATCTTCACCGAGAATCCGCTGCGAGGGCAGCCGGCTCGCAACGTTAAGTAGCACGAAATGAGATCGAAGGAGATCGGGGGATACTGTTTCCGCGAAAGTGCCGGAACAACGCTCAGGTGGAATGCGGCACGTACGAGCACGTAAACTCGCGGCACGGCTAAGTTGATAAAGGCCGCCCGGGGCGTTTACGACCCCCCCCCACCTCCCCCTCCCGCCCCGTACGACGAGGTGCTTTCACGGAGACGCGTAAAAGTGCGCCGGTGGATGAAATCACAATCGCTTAATGAATTTGCGGGGGCGCGCTGCGGAATTGGGGTCGGCACCGTCTAACTGCTCTCGCATTAGCTCGTTACCCCTCGACGAGAGGGGAGACGAGAGACTTGGGCTCTCGCTAGCGGCACGGAGGTAGTAGTCTCAAAGCGAGGAACGAGTGAGAGACCATTACACCAAATTCGCTCCGGAATTTGCATATATAACGCGGGACGCGACGGAATCGAGGGTAGCCGCTATGGGACGGGGATAAGTGCTTGTCTTTGAGCGGCTCAAACCTTAGGATTATTCAATTAATGAATTCATTGAACTGGAACGAGGGCCAGAACGCTCTGAACGGATGCCCTCGGCATCTCGAGGTAGATTTTACGGGTAATGCGTTTTACTTCGTGTGATATTTACCGCGGATGAGAAAGAAAAAAAAAGTACTTTTAATTAGAAAAATGATTTATACATACATTCTCATGCGAAACACTTTAATGGATCTTCGCTCCTTCATTAAATTATTAATATCATTATTTACTAATGTTGAATATATTATAACGTCAAAAAAACGGTATTGATTTGTTAATTGATTATATTAATGAGCAACGAATTCTGAACATGATGTAAAAATAGAACGACATAATGAATAAATTACCTTATGCATACATAAAGAGGAGTGTGCAAATTAATTAGAAATAAATTATATAGTGATACCTATTATTAATTTATAATAATTAAATGAGGAAAACGGAGTAAATATTGTTTAATATATTCCTCAAAATGAGTTAATAATGAATTCGCATTATCGTTTAATCGAAGTTGCGGCAATTGACAAGTAGCATAACGTACCGTATCTACACGCAAAGGCTTTGTTGTATTCCTCGTTCAGCCCGTTGTTTATATGAATTATGGAAATTCGTTAATTGTTACCGAATATTATTTACTTCGTGAAATCAAAGGTGCAAAGTGTAAGGTGTGTTACGAGCAGACGGTCAGGGATAAAACTCTGCTGCGGTATAATTCTAAGTTAATAGCTCTATTGGTAAAATAAGATTAGTATTATTTTTAAGGAAAAGCTGGCACGCAACCATATCCGTCTGTTATTTTTCGAGCAAACAGAGCCTCGCGTTCAAACAATAAATATGCGTCAAAATATAACCAAACAAAAAAAAAAAAAAAGAAAAAAGAAAAACGTTGATTTTTGTTGAACTCGTATTTTAAGCTCCCGAAGATAAATCTTACACAAACTACCGCGCCCGTGCCCTTTTTTTTCGAAGAACAACGATTGACAGCGGAAAACGCATGTACATTTAATAATTCTATCCAAAAAACATTTATTATTTAATTATACGAAACAATCAATTTTTATATGATACATACATTACGTTTGTATGTATGAAGTAATATCAATTACCTTTTTCTTTTTTTTTTTTTATTAAAACAAATTTTTTTTTTTTTTTATTACCGAACGAACTCAAGATCCCGGCGGTGCTGGAATAACGTAATATTTTTTTTTACTTTTATACCGGTAATTCCTAATTAACTTCATATCCGAATTTTTTGCGAATTGAATTACAAATCATTTTCTCCCATAAACGCATTCGTCGATAAAACATCAGACGTGGAAATAATTAATAACCGACGCTTTTGATTACATCGAACAATATGCGCATCGACGCGAATAGAGCGCAACGGGCTAATCAGTTTTTTTTTCTTTTTTTTTCGAAATTGGAATACTCGTTAGGCCAATAATGCGATATGTGCGAATTTGCACGATATGTACGGTCATACACGTATTGTAATGTGCCTATAAAACCCATGCACCCCCGGCAAGTACTGCTGCATTAACCGAATCGGCCATAGCTGCGTGGACATTCATTTAGCGTGGCTGTGCAATGCCGCGATAAAACTCATTGTATCGACTTTCGTCCGATAATTACGCGAAAGAACGCTACCAGCTAAAATTGCCGTACCGACTAAATATCGGTACCGAAAGCTTTGCGCAATACGGTTGGAGCCACGTTGATTATGCACTTTGTCGTTAGCTAAAAAGACTGCGAACTGCGAAGTAAAAGTCCGGTAATGTGCAAATTCGCGATGTCACGATTTTATTTCCTCGTTTCTTTTTTTTTTTTTTTTTTAATACGCTTTTTGTCGCGCTAAAATTATTTACGTTTATCTACATTGTATAAATTTTGATAGTTAGCAGTAAAGTACTTATTTTTAATTATCACTTAAAATCTAATATTGGATCAAAATTGAACCAATTACTGTTTATATATTTAATATTTTCGATGCGTTATAAATTATATGTGGTATTTAAAACGTGCAGTCTGCAGTTAAACTACGTAAAATTATTTCTTTAGTGATATTTTTTTTCCTTTCTTTTGTAGAGAAATATTACGAGTATAAATCTTCCTTAATTATATTGATTTTATAGTCAGTGAGAAAATATTCGTTTTACCCTCCCAAAATCCAATTAAGGAGATACAGTATTTCTTCAAAAATTGCACAAAATTAATTACTCGTCTGGCATTTTTGATATTCTAAAAAATTGTAGAATATACGTGACTTACCGATTCGTTGCGCAGCGGTGGAGTTACGCAGCTATGACGATACTGTAACATACAAATAAAAAATATTAATTGTAGAGACGTTCAGAAAAACTCCCACAAACTAAAAAAAAAAAAAAGAAAAATTTTACATGCTTGTGACTAATTTCTCAATTAAATAATGTATGCATATGTATAATAAAGTTATTTATTATCCAAGTACAATCTCTAATAAATTAAACTTTTTTAAAATGTAAAAATTCTTTCTGCATTTATTAAACTTTCTATTTTTATTTTCATTGAGACAATAAAGCTATTCAAATAAATATCAAAAAACTATAAATTTTATATAAATAAAAAATTATGCTTACCGAAACGTTGCTCCACCGAAGCAAGATGTCTCTCCAAGACCTCCTCCTCCTCTCAGATTGGGATGTCGTACCTTTCTTCCACGCATAGGACACTCACGAAACCCGCGGATAATAATCTACAATCGTGCGAGGCTATTTAGTTACTAAAATCTTTAGCGCGACATTATGCGACACTCGCGTTCAACAAATTGTTTCTTACCCATTTATTTGACGGTCACTACCGAGGAAAACCCGACGAACCGACTGCGAATTGTTCTTTCATTAATATCGGCGACGTAAATTCACTGATTTCTCTCCGAATGTCCAATCTAAACAGAAAAAAAGTGTATCAAAATTAGATACACGACCGCGTACTGCAGGAGCTCCGTTCTGCTCTGTTCTTTACTGCCCTCTACACAATGTGTGGCGCAACTACAGCAAACGCAATACCCGGCTTACGCGCGATTGTCCGCGGGAAGTGTGACGTCACATCGTGTGAGGTACCGGAGTCACGTACGCCGCTCGAGCGCGCGCGACCTTGCTGCGTACCTCACTCACTTCTAGGCAACTTAACGCGTAGCAAAGATATCGAACGGACCCGATTAACTTCACGCTCGATCAGCGGCCACCTCATTCACTTGATCATCGTGCGAGATACGTAAATCGCTTGCGCCGCGATCTGTACCCCTCTTTCTCCTTTCTTCTATTCCTCACCTTACCCTGCCGCGCACCGTGTTGTACAAATTTATGCCAAATAGATCATAATTATTTTAAATCGACGCTCGTATCTTTTGGGCTAGTTTTCACCCGATGACTCGACATTAAAGCGATCGCGATAATATAAAACTGTTAATATCTTACAAATAAAATTAATGTTCACTTTAACGTTGCACCACCGAAGCAAGGTGCCTCTCCGAGACCTCCTCCTCCTCTCAGATTAAGATGTCGTACCTTCCTTCCGCGCAGAGGACCATCACGAAGCCCGCGGACAATAATCTACAATCGCGCGTGGGCTATTTAATTATTAAAGTCTTTCGTGCGACGTTATGCGACACTCGCGTTCAACAAATGGTTTCTTGCCCATTTACTTGACGGCCACTACCGAGGTAAACCCGACGAACCGACTGCGGTTCGTTCTTTCATTAATATCGGCGATGTGAGTTCGCTCGCTTCTCTTCGGATGTCTAATCTAAACGGGAAAAGAAAGAGTATCAAAGTTCAGTACACGACCGCGCACGATAGACGCTCCGATCCGTACTGCCCTCTGCACAGTGCGTAGCGCGACTACAGCAAGAGCAGGTACTGCTGTACCTGGCTCACGCGCGATTGCCTGCGAGGAGCGTGACGTCACATCGCCTGAGGCACCGGAGTCACGTACATACGCCGCTCGAGCGCGCGACCTTGCTGCGTATATGTATACCTTACTCACCTCTAGACGGATTAACACGTCGCAAAGGAATTTATACACTGAATAGTACGTCGTACAGGCCCGATTAACTTCACGCTCGACCAGCGACCATCTCAATTACTTGATTATCGTGTGAGACACGTAAGTTGCCTGCGCTGCGATCTGTACCCCCCTTTCTCCTTTTCCACACCTCATCTTGTCGCGCATCGCGTTGTACAAATTTACGCCAAATATTATAATCGCTGATATTTTCAATCCATTACGGGATTTTAACTATTGAATATGTCTCGGCGCTCGTATCGTTCGGCTTATTTTCACCCACAGACTCGACATCAAAGCGATCGCGATAACATAAAATTTAATATCTTACAAATAAAAATGATACTCGTCTTAACGTTACTCCACCGATGCACAATGTCTCTCCGAGGTCTGATCCCCCTTTCAGTCTCGAGTATCAAGTCGTATTCTTCTTCAGCGTACAGAACACTCGCGAGAACGCGTGTTACCTGCTCGACTGACGAGTAAGAAATAATGGCATTGAGTGGTAACGATGAAGTCGCACGAGACACGTAACGTCGGCTAGCGCGACCTTTGTGTATTTCGACTGCAGCAAAGTTCAACACGTTGTAATAAAAATAATTTATCCGAAATATTATATCGAATATTTGCGTGTCACGAATTTGCACCTGGCGGACACGCTGTGGTATTTCCTGATTAAAACGATCACATGTAATTAAGATAATCAACCTAACGAGATTAATGTAAGACACATACATGTGTAGCTTATTGGTCTTAAAAAGTTATATAAAAGTTACTGGATAATTATGTGAAAATAATTTTCTTTTTTAACGTCGAAGATGTAATAGTAAATAACGCGGGCGAAGCACACACTTTGTAACGTTTAGTATAACTAAAGTCTAGAATAAAAAAATTCGATTTAGCCGCGTGAGATATTTTCAAACGCCGCGTTTTCTTCCCTCAATCTTTACGGGCAAATACAGCGGAGAATAAACTCCGTTAGACGGTAATATCGTAATTGCTTCAGAAAAATTGGCTTTCTCACCGTGAGGACAGATTACATATACAGATACAGGAACGACGACGGCAACGACGACGAGGAGGGAACGATGAACGGGACTGAAACAGAGAAACCAATTAGCATTTAGACTGGTTTCGCAAAAAACAGGAAGGATGAAAACCCCGGAAGGAATGGGATGGATGAAAACCACGTCTCTCGTTCTCTTCCGCTCTTACGTGGCGGCGTTAAAGCGGATCATCGAGAATCAGCGAGAGATTCGAAAGAAAATCTCCGACGACCGCGCTCTCTCCACGAAAACCGATGGTCTGTCTACGGTTATATCTCTCGTTCTTGGCTCGCGATATAATGGTAAATTATCCGCGGAAATGAAATGAGAATATCCACGGACCAACGACTCGACGTGAAATCAAAGACGGTATAGCTAGTCAATCGCCCGTAATGGTAATAAATTGCACAGACAATTGAGTTTTAATTATTCAGTTCGGAAAATTGATTTAACTGCAGCTCGCGAGATTTTATTTATTTTTATGGGGTCAATAATTTTTCTTTTTTTCTTTGTTTTTTAATTGTACTTTTAATTTTTTAGAATTTATTAATTAATTCTATCGCTCTGTGTACTTTACGTTTCGCGTGTCTAGAATAACACCGGCATAGCAACACACTTCGTTCTTATTCGTTCATATTTCCAGTGCGGCTACGTATGCTTTATAATAATGAAAATTTAAACACAAAATTCATATTAAGTTTCTTTATATTAATGAGAATTACACGGCGCTCAGATAAGTGAAACGTAATTTTTTGCCCCGCAACAAGTTGGATGAAACTGGATTCGACATTAAAATTAATTAAACAAAAATCTAATGTTTTATAAAATCAATTAATCACGGCACGACCAACGTTCGACGCTCAGATTGTTTCTTAGCTTTGTTGCGCATTCTCGTAATTAACGAATCACGATAAGGAACTCGCGAAAATTGGCGAGTTGACTGTGTGTCGTAGAGCGCATATAAAGTATATCGCGCACATGATGAAGTGCGCACGTCTAAATGGTCTTATTATTAACTAACGAATATTTTGGCTATTTAGATACGCGGTTCACGTGCGGTTGAAATCGTCGCAAAAAGGAACCTCTATTTAACACCTACCGCATAGTCGATACAACACGCGAAATCGTGCACAAAGTGCATTAACTTTCCCGGTTGCATATTCCCGGAACTATAAATTATAATGAAGTAATTTCTGCACTGACCCTCGCGATAACGGAAGCGCCTTGGGAACTAAACGGGATAATACGAATCTCGAATTCCGAGTGCGGATGCATGAAATGATTTGAATCGTGCGGCCGTCGCAGTTTACGCTTACTTCGGCGCGCAGTTAACAATTCGTTATCAGGAATTACTCGCATTTCGAATTGTTAAATGAAAGAAAAGGAATTATTCGCTCGCGCTACGAATTATTTTTTATAATTTATTAATTTTATTTTTGTATTCATTATTTATGAAACCCGGCACAGATTTTGTTACCCTATTCTACATTGTCAATGTTGAAGTAAAATTAAATATGTATATCCTACTAGCAATTTAAAACAGTGAGTAAAAGCAAGAGCTGCCCGCGCCGGCCGTTAGGCGTCGCAGATGGGCAGCGTTTTCTCGAGATGCAAGTGAAACTCAAATGATATATAAAGGGCATTGTAACCGAAACTTCTTACTCGCGGTCGAAAAATCGTGGTCGTTCCTTCGCGAACTCGAGAGACGAACGACCAAAAGATTGTCCGCGACTAAACTGAAGTGACAGTCGATATAGGCTCGATCGTTAATTGACCGTTGTCCTTTTCGCACGGGGTTCTCGAAAGCATCGATGAGAACATCAGCCGCGACGAAGAAGACGGGCGAGGTGCAGATCTTATAATGGCGGTCGTCGGATATCGACTGTCTCACTTCCTTCGCGGTTGTTCTCTTTTTCTCTAAGGACCAAATTACTGTCGGTCACTTCAGTTTAGTCGCGGACATTCTTTCGGTCGTTTGTCTCTCGAGTGTTAGTGATAATGATTGTAATTATTATTATAAAAAAACGCAGAGCAGTGTAATATAGTGCCAAGTGATTTTGGATGCTACAACACGTCAGGATAATCCAGACTACTGCCGCAGAAGGAAGGAAGGAAGGAAGGAAGGATGGAAGGACGGACAATAATCTAACTTATTCTAACCGGAAGACACAAATGTAAGTAAACTGGCAACACGCCGTACATTATTCAATTGTAACTATCATGAAAGAAATTATAATTACTAGTGTTAATTAAACATTGTATGGATATGATAAACCGGTTTTTATAAACGCGTTGCACACATACGTACTAGTGGATAAGTTTAAACGAAAGTCTGCAACGAAATTTTGTAGCTGCTTTTACGATTTGAGACTGCGAGGAAGATGGCAATACGTGCTTTGCATTTACGCGGGAACAAGAAAATTATAGCGCTCGCATAATATCTCGAGGTGCCCTACTTTTGCTGTAAATACAATGTTTTCGTAAAATAGCTGGCCGAAACGGTCCGGGAACTACGTTTTTCGAGGTGCCGTACATAGCTATGTAAATGTAGCGGCAAACCGTTTCCCCGACATTGTCAGACTGGTCGTAAATTTGCGAACAGACGGTGTCACGGCGCTCGCCCCACTTACTTTCTCGGATAATCGAAAATTTGCGAGGTACACATCGATCCGCGTAAATTTTGTTTGATCAAAATAGATAGATTCACTTGTTTTTAAAAAAGTTATATAGACAGAGATCGTTATTTCGCAGGGGAGATGAAAAGCTGGTACGATTTGTTTTATAGAACCTTCACTGCAGGGCAAAAATTACATTTAGCAAAGACGCGAAAAAAAAAAAAAAAATTAAAGAGGCGTGATGAAAAAACGAATCATAAAAAAATTTTTTTTTTAAATAAAAGTAAGAGAGAGAGATCGGAATACAGAGAAGAGCGTATCTCTTTAGAGGTAAATAAAATTTTCTCTCGTAAAATGCTCGCAAATCAGTTTTATTCAAAGCACTGGGCGCTTATAAAAACACAAAATAATACGCATATAATAGAGGATGCAAGCGTTTTAATAACCGACAATTTTTAATTATTACGTCCAACCACGCGGGCGTTTCGCATCGTTTCCAGAACTATGTAGGATCCTTGCTAATTACGGGAGGGAAAGATCCCGGGGTATTACGAGAGCTCGGTGCCGTGAAAAATTGCACGGCCACCGGTAACGGGTACATCTAAATCGCACATCCGGGCGCGTTTCGCGGGGCCGTTTTGGTCAGGATAATCGGATATGGACGGAACAAACAATCGGATACCGACGACCTACGGAGGCATTTCGATATGCGCGATTCAACACGCGGTCGCGGTCCGTACTCGACCCGAATATTTAGTTAATAAGCGACGCCCAATTGAAACTAAAGTGCCTGGGGTACGAGTTGTTACGAGTGTACAATTATTCAGCATCCGGCACTGTAAACCGTACACTCGCTGCCGTGCCTTCCCACTCGAACGAATCCGATTTCCGTTTGATCGGCTGCTCGAATCTCATTATTGACGAGTCATTGGACGTAACTAAATGCCAGAGAGAAAGAAAAAAAAAACAAAAAAAGCGGGAGGAATGACTCTCATTAGAAGAATTTAATTTTATCATTTGCGCAAATCCAAATGCCGCGCATTGTTGAAAGCGGGTGGGCAGCTTCAAAGATTTTATTCATCTGAAAAATGTTACAACCCGTTACGCGAAATAAATATTAAAGTGCTCAAAATGCGCGCATATCATACGCATTTGACGACTGTACGAAGGGTCTGATACGGGAATGATTAAAAGCCATTTCATAAATTACTGACATCAGTCACAATGTGATATTCACAGCTTTTTTTCCGCTTTGATATACGTCTCTTCTTACTTTTGTGTTAGCTTAATTATTGTTATCATTATTTTTTCAGAACGAACACTTTATGCCTGTTATAAAAAAAAAAAAAGCGAGAAAAGACTTTTTTAAAAGCGGCCATTTAAATTGCCTCTCTCATTCTCTCTCTCTACGTATACGTGTGCGCGTGCATCACTGAATTTTTATATATTATTATGCAAAATTATTCTATTTATATGTGAGCACGTTTTGCACTATACGTATACGTATTACACGCGCGTGGTCGCGGCACATGTATACGCTCACAACGCGCGGTATTTCATTCAATATATTGCATCTTAATTTGGGCAGAATGCACGCGATAGTTAAAAATACACGTATACAAAAATATTTTTACGCGACGTATTTTTTTTAAGTTTAATTTAGGTACGTAGTAATTTCTAGATAGATTTTTACGAAAAATGGGGCGCAGTGGCCAAATATTTGGGAAATATGTAAATATCGCTGCGGATGATCGCTTTTTATTAGTAAAGCCGTTTTAGGGAATTCGTCTACATCAAATTGTTTATCAAATCGAAACAAGAGCCTAGAAAGGCAAGGGCGCGTTGCATACATCAAAATACTTGCGTGATGTAAACGAGAGTGCAGAACGAGCTCCCGTTATACCAGAATCATAATCATGGCCTTAATTAAAAGAGCATTAATTAAAAGCGTGCGCCGCCGAGCTTGCAATTAATAACGGTCCAATTTGTTCTCGTTATCCGACAACGCGCGGTCCAGCGACATTTACCGCTCCCGCTTTTATAGCGTCACGCTGAATACGCGCAAATGTTACCCAAATCCTTGTATATTTTTTCTCCCGTTTCAAAGAAAACCTGTTTTTCTTTTTTGCTTTTTTTTTTCTTTCTTTCTTTTTTTTTTTGTTTTTTTTTTTCTTTTCTTTTTCTTTCTTGTACGTCCAACACGGAAGAATACTTTCGCATGCCCTGACTAACTATATTAAATGTCACTTATTTGTAATCGCGAAGTGAGCGATATTGCGCGACGGCCATCAATTATACATCGAAATTCTCTTCGTTAAATTTCCGGGTCGCAAATGCAATTTAATGGACGAAAGAAACCATTTTATGCACATCCGTGGAAACCGCATATGTGTATTTGCTAAACGGGAAAGCCGGCGATCCGTCGATACTAGTGTAAAACTGGGCAGCTGTAGTATAATATTGACATAACATTAAAATGCGGGTTTCCATCGGCTATTGTTAACAATACAATAGCCGGTTTATATTCACGAGATAATCTCACTCTGATGATTACCGATGAAATCGTATCGCGATAGAGCCAGGCTGTAAATAATAGGGCATTGGCCGTTAGACCGATTCGTTGTAATCAACAGTATTATGCCGATTTGCCACTGTATAATATAACGTGTGGTTCTTTCATGAGCACTTGCAATGTCATCGATGATGCAGCGATTCGATCATAATGCACGCTTTTGGCGACCGCAATGTACAAAATGATAACGTTGATTTAGTGTGGAAAATATGAAGTGAGTCATTACTATTTCGCGGTTGGTAGCGACCGTTAATCGATGTCGACCCGAAATTAATAGCTCGACATTTATTTTAACGACAGGAGCACATAAGCAACTGCCGCGCTCTCACGTTTCCAATAATTATATTCGAATTAGAAGCTCACAGGAAGCGGATTATATTCTTACCGACGCGCGCTTCTCGCGACGTTAATATCAAAACGTTCAATATTCATCGTTATATTTGATCGGTTGTATATATTTTTGGATTATATTCGTTGATGACACTTTGGCTTTTACCAATTAGCCCAGGCGGTATACATTTTGCAATCTTCCGGTGAACATCTCCCGCGGAAATTTCGCGGGATCGAGATGAGTGACGAAGACGGAGCTGAGCTATAAATTCAGCGCGCTCGTTTCGGTGGAGGTCTTAACAGCTGCTTAATTAAGTGCAGCCTTATCTCCATTGGACACTCGGTTTCATTTCGTGTGATTCTTAAAATTAATACTTGTACGGCACGGTGCGAACGTACGACGTTTCATTGCTCCGTCTGGCGTTTCGTTATGTCGCATCGAAGAAATATGAACCACATTAAAAAAATAGAATATTAAACGTTTTTTAAAATTATCGTGAAATTGCATTTGTAATTTATATAATACTCGACGTCACAGAACGCGCGCGTTATTTATTCTTGCTTCTTCTACGTTAAAGAAAGCTGATTTACATTTAATAATTTTTAGCAACGGACTACGAATATACTACGTGTGTATTTTACAACACGATATTTTAATCGCTCCTCGTGCCTTTGAATGTAAATTATATATACCCTTGGACGTTAATTATATTACGTTTTTTATATTAGTTCTTTTTATGTTGATTGCATAAAGTACAAGTGATTGAGTTAATCGATGAGTATCCCAACGTATCCATTAGTTAAAAACTCGCGATACATTAAAAATGATCTTAACTCAGGGAGTAATTAATAAAATAAATACTTCGAATTCTTTTAGTTTCCTTATAACGCGGCGGTTTTCATTCTTCATATTCGATATCTATTTTTTATTAATGTTCTTGCATTTGCATTTCCGTGCACGCGCGCGCGAGAATTACGGGCTCGCACTTGAGACATACACGTAAACCACGTAATACTTCCTTGCATCATTCAAGGAACCGCAAGACAGCCCCGAGACAAACGATACGTCTTTTCACGTCGGCGGTCGCATTGCTGCAGAGCATTACCATCGCAATCAACCGGAACGAACGAATGCGACCGCGGATCCGCGGAGTAGTACGCGTCACCGAAGAAAAGTCGCAGACGAAATAAAAGCAGGAAAGCAATAGGAGAAAAATGAAAGAAAGAGAAAAGAAAAAAAAAAGATACATCTACCGCGCCGTCGTATCTGCGTGTAAATGGATTGTTTTAATAACTCTGAAAGCCGCGACTCGCATCGAGGCGTCGCCATCGGTGTAAAACGGTTTCGCTCGAACAGGCTTGAATACGAAAAGCAAGGGCATTTTGTTGCTCCCTGGGCCACCCTCGCGCCACGAGAAAACCAAATGGCCATCTCACTGACGAGGCTAGCTCGCGAAGAATGAAATAGCGCGTCTTTGGGCGCTCAAGGAAGGCTCTCATTAATCTCTGGTAATTAATTAGTCGCAATTTTCTTGCACGACTTATTCCAAGCCAACCTCAACGGATGCGCAAGCTGTGCAACCGTGGCTGAAAACAATCGTGCACGTGCCTCTTTCTCATTCCACGTATGCAAATACATGAAACTCTTTACAGTAGACGTGCGTCAACTTTTCTCTCTAAAACTCAGTACTTTCATTAACTGCAAAACAAATCTTAGAGTTTTTTTTTTTTTTTTTTTGGTAAATAAAGATTGTGTTATTAAAAGAGTTGAGTAATTCGAAAAAGTCTTGGCTTTACGGTTGAACTAAGGCAATCAGAATTTGTAAAAATGTGTTTATTGGAATATCTCCGCGGGGTAAATAGAGCGATATAAAATGCGTGAGTAATTTAAGATAAAAGAAAACGTGCGCAGTTATACAATAGCTTTGCTCGAGTAATTACGAGAATAAAAGATGAAGACTGGGAGGAAAGTGGAGATCGGGAAAAGTAAGGCTGCCGAGTCTAGAATGCATATAGATGTACGCTTTGCGAGTTCAGAAACTGCCCGCTTCCCGAAATGGTTCGGCGGCTTTACCGTGGTTTAATGGCGGCTGGGAGTCCCATGTACGGTCCGTTTTGCAATATCGCGTGTTCAGCTGTGATAATTAAGTGTTACGGTTCTTGGTTCGTTATCCACTTAGTCGCCGCAATTACACGCTGGATTACTCCGCACATTCGGTAAGCAAAGTAGCAATTTGTTCCAAAGCGCCGGCAATCCGGATGAAGTATGACACTGTGCGGCCGCGTGACCCGATTAAGACGGTTATTACATCTAAGAGTCATTATTTCTGTTGCCAACGATAATACTCACGAAAACATGTGTTACTGTGATGAAATTAGTAATGGATACTTCAATTTCCACAAAAAGCCTAATGATATCCGCGATAATAAGTTAGGTAAAAATTTATTTAGGCCGATAAATTTACAACGTTAACTAATGGATGCGAAATCTGCATTAATCTAATTTTACAAAAATCTTTGTTTTTTTTTTTTTTTTTTTTTTTTTTGTCGACTTTTGTAACAATTTTATAAAGTATCACGTGACGTATTAATTATTTTTGATGAAATGCTAAGTGTGGACGTGGATAATTGATAAAAAATGCAAGAGGAGTTTATACAGAAGAATATTTTCTATTTAATGTATACAGATCGAAGATATAAAATATTTGATAGACAATAGACAGCTTTAACGATTACTGTATAATATTCAAGAATAGAGATTAGCCTTTCTTATTACTTTCTCCTCGCTCTCGTTTTCTTCTTTACTTTTTTTTTCTTCCCTTGCTTTTGAACAACAAGAATTATCAACTATTTATAATAGTTCTCTTAGTGGCTTACAAACATGTATAACATTAAAATCTTGATTGAATCAAAGACAATAACGAGACTTCGTGTGCGTATGCACTTAGACGTGGAGCGCACTTGTGTAGCTAAATCTTTTTTAACTTTTGTCATATTTATGATACTGCTACTGCCTTCTTCTTTGATTCAATCCTTGAGTGACTTTTTTTTTTGTTTTTTTTTCTTTTTAGTTTTGATTCTGTCCGAACAAGATTAGCGATAATACGTCAAGTCACAATAACATTACTTACACTGCATGTCAAAATAGTATCGAGAGAGCCGCGGTCGTTGCTGTTGAGCAAAATGACCTTCGCTACGCATTTCTTACATCTTATCTAAAGCTCGATATAATTTGCTTTCGTACGCTATGCAGAACGTAAAGAGACTTTTGTATGTACAGTATTTAAGGAAATAACTACCGTCCCGTCTTAAACAGTTGCAGTTATTTTTAGCATAATCTATACATCTGTGGAAAAAAAGTCCGTCTTGCCCAACAGTTATCGCCGCGCACTTAAGTCTCTGCGTTAGTATGGTTGATACTTAGTTAACATTTACTCACAACCAGCTGATGATTTGTGATCGATTAGCTTTCCGCTTTAATTTAGTTGAAGGAACATCATTGCATACTTACAAATATACGCCGACACGCAACTCCATACTCGTTACATTTACACTCACACGCGATAATAGTAATATTCGTATATTAAACATGTATTAACAGGTAATAGTAACAAACAAATGAAGCGGTTATGTATATACAAAGATTTTGAATCGTTAGTACGAGGAGAATTGGAAATGTATCCGCAAAAGTCACATATTAAAATGCAAAGAAGCTATATTCCATTAGAAATAGATATCTGAAGTGTTGGCTTGGAAGCAAAGATTAAAGTATCATTTTTTATAACTTTTACTTGAAATCTTAAGAATCCAGAAATTGAGATTTTTTTCCTTTTTAAATAATTACTATTTCATGTCAGAAAAATTACACACAAATTATTTACGAACATTTCTTTACGCTGCTGCACATTAAAAAAGAAACAAATTTTTTTTTTTTTAATCTACATTTGTTGTTTAATATTTTCTTCTCATCGAGCTAACAAGAAAAGTGTGAAAGTCCGCTAAGTAGAATCCCGTGGCTATTCAAGGAGTTACGGCTAAAGATACGCACGCGAAAACTTGAAGAGGATCTAAAGCCTTACTCGCACTCTTTTCCAACAATACGCTCCTCGCGTCTACTTCGAGTGCTACTCAAAAAATAGAACGGAGAATGCGAGCCAAACTTTTTACTTTTGTGCGCGTGTGTGTATAGTATTTCTCTACTAAAAAATCTTGCTCGAATCTCTCTAACCTTTTGTACGCACTTAACCCGAATAACTAGAAATGGACCAAAAAGATTCTGCTCGTACGTATTTAAACGTAATACAAATAATACCTTGTATATCAAAATATTTAAAGATACTTTGCATATATAATTTTCTTTCAATTTTCCTTAGACGTACATATTTTTCTAAAAATATTAATTAATTGTAATAGATTTTAAATTAATTGAATACTAAATATTTAAATGTTTTTTTTTTTTTTTTTTTTGAGGAAAAAAAAATAACAATTTGAAATTCTTCCTATTATTAATTCGTTCTACTTTGCGTTTGCATCTCCATCATTAATTTATGTATAATAAGGAAATAGTTAAAGATTTTTTTTACAAGTCTTGCTCTCTTCTGTCTTACACTTATATTTACCGATAAGTCATTTTTTTTATTTCTTTTTTTTTTTCTTTGGTCTTGCAGGGAATAAATTCTATTATGTTTAAAGATTATATGAAATATGTTAATAGCATTGTAGATACTGTCGCAATTGACGAGTCGGCTCGATTAGTTCTACACAGCTGTGAGATAAGTTTTAGTCGAAGAATTAAACAGACAACTTTCTTTATAGTGCCGCATCGACATTAAGAAATGAGGTAACTTTGGTTAAGACGGTACTTTGTAGCACCCGCAGTTAGTCATAGTAATTACATGATAATGTTCAACGACACATACATGCACAGGAATCAAAAAATTTTGTTAGTTGTGATTAGAATAGCGATGAGTGCTTCATGCACATGATTTTTATTTATACTCGATTGATACTACGTCCAGATTCATGTCTGTATGTATTATACAAAAATCTGTGATTGGTATCGAATTGATAATTTTGAAATAATTTTATTTGAAAGCCCTCCATGTTGTTTTTAAAATTCTCGTGCAGGATAATTTAAAATTCAAAGTTATCACTTTATGTACGTCAGTTACATACAATTAATCCCATATTTTTTTATGATATTTTTGGCAAATATTCAAAAAAATTAAATCACTTCTCTTCTCAACATTATAAAATATGGCGTGAGATTATCGCGAGCTCTTTTGAAAAATTCCGCAATTGTTAATAATTGATAATTAATAAAACTTGATCCCGTGAACTTGTACCTGCACGAGAATTGAACGGAATTCTGGAACTTCTTGCGCGGTTCTGCGCCAATCTTGCCACTTTTCCGTGTTATATTTCGCTAAGCCATTGTCCTACGATTATTATTAATAGCTTAAAAATACGGTTAATAAGAACATCCCGCTGCTTCGTTAACGCGGTAAAATGGCACAAAATTATTTTAGGTAGATACTATATCATTTTTCTTTCCGTCATATTGATTGCGAGAACGCGAAGATCTTAAAATCCCGTATGTCTTGAGTGCACTATGTCTTACTTATACGTATGCGATAATGCAATGTTACATTTTGGCGTGACATTAATAGTAATCGCATCAATCGATAATCATCAACCTTCGTATAGTAAGATCTATCAACAACGATAATGGCTGACTAGCGCAATGCATGTTCAATATGTAACTAGAGATATATACAAGGAAGTGTATATGACACATATCCATATCTATATATAGCGTTCACGTGAGATTATTAACGGCGTGCCACGAGTAAACACGAGTACATGTTACAGTTTGTGCGAAAGTGCACTATTAATAAAGATCGCAACCCTTTTTCTTTTTCTGAACGAGATATTTAGAACGTTTGAAGGTACACTTGGAGCTGAATCACCGAAACAGGGCACCGGAATTATTTATGGTTCCGATTGCAAATGTGAATTTTTAACTAGCAAAATTTGAAATTGACTCGCCGTATACTGTACCCTTATTTTTACATAAAAGCGTTTACATTTAATTCCCTTTCATCTTTTTCTGTTTGTGAAATATTAAAGTTTTCTATATTTTTTAATATCGGGTGAATACACATGTGATAAAGTAACTGGAAAATAAGTTTAAAATATTTCATTGCATTGCGATAAACCAATCACGAACTCTGCTAATTAAAAGCTCGCATTTTTAGTCGGAATTTCAAATAGGTGTCCAGAATAGCAATTTTGTTGGCACTTTGACAGAAAAAATCGACGTAGGAAAGACATTTTTGCGTCCCCGTATAATAACAATTAGTAATCTTAATTAAATGATAGAAATTTAATAATTAAACTAGCTAAACAATTTCTCTACTATATCACATAACACAGATACTTATTAAACATTTATGACTGGCATTTCCATTTTAAATAAATGTTTTTCTTTTTTTTTTTTTTTTATAAAATAAAATGGCTATTCAAAAATAATTAATGACATTACTTAATGATCGATAAGATTTTCAAATGGATGGTTGAGAATATACTATATCTATTAGATTTATAAAGATGTTAGCCAATTGCAATATTCCAGTTTTGTATACTGTAGAAAATATTCTTCCATATTATATGACAGAGCTGCCTAATTTTAGAAAGTCACGTAAAAGAACACACGGGCATAATCAAGAAATACTAACTCGTGAACGTCTAGATAGCTCTGCTATACGACGTGATCTACATAGGTATATATGTTGGAACTCTTGAATTACAATAAACTTGTTATTTTTGACATTTTAACATCGATTGCATCGAGTTCAACTAATCACTACTCTAGTCACAATTACGTGAGTATTTTATTTATTTCTTATTATTTTTTTTCTTTTTTCAACACGAACTGAATAAATAATTTAAACAAATGTCACTAATTAGGATCAATTTCACAACGGTTACCGATGCAATCAATTCTCACTTTTCGCGCAATCTTCTTTCAAATTGGCACGAGGTTCTGATAAAAAATTATTGGACAAGAAATGATTAACAATACTATTTTTTGAAAAGTATCTTGCTGATTGTAATCTCTAGTAAAATTGAAATATGCAGAAATTTAATTAAAACATTTTCGAATCTAACATTTCAGATTTTTTAAAAGTAAATTTCATAAGATTTCAAAAACTTTATTTCGAAATGTCCCGAGTGGAAATTCATCTAGCTATTCTGATTTTGCAGCTAGTGATTAGATCGCGGAAATTAGATATATTCCTGCGCCGGTCCTGTAACGAGACAATTATTACTGGCTAATAACGAGCTGGAAAAGCTAGATATCCAAACGTTTTTCGTCCCGTGCTGGCCTACTGCGCGTACTGATTTATGCTAACGCGCGCTTCTGGCTCAGCCCTAGACAGTTTTGCTAGACAGCCACGAGATAAATCACGTATTGGCTAGCTAGTCATTAGATAACGATTAGGCTTAATTTCCACTCTGGGTACTTATACGATATGAAATAATTAAAAATGTTGTGACTATAAGTTATGAAAAAATTTTATAGTTTAATTATGTTTATGAATAAAATTAATTTAAATGCGTAGTTACGATAAAATGAGATCAGTCAAAATATATCACATGCAGTATTAAAAATGTATAGCTGCTTGAGCGAATATTCAGATCCTAAAGAACATTAATATTTAATGATTGTGACAGTGACACGCTCCGTGTAATTATAAAATTATCTGAAAAAGATCGTGAATTATATTTCATTTTCTTTTTCTTTTCCCCTTTTTTTTCTAGTATCTTTAAACTTTCACATTAGTTAGTATTCTTTCACTATACTCTTCTTTATAGTTATCAAAATCTACGCAATGTTTCTAAAATAATTTTTACGATCATTAACTTTTAACATTACTGCTCAATATACATTTAATTATATTCATTAAAACACTAATGAATTTATATCGTTAATTCCTTACAGTAAGCAAAAATGTCTAAAGATTTTTATTGAAAATCGGTCACATTAATCTATTCAGTTATACGCAAAAAAGTTTTAAAGTCCGTCTAATCGTCTAAATTAAGAAATCATCTCTGTCTGTTCTATTATCCACCTACGAATGGTACCAAATTATTGTTCGTTAAAAAAATTAACAGCAAATTAGAAGTACTTTTAGGAGACATAGGACGTGTGATCTGTAAATCACCAAGAGATTATAGTCGAATCGACTTTTAACAACCGCTATAATTCGATAAGAGTAAGGAGCACGATATTTAGTTAATTGGTCGCACGTCGTCTTCGAGAAGACTTTGCGATAAGAGAATATAAATATCAAGTTTTATCATTTTGACAACCGCAGATAAAGATTTTTTTTTCTTTTTTCTTTTATGTGCCAAACCCTGATTGAATTGTCTACAACACGCTGTTCTAATGTCGATTTGCGTGGCACAAGTTGTGAGACTTTTTTTCTTTATTTTAAGAGATGCAAACGCGCGTACCCCCACGATGCTTTTCGGAATGCGGCACTTTTAAAGGAACCTCTCTTCTCGCGTAACTGATTATTAGAAACGCGCGGTTTACACGCGATGATTTCCGGATTTGAGCTCAAAATATCGTGTGCACTTTGTACGGCGGGAACATTAAGTTTACAGACGCAGAAATGCATCCGAAGATCTTTTAACAAACGTAAAAATAGATGGTTGTATACATTGTATATACAAAATATGTGTATAAATTTTTCGCGTAAGACCCCGCGTAAAACTCTCCCTTTTTTTTTTTTTTTTTTTTTTTTTTCTACAGTATGTGTAAACAAAATCCCAATTCTAAATTGTGTGGTCGTGTTTTGTCACTGGTACAAATACTGAATAAAAATATAGAGGCGAACAAGAGAGACATTAATCTGGAATTATGTTAAATATAGCTGATATGTGTACTCTTTTATATAAGATTTATATCTCGCTTGGCAGACAAAGAATATTTATATATATACAACACAGTTTTGGATTTTTGAAATTCATAAATACTTATCGAAGTCAGAGGCAAAATTCAAGACATCTCAATGAAACAATTTGACAAAAATATAGATATTATACTTTCGTATTAATTTCGAGAAATAATAATTGAAGATTAACTAACTGTTTTCAGTTGTTTGTCAAACGAGTTAATTTTTTTTCTTTGCTCTGGTACTCGCAGTAATAATTAAACGGTAAACAGCGATCTTTACGCTATTGATTGTCAGAATATAATTTTCAATCACCTTTCACGCTTCTCATTAATTCTCTTAAACGTACTCCACTTGAACTGCTTCTATGCCTCGCACAATAATACTGGCTCGATTGAGCTTGGCTAAATAAATAATGCTTTTTTTTATCAAGATTATTTTGTCAGTGTTAACTTAGCTTTTATCTTGTAGAAAATTCGGATATTCTGTAAAATATAAATTACTTTTATCGGACAGATTAAACTGGCCGTATTTCCTCAATTATATTTTTATTATTAACTTGCCGGCAACACGGAGAAATTAAGCGGAATTATATCATCGCGAGAGCAAGTCCTACATTCCTTATTAAATAATATTTTGTATTTTTAGTTTCTGCAGATTTCATTACACGCGCATTTAATCTTCTGAAATCTATGTACATCGCTATTAAATGCTCCTGTTAAAATCAGCGCGGTTTACTTTGTCAGTTCTTTCTAAACTTCGAATATAAATAGAACATTCATTATCTTAAAATTTAAAATAGAAGGTAAAATTAATTTTAGCGATAATGGAAGAAAAAAAGTTAATTAAAGGACAGTTTCAATAGCAACTCTACTAACACAGATGTTTTGTTCACAATTTTCTGCAACCGCTAAGTTTACTAAACGATAACGATTTTCTTTCGCGAGTCGGAGGCCGATTCTGTACGACGATGAGATCATTGTACGATTTACTTATACTTAACACCTGCACAAATATGTCTTGGAGAACAAAGTTTGAAACGACAACGGAAGTTAATGGACGTTACATTACAAGCGAAGGTGGACAGAAATGGACGGGGCTGATTACACGACGAAATCGCGTTCACGATCGTCGTCAATCGGCCGCACACACACAACAAATAGTTGAATCCCTCGAACCTAGATTTTTCTTTCCCGTTCATTGCGAAATGAAGGTAGAGCTCGGTTGCTTCGTAGAATTTCACGACGAAATAAATTTATTTTGTAGACACGTGGCTGCCCGTAGGTGGTAGATCGATTAAAGTAGAACTACTCAACCTGGATGTTCTGGGCTCGAGATCCAAAGACATACGATACAAATCCTTCTCGTTTAGCAAGAGCGTCGTGTCTAACAAATAGTTGGTTACTTTAGTAACTAACTCGATCTTGTAAGGAGTTTGCTGAAAATGCCGTATCTCGCGGATTACGTGAGAAATCTGAAAAGGCACGTAGTATTTTCTCGTAACTTCATTGATTGCGAATGTCATAATGGCATAAAATAATTAATTAATATATTTATATTATATTATTATTTTAAGTAAATCGTCCTTAAATTTTCAAAATTTTTAATAACTTGTAAAAAAAAAGAGAACTGTCGCTTACCATTCGCATCTTTGAGAAATTTAAAAGACCCTCGGTAACGTTTGGAGTGCCCTCCTCAATGAACGAGAGGTCGGTGAGGTAAAGACCTAAATAAGGAATGCAGGGTGGATCGCATCGGTGCAAGGCGTCCCTTAAATTTCTAAAGCGCCCATCGGACGAAACGATATGCTGCAGTCTCTCTATCGTCTGCTTTGTCTGTAAATTAACAAAATTAATGAGTAATTCACAATCGGTAAATTCCGGTTAGCTATAAAAAATATAATATTGCTGTTTAGCACATAAAAAAATACATAAATTTGAAGGGAACAAATTATAAACGAAAAATATATTTATAAGCTATTTGAAAATTCTCGATAAACCTACCGTTTTAGAAACTTTATCCCAAGTTTTCTTTAGTCGGTATACACTGGTGTTAGTAAAGGCCGCGCAAATTTGCAGAACGCCGTTATAATTATGCAGAACTCTATTGATATCAGCGACCGCGGCCCATTTCTCGATAGCTGCAACTCTGGCCGACATGTTAGAACGACGAATTATTTCGGAAACAACTAGCTGCGACACCTCATTGAATCGCTTCGTCATGAGAAGGATGTGAGGAGCGCGGGTCGCCTTATCCGTTTTCATCCACGCTTGCCCGAGAAACTCTCTGCAAGATAAAAATTCCTTTGTGTTTAAACAGCAACGATGTAACCTCGGATGTAACTTAGCAAAATTCTACTTACTCGCTAGCGATATTGACGAATATATGATGGTCCAGATACGTCATCTGTTCCGCGATCTCAAGTGCAGACAATGTCTCGATGCTCTCTTTACTTGGAATCTAAAAAAAAAAAAAATACTTTATTAACTATTTACGCTTATAATTTATGGCTAGTACCAAGCTAGTCACTACTTAAGAAATATATTTAATCTGCGCGATCTAATCACTAGCTGCAAAATCAGATTAGCTAGATAAATTTTTACTCGGGTAAATTTAATAAAATCCATTCTTCGTAAATTTGGTCGTGCGCAATACTCTATCGTCATTATTAATTAGTATTAATCGGAGGAAATTATTATTATTATTATTACTTACTGACGGTGGTGTTAACAATTTTTTAAGATCGACCTTGTTACTCTCGGTTTCTTCCTTAGTGATTAATCGCAGGAGTTGAGTAGCTGCCTTGTGCTCAGCCGGCAGCAGATTTGGGCTGTAATTGATATCTTCCAAAAATTCGATGGTCAAGCTCTTTAACTTCTGATCCATCTCAAAGTCTTGAGCGTGCTTGGACACCCAGTGCCTCAAGACGTTCAGCACCCTCATTGTCGCAGCGGTCGACATCACAGATTCCTTCCGCCTATTCCTATCTCGGCCTCGATTATTCCCGTCGGTCAACGGTCCTTTGTCTGGCGGATTGCTCGAGGCAGAAGTCGCGATGGCAAACGCGGTCGCCGCCGTGGATGTGCTGCTCCTAAATTCAGAATTGCTTTTAGTCTCGACGAACATCGGCAGTCACGAGAATAGAAATCAAATTCTAATAATCGTCAAATCTCGACTTTCCATCGTCTTGGCTGATCTATGCGTTTATTCTACACTCTACGTTGCATTAGGCAAGATTCTATCGTTTTCACCTGACGATCAGGTTGTTCATGTTATATTTCAAAGCATGCTACTGTGCTGAAGGAACGGCACGAGGAAAGATCCGGTGTTGGCTATTTTTCTATGTTTCAAAATAATATCTGAACTGTATCGTACTATGCACTAAGCGTCGTGATTTAAGCAAATAGAATTTAATGTGCATCTCGATTTTGCAAAAGTTCTTCAAGATATCGAATAAGTCAGCTGTGTAGATACTGTTTAATTGCTGTTTTCATTATTGTGTCGCTATGAAATATATATTTTGAGTAAGGATTATAACTGTGTGTGGCACAGTCTCGGCGAGTTCAATTTTCGATGCTATAAATATGAAATAATATATTGAAACAATAACATTGCATTTAATTATAGATGTACTAAATTTATTTTAAAAATCTTTACTCAAAAAAAAAAAATTTTTTTTAAAGGCAAGATTTGATAAATATTATTTTTAGTAGAAATAAATCTTAATAGCATCAAGATTCGAATTCACCATAATTATTGTCGATTTCGAAAGTTCTTTGGAATGTCCATCACTATAAGCACACAAGTGGCACAAGGCGACTATCGGGTAAAAACTATTTCTATTTCGTTTGGTCCATTCTCTCGTTCACTAGGGTGCATTCTCTAAATGATGAAGAAATAGACTGAATAAATTAAATCGTGTGTATGCAATAAGCGACACAGCCAAGCAAAGGAGAAAACGCATTTAGGTTCACATCACAATTAATTTACGGAATCAATAAATTTCGATAGGCTACGGATTTCCAGTAATAGAATAGAAGGCAGACATTTCAGGCTTAGCTTACAACGATGCCGCAAGCAGAATTGTAGCCATGCTACACGCAATAAGTGGATAATGACGCTTTTCAAAATGAGCCCACTTACCAGATAGGTTCAGGTCCAATGCTATGAATGACACAAAACAATACATGAAACATGGTTGAGTAGAAACAGCAGCGGGAGTTCTTCCTGATCTAAGGGGGTTTTAACTTTAGTTCCGTGATAGAGATATAATTTGTCAAACAGAAGTGGAGCAAAAGTTATTAATTGGGTGATTTTTTTAATTATTATAGCATTTATTTGTTAATTAGAAAAAGAAATTGAGAACATTGAAATATTTACAAGTTCATTAAAATGCATATACTGCTTCGAAATGAGTTCTGAATTATTTATAAAAATTTTCTGTTGACAATACAGATATAAAAGATTTAACGTATTTACAATTATTTACAATTTTCTCAAATATTAAAAAACACAATTTGTATAGCGTATCTAAAAATTTTGCATCGGGTTTTGGAAAATAAATTTTTGCACAGAGCGGGGGAATTATGTATTAACTCTAAATTATTTATTATCTTATGGACTAAACTATCAAAAAATGCTAAAGATACTATAAAACACTACTCTTTATTTTTTTTTTTTTTTTTCTACTAATTTCTCCCTCTGAGAATGATTTTAATTATATTTTTGATAAATAAAACATGATATTGAGAAAAAGCTATCATGCGTTAGAAGGCGAAAATTGCCATTAATGGCACTCAACATCCAGCAAGAACGAAATAGAGATAATTTTTGCCGATGTCTTCAGAGACACGATAAAATGCAGGTAACACGTTTAACGTAGCTATTAAAACGAACCTTCGATGACTCTGGCGAAAGCTAGTTATTACTACGCCGGCTTTACTGGAAACCTGAACGTCATGCTGATAACTGCTTTGTTGCGAGGAGCTCTCGTCGTGCATCGACCGTCTGCTTACCCAATAATTCTGTGAAATTAAATTAAAAATATTTAAAAAACGGTAACTAAAAGCATCTTTTAGACTACATTGGTTCTCGATTATTACATAAATTATTAATTTATTTAATAAAAGATTTTTTTTCTCAATTACTGTGGTTTACTAGATAAAACTTCAAAGAAGATTTGCACATTTTTTTTTGTACGTACACATGTTATAGTAGAGACCGAGCCGCTTCTTGGTCCACTGGATGCTGGAGCGGAAGCAATTGATGCCCTGTGTTCCGAATATTGTTGACCCTGCTGTGCCGATTGACTGATTAATTTAAGAGAGGTTACGCTCTCGTTGTCGTTTAGCATAGTTTGTTCTTCTTTGCTTTCCCTGACTTCCCTTATCAACGGAGAGATAGGCGTTTTCGGTGTCTTCGGTGTTTTCGGTGTCTCCGGCGTTCTTACCGTGTCCGGTGTTTTCGGTGTGTCTGGCGTTTTCGGCGTTTTAGGTGTTTTCGGGGGCGTTCTTGGATTATCCGGCGTTTTCGGTGATTTCGCCGTATCCGCCGTCTTAGTCGTTTTTGGCGTTCTCGGAGTTTTCGGAGTTTTCGGAGTTTTCGGTGTATCCGATTTCACAGACTCGGCCGATTGCGATAACAGTGACGATATATCGTCGTAAGTAAATTGCACGTCTATAATAGATTTTTCATGGATTAATTATATGCGCTAATTAAGCGACACCGCGCGCAATCATATACGTAATTCAATTTAATTTGATTTATTATTTAATTATATCAAATTTGTATCGAATCAAGGATTACCTTTCGTGTCCGCTTCTGTTGTGACAGGCGTTTCTATTTCGGAGACACGGCGTGAGTAAGTACCACCCTCTTGAGGGCTTGGATCTGATCCGGAACCGGAACCAGATTCCGTTGAGCCGACTAGCGTTACGGAGCTTAAATTGCTCGGCGAAGACGGTGCGCTAATTGCTGTAACGTCTTATGTTCCAAATTTTTTCTCTCGTACATTAGCAATATATTACGTTCTTACAAAATAAGAGATAAATCATTCAAACATTTCGTTCAAGTTTCCGCGGTATTAAAATACTTTAAGAACTTTTCTCCCTTTTCGTCTCTAAATATCATAATATTTAAATTTAATTTTAACATTATTATTTTTATATGAAATTCGAATTCTGCAGCTTTACAAGATTACATTATAATAATCTGTCATTCACAATAAATACCTGTGAGTGTCTCGGAACTAGACGACACAGCTATTACTTTTGGTATCGTTAGGTGACACCCGTCGTCGTCGGTGTCCTTGTTATCCACGCGAATGCTGATTTTTCGCGGCATGGCCGGTGATTGCAACGCGCTGGATGGGTTGGATACCTGCGGCGTCGGACTACGTCTTGATATTGCCGGAGTCTCGGAGATGAGTCCGAGCGATTGTTCTTCTTCGACTAAACACAAGAAATTGTAAATCGCACCTCTATACACCCCTTTCTTACTCTCGAGTACTTTATTGTAATTAAAAATTTAAATTTAATTATAATGTTATATTGCAAATAATCGCGACACACGCTAAAGGTCTACTCACGTTTCTTATAACTAGATCGCCAGTAAGGTTTCGAATTGTGCCCGCTCGCGTTAGCATCGTAGGATCCATGAGATTTTGCATCGCGAGTATCACTCACTTCCGATCCATATCCTACGTGCAATAATTGAGAGCCGTGATTATTTTATATCTTAATTGTTAACAATGTATTACAGTTTCTTGATTGAAAAAATTACTTAAACGTACATACCTGATACTGAGCTTGCACCACTAGTCCGCCTCGGCGAAAAGCATTTTCTACGGTCCTCGGAATACTGTGTTTCGTTTGCATTTCCTCCTAATACATCTAGGGATCTAGAATATAATTACAGGAAATATTTAAATGCGTTTTATTCACGAAGTTAAATTAATTTTTTTTTTTTTACTTGATAATTGTTCTATCATTTATTATCATATTTACACGAGGGATCCGGTGGGTATTTGCGCGTCTGGCGGCTCGGCTTCGTAGAAAACTTTCTTGAGGGCCTCCAGCACCGTGACGCCGTCGGTAAACACTCGGTACGTCAGCAGAAACGTGTTGAGAAAATCGATACTGAGGAACCTGAGGTCGGTCAGTCGCTGTAACAGCCGTTCAGGTGTCGCGGAGCGAATCTGCGGTATTTTACAGGAATTTAGAGTTCGGCTAAATCTGATGTCCACGTCGTCCTTAAACAGCTTCGGATCGTTCCGGATGGACTGCGGCATCGTGACGGAGCTGGTGTCCGATAGCGATCCGTGAAGTAGATCGTTGAAGTGAACGTTATCCATACATTGACTAATATCACTGACCCAAGCTGCTTTTTCCTGTAAAAAGTTTCGTTACGTCACGCATGTGATAATATGCATTTCAAATAATTTTGCACGTTAATTATATTCTGGGGAGAGTTTTGTTAGAAAATTAATTTCTTTAGTTTTGAATTTATTTGTACGAAAAAAAAAAATAAATAGCGAGAAATGCGTATTCGCGAAAGATTTAAAAAATCCATTTATAGAATATAACTACGAGCTATTTGAAGCTTACTTGTATTGTAGGCGCCACGAGGTGAACGGTCACCTGTTGTCCGCCGGATTTTATATCGAGAACAATCTTGAAGTCACGATTCTGCAACTGGGAGGTCCCGCTGCAGCTGCCGCCTCCGCTGTTTTCGCTAATGCCACTTGACATCGAACATACTGACAGTCCTAAAATTAGTTTACGGTCGCTACCTTGTAGCATTGAATAAATTCCCGATTTTTTATCCTTTTTAAGAGACTCAGTCACTTTATCAAGAAAAATTACATTAAAATACACTCAAATATATTATCTAAAATAAACTAAAAACGTTAAGTTACAAAATACTTGTAGATGATATCCTTTGATCTCTTTATATTCTTAATTTATCGAAAATTTAATATTGCTTCTATAATAGCTAAATGAAACATTTTTGCGTTTTAAAGAAATATCGAGAGATAAAGAGAAAAGAGAGAGAGAGAGAGAGCGAGAGAGAGAAAAAGACTAGCTCGTTACTTTATCAATAAGTGAACAATTACCATCGTCGTCGGTAGCACTCTGGTCGCTCGGATCTTCAATCAGCACCGCGTCAGAAAGTGGTATCTTGCCAATCTGCGGGACTAAACTTAAACGGCCGTCATCGTCGGATTGACGAGTCGTGAGCAACAGATGATTCGAGAAGAGAAAGCACTGCCTGACAGCTTCCCTGTCGCTTGCGGCTTTGCCACCGAATGTAGCGCTTAATCTGCTTCGCGCACCACGCGGTTTGTCCACAAGTTGTATAAGCGTACCTAAAAGGACCGGCGTATCATCAAATTAGCTGCGCACAATTAGCTGACTGACTATATGCATGTCGCTCGCGTTATTAATCGTCGAGAAACGTAGCTCTCGTTAGGGAAAATAACACTCGGTAAAAATTATTTCTGACGTGTCGGCCCGGTAGTAACGAGCTATTTTGAAACAATCAATACAATTAGGGAAAGCTGTCGATGCGCATTTAAAAATAGCATGACGGACATGTTGCGACGGTGAATACGAAATACGCAATATCGTGCTTGAGGTGCTGACGTCATACGGAAATTGAAATCAGTTATTTCGCGGAGCTCAGTATCCAATACCAAATGCACCGAAGATAATGCGAAGCATGTTGTTTTGCAACTGTAAACCAAAATCTCGCCGGGATTACGCCGGCAACATTTGTCGAATTTATCTGTCTTCCTCCAAGTGAAAAAAACTCAGAAAAAACCGGACAGTTTTTATTTTATGAGAATGTTAGAAAATAATCTTTAACTTCTACAGTTTTTTTTTTTTTTTAACGACTCAGTGGTCAATTTAAATTACATTTTTTGTATTTAATTTTTTATTTAGAAAGAGAAAAGAGAAGCCACACGGTTATATTTTTATAAACATATCGAGTGAAACCGAAAACGAAAAACGTAATTTCACAGTTGTCTGATATCAGTGTGTGATGTATTTATTTATTCATTAATTTTTTTTGTACAGAATTTATTTTTATAATTTTTAAGCTATCAATCGAAATTCTCTTACAACACCATCAAAAAAAAGGAATGCGTGTTACCTTACCTACACTGTACATTCAGACACTAAGCTGACTCTTAGATTCAGCCGATTATCCTTGGTCCCTACTACCAGCATCACACACGTTGCTTGGTCCCATCTTTCTTGCCATCGATTATGCATTAATGAACTCGCGAAACTTTCTTTTTCTCCGGCCCGCCGTGCCGGATTGACGAGCCGACAAAATGGCAATGCCGCCGCTTGTTTTCGTTCGTCCGTTCGTTCATCGACCCCTAAACTCGTAATATCGTCGACTATTTTCCCCACAGAGACGAGCTTTCAAAAAAAATGAGACTTCCGTCGTTATCGAACGCAACTTAACGTTCACACCGGTTAGCTTTTTGCCACGACGAAAGACGAACGAGGGATGACGTTCGGGGGATGGTTTCCTTTCCCGTTGGCGACCGAGAGACGTTTACGTGATAACCATGTGATGTAGCGTCAAGCACGAGGGTTGCCAGGACCGTGTTTATGAGACCGGTTTACCAAGACTTACTATTTACATTTAAAATGATTTTACACTACTTTAACTTATACCGTTTTTAACGAAAGTGCGCAACATTTTATTACAAAACGTAATTTTTAAAACGCTTCTCTTTTATTCTATATTTCACATATAATTAACATAATTTTTTAAATACATACACAACTCTTTTTAAATATGAATTAATTTTAATCTTTGATTTTTGATTCCTCAACGTTTCATTATTTGAGTCTTTATTTAATATTATTAATGAATATCTCAAAGATTTGGAATTTTTATACCGTATTTAATTTTGAATAAGCTTCAATTTATTAAAATTGCAACTAAATGCCAAAAGTGTTGTTTTATTCCAATCAAAATTGAAAGGATTAATTAAATAACAATTCAAATTAAGTAATATTTTATATGTTTGTTATTACGTCGCGATTTGCAAGCTGTATAATCAACCAGCGTAAGAATTTTTTTGCGACAAAAATCCGCTAGTAGTAAAACAGTACGTCGGTCCTGGCAGGACACATTGCGCAGGATCGAGATGGAACCGAGTGCGAAATATATCGACGCGACCAAGTTGCGTCATCGATTCATGTAACGGTGCGTTTGCGCCCTTTGACCTGGGCTTCCGTTTTCCCTATCTTCAACGATGGAGAAGCTTACCGAGTTTTACCGACAGTGATCAAGTCTAAAAGCGAGTTTCCCAGCTAGGGATAAATCGTAAAACGTATACGCGAGTTATCTAGCAGCTTCAGTTTTATCAACGTATGCTGCACGCGACACGTTAGATTCAATTTTAAGGTAGAAGTAAAAAATTATAATAATAATTGCGCGCAAATAATTTTAATTATTCAAATTTGTTGCGCAAATAACGTCATATTTAAATATTTTTATAATTAGAATAAATAAAAGATTATGAGAGAAAGAGAGAGTACTCACCCTGTCTGACGAAGACTTGATTGACGTCCAGTAAAATATCACATCCTTCAACAATCATTCGCTCGACTGCTAAATTCTTTCGTAGATTTTCAGTTTCGCTGACCTAAAAAGTGGGAAACACTTACTAAATATTTAAAACTTAACGAATTTAAAAATACCGTTTATATAATATTAATCAACAAATACCTCGTCGTGCATTTGTCTTGAGAGGTCCTCCAATTGTTGCCTGGCATTTTGAAGACTCTTACGTTCCACGTGATCGTATGGCGTATGCGCCAGTACCTCGTGCAAAGTAATTATATACCTTGGAATCTAAACGAATAAAGTAAGTAGCTGGATTAAGGAACTTCTGCTCAAGTTCCACTAAAATCAGAGAAAAAAGAGAAGAAAAAATTAGGAGAGTGATCCTGGCGCAAAGTTTGTCAAAGAAGTTTCAAATTTTATTATTATTTCTTTTTTTTTTTTTTTAGAAACAGAGATATCAATAAAGCAGAAAGACAAAGCAGAAATTTATTAGTAAGCTAACGTACAATAGATCGCAGTGTTGACTAGAAAAAAAAAAAATTTTATTACGTTCAAAGCAAATTCATAAAGCGGAAATTATTTCGTCAATAAATTCAGAAAGAATTCTCTGCATTCTGCGGAGAGATCAGATGGAATGCATATTTTCCACGTCGATTCCGTTCATCTTATAAGATCGTTAGATCTCATGCAATATTCAGGAAGCCTCCGAACTATTTCTCACGATCGATTTTTTCCGAACCAGTATTCGTCATCGAGATAATCGTTTGATTTTTCTATCTTTTTTTCCCCGCGCGAGATTTCACGTTGTTACGAGAGGAGCAGCACAGTAGAAATTAATATCGCATTGAGGTATTCATCAACGATATTTTTTCCTTTAGCGATAGCAACACCATTGCAAGCAATACCATTTATATTCAAAGGCACTTATCGGGTCTTCCTCGCTTTGCGTGGAAGCAGCTGCATCGGTTCCCGCGCGTGTCAATCTTACCTGATGCATAGGATATGTTAGAAAGGTCTCTAGGGATCGTCCGTGGCAGGCAGTCTTGTTCTCCAACCTATTGAGCAACGCTACGAAAGGTGACGATTGCTTGCACTCAGTCAACACTTGAAGGCTATAATGGTGGTTTCGCACGTACTCTTGATATATGGATAACATCGGTAGCAGCATGTCGAACAAGTCACCTGTGTTAATATCACGTCGTGAGTTTAAATTATCCTAACGTAATTCTCTTTTAAAATTAATATTTGCTTGACTTGATACCGTAAAAAGAGAAAGAAAGTCGAATAATAATATATATAAATAGATTAGAAATCATAAAACCTTCTGCGTTTCTCCAAATACATTAGGAGCGTGGACGCGCCGTCCGATATATCGACCTGTACTACTTAATTTATGTAGTACGTACCTAAAACTAAAGTGGGCCAGCTTTCCATGCGCGAGGTGAGACCCTTCAGGAAGATTTGGTGGAGAAACAGCACGGTTTCGCTATTCAAAAATATGCTATTCACGTCCTCGTGACTACATGGGGGTTTTTTTGAACTGGCAGCCATCTTGAAAGGCCTCAGGAAACAGCTTACTAAAATTTCTAACTGCTCCGTATACTCCTCCTCGGCCTCCACCATTTGAAATACCAGGCTAGAAAAAGAAAAAGAAAGATACGCGTCGATCATTCATCGATACTGCAACTTAAAAGAAATCAATTACCGTCTTGGTTTTATATTATTGTTATATCGTAAAATGAATGAAATATGCAGAAAATTTCTTAGCGATAAAAGTAAAATAATAAATTATATTAAAAGAAAGAAACGGTAGTCAACTTTGATTAATTTTTTTTTTTTTTTTTTTTTATAGAGTTTTTAATGTTACACTCAATGTGTTAATTTTCCTTGCCATTTTCAATGGCAGACGCGTGGAACGTAACTATGAAACTAGCAAAGGCACGACAAATCGTTAATGGAAAAGCGAAGTGCGCGAACAAGGTAGACGTCATCGGTTGTGTGATAAGGTAGCAACAATAAAATTACCTATTCCGTTTGCGCATGCTCTCGGCGTGCGGGCTCTTGATGTATTGTTCAACAATCTGTTTCCAACGTCGTCGGCAGAGCCAACCCCTGAAGAAGCTCTGGACCTTCTTGACCTTCTGCATTTCGATAGAGCCCTCCGTGATCTCGCGTAATCCCGGAGCAAAGCACTCAGAACCGTGAATACCGCTTCCGTATGGATGATACAGATGGTTGCATAAACTCGCGGTACCTTGAGACATGGTTCTTTGAACCGCCGGTCGATTGGAGTATATCGGCATTACCGAAGGCCTTAGATCTTTCTTCAGGGCGCACAGCTACAATGAGAATCATCACGAAATCCATAATCCCATAAGGATAATAATCCCCTGTTCTTTTAAATAAATGAAGTGGAAACGCTGCTTCGGCGAGGAAAGCAAAATTGGTTTAGATATTGAACGAACGCTTGAATAAAATATGAACGTTTCCTTTTTTTTTTAACATAATAATTACATTAGCTTCGATACGTTATTAATTTGATTATCGCAACTGAATATCGGGCGAAAGTAACGAAGGGATGAAATATAAGAATAAAATTTCTCGGATAACGTTCGGAAGGTTATTCGCAAATAAATCTATTTGTTATGAAGTTATGTAGTTACCGTATCGAAATGTAATCACAGTCGTTATAGCGAAACTGTACGTAGGTTGGAACGGAATTACCGTGAAAAAAATATCGTAAGGTAAATATCTAACGTGACTGATATTACTAACCTCTGCTCGAAGCTTTTTTATTTCCGACGCCAATTCCTCGCATTGTTGAGTATACTGCCACTTAGCCGTTTTCTCGCTTTCGACGATTTGCAACAGGTGTAGGTGCTTCTGCTCGAGTTCCTCCTTTTGTAACAATAATTTGTTGAAGCTGGAATCAATACCCGAGAAAAAGGAGTTAAACTTCGCTCGTGCCGCCTGTATTTCACGTGCCGCTTAAAAGTGTTATTTAAACGGAGCACCGTGATACAAAGGAAAATAAAACGCTCGATCGTATGTGGCCTGGAAAAACGCACGGAGTGCACATTCCGGGAATGTTGCGTGGAAACGAATTACAGGTTTTTTTTTTCGCGTTTGCAGTTACGAAACGAGCGAGAAACAGAAAATTTTACAAAATTTTTTTAATACTTTTTAACTGACTTGAAAACCGGCAAAACAAAACGCGCACGTATAGTTATGATTTTTGTATTTTTTATTTTTTTAACAGTGATACACAACGGACTTTCGTGCAGGATGTGAATTTTTTATAAAGGAAAAAAGTTTAAATTATTTTAAAGTTTTACATATTTAAAATCACTGTAATCTTTTTATGATTTATAAAATTCTTCTTTAAAGAGATTATTTTGATTGTAAATTAAACAAATAGATCTTCTAATATCAAATAATCAGTAAGTTCTCTTAGAATCCCTTTCATTGTCGCATGTAACTAACGACATTTGACATTTGCATTTTACTTGATATAATCCGCGATGAAGAAGAGGGTGCAAAATTCCGAACTTAGCGATTCCGTAAGTAAAGTGATACAAATGATATGTAACACGAAGCAAGCCGTAAAGTATCTTTCTCCTGAGAAAAACACGTCGCGAAAGATGATACCCTACGTGTATATATTTCTTATACTAACTATTGCTGCAAAATTATAATAAAAATTACTATAATATTTTATATAAAGAAATAACTTTCTTCAAGCAACAAGGATTTATTCATTTTCTTAGCTCTTATAGGTAATGTTCGAATTTCGTTTATTAAATTACCTTATTACGGTTTTAAAAAGTATGCGATTAAACTTGCAGAGTGGAGTTAATTTATTTTGGATCTAACACTTTTTTTCGCAATTATGAAAAGAGCCCTCTCAAAATTACCCGGAATTTCTTTTCGCAAACTTAGAATTTTCGTAGCCGGTACAGCGCAGCGTGTATTTTTAATCAAATATGAAGGATTTGCGTCTAAATTTATATTTTAATTATTCATATCGAATTATTCGAACATGAATATCCATGAACGCGAACTTATACAGTATTTCGAGAAAGTCTGAGTCTACGCAAATCACACAGGATCTCTCGCGTTACGTGAAAAAGTTATCGCTCTATCGATCGATCTATGATACGGGATACTCGAAGAAGTATCAACCCTATATTTTCGAGTATGCCATGGCAAAATTACTAAAGTTACACGGATATCATTATCTATGCATATTATGGTGCAGGATAGCAGTAATCTGAGAAAGCAGCCGTTCCTCAGGGATACGAACGTATATAAGTCGGCTAGTAATGAGGACTGCGCGGTAGGGCATAGCGTCTTTCATAGTAAAATATTTCAAGAAAATAAAACGTCGTACTTCTTATATGAGCAGTATCAGATAAATTATATTATAATTTAATATAAAAGCTTATTATCTGTCTTGAACTACGATTCAGATTTAAAAAGTAACGTAAAATCAATTTAGTTTGTCATTATTTTTCAAATTTAAAACTAATACTTGAACGGCTACAAAATAATTATTTTATTAATTTTAATTAAAAAATAATACTTTGAACGATCGGACGAAGTAAAAATGTTGAAGACGACGTGCAAATTTGACTTGAGGTTAAAGTATAAACGTGTAACTTATTTTTCTTTAGTAATTTTTAAAAGACAAAAATACGAGTACGTGACCGTCGTTTTTTGCACGCTCGCAAGCATTACGCCGGGCGTGGTGCAAAACGTTAAAGTGGCATTTGATACATCTGTGAGCGTCAGCGAAAGGATCACGTTCCCTCGAGAGAAACATCTGCGGCGGAAAAACTTGTCGAATTGTTTGTATAGCCGAGCGTATTCGTAAGCAGAATCGAACTGGTTGCTAAATCGTCAGCGAAGAAAATTCGCGAGAAAACATTTGTCTTGAAACACAAGAAATACGAGAGACACGTGAACGGCCTTTTACATAATTATTTTTATTTGTCGCGGGAATTATTTGGAATTAGTTACAGTAAGAGGTGCACTTGTAACATTAATACTGCTGCACATCCGCGTGCTGACCCTGTTTGCCAAGATTTCCGCAATAACCAGCTGTTACGGCCAGTTCACCCCCTGGCCCATAAGACGTGTTTGATAGCATGATGAAGATTACTTCGGCGTTAATGTGCACAATTACGGCACCGGGATTAATAGAGAGGTAGTGGCTGAGACGGCTCGATGTTAATGCGGTGCCCGTAAGCGTATTTATCAGCGCATCAACGAGATTAAGGGAGTCTTCTGAATAATAGACTAAGAGACTACAGCGAAGTGCGGATAAAATAGACCGATGTCGGAGAACGAAAGTAATTATTGGCCCGTGAAATGTATTATTCATTATGAAATTATTCCGTTAACTTGCTCTTATTTTGTAAAATAGAGTCGAGCGTGAAGTCTCCGATTGCAGGACTCAAGATTATATTGTTGTCGCTTTATTAAAAACAGAAAACTTATTAAACGCGAAAATAAAGACAGTGCAGAGTTTGTTCGCTCTTTAAAAAGAAAAAAAAAGCCATATTAATAAAATTGTTATTCTGCCTCTGTGAAACGCGATATACCGAAAAATTATACAAATTGCCTGTAATTTAATCGAATAAACGGTGCTTTTGTATCGCTCACGTTATTGTCGGGGATCACTTTTTAACCGAGTTGAAATATCAATAATAAAGATCAACTTTTCCGGTCTCTCGTGTATTATTGATTTAAATCTAAAAAAAAAAAAAAAAGAAAAGAAATATCTTTAACAAAGCCATGAACTTTATTTAATCATGTCGCGCTTAATTTGCTCAGAAAAGGAAACGGGTGGGCTTACAAAGAAATGTCGAAACGAATTCAATACATTTAACAACTCTAGCAGAAACGATGATATCGGCGACGTAAAGATAACCGATCGGAAATAAAATTTTCTTTGGACGAAATTAATCACCGATGCGAGATTAAAATCGCAACGGCCCGGCAGTGGATCTAATTAGAGCTCTGAAATGCAGCCCGCTGTGCTCGGGACGATCGTGGTGATTTAAGGGACGCGAAATATCCGTGAATCAAAGTGACACCGGAATGCCGGTTTTAATCGGCCCCGATCTTCGATTCAGGCGCGAGCCGTCGTTTACCTAGCTTCTCGTATCGCATCGATCCACGCTTTGCAGTCCGTCTCTGTGGCCGCTTTTAGCTCGTATTGCCGTTGGTTCTCCCTCCTGTATGATATCGCGAAACAGTGCTGCAACATAGGAACAATAAAAAATTTAGTTATCTCCAATGCACGGTATTGACGACGACGATGGAGTAACCAAAAAGCGCAACCCTTTCCTGCATCTCCCATTGCAATATTTGATTTGTGCATTGTTCGCGTACGGTACGTCACGTTCAAGTATAAATCGACAAAATTTTAAAGCGTCGAGAGGCAAACGGGAATCTCTCTCTTTCTCTCTCTGGGCATACCTCCGCTCCCGGCCGGATTCAATTTAAGCACGGACCTTCGCTAGTTTTGCGCATTCGTACAAATCCCGAAAATCCGTTCTCTCGTAGATTTCGTTAAATTACCTCATAAATATTCGCATAATGCAAAAAGCATGGTACCATCTAGCACCATTCTCTACGGTCGCATTGTATCCCGACTTTATCCCGGGATTTTATTTGCACGATAGCTTTTACAAAAGCATTAATTATACAGGCCCCTATCAGGATTTCATTTCGCTGGACGACAATTGCAAATCAGAATTGCACGCAAGAACGCGGCCACATTTTGAACGATTTCACTCGGCAATTTTTTAATCCATACCTACTGATCGTGAAAGTTTCGTAACAATGGATTATTATACATATAGTCAAGTAATAACAGATACGAATTACAAAATTTTCGTACGATATTATCTGTTCTTTTTTTTAACACGCGAGATGAGTTATAAAAAATGTACCCTCGCGGAAGATTACATTACCTATTTAAAACAGTGTTTCGTAACGTAAGCCGTAGAGGATTCAAAAAGCAGAAGTAGCGCTAGGCTTGAAAAAGGTATTTATGTTAGATATATCATTAACAGTTTTTGAAAAAGAAATTGGTTAACATATTATAATGTTTTAATAATATCTTAAATTATAAATATTATGCAACAAACTAAAAATATTAAATATTAAAAAGTAAATATTAATTTATATTTTGATTAAATCAAAATATTACTTTTAACAAAATATTAAAATAAAATGTTTAAATGGTGGTCTTATGCTTTCATTTAGTTTTTAAAGTGTTATCTTTTTAATTTGCTTAATGAATAAGTTGATAAATGGGTATCTAAAAAAAAATTGAAATTTATTGAATTAAAGGGTGGAACACATTGTGTAACGTGCTTTAGTAACGCAAAATTTCCATCCTAAGATAAAGTTCGGTGAGTAAAGTTCGTTCGTTTGTACTCAATAACATTCCACGAGGCAAACAACCGAAAGGTGGGTAAAAGGTCTTCTCATTGTGAGAAGGAATCTCGCTTTTACCCTTTTAGAGAAAATTCTCGGACCAATTTTATATATACACAAGGCGTGTTCGACAGTGCGCTTTTGCGCGAATGTCTCTCTATTCTCTTATTGTGCCGCAAGCTCTTGCACTTCAAAGGAATCATTGGATATTCAGATTTTCTTATAACTACACAAGATATGTTTTTAATTTGATTACGTGTATAATACATATATTCCCTTGATAAAAAGCAGGATAATGTAATATTTTATTCACAAGTTCTTTCGTGCGTTTTATCTCGACAGCGAGAGAGAGAGAGAGAGAGAGAGATTCTCAAGGGGAAAAATGCACAGTATTATAAATAAGTTAACCAAACTAAAAACTGTGATTACATGAGAGTGCCGTTACCGCCTCTTTCATTTGTTATGATATATGAGATTACCAAGCAAAAAATGACAAGTTCTACTAGAATAAAACAGGCACATTTAATTACACAAATGGTATTGTCTTGGGTTTTTTTAATGATTTTTTTCTATCTCTCTAGTGTGTTTAAAAAAAAAGGGGGGAAACTTTTTGTTTGCATTCAGAACTATATGGCGCAAACGCAAAACGATATTTTACATGGATTCAATTAGAAGATGAAGTCTGATATGGTGATTATGACCCTTAGGTATATTAAAATTATAAAGTAGCTTATTATCCCATTTCCGCAGTTTGTCATTGTGGAATGCATTAGTTAATTTTCGTTCGTGGCTTACATCGATTTTCGACGTGGCTCACAACGCATTGCGCACCGGTACATTAATTAATTAAAATTTGAGGTGACGATGTGTTTGAAATAAAAGTGCTAACGCCAGCAGTGTATTAAAATACAATATGTCGATAGGTTATCTCGAACAATCGGATTAAATGCATTTCCATCGGTAATTTGCATATATCGAATATCTGTAATTTCGACGTGGACTTACCGCATAAGCGATCAGAAATCACTAATTATATTTAATCGAATTATTTAATACCACGACGAATTTTATATCTCGCTTAATTCAATGATTTAAAAAAAAAAAAAAAAAAAGAGATAAATGTTTCCCAAGCTTAACATAAAATATTATACATTTTATTACATGTGAATTAATCGCCCTATAAATCGGTAAAGCGCTGTCGCTTCAAATTTCTATAATTTGTTATACTTTTCGACAAACGTAGTACGTATGTAATATTTCATATAGAGATGCCCTCTCACGTGACGAAGGATATTTACGTCAACGTCAACCGATCTGGCAGCAGATATATGCTTCAAATTGACTTCGTGTGCGCCACATTAACTTTCTATGGGATCATTACATGCATAATTGGTGGTGTGCGTGTGTGTGTATATGTGTGTGTATGCGTTTGAGCGCTCGCGAGATGCGGCTAATTAAGGCACATCGATATTACTTTAGCTTCGTTAACGTAGCTCAGTGTTATACACTTCGAACGTTGCAGCCAACACGGACAAAATGTCCGCAATGGTTGTAACGTCCTATTGTAATCGCGCGACAAAAGGCTCGCGCAATACATTGTCGGACATGCGCGCGTTATGTACATGAGACATGAGCAGCGGACCAATTGTAAGTGGCATCAGGTATAATAACAATGACTATCCGAGTGAATATTCATGACCCATATTGCCAAGAAGGCAAGTCCGAGTAAGTGCTTTCTATGATATTACTTTGAAATTTGAGTCCGCGCTGGTCACGGAACAGACAGAGTACAATTTCAATTATGAAAACGCCATTAGTTAGCGCTATCGATTTTCGATGTTCAAAGATATCAGTCATTCAGATAATCCATTATTTGAGATGAGGAAAATTTTATCTGTTTTCTTGGGAAAAAAAAAAAATTAAAAAAAGAAAATAAAGGAATTTAAAGCGATTCTCTATCTTGCCATCGTTCCAAATGTTTGCTCGTAATAGAAATCGGTTTCTCGATCAAATCCATTGACCATGGATTCATTTCTTTAATTACTTTCTTTTTTTTTACGACTGAAGACGAAGAGAACTCATTTACATGTAATCCTATATCCGACGGATATTTTATCGGCTATGCTTTGACGATATTATGCAACAGAACAAACAAAAAATCTACATGAATACATTGTAAGTGAATTATTATCGTTTTTATATTTAATCAGAGATCTTATTTCCTATATAACGAATTATTTTATATCCAAAAAATGTACTTTTAAAAGATTTACATAAAGGATTTAATTTGACGCAATTTGGCGAACGTTTCGCATACTTTTTACGGTAAATCTGCGTCAAATATATTTTCTCTGGAATAAATTTTTTTTTTTTTTTAAGTAATAAAATACATATGTTAGTTTTGGATTTTCAGTTTTCTCTTTATTTCTCATATTCTGATAGTACTTTGGTACATTTTTGTATTCTGCGCATCACACTGTTTTTTACACTTTTGCATTTATGGTTACACGTTTTCTCTAGAATTTCATTGTAATATATGAGACTGCAATGCTGGCACTATGCAACGAGCGAACCGTGCAAGATTTCTTAGATACTTTGTAACATGCATAAATTTTCCAGATCGTAAATGTATACGAAAAAATTTAGTTACTAAAATTTATTCTAAAGCCACATTGTGGTTATATGTCGGCAATTCAAAGAAATTTATAATTTTTTTTTCTTTTTAACAAATTCCGATCGCACTAATAATTTTATATTTTTTATTAACGCGCGGATAACTTTATAATAATATAATTTCTTATACTGAATTCTTATATTGAAGAAAATTCTTATACGAAGAATGTTGTAATCGATCAATGTAATTCTTTACTCGGTGATAAAAGGATAGATATTCTTTTTCAAATCTCTGTGGGACATGAGCATTTAACGACGATACGAGAACTCTTTCTCTTTTTCCACAGAAACGACTAAAAGATGAGGCCTCTTGAGAACAGGAAAATAATAGTAAGACCGCGTAAATGTGTCGCAGTTCTCTCGTGTATTTGACAAGCTTTTTGCTTTCGAAACTGCAACATGAGAGAAGTTTATTTCGTACTAACATTTCAACGAGCTCACGGAAATGAAACTTATTTGAAACTGTTTTAACTAATGCAGTAATTACCGTCTACTTCTTCCCAACGTGTCAACATGTCTTTGGTTATCGTTTTATTTATTATATTATTTATTATAATAGCGCGCGCGTAGCACGCGCATGGTTTCGTCTAGTAACTTAAATTCAATATTCTCTAAATTTTTTGTAATACAAAGATTGAAGGTTATTGTTTTATCAAGTTTTTTTTTTCTTTTATAAACTTCTAGATTTTATACAAAGATTTATTTTTCAAAGATTAAAAAAGTATCCAACTTGTCGAATTTATTTTTGATAAATCCACGAGATATGTTCCTTACGTTCACATCCGATACTTAAAACGACACACGCGGACAGATTGGAATTGCCGGTCGATTACACGTAGTGAACCAACATTAAAGTGGCAATCCATCACATGACTGGTTATCGTCGGCTACGGTTAACTATCTTACAACAGTTACTTAAAGACAGCTTCTAGCGATATCGTGTCAGAAACAAAAAGAGAAAAGAAAGAAAGAGAAAGAGAGAAAAATAGAAACATCTCGTCTTGATAGCACATTCAGGAACCTTCTTTACCTGTTAAGTTTCTTATCAAGGAGCGAAACTCGTGTCAACTTGCATTTAAATTAGATGATGCATATTCCATTTGGCTTTGTTTACACAGAGAACTGCAACCGACTAACTCTTTAACACACTTAGATATTTTCCTGCATATTTCTTATTTAAATAATTTAAATAGAGATTTTACCTTGTGATTTAAATCTCGTTTGTGCATTTTACATATATTAAACATTTACAAAGCCGACAATTACGATAGTGATACGTGCATTACTAAAATGCGATTACCATCGAGGTGGAATACTCCCGGCACGAATTCGTTTAAATCAAGGTCGAACTGTTTACTTAATTCAGAATTATAGCATACCACCCTGCAATTGCATTACGGCGAATCGTAAATCTTCCTCTTTTATGGAACTGCGTCAGTAGCAAAGGATATTGGAGTAATCCACTAACCGCAAGCTATTAGTGTTAGGCGAAAAAGACTGTACCAATCGTAATTTTAATTTATTATTTAATGCGCGTTTTATAAAAACAATTTGCTCTCGTTTCTGCTATGTACCGGAAGTTCAACAAAGATAATGGTATTTTATGCCGCTCTATTTAGCCTTCTCGGTTATTAATTACGAATTCTCGATTTGAGATACGCAAATTGATTCCAATATCTATACATATACTTGAACACCAAGACTGTAATTAGTTATCGAGTTTTTTTTTTCTTTTTTCTAATTAGCGCAAATTCAAATAATGAACCAGAGAAAGACCAAACAGACAAATTCTCCTCGCTTAATAAAATACCTGCACTGGTAAAATATACGCGAGAATTTATATTTTGCATATTAACAAGATTCGAAGAATTAGATTGTTTTACGCACGTAATATTGAAAAGAACTAAAAACAAATGCTTTACTGAATTATCAAACCAGAAATATACAATAAAAACGAGCTATTTTGTTTTTATTCTTCATCATATGCCATTTATGCTCCGCTGTAGTGTACATACTTACATTTTTTTAATGTAAATATATGGCTTTTGATAAAATTATGTGTATTTTACGTTGAATAGTACTTCAATAAAAAGGTAAAATAAATTATATGTGACCTTTTAACAATCTAAGAATACGATTACCTATGAATCAAAAACTGAAATAATTTTATTGAATTCAATTTTAGAAAAATATTGTAGATATTTATCTTTGTTACGTTATCACTGTCGCAGATAAATAAAAACTTTTTTTTCCCCTTCGTGTAATAAACAAAATCAATATTGCGCGACGGTGAATCTCTGCAAAAGTTGGTGCTCGCATTCTTAAATTTTTAAATAAAAACTGCCATTCGAGGGTCGCACGACGGTCTTAAAATGCAATTTTTATATTTCGTGCACGTATAAGAAATCGAAAGCGTGTCTGAAATAATAAAAAAGAAAAGTTCCTTTCTATCTATCTATCTATCTATCTATCCGTCTATCTATCACTCTTTCCGTGCAGACGAATAAAAGAATCGAAAGAACAGTAGGATAAAAGGTGAACATTTTAAAGATCTAAAGATAGTAAAAATAATGTATACACAAAATGTGTCTAAAGAAATAATTCATGCTGAACGCGGAATAAAATTTCGCTGATATCAAGAACAAAAGCGGGGCACCCGTTAATAAATAATGCGTGCAATAAAATAAAAATTACGTAAAGAGTAAAGTTCATTATTATTTTTACAGGCGTATTATTGATCCTTTATTCGTGTTTTAAACGTGTCCACGAGCGAATTTCTGTTACATTTAATAAACTCGTAAAAACAGTTTCCAACGTATGAATTTCACATTTACGTTGCGACGTTGTTTTGCGGCGGAATAAAATTATCCAACTGTTTTAATCCGAAAGATTTTCTGCATGCGGGCTTAAAACTGATGAATAATGAGTCATATATGACTGCGTTTCGCATTCCCGTCCGACTTTCTCACATAACTTCGCGGATGATCGCTGACTTTCCGGGATTACCACTGGGCCATAGATCACGATTCGCGACACGTTCGGGGTTGTTATAGATTTTCGCGCGCGACATGAGATTTCAATAAAATCACTCGCGCCGCGGACGTCATATCTCCGGATATATCTTCGTTGCTGCGAACACTGCAGATGCGCTGCGTTTCGAACAACACTATTTTCCGATACGTTTCACCTCTCGTCAGTTAGAAATGCAACAGACGTTTCCGTCGCTTGGGAAAGAGAAAGCCGGGGGGGGAGGGAGAGGGGAAAGCTCAAAATTTCTATTATCAAAGGACCACGTATACCAATTGATAATATTCCCAACACGTCGCGAAAGCATTGCAAAGCGCACTCGCGGCATACTAAGAGCCGGAAGCTGCCGCGGTTAATGCAAAATAAAGCCCGGTAAGAAAATGGACCGCGATAAAGCAATATATTCACGTGAACACCTAATAAACTTTTTTAATGCACTATTTCTAGATTGTACGAAACAAAGGTAAATTGCGTACTTCGGGACTCGTGCGCGCGGATCCTCTGGCCGTTGGGAAATTGAAATGAATGCCAGGGGTGACGTTTGAGAACGGAAGGGAGAAAACAATTCACTCTGGGTCACGAAGATGTTCCCGTTTATCCGACGGGCAATATATATATATATATATATATATATATATATATATATATATATATGTACACACAAATAAATAGTAAGCGATGCGCTAAATGATCAACGCGATTGATTATTAGCTCGCAGTGTTTGCATTGCAATTTATTCGAATTAAATGTAATAGAAATTGAAATTACAATTTGCGAGAATAATCGAGAATTATTGAATTACGCGCTCCTGTAATGCAGGCCATAACGCGAATGTATAATAATAAAAACATTATTACATATTGAAGTAATATGTATACGGGTCGAGTTGGGTTACGTGTGCGTACGTGTAAATGCGTGGAGAAGATTGACGAGATGGTAGGTCGTTGGCGGTGAAAATTGGTTTCCAACGTAAAGCGAAAAAGGGGCTACCACAAAAAATAGAATAAAAAGCAGGCTCTTAATAATGGATTAAAAAGCCACGTGATAATTTGCAGTTTGTAACTAACCGCTTGAGTGCTTTTGCGCTAGGCGCATGTAGAGTTGGGCAATTTTGAAAATTATCCACTGAAGGTTTTAATAGAAATCTTTCTAACAATTGTATAACACTTTACGTTTACCTGAGTGTTAATAGCAAAATGCTTTTTATTTTAATGCAAAAGACATTTATATGATAAAATAAATTATGAAGTGGCGTATAATAATATATATCGTCATTTGAATTTAATACTTCGTGTATTAATGAAGTACAAACTATTTTACACTTTGGTATTATTTTGTAATTAACGTATTTTAAAGGGGAGGAAAGAGGAGAGGTACAGATTCATATTACAGATGCATATATTAATGTAGAGAGTGCACATATAATCAAAATATTGAACTATATAGTAAGTAATTTGACCTTTATTATCAGAATGTATAAAATTATCATATGTACTCGTACCGTTAGCATACATTTTAGTATACGATTCTGCAAATATGATCCTCAAGTTACATTAAATTTACTTATTTTTTAAAAAAGTTTAATTATGTTTAAATATTAATACGAAAAAAAAAAAAAAAAACGGTTTGATGAAATGAACTGGAACTTTATTTAACATATTCATAGAGAGATTAAAATTCTCCATTTGATGTATAACGTCTATTGTGCAAGTCACTATTTATACTTTATCTTAAAAACTTTTATAATGACTCTCGTGTCATTGTAACATGTGTAACAGTTAATTTATTGGCTGATTATATAAACGATGAAAATGTATCATTGTATACGTAACTCGATTGAATTTGATTGAAAAATTCGAATTTTTAATTAAACAAATGTAGATCAGAGTAATTTAGAAATAATTTCGGTCTATTCAAAGTAGCGAAATATTAAAAAAAAAAAAATAAAATAAAAAAAAGAGGGAATTGCTGTTACTGGCGTTTCGTTTCCAAGCGTTAGTTAGCTGTTATAATAATGTATAATGCACTGGATGTTGGGAAAGGAATGTCCTGCAGTTATATGACATTGGTAGGAAACAAAGCTTTGGGTATGTGAAAAAGGACAAATTTCACCGAAGTTCTTTGTCGAGCTGAGAACATTGTTCTCAGATTTCCCCGGTTTATTTCGTTCTAACTCGACGCTCACTTACGACCTACATTTCTCGCATTGCCCTCAAACCATGGTCTCTAGTTCTATCAAAGTTACTATGAATAATTACAGCAGTGGTACGTAGTTACTAAAATATTCGACTGATCGACGGATGTTCCATCTACTGCTGTCACATTGTGTAACTCCTATGACCCTTTGCATTATGTATTATTAACACAACGTATTTCCGTTCCAGACAGAAATTAGTGTCCCTCGGGGAAAGTATTGGCTGCAGTTGATCCGGATACTGATATGATGGGAAAACGACATGAAAGTAGGATGACGCAAAAGAAAAGTCAATAAATTATTTACTGCCCGGGTTAGGGTAAATTAAAAGAAATAATTTCAATTATGATAAATTATTGAAAACATTAAAATAGAATCGAGGTATTAAAATAATTTTTAACAACTGACAAAAACATATACGTATTAATAATTTGGCCAAAATACATGCAATTTAAATTTAATAAAATACATAAATTTATGTAAAAATATTGAAATTATTACTAGATTGAATTAACGGTATTAATTAAATTAATTTATAAAGAAAAATGGAATCAATAAAAAATGTGTATAACTCATTAAATTCGTAGAACATTTTAACAATAAAATAATGCAACATTAAATATTGCATAACGAATAATGAGTATTGTAAGAAGAGTAACGTTGCAGCTAGAAATAAGCCATCGGTGAAATAGTTAAAATCGATATGACGATAAATTAACGGTGCGTGTCAGAACGGAATGTGCTAGCCGTATCTACGCAAAGTGTCATTACGCTAAATGTTACGAGAAGACTTGCGTAAGTTGAATTTCATGTTTCAAATAAGTACCGCGCAAAAACGTAATTAGGAAAATCAGAAGGGGATGGGTGACGCGTAAGGGGGCGGAAGGCGAAGAAAGATACGAGATAAGCAGCGTGGAAGCTGCTTCGCACGAGGTAAGCTTCCATGAGGAGCTTATTTTTAGCTAGAAACAGAATCGATTCATCCCTTCTGATGCTATGCCGGTTGCTGCGGTGATACCAGCAACGTCGAGCCCAAAGCCGCGCGGCGACCGTAGAGAGGCAGGACGTGAGAGTGAGAATAAGGCCGTGGGGCGACATGAGTGGTGGCGGTTGGCGCTCACCTGCATATCTATGTATAAAGGAGGAAGAGAGAAAGGGAGAGGAGAGAGAGAGAGAGAAGAGGAAGAAGCAGGCATGTGTAGGTTGTATGTATACATATATGTATTTCTTATGTATATATCATGCTTTCGTGCCTGTGTACTTATATGTATATGTTATGTGCAACGCAGCAACAGGCGGGATCAAACCACACCGGTCTCGAGTGCAGTCTCTCTCTCTCTCTCTCTTTCGCTCGCTCGCTCACTCGCTCGCTCTTTCCCTTTTCCTCTACTATCCTCCCTGTCTACCTCTCTCCTTCTTTCCTTCTCATCTTCGTGTCCCTCTAACCCCCTTTCGACGGCCTACTCCGTAGCCTTGTACCGCGCGTGTGCATGCAGCATCCGCGTAGTCATAGCATCAACGGCAGTCGGCTGATGTAAAATTCAGCATTTCCCCAGTTTAGTATCCGGAACATTTTCCCCTCGAAATAGACTTTCCTCTTTGGCTTCGTTTTCCTCCTGTTGATTATTCCCTTTGCTTTGATCGCGACAATAAGAAAAAGAAAAAAAAAAGCATCCTTAGTTGTTCTATTAACCTCCCGAGAATTTTTTACTTCGATAATGATTACGAACTTGTAATGCTTGCGTTACTCTTTTAACCAGAGAGCGAGTAGTTGGAAAAGTTACCCCCAGTTCTTACGAGGTACAGTAAATTCAAGGAAACTAGTTTTGTAAATTAAAAGTATTGCATAAATAGCGACTTGATTTTTACCGAAGCAGTTGTTACCATTTATTTACATGTAAATTTCTTCTGATAATTACAATGTACGTTTAATTTTATGTACGCGCACTCGAATATATGCAGGAGAAATAATTTACAGGCCGATCGAAAGGCATATATAAATCGATCGATTGGACGAAAGTACTCGATGGCATCGTTATGTATCGGATGGTCAGAGTGTATTACTCTGACGGCGACTGCCCATTAATCTTCGTAGTTGGTGATGGATTCATTCAAGAGTATTGTGAAGCGCCATTGATTGACTCTGATACAACCTCGCGCGAATTGCCAATATTTAGCTCGCTACGGTCGGAATATCGCGCGAGCATCGGGTGTCGAATAAAATAATTGCAAATTTATTAGACCGGTATAAGTAATCGTCATTCACGCGCGGAGGAAACGTCGAAACCGATCACAGCCGCGAATCAATCTAATGCGATATGAGTTGCAAAATCTGTTGGAGCAGTAAAAGTTCTTTACTTAATTTATATGGCTGATCCTGAAATGTAAATTATAATGCATAGTAGATCGGTGAATTTTACACACCTCGTAAAAATTCTTCTTTTATAGAACGTATTCTAGCTAGCGTTTCTGTAAAATAAAATGAAACCTGTAAAACGTTATTTGGCGATAAGCCGAGTAATAACGTAAGGTACACCCGCCTTTCGCATAATACGATCGCTGCGCGTACATGCAAGGTTCAATTTCCGTGCCAGAGAAATATTTATACTCGTCAAACGCGCTTTGACGGTTTAAAAGAAACATGACGGGAAACGCAAATCTATTCGAGTCACGCTTGACCTCTAGCTAACACGGTGAGGTAGAGCTGGTTTCCTGTAACCTGTAACAGTGGCGCGGCTTGAATTTAACTCCCGTGATATATTCGCGCGAATAGATTTAATTTCACGGCGAAAGCTCGGGGGGAACGGAGGGAGAGAGACGCGGGGTGTTACGGGTGGCAGTTATCGGCGCGCGATGGCGGTTACAGCTCCGCGAATTGACGATAAGAACCCGCGATGGAGTGAGAGAACGGCCCGTGCAATCTCACGATGCAGCACACATCACAGCGCTGTGTACTGCCGCAGCGTGCATATCGGGAAGCTGGTTGCAGGCCCTTCGAGCCCTTTTCCCGCAGCGCCTGTTCAATTGTCATCGCGCGACATGGCACCCGTCGAATTAAAGCACCACGAATGCATCGGAAACGCGTTACATTTACGCCACTTTGCGCACATCACGGTGGTGCCGCGCAACTTCGACGTTTAGATCCCGTGAGAGCGAGCGGGCGCGATTGTCACTGGGCTTCTCTCCTGGAATCAATTAACGGGCAAATTTGTCGCGGCCTGCCATAGCTATTGCCCCGCGTCGCCATCAGGTAATTATACCTAAGTAGCATGGTCAGGCTCTCAACAATCCAACGAGACTTCAACTTCAGTAATGTTGGCTTGAAACTCGCTCTAATCAAATTTAAAATTTTGCTTTTATCCAAACTTAATACTAAAATGTTGAAGAGCAAGGGTAAAAAGAAGAAAAAAGAAAAGAGAACGCAATGAATCATTATACCCGGTTCTAGACTTAAAATTTAATTTCCCGGGAACACAGCGGAGTGAAATTTTATTTTAAATCTAATTAATCGACGCTCCGCAGGGCAGTCGATCTGCTTTCCGCTGGAGAGAATTTTTTTTTTTTTGTATTTTTTATAGTTACGTTCTGTATGGACAAAAAAATTCTAGAAGAATGAACACCGATCATCATGTGGAATCTATTTTTGAAGTTTCGTCCCACAGGGTTGGAAGAAACAACCCTCGGAGCAGTCTCCCGCGTAAAATTGCAATTCCACACGGGTTTCTGATATCCCGCCCGCTGCTCTCATATTTCTCGACGATCTGAAAATCTTTCGCAACACGAACGCACACGTGGCTGACAGAAAATTTCGCTCGTTTTTCACACCTATCGTCTTTCCTACGATTTAATCGTTTCCTCTGATTTGTTTAGCGTTAATAGCCTGTTTCGCATTCTTAGCTTTCAAATTGCGAAATAATTGACTGCACCTCTATAAATCTAACACTTTGTGCGCTTAATAATTTCGGGGCGTTAATCTTTCTATCGCGTTGTATCTTTATAGCGGTTATCGATTACTCCTTGGCCCCGTATTTATCATCGGTTTTATTATTAACATTAACGCGCCAATGTTAATTACGTCGACATTAATTAGCGAACTTTGGTTGTTGCGTATTACAGTGGGGAAATAATTAATTACACGGCTACCGGAATTAAAACTAGAAGCGCAATAATGAGACCGACCGATGCGTGGACTCGAAGCCCCATATAATGATAACGATCCACTCGACGATTCAAGTTACAAGTTCATTTTATAAAATCGAAATCTTTTGGATACAGTGCACAAATATAATATTTTAAGTAAATACAAATATTGACCACTAAAAAATTGATCGCTCAAACATTGGGAATCGTGAAAACGAAAAAAAAAAAAAACCTTTCTATACCAGAATTCTATGTCAAACAACACAACACGATTCCAGGCTCTGTAACAAATTGAAATTTGCAGGCTTTTAGAGAATACGTAGAATCACTTGATGAAATAGAACAATTGCTATTTTCGGATTCGCGTAAAAACTTTCTAAAAAACACTCTCAGAAAAGAGATGCGGAGAGATGTTTTAGTCGCGTCACTAAATCGACATTGTGCGTAAATTAGATCGCGATCGTGGAAAGGACGCAAATGGATAAAGATAAAGAACTGACATTACCTTGCGTTATCACGAGAAAACAATTAATTAGAGAAGTCAGCGGCATGTGGGAGGTGGAAGTTGTTACTGTGATATTCTCCGGCATCTATTATCTGTTACCGTGCTTCAAGAGCGCGTAAGCGGATAAGCGTCAGAACATACATCGATGATAATAATCATACAGCTTGCACATGATTATGAAAGCAGATTGTAGCTATCAAAGATATGTCAGATATGGAGGCGTTTCCGGCGGATCTCTTTCAACATAAAATCTAAAAAAAATACCGGTTTTAAAAATAGCATTGTTAAAACTTTCATGAAACTTACTTTACAATTATCTATTCGCGAAAATATAATTTTCACATCTCCCCGTTTATACCGCGAGGATAGAAAAACGGAATGTGAAAAGGCGACATTGTCTTTTATTAGCGGAGTTACTGGCGTGGTATTTTTAGATTATGTAATATTAATGAGGAGTACGCGACGGGAGAAAGAGAAAGAAGAAGAGGCCGTGACTTGAAAATAACAAAATAGCGGCTGACGCTATTTGCGCGTCAATTAGAGAATCAAATGTAATGCCGTGGTATTTTTGTATGCAGAGTAGTGTGCAGAAGCTCGGGCGTGCAGAATGCTCGATTAAGAAACGTCGGATTTAACTCTCGCGCTCAACATTATATAAAATCGCCACCCTTGACCCCATAAGCGAGCGAAAAATATCTCGCACGTTGATGCAGGGAGAAAAAGTAATCTATCGGTAACTCTTATCAGACCGTTATTTAAACTTTCCAAAATCTAATTCAACATCCCACTGTTGGAAATAGACTAAAAAAATAAAGTTTGTAAAACAAAACGATAGCGAACGCTGTTTAAATACGCGACATTCGAGCGCTTAGTGCGCAAGCAGTTTCAATAATTAATCAAGACGCGATTACTTCCTCTTGTTCGCCGTGTCGCAAACTTATTACAATGACTGTCCTGATTAGAGGTTAATCGCAAAATCCATTACTGTTAAGGAAGGTAAATACGAGACAAATAGCTCTACGTTTGATAACGAGCAACCCAGTCATTTCCCAAAAGAAAAATGTATGGTCCGTACAACAAATGGCAATGTTCGATAATGCAAAGAATCCAGAGTAGCTGCCTCCGGCAGAGATATAGAATATTCCAGCACGTGCTCTCCTAGAAAGGAATATCCACATTTATCCGCGTCTTAAGGTCGCGATAGCAAAATTAAAAAGGCAAGAGACCGTCGAGGGTTAATGCGACTTCGTCACACGCAAGTTTTATTCGCCGAGCAATATTTGAATTAATTAAATAACAGCCAAGTTATTTTAACGTTTGAAATTAACTGGTAATTTGTAACGATTAATGATAACAATTTTCAATGACGTGAAAATGTGACCGGCGTACCTTGCAGATTACCGTCGTTCTTTTTCGGTGGAAGGGAAATTAGTTTACGCCCAAGCACGGTTCACTCGAAGCGTAAACCGCGGTAATACATTAATATCGCAACGCGTCAGAATCACGGACCGTTTAAACGGTCCGTTCATTTCGTAAACCTTTCACTGGGCATTTTCATAATTTTCTCGAAGCCTTAACGCAATAGAAGCGGCCCGCGTTACGCCGAGAAAGTACGTCGGAAATGGAAAGTCCATTCAATGCGCCATCGGAATAGCTCGAACACGGACCAGATTAAGCCTGGGCCCTGGAATGCTAATTCAGAGGTTTTGCATAATTATTTGTCACCGTGATCGACAAATGGAATTATTATGCGGTCGTAGCTATAGGGAACATTTGGTAATTCTGGACAAATATGCAATTAATAGGCCGTTCGAACGAAAATGAAATATACGTCTCCCCCGATTCCCGCGTTCGCCGTGACAAATCCGATATATTGGAAGTACAGTGGACCGTATTTTTTACGATCCTCTCACTCATGTATGTGTATCCCTGTTGTTGCAAACGCGCCAAATCCAACAACATTTCACGGAGAAACATTTTCACTCGTCCAGTAACATAAAATATATTCACGTTATGTAATATATATATATACATATACCTACATGTACCTTATATAATATATATCTATATAGTTTTCGATCCGTGCGGTTTTTACGCATCAGTTAATAGTTACTCGTGCAGGGTAAAATTCGTACAAACAATATGGAAATAATTTTTTTTTCACGCATATATGAGTAGGAAAAATAAATACAAAATATTATTGTAGCCGGTGATTTTAATTACTGACGATTACTTGTTGAATTGGCAACTACCTGTGCCGTGAAATGTATTAAATTAAAAGTAGACGCGTACGGAACAATCGACGGTTTTGTTTGTGCTCGCGCTACGTCGAAGATTTACAGCTAAACGTCTCGTGTAAAAACCGTCCAATTGTACCGAATTAGATTTTTGCTCTTGTACAACAAATGTATTGTCTCGTTTGGCTTATACCTTCAGAAATACACGGTGGATTTTCTTTAATATATAAATAAAGCCCGCTCCTAAGATATGACGGCCTCTAGCCGTGCACGAGACTATTATGAGGAAGAAATGCGCGGCGTATCGAAGTATCGGATAATCTCACCTCGCTGCAGTCTCCCGCGACGCGCATGCCACTTTACTCGTAAACGGCGTTCGACGTCCTTAAATAATTTACGTTTACCGAGTATAAACACGTTTCTCCGTTGGAAAAAAGATAAGGCAGGGAGACGAGCGTCACGTCCGCGTGAAAAGGGCGCGTAACTGGACCCACCGGCATCTCGTGTCGTCACATCTCGCAGAAGGCTCACAACGCCACCGATAGACAATAGAATTGTAAAACGGAATGAGTATATTCAGACGTGAAAGGAAGTGTTGTTATTTTTGCAACGAGTGTGACGTAACGCGAGCGCATCGTCGAAACCGACGTCGATTTCTGACTAGCGACTTTACGATCGGAAAGAAAAAAAAAACTAAATTAGCATCTTTACTTTTATTTATTCGGTCGACTTATAAAATTTAAACGGTGCCAAAGCTCATTTTTTTTAACTCAACCCTCGAGTCAAAGCGTTATTGAAAATTATTAGATCGTTGAAAATTGAAAATTGCGATTTAGAAATATGAGGAAAAATGAACACAAATTCTACGGATCGTAGCGGCACGTTGGATGTGCTTTGTAGTATCGCTCAGTGATAATTGCGATGTTAGACAAAGTCAGGGCTGTTAAAGTATCCGTCGGAGTTACGCATTATTTTCGCAACAAGCGCGTGCAATCGATTTATTGGCTGCGACAAAAGTAGATAAGGAAAAAAAAACAATTTCCTCCTTGTCTAGGAGACTAAAAGAAAATAACTGAACGGTCGATTTATCTTTAGAAAAAGCGGGAAAGCCGGCCTGCATCACGTGACCTTTGCGGGAAAATCGATACGCTCTCTATCCTTATTATCTCATGCGGCCATATGTCGTTGATGAACCCTTTAATTGCCCGGCGGATTTCAAATTCATTAGTTTAACAGTAATGCTCGTCTTTTATAGAATCCACGCATGAAAGCTCGAAAAATAACCATTAATCGTAATGATTTCAGATTTATAATGGCGGATGTTCAAATGATAAATTAGAAATATTTTCCTGCTATATTTATATATAAAAAAAAAGAATTATTCCACCTAGTAAATGCATTCAATTTTGATCGTATAGTCTGTACTAAGCCAGCTCAATATTGGATAAAAATAGACTCGAAATTAAACGACCACATTTAATTTTAATTGCAACGCTTTTTTTTTATAACAGAGAGAATTTCAGCCCGCATCACGACATTTCAACAAATTTAATTTACAAACCGTGGTTTGCCTTAAAAATTTTCATATCTCTAAAAAAAAAAGTGCATACGCGTGTTGCAAAAAAAAACTTATGGTTTTTACACAGGTTTTCGAAACATCGAAATAACGCTGTGCACAATTGAATATCTTAAAAAGCGAAACACGGTCGGGTTCATGCGAGTCAATTTTTGCGGCGCTTCAGAGAGAAAAGTGAAAAAAAAGTTTAATTAATGTCGCAAAAATTTCTCTTCCCCGGAACGTAAAACGTTGGAACAATATTCGTTCATGTTTTATGAAAAATGTAAATTTATGTTTTTAGAAAAAGAAAAGAACTTAAAGACGCGATGCACTTCATAAACTTCGACAACTCCGATAACTTGATAAGCTCGTACGGAATTTCTACTGGCACATTTATAATATTAAAGTGGAAAGCAAACATATATGTTATATTCAAGCGGAAGTGGAAGCAAAATAGTACACTTAGAACACTAAAGTTCTTTGTTCGCGTGCAGAGGTGCGTCTCTTGCACAGAGAGACGCTTGCCGAAGCAACACATTGCATACCTGTTTATCCGGCTCTTTGCCTTTGGCGGTGATGAGTCGATCGCAATAACAGCCTTCTAACAGAACGACGCCACTGGGTCGTGAACAGGTCTCATTCTCATAATAGAATAGCAGATTCTGTAACAGACGTCATAGCCGTATATGGTAAAGCTCGCTTTTCTTTTACAACAAGGGAAACGTGAGAAAATGAACATCTGTGGTTTTTTTTTCTTTTTTTTTTATATGAGCGCGGACACGGAAAATAATGATGTCATAATATTTAATGTTTCGTATCTGAATACATAGAACCATGTCGCAGTTTCGCATTAAAATTTTACTTTAATACTCTGCGCCTCGAAAATTTTATTCGTCGAATTGACTTAAGCCAACTTAAATATATAACGCTCTTTAAACTTCCACTGCTAGTTTTCCACCTACAAGAATGTCTGACCGCAGCCTGACTGTTTCTACTGAGACGTAGCTTTATTCGGGCGCGGCGCAAAACACGAAACCATTTTCTGCGCCTGCAAAGTGAAAATGTACACTGATATTCGGAGGTAGAACGTAGTAATTAAAACTTAACTTGTGATTAAGACTGTATGCGTTTTAAAATTTATCCTCACGCGTTTTATTCCGCGCGATGTGTGTTAACGCGAAATTTAATCCAAACGCGCCTTTATCTTCCGTTACCGAAATAACAGGCTTGTAATACGCATTGTTGAAAATCGTTCAGTTTAATTTTATGTCTACTAGAGTATTTTGCAAATACTAGGCGCGTTATTAGAAAATAAATGCTGCAAAACAATAATATCGTCTGGTTTACATTAAATCAAATTACGGGGCCACACGTGTGTTGTCGGCGCAAGATTTGCGGAACGAATATTGCATTTGTACGTGCACTCATTTCATAAAGCCAGTTACGTTTCGGATAATCCCTCGGATAAAATTCGCGTTGCTGTTATACGATACAAACTCGAAACGCACAATTTCGCTTTTGTGATTTCGCGACATGACATTATCGACAAGCGTCACGTTGTAATCGGCGGTTTAAATAGTATCTGGCAAACAAACGAAATTTTAATTAGCTGTAATACTCATAGAGTTTTACCTATGCTCGGATTTCAGGTCAACTCGACGCCGGGAAATTTGCTAAAATTATTAATTGAGAATCACAAAACGGACTGCTGCACATTCGCCGACAAGTATGTACAATGTTACCTTTACGACAATAGCCGTGGCGCTTAGAAATAAAATGTTATAAAACAAATTTATTTGCCAAACTAATAAAAGGGGGAAAAAAAAGACACTTAGATTAACTTAACTTGTATCTCGGAAATTATATGTACCTAATTTTCCGAGCGCAACAAAAGGGAGTTTCGTTGCATTTACTGTTATCGTTTTGGAACTCGTATTTTCCGGAAGAATGAAAGCACTCTCGCATGAAATTACGCTGTGAGCATCCGTTTTTCTTTTTTTTTTTTTTTTCCACAGATTTAAGATAAATTTATCAAGTCCGTGAGCGAATTCAAGCTCAATGTTATCTCTACTCGAGACGTCTCGTCAAAATACTTGATTATAGCACAATAGTTTCAACTCGCGACGATATCCTCGCTCGCTCGACGAGCTTTTTGCAAACACAACGAGATATTCCACTTTATTACTTTATCAGAAATCCTATTTAAATAAAAAGAAATGGAGCTGTACATTTCTGTATTTATCTAATCCTATAAAAACGAAAAGAAGACGGCAATACCTTCTGTATTTATCCGTTCCTACTTATTGGTTTCCAGTATATAGGTAAGTCACTTTAAGCTCGGATAGGTAAAGTACGCGTGGCAAATCCCACGACACTTCGTAGATTGTTTTTCTTTAAAACTAAAATTAGTTAAACGATCGGACAATAAACTTTTCTTTCAAAAAAGAAGAGAGAAAAAAGAGAGAGAGAGAGAGAGAGAGAGAGAGAGAGAGAGAGAGAGAGAAAGAACCTCGAAACTCATTTGCGATGCGATAACGCGACTTTTAAGAAAATAATTAGAAGTTTCGTGCCTGCGTCGTAATTGAGCGGCATCATGATCACGAAAGTATATAACGAGAAGATTTACCGCTGACTCAGGGGACTGTGGCGAGAAAGGAGAAAAAAAAAAGGGACGCCCGAATTCTTGAGGCATAGGTGTTTTTAAGTAATGAGATATCTGTCGCGAACAATATCGTAAGTTCTTTCCTTAATTGTATTACCTAGCCGGCTACCCGGCGAAACATGCTGTAGCAGTTAATGAGGCCTCATTTTCGAAGTTTGTGAGGCCACGAGTAGACAGCATCCTCGTGAGCGAAGAAGTTTCCAAGAATCGAAGAGAGGATGCTTTGTGCGAGGCACAAGTTTAACGCAAAACTTCGATATTGTCGTTATTTTAATTCGAAAGCTATTAATAATTGAAAATTCCGCGTTAAAGTATGGCATCGTTTTATTTAAAATAATGCCTCGACTACGGACTCGATGATAACTTCGAGATAACTTTTCCGTCGTGTAAACTTCTTACGGAGAGCTTTACCGATTAATCTCGGCAAAATTACTAAACTCGGTGCCATTAAGAAATAATGCTAATCGCAAAGTTCGATTTTTCAGAAAAAAAAAAAAAAAAAAAAAAAAAACGGAGCTTATGATTTGATGATTAACGAAAAAGCAAGAAGCATTTATTTTGCAACACAAATTCCGGTGTCTGATTCTAGACGGAGATCTCCAAATTGAATCACGCGAATTGAATCGCTCTGCCTCGGGAACGTGTGCACAATCTATGACAGTAATTCAAACCCAAACAATTTACTGACCTGATAGAGAACGAACCATCGTTGTTGCCACTTGGTGGAGTCAGCTGTCCGCTTGTATAAATATCCTGACAGGGAGTGATCGTAATGTGCTTTCTCTGAGAGCATGATCAGCTGGGAATCATTTACCCTCACTGTAACATATCATACGCGCGAAGCTTTTGTGAATAAAGCAATAAAAGTAGTACGCAATTATTCAAATCTGGACGTGTATATTAAAGAATTCAACGCGTGCGAAATGTTATCCCGAGAATTCGCTCAATATATTTGCGAAATAAACTTTACAGAGAACGTTATGTTTGCGTAAAAAAAAAAAGAAAAAAAAAATCTATTTGAAGATTTTTATAAAAACTTAATGCAAAAACATTTTCACTTATATCGCAGCAAATAATTAAAATATTTACGTTACCTCATTAATTACACTTTTTCCAACGAGTTTTGAGTTTGCGTTCAAAGCGCGTCTTGGACTTTTACTCTTACACCGCGATGTTTCCGAGATTATATTAATTATGGACAAAGATCTATTTGGTCACTTGCAAATCAGCGTAACATATGTAAACACAAAATTACATCCGAATTGCAAAGTCGCGCTCGCAATGTATCTCCGGTATTTCATGACACAACAATACGCTGCATCACAATCACGTATCGAATTATCTTGCTATGCGACCGTTCCAATATTAGCGCTCAAAGTACCGGCAAATCTTGTTTGCCGCATCGGATCGCTCGTAAATATTAATAAACCGCGATAAACAGCGACGGTCTCACCGTTTGTTCGTAACGATGAATTAATATTTCTACGCGTAGTGGAACATCTCCGCGACTAGAAACCGTACCATTAAAAAAAAAAAAATCGAGAGAAAATTAAACCCCTGTAGGGACGGTCTCGCGATTCGCGACTGAAAAATTGTACAACCATCGATCTGCGGGAGTTGAATGGAAAGTTTAAACGCTCGCGAATGAATCGTTTGCGTCGGTTCCGCGTGCTATCGCAGCTACTTCCAGACTAGATATCAATCTCCGATTGCGATACAGTCACCAGTTCAGCCCGCGAGAATGTAACTTCGGTTTAACTGCCGCGGCGAGCTGGCTCGATCGACCAACGCGAACGTGAACGCCGGAACTCGCGCCGTTATGGAGCGGTCGTTTCTCGCGAGCTGTCGCGATCGCGTGTTTAACTTTAACGCAAAGATACGCGACATTTGAGAAACTTTGTTCCGTTCGGAGAAACCGAGGCCGAAGTTTCATCGTGAAACGAGGAAACTAGCATAATCCGTATCTGCTCGTGTATCCGCAAGTTCGCAGCGAGTCGTACGTACACCGCGCGAAAAAAAGAAAAAAAAAAAAAAAAAAAATGATACGGCGAGAATGGAAACGCGAATCGGGACCGCGGTGCTGATTGTTATTTGTATTTTTATACCTTTACACAAAAGCGAAATATCTAATCTCGATATGGTGTGGAAAAATGTTCCTGGAAACAATGGATTTATATAAAAGCGAACTCCACAGTAAATTTCGATGAGAGAGAACAAACTTTCGTGATGCAAATATTACAGTTCCGAGAATGAAGTGCATGAAAACCTTTGATGTTCACGCTTTTATATTTAATACATAAGCCCGTAATATAATATATACTATTTGTTCTGCTGAAGACAAAGTGCCATTGGAAAATCTATGCCGCGAATTTTATTTCTTGATTTAGTACACCATGCATTAAATGCACTTTGTGGGCTTCGATCACACAAATGGTGATTAATGCCTGTCGTATCTCTTAAAAGCAGCTAAATAAATTCCTAAATGAGAATTTATGAAATACATTTATTTGTCATCTTTCAATTTTATTAAACAGCAATGCGTATTCGGATATTAAACGTTACGCAATATTGATTATAAAATCGAGGAGTTTTATAGAAATACGCAAATCCACAATCACTGCAATATTTTACCGCGTGGTTTTATTCTATTTCATAACAGCATGTTCAAAATTACTATTATAACACGACCTGAATTCCATTATTTCGAAGAATTGAGAAAAAATCTGAAACTTGTTCTACACCCTTACATTTATTAACATACGCGGCTGTTAATTTCAAGCTTAATTACGTTATACGAAAAAAAATTTAATTTTTGACAGAGAATATTATTTTACAAAATAAATAAAAAACAAGATTTACTCACCAGTTTTTTGCATTTTGGGACTGAGCATGATTACAGGTCGCTATCAAAAGGGCGCTCCCTCACAGTCGATTTTCACAGCGGTGATTGATTGTCCAAATTACCTTGTTTGAGTTTTAATAGTGTAGAAAATAACACGTCGATGTTGCGTGTCGAGAATGCGTCACGATCTCGTTTCGGGAACGTCGCAGATACATCAGTGGTGTTTGCATCTGCAACGAGGAGGGAAGAGTCCGATTAACAAATAGCGCGCAAGCGGATCTATATCAATAAAATTGTTAGCCAAAGCAGAGTCGCGTGTTACCACCGTGTCCGATTTATGGTAGTAACGGGAACACCAGAGATAAATATTGTTGACAGATACCATTAATATCTATTAATATGTTTATCGTTATGGAAATATATTGACGTCCGATTTCAACCGTGTTCCGTACAACAAGGTATTATCGAGTTTCATGGCAGGGACGCACCGATAGCATTAATTTGTATAAATCAGGGAAATCTCATTAATTTATAACGGGTAAACATTACGGTCGAGCCGATTTGGCGTAACGGAAATTATTTCCATCCCTGAATGAACATCGAAAACTAGTCGTGCCGATGCTGAGCGCGACGATGCCGCGGGAGCATCTTTTAAAGCACAACAAATTTTTAATAGCGACTAAATTAAATTGATTTTCCGCACACGGTATCGTTAATTCAATTCTCAATGCTGCCTCCTTACAAATCGCTTCCGAGCTTTTAATTCGTTCATTATGCCGCGTCGGAAGTATTTGTTCCGCAAAATAAAAACGACTGCGTGTGAACTGCAGCCGCTATAAGCAGGAAATTGAAACGGCGTACGCAAACGATTGCGGAAATAACATCTTAAGCTATTTATGTTTAAAATCGATATTCTCGAGTACTTAATAGCTTTAACGTTGACACGATTTCAATGATAGTCGTTACGATTACTTCCGATTCCTACTAATTGACTTGACGTTTGATTTTTTTTTTTTTTTTTTTTTTTTTTACGTTTTCCGTTTATTTCACGATAAGTGTCAATAAGTTTATTAAATATTAAAGTATTCATCTTTTACACCGTGATTTAAGTGAACGTAGTCTAATCAAGAAATAGTGATTGCGTTAATTTTAATTAATATAATTTTATAATTAAAAAAAAATATAATAAATAAAATAACTTTTAAGCAAGATGTGCTATATTTGTTTCAATAAAGAAAATTGTATAAATTCTGGGATATACATACACGAATCTAGAAGCATCACAACTATTTTCTCAGTATCTTGGAAATAGCAAAATCTTTTCTAGCACTTGTGGATTCTCCTTTCATGCAATATATAAAACGCTATCGCTATAAAGCGGAAGAAAAAGATAAAGAAACAAATTTTTCAATTTTGTCAAATAAAATTATTTCCTTTTACGTCAATTGACTCTCCTCAATCTTTTATGGGACATTGTTAATGTAAGTTTACCAAAAATGCACATTCTACAAGAAATATTGTACAATTTATTCTGTTATATTCTGATATAAAATATGATACATTCCGTAGAACATATCCATTTTACAATGACCTTACTTTGTATGTAGAATGAGGAGAAAGATCGATCGATGTAAAAAGAAACATAACAGCATTCAAAGGAAAAAAAAAGAAAAAAAAAACAATTGCACCATTGCGGATACATTGGTGTGTCTATGCAAGAATAGAATCATTAATCGATCAAAGGTTATAGTGAATACTTTACGCATGATATTTTATATTACCTTAGAATATAAAATATTTCTTTATTTTTATAAAAATTATGAAGAACTGATATTGATATTGATGATGATATTGATATACATATGCATAAATAGAGAATACTTGTATATAAAAATTTAAAAGTTAAAGTTATTTTGTTACATGTAAATAATTTTAATAAGCCTAATTTAAAATTGATTTTACTATCTTTGAAAAATCACAAGGAAACAGCTTGTAAAATTGTTAGTTTTACATATTATACATAATTATTGTATTATTTCTATATCATAATTTTATGCGTAATAATAATACTCTGCAAGCGATGGAAATTAATCAATATTTTATAGTCCATCTTATGGTTTATAAATACTGCTGCATTTACGCCGACAAAATGATTAGAGTAGGAGGAGATTCGCAAGTGCTCTGTTTACAAGTGAAAATAGTGATCTGAGTTATACGACAGGTTTTTAAATAAAGCCACACGTAGCCTAAGAATTTTTCCGATAAATACACTCAGGCCATACAGATTCATTTTTCCTTTTTTTTTTTTATAACACTCTGGATATATCATATTAAAAATATCTTTGTACACTTTCCAATTTTATAATCAACTATTCCGTATATTACTTTATAATATTCGGACATTAAATTATTTTCGTTTTGTATTCGTTTCCTGAATTGTCATCTTTAATCACAGTGCCAGTGAAATAAGATAAGAAAGATATAATTTGAATTCCTAAATATCATTAAAATCCACTTTACTAAATTATTTGCATGCACAGTAAAATGTTGTGATAGCAACTTTTTCTTATCTATACTTGAATAAAGATAGTTAAATTTCAGAGAGGCGAAAGATCAAAGATGGAAGAAACTCGAGAAGCGCATTTGCAAAGAATTGAGCAAAATAAGAAAGAAAAAAAAATTTAATACAGATTTGAAGCAAGTCTGCAAAAAAAAAAAAAAAAGAACGAATTAAAAAAAACCGACGGCGTTCTCTCGTCTACGAAAAAGTCTTTTCGAATTTTTTTTTCCTCCGCGGGCGGAATGTGAAACGAGAGTGAAGAGGTGAAAGATCAGTGGATGAAAGAAAATTCAAAGTGTGCTCCTTTTCATAGTACCTGCACGTATTTCGTCGCGCGCGTCGTACTTCCACTCTTCCCGCGTTCGCCCTCTTTTTCGCCAGCCACCGAGTCCTCCGCAAGAGATCCCACCCCGCCACCTGTTCGTGCGTGCTCTCAAGACCGCATGCCGTATATTATCACCACCGCCTTCCGTTTCCTGCCGTTTCGCACGTCTCTTTCAAGAATTGTCGATACGGCTCCTATTTATTCC